>NC_138130.1:84001734-84677898 GCF_964188305.1 Podarcis bocagei
CTCTGCATATTTCCAGGTGTCATTACCACTTTTATGTTTACAACTCTTGGTTCAAGCCTCCTCACAATCGACTCAAGTAGATCATTAGCACTCCCTCGCTTACGCTTTGGAAGCAGATAGACAAAAACAATAACCTGAATAAGACCATCTTAAGAGTTCACTGTGGAATCAAGATGTCCAGAGTTCAAGGATGCTACATAAAAAACCTTTCACATCTAGGGATGAGAGAGAAATTTGATTCAGCTTGCATTTGATTCTAATCTGTACTTTCCAAAACAATACATGAGCCAAAACACAGCCATATTTTGAAATTCATACTTCTCTGATTTTTGCAATGCAGTTGTACAGCCACGAGACATGTACAAATATGCATATACTAGGGTTAAGTGTGCATATGAATGCATATATTAGTGAAAATAACATACGCATTTGCATTTTAGTTGGGGGAAACCCTTTTGTAAAAATGTAGGACCAGTAGGACCAGCGGTCAGGGATGGGGGAATTGTAGTCCAAAAACTGCTGGAGACCAAAATTTGGGAAACGCTGGTATACAGAAATTAGCAAGTAAAACTGGTCAAAATCTGGTAAATAAAATGAGGCTCTTGCTCATTTATTTGACTTGCTAGCGTGGCATCTGGTCCTCAGACATTGCAAGAAACCCCAATAGACATTAAGTCAAAAGGATAATCCACCCCCAGACCACATTATCTCCAATACACTATGTAAACAAACACTGAGTTATTTAGCAGGGAAAGTTTTAAAGCTATTGTGATACTGCTGAAGCCATAAAAGGCAGAGTTATAAGATGCTTGTAACAGAGCCAATACTGGCAAGACCTTGTCATCACTTCTGTGTTATGCCACTGTGTGCTGTGATCTTGACATTTCATAATAAACTAAGCAAGTGAAACCTGTTGAGCACATGGTACAAAGCCTTACAAAGGCAACTTGGGGCTAGTGATTCAGTAGGACAGACCTCTCTTTTTCTCAAAGTCAACAGCAAACAAAAAAAGGATGCTCCAACAGAACGCATCACAATATCCAACCCTAAAATAATCACCTAAGCAGCAAGTCCTTGTTTTCAGCCTCAGGTTGAAAACCTACACACGTTTGCAATTAAGACCCATTGGATACAGTCAGAGTTATTTTTGAGTAAAAATGCATAGGACAAGACTGTTAACGAGATACTGTGAGACTTCTGCCCACACCGCATGTCTATTCTGCATGTCTATTCTGCATGTCTATTCTGGGTGCTCCCTCTCAGATTTTACAGGCTCACGGTAGGTATAAAGTGACCAATGAAAAACATACCCAAGGCTATATTATTCAAAAGTGGTGTAAAGACACGTTTTCATACTTCTCAACTGTAGTTTGTATCCTGCTTCTGCTTTGTATCCTGTCCTCCACAACATTCACCCATGCACAAAAAGGTCTCATTCAGACATAATCCTAAGAGGTGGTTTCACTTAGGGATAGTCAATGCGGTTACTTCCAGATGTGGTTTGACTACAATTCTCATCAGTCCTGACTATAAGCCTTGTTGGCTGAGGCTGATGGGAGCTGAGTCCAACAACATCTGGAAGGTGCCATATTGACTACCCCACTATGCAAATGAGCTTCATGAGCTCCCCTCTCCTCTAAGGCAACCAGAAGCAAATCAGAAGTTTTCGCTTCCATTTTTAACTAACTGTAGTTGTTCCTTAAAACCTGGACAAACAGTTATTAGTCTCACCCAGATTGTAGGGAAACAAGCCAGCTTCAAACCCCGGAACATTGCTACCCCATGTAATATACAAGGTAGGGCTGGGAGACCATTTTATTTGCATTTTAATATCTACTTTCAAGGTAACAGCAAACTGGAATGGAACTATCCTTCAAACTTTGCCCTCTTCCCAACCTTGCAAAGCAAATTACTAAAAAAAACCCCACCTGTGCACCAAAACAAAGCATATATTGGGCAGGTGTGCAGAACAGACAAAATAACATACAAAAATAAATTATATTAGAGTACATAGCTTGCAAAAATGCTTAAACTGAGCAAAATTGCGTACAAAAAGTGCATATATTAGGAGAATCATTTGAATTTTCCTGCAGGCTTTTTTTAAAAAAAAATAAAAATAATGAATGGATAAGGAATGAACTGAACTGGACTGGAAATAGAGAAAAGTCAAGAAATCAAGAGAAAATTGGTAAGATTTACCCATCCCTAATACAATGATACCATTTTATCTCCTTTGAGAATATAAATGATTTAGCCAGTAGTTATCTACAAGGTTATCATTTCCTTCCTTCCTATCTATTTCCACACTGTAGCCTACTAAAGCTGAAGAGTTTTCCAGACACTATTCCTTCTCATAATAATATTCATTTATTGATCATATTATACCTTGCTTCATGCACCACATTGTGTTAGATTCAAGGTCACTATTCTGTGGTCTGACACAAATTCTTTAGGGAAGAGGGGTCACATTGCAAAATATGCATTATACCAAGAAGAATCAACATGACCCAAGAACATAAAATGGACTGCACACAAAATGCAAAGGTTGCCTCACACATACTCCAGGTTTTATTTTTCTTGGTTCCTACAGATACACAGAACTCAAGGAGAGGTGCAATAAGAATCAATGACAAATCACTAATCAAAAATTTTCGTTAATCTTTTGACTTAGCCCAAGGGTAGCCAATGTGGTGCCTCCCAGATGTTGTTGGACTACAATTCCCATCACCCTTGACCACGGGACATAGGAGATGGGAACTGTAGTCCAACAGCATCTAGAAGGCACCATATTGGCTACTCCTAGCTTAGCCCTTCTGTCCTGTCAAAAAATGCAAGAGTTGAGCTGGGAATCCTGTGACCCTGAAAACAGCACCTAAGATTATTTTTAGTTGGGTCCCAGAAGCTTCATCCTGGGCAAAAGGGAGTAGAACTGTGTAATATCAACCTCTGTGGGTGGCAAACCTTATGAGGCCCCTAAATCGACCAAGTCAGGTGTAAGTATTAGGCACCTAATAATCACCCGCCTACCATACTCCAGCCTGCAAGCTCCAGCTTCAAAAGTAAGAAGGCCATATGGCTGAAAGAGATGTATTGTTAAATGCATCTTTGCAGGGAGAGAGGGTAAAGAAATGCAAATTACAAACGCCTTGGGTAGGGCATGCCTGACAATTAAGAGGATCAGAGAAGGCATGTGTGACGAATTCAGCCCTTTCCTTACCTGATACAGCTCTGAGTAGACGCCAAAACAGGCTCTGGTGGACAAGACTAATATTACATCCAATGGTCAAGTTTCTGCATGTACTGTTGAGGGAAACGAAGGGCAGGTGGGGTGTGTCAACCTGGGAAGGAAGCCCATCTAGGAGAAGGAAACTCTGATCCTAAACCTCCGCTGCCTTGCACATAAACTCACTTGTGAGAAAGGCTTTGGAAGCAAATCCTGGGCACCAATCTGTCCTTGCTGCCTTGTACGACATCTTCTGGAGAAGGAAAGGCTAAGGAGTTAACCCTAGGCTAATCTGGAGTGGAGTCCCTAAGGCGGTTGGAAGGCATCTTGTATGCTTCCTTCCGACAACGCCTGCAGCCAAGCTGGTGCCAAATGCTTTCCTTTCCTTTGGGCCACATCCGTGAGGCCGAGAGGTGAGTCATGTCACCTGCGCACACTGCTTTATGGTAGTGAGCTGTGGGCAACTTACACCCACCAGAAGCGATGCCTCAACCCCTTCCACACATCCTGTATCAGGAAGATTTTGAGCATGTTCGCACTCCTGTCTCAGTGACCGTCTACGCTGGCTTGGTCATGTCCACAGAATGGAAGATGGCAGGATCCCCAAGGAGGGGCTCTACAGGGAGCTGGCTCCAGGAACCTATTGGCAGATCAACGCTGAGTTACAAAGATGTTTGCAAATGTGACATGAAGACCGGCATCATTAACTCCGCCATGTGAGAATCCCTTGCAGACGATCACAGTGCCTGGAGACAATCAGTCAGGCTGTGTATCCACAGCAGTGACCAGAGAAGGGATGACCACTGGGAGGAGCGCAGAGAGAAGAAACACCATGGCGCATCTGCATTAGCATAACCAGACCCCTTTTTCTGCCCCAACTGCAACAAAACTTGTCTCTCCCACATTGGTCTCTACAGCCACAGCAGGCGCAGTAACTTTCCAATGGTTTGACTGTCTCCCAAGACACACAGATGCCAACCAACAACTTCTTCTAGTGTAGCATTTGCTTTGGTAAGGTAAAGGTAAAGGGACCCCTGACTATTAGGTCCAGTCGTGGCCGACTCTGGGGTTGCGGCGCTCATCTCGCTTTATTGGCCGAGAGAGCTGGCATACAGCTTCTGGGTCATGTGGCCAGCATGACTAAGCCGCTTCTTGCAAACCAGAGCAGCGCACGGAAACGCAGTTTACCTTACCGCCGGAGCGGTACCTATTTATCTACTTGCACTTTGTGACGTGCTTTCGAACTGCTAGGTTGGCAAGAGCAGGGACTGAGCAATGGGAGCTCACCCCGTCGCGGGGATTCGAACCGCCGACCTTCTGATCTGCAAGCCCTAGGCTCTGTGGTTTAACCCACAGCGCCACCCGCATCCCCTATTTGCTTTGGTACCAGTGGGTAATTTCCTTCCAATGTCAATATTAGATTCAGAATATGTGCTACATGACATTTGTGTCTAGTTTTGTAAACACAAAGCACAGCTCTGTCTCCTGATAAAATCATGCAAAGCCCTACTATGTACCTGACAAGCCACTGTATTCTGCTCTGGTCAGACCTCACCTGGAGTACTGTGTCCAGTTCTGGGCACCACAGTTCAAGAAGGACACTGACAAACTGGAACGTGTCCAGAGGAGGGCAACCAAAATGGTCAAAGGCCTGGAAACAATGCCTTATGAGGAACGGCTAAGGGAGCTGGGCATGTTTAGCCTGGAGAAGAGGAGGTTAAGGGGTGATAGGATAGCCATGTTCAAATATATAAAAGGATGTCATATAGAGGAGGGAGAAAGGTTGTTTTCTGCTGCTCCAGAGAAGCGGACACGGAGCAATGGATCCAAACTACAAGAAAGAGGATTCCACCTAAACATTAGGAAGAGCTTCCTGACAGTAAGAGCTGTTCGACAGTGGAATTTGCTGCCAAGGAGTGTGGTGGAGTCTCCTACTTTGGAGGTCTTTAAGCAGAGGCTTGACAACCATATGTCAGGAGTGCTCTGATGGTGTTTCCTGCTTGGCAGGGGGTTGGACTCGATGGCCCTTGTGGTCTATTCCAACTCTATGATTCTATGATTCTAAGTCCCCATACGTGACTGAAAGAAAAACTAAGCACACAACTGCTCACACTTCTCCCTTATTAACCATGCCTTTCCCTTGACTCTTCTCTCTCATCCCTCCATGGTTGGAATTTGTATCACGAGCTCCTTGGGACAAAGCCCCGCCATTGCTTGAATGTCTACTACATCTTCCCACAATCCATCTTAAGACCATGGCTAAATAGAGACTCCATCCATAGCTCCAACCTCAGCCAATTTACCCCCCTCCCACACACCCTGTTTGCCATCTATCCTAATGCAGAGTTCCAGAGAACACGAAGTCTTGCACAATATTCTGTAACATTTCAGTTGGCCTAATAAAAGATTACATATTCCAAGAATTTGTTTTTCCAATAAAACATATCAACATTTATAATCCATTATATAATCCATCATATTTCAGTTTAAAAAGAGTACAACATGCTATTATTTATGAAGGAACAATATTGTCCTTCTGAACACACAAAGTTACTAATTTAATCTAACACTATTTGGATCGTTCTAAGTGCAATATTAACTGATTCAAGGCCCTTTCATTGTGTCTGAAAGCTATAATAACTTTGTTGTTTTCTAAATCTCAGGTAGTGGATTAATCTGGTGACAGCAGCAATCTTCCAAAGTTTCTTCATCCATTCTTTAATTGATGTTCACTGACCTCCATGTCTTAGAGAGCAATGTCCCCACATATGCAGTTAACATATAAGAAACTAATTATTTATGTTCTGATACCACCAAGCTTTCCACATAATTAAATAAAATGAATAGTGGTTGAAGATGAATTCCATAACTTAAGACCTTTTTAACTTGGTTTCTTCCAATATTTTCTGACAATCACATTCCCACCACATAAGGGTAGGGGAAATCACCTATTTTCTTTTTGGCATGTCCAACATTTAGTGGGATAAAAGAATTGCCCTAATGTGGCTACTTGCATTTTTCTTATGGTCAACACAGGTACTTTTGCTTGGCTTGTGTTACTCTGTGAAGTGCCCTGTGCACAGATGGTACTGTCCCTGAATAAATCTGGCCCTACTCATAGTCGTAGACATGCCTTAGATCTGGTGTTTACCTCTGTGGACGTGGGTGATCTGACACTAAGTTCCAGTGGAACAAAACAAGTGCCATGGTCAGATCACTTCCTGGTGCAACTAGACTTCTCCACAACCCAGTACATACATTGAGTGTAAACCTACTAGCATAATTAGAAAGGTAGCACCCACAACTCCAGCCAACTGAGCCCAGAACTCCTGCTGATGCCACAGCTGGGATGTCCTGCCATTGGGCAGCCTGCAGCTGTTGGACAGTCCGCCCCTGACCATTAGGATCCCTGCTCCTGCCACTGCCCAGTCAGCCTGTCAGGGCAGTGGGTGGGGGGAGCCACGTCAGATCACATCACCAGGTATGTGTCTATGCCATGTTGCAACACTGAGTGACTCATGAAGGCATCTCTCCCAGGCCCACATCAAACCTGGAACCTGATACTGTAGCCTAGGGCCCCTTGTAACCTGGTACTGTTATTATTAATAACAGTAACAAGGACAACATGGACCCTGATATCATCCTCTGAGACCCTTCTTCATGTGCCTCCTCCATGAGAGGTCCAGAGGGTGGTAACACAAGAACAGGCCTTTTCTGCAGTAGCTCCCTGTTTGTGGAATGCTCTCCTCAGGGAGGCTCGCCTGGCACCTTCATTATGCACATAACATTCCTCTTTATCCAGGCCTTTAGGTGATTAATACCCTATGCCATTTTAAAATGTGTTGGGTGGGGTCATTGGGTTGCCTTTTATTTTATTTTTATTATGTATTTTGTGTTTTCTACATTGTGCTTTTATGTTGTAAGTAGAGCTATGGATGAAGGGCATATACAAATTTAATGAACAAAGGAACAACCTCTGTATTTAGATTTCTCTATGGGTTATATATAAGAGGGGTAGCCAACACTTGTTCTCAAGATGCTCTTGGGCTTCAACTCCCACCAGCTCTGACCATTAGCCATACTTGCTGGGGCTGATGGGAGTTGTAGTCCAACAAAACCTGGAGGGCACCATTTTGACTACCCCTGACATGCATGACTGACAACTTTGAAAGAGGTTGCTCTGTTGCAGCAGCAGAGTATGTTGGCACTTTAAATTCTAACCTGGCAACGCCTCTGGAAATTGCCTACCGCATATGTGGTTTGTAATGCAGCAAAAAACAACAAGAACACCCCGCCCCCAAAAGCTGAAAAAAGAGGAATGCCTATCACTTAGCAAACATTAGTACTGCAATGTCAGCAGCCAGTAACAATTCTTTAGCTTTTGGCATCGTGCAATGCCATCTTTGCACAAGCTCCTCAAGGCTGCACCAGCGCACTGGTTGGCACAACCCAATATCCTGAGCACTTATTTGTTGGCACATGCCTCAAGACCCAGAAGGATAGGGGAAAATGAAATGGTTCCAGGCCACAACAGTATTTGCGCTACTGTTGGCAGCTGCTGAAATATGGGTACTAATTTTGCCAGTGTCAACAAGGCCCTAAAGGATCATGAATATTAGATGCTATGTTTCATTGGAACTAATGGAATTAGATCACAGCCACTTTTCATCACGTTGCAGTCTGACGGCAAGACCCATCTTCTGTGTACAGTTTTCAAAGCCAACTCCGCTAGCCTAGGGGTTCAATCCACCTGGAATTTCTCCTACGCAAGCCCCGCCAGCGGAAGTGGGAATTGCACAAAAGCACAGCTTATGCCCCAGACATAAAGCTGCCAAGTACTTCATTAGCTCCTTGTACATTAAATTTTCAGTTTATATAAAAGAAAGCTTCCGTAGTTCAGTATGACATTAAAGCTCTCAGAAGCATCAATCGCAAAAATTAACACAGGAAGGATGAATACCAGCTCATATACAAAATTAACGAATTTCCAAATCTATTTTGTTAGTATAAAAAGGCAGTTTCGTGCCTTCCTTTGTAGAACACTTAAATATCTGCTTTTTAGTTTTAAAAAGTATTAAAGGTTTAACTAGGGTTTAATTAAGGTAGTGTTAATGGTTTCTTTGACTAATAAAATTACAGACAGCCTTTTTTTAACTTTCTACTCCTGTCAGCAGGTTACTGTATACTGTAGATCTGGATATCATCACATTGTAATACAACTTTCTGTCGTGCCATAGGTACATAACTGAATCTTCTTGCTCTTGTTTAATGTATTATAACTTTCACTTTCTCTTATTCCACCGTAAACGACAGACCCTACTTGTTCTGTCCTTCATTTTTAACCATTTGTGATACATAACCTGTGCTTCTTTCGTGACAGTACTCACTGGAACAGAGTACCAACACCTCTTTCTGTTGCCCATGGCAGCCATTTTGTGATGGCACCTGCGGCACTTTTATCAAGAGTACCGGCACCTCATTTATTATTATTATTTTACTAAAATAAGCCCTGTATATAACACAAATGGTATCCATCAGTACTGTGTATTCCCCATCTCCCCTCCGCCCTGAACCACTATTTTACACCCCACACAAATTCTCACAAAGCTAGGCTTTATCCTCTGCATTTATTTTATGTTTTTATTCCAGTGCCATCAGTTCCAACGATGCCACTGAATTAGGACACAACCCTTTCTGAGCACAAGATGCTGGCCAGCAATAGATCAATGGAAGATGAGACGGAGAAGGCCAAGTCACTGACAGAGAAGGTTGGCGACAACAAATTGGTGACCTTCATGGCCACCTTGACGTTTGTGCCTGCTCCCAGTGCTGACTGGTCCCAAAAAGGGCCCAGGCGCAACCTTCTGAATCTCTAGCTTGGGGGATCAAAGACAGCACTGCTTGGAAAGAATCCTACCCAAAGACTTGGGCAATCATGATCAATAAGAGCGGACAGTAGTGAGCCTGACAGCCCAGCTATCTGATCTGGTCTAAGGTAGCATGTGTTCAGTTTTATTGTTCCTATTTCTCTCCATGTAGGATACTGCCAGTCTTCACAAAACAGCATCAACGAAAATCTTCTCATTAGCTTTCCAGAGCTTCCCTTCAGACTTTGTGGTAGGATACAGCACACTTGCTTAGCCAGTACAACTCCTGATCATCCTTTGGCTCCATGCAGCATCCTTTGACTCTTTACATATGCAGCTGCCTTGAACTGCCTTTTGAGGCTTGTAGGGCTGCATCCAATCGTTTCGTGGATGAAGGCAACTCAGACTCCTTATCCCTTCCCGTTCTCAAAACGTGTTCAGCCAACCAACCTTTATGTATGTGAGGTCTCCTCTTTTCATGCCTGCATTTGGTGGCCCCCTCATCTTTCTGTCTTTATGAATTACGTAGGCTGACATGCACGACTATTCTTAAATGTCACCCTGAGGTAGGAATGAAACTGAGGGTTAAAAAAAGGGGGTGTCCAAGCCAGGCTAAGGTTGTGGGTAGCAGAGCCAAAAATCCTCTGACTGAAGCCAGAGAAGCTATCCTTTTGTCCCGGAGAAAGACAAGCCCACCATTAGGCAGAGTGGAGCAGCCACCTCAGGCAGCTAATTTTGGGTGCCATGAAAGGGAAGTGAAGGGTTAGTGACATTTATTGCTGCTGTATTTTTCCTGCAAGTGAGGAAGAAAGGGACTTGCAGGATGGCCAAGGAACCAAGTTAACTTGACCAGCCTTGGGTACTACAAACTAGCAGGTGCCATTTGCTGTCCTGCCTCAGGAAGGAAAACATACTGGGCCATCTCAGCTGAGGGGTAATGGAGGCCTAACTGCAGGTTTTCGTACCTGACCTAACTAATAGAAAGAATCCATACTAATTGTCAGTTGCAGGTGCCAGTGCTCTGTTCCCTTCACCTCAGGTGGACTCTGCTGCTTCTTCCTCGGTATAGAATCGACTATTTCAAAAAACCCAGAGCAAAGGAAAACCATCCTATAATATCTTCCCATGGCTTCACAGATGGGCGTAAACCTACCTGTGCAACTTAGGTAGCAATTACACTGGACAGAACTTCAAGCTTTGAGAACATCAAGATATTCTGGATAGCTAAGCAAACATGCACCTTGACAGGATGAAATAAGTGGAATTTCTCATTCTTTCTAATAGTCTGGCATATAAAATGCGTGAACAGAAGCAAGGCTCTAGAAATATAACGTGCCATTCATCCTGTGAGTGGGAATGTAGCCATAGATTTGAGGTAGCCAACAGCGTCCTGCAGATGTTTTGGATGACAACCTCCATCATTCCTGACCATTGCTGCAGATGATGGGAGCTGTAGTACAAAACACTGGAGGGCACCACATTGGCTACCCCTGCCACAGAACGTTCCATGGTGGCTAGAATGCCTTGGAAATGTACCTTTCCAAATGTACATACCCCCACCCTCCCATCATGGCCTGGTTCTGCTGATTACTATACCATGTAAAAGTACTGCAAACAGCACAGGAGTGCATCTGTTAACAGCGGCCATTCGCAGAGAGCAGTAGTATCATCCAAAGTGTTGTGCCAGTTTAACATCCTAGGTGAGCTTACCACACCAGCACAAAACTACAGGTTGTGACAATGCAAGTACATCCCAGCTTTTATGTTTATTTAATGAATACACAGGATCAATCTGTCAAACTAAGAAACAGCGTCTTATTTATACTTCTTAACTAGATTCTAGTACCTTTGACCAAAAATTTGCACAATGCATTGTTTTACAAGCGCATGGTCTTCTAGGCACTGCAGATAGCCATTTAACGACCACAGTAACCATAACAGCACGTTTAAAGAAAACAGAGGCCAAGATTTTTCAAAATCACAAGGAACTTACCGAGCCATATAGTTCTCCTTTCTCGTTCATTCCCAGATAAAGTCCACTGTCGACCCCTCGAATGCTGACCAGGCCCACTGCTATACTGATAAATTCCAGGATACCTGCAAAACACAACACACACAAAATGTCCATACCATTTCCATTCACAAATTTAGCACTTGAAGTCAACTTTGAAATTGACTCAGTGGCATTACAAAGATGGCAGATGTTTTCCACCAGAAAGAAAAATGCCAACAGATGAGTAATTATTAGAGATACAGACATCCGCAGCATATAAAAGGCAACAGTGCTGAGCTTTCTTCCGAAATTATGCAATGCAGACGGCAGAGGAGTGCCAAGTGAAAAGCTCAGCCTTTCAAAGAAGGCTACTTGTTCAAAGAGATTTTTCTTAAGTCCTTCCAATCAAGTACCTGACCAGACCCAATGTTCCAGCAATCCTCTGGCATGCTGGGGCATGCAGAAAGGTTTGTAAAGTTATTTACAGGCTGCTCGTTGTTTTTTAAAAGGTATTTATGTGATCGGCTGCGAAAGATTGTTCAGAATCTGTTCAAGACTGAAAGTGGAACTTACAAAACACAACTTCAGGTCTAAAATCAGGTGAGAGGAACCTTTCTTCAGTCTAAGGGGCACCTTAACCTTACCAGGCCACCAGGTTCCCCATCCCTGGTCTAAATATGTGTTCCACACACACACGTGTGGAAACCTGCATTATGTTCAGGAACTGTAATTAAACTGTGCTTTGTCCTGTTAAGTACAACCAGTGCCAGGTATAGGGGGATTGAACAACCCTCAATGCCCACTCAATGCCAACTGCTGCTGCTCTGCCTCCCTTTTGCTTGCCCCATCTGCAGTATACATTTAAAGCAGTATCACACCATGGCTTCCCCCCAAAGAATCCTGGGAACTGTAGTTTGTGCTGAGAATTGTTAGGAGACCCTTATTCACTTCACAGCACTAAAATTCCCAGAGTTCCCTGGGAAGAGGGGCTTGACTGTTAAGCCACTCTGATAACTGTTGCTGTGAGGTAGCTGTGAGGTAACTGTAGCTGTGAATAGGCATTTCCTAGCAACTCTCAGCAGGTATCCAACCATGCTGACCCTCGAAGCCAGCCCTCCCTCAGACTAGGAGAAATCCTCCTGCAGGCCTGTAGTAAGAGCCTTGCCAGAGAACTGAGGAAAACCTCCTTAATAACTTAATAAACCTACTGTGTTACCACAACTGGCACGGAGCCTTAATTTAGTGATTAAGGTTCAACGGACGATAAAGGTACACGCTATACCTTTAAAGTACATTCAAAACACATTTTTCTCCTTCAAGAATTCTGGGCACAGTAGTTGCTGGGAATGGTATCTGTGAAGGCTAAACTGCAGTGCCCAGAATTCTTTGAGGGGAAGAACGTGCTTCAAATGTGCTTTAAAGGTGCAGCACGTACACAGCTCAAGTCCCAGTGTTCCTTCCGCCCTTCTGCTTCAGGAAAAGCCACCCCAGAATGAGTCGATCTGGAGGAGAAGCAGTAGGAATAGAGGATTTGATCCATGGATGTGCTTCAAATTACACCCGCCGCAAACTCACTAGCAACCCAACCTTGCAAGGTGTCCAATTCCTAATTATTTATGTGTGTGAAAAGGGAAACATGGGGAGGGAAGCAGCGGATGGGACAATTTGGAACAGGGGAACAATGGGTAGTGAATGCATAAACATCACCTCACTCTCTCCCTGCTTCTTCCTCAGATTACCTACCAACAAAAGCGCCTTTTCCTGGAATAAAACAGGCCATTAGTATTTGGCTGATTGTCTAGTTGGGCTTTATATCAGTATCTTGGTATCAGTATCTCCCATTTACCTATAAATAATGAAGACTACCCACTCCCCACCCCAAATAAACTAGATACCTACAGTCCAAAGTTTGTCTGTAACCAATATTTGCCATCCAGTTCTCAAATTCCCAAACCCTTGTCTCCCTCACTTCCCACAATAGCCAGATCTGGCCCAAGTCTTCTCTGAGCATTCCCCTCAACCCATGCCTCCCTCTCTACCTTCCCTCCAACTCCTCTGCTGCTAAATTGACCTATCACAGTCTCCTTGAAGTCACAGCCCACCTCCCGTTCTCCATATTTCCCCTTCTTCCTCCTCCACTGCTTAATTCAACTCTTTCACAGACTGCCAACTGACCCCCCTTCAGCCCACTGCAGCAAACAGCCCCTCCAGTCCTTCTGCAAGACTCTTGGCAACCTTTCCCTTTCTACCAAACGAACTGTCAACTTGCCTCATAGCAACTGATCTGGTTTTGCATATTACACCATTAACCTTTCCCGCTTAATAGTTCATATTTGTCCACATCGCCACTGAACAGATTGTCTATATTACACAATTCCTTTCCCCTCCTAATAGCTAGGATTTGTCCACATCAGCAGTTACAAGGATGCTGTTGTTATTTATTAGTCACTTTATTCATGGAAATGACTCAAAGCAGCTTACAGGTGTTGTCATAATCAAACCATGTCAGTCAACAGAAAGTGTCTTTGTGTTCATGGTCTGTTTCTGAGCTTCTCATAGGCCTCTACTGTGCAAAACAGGATTCTGGATCCAGCAGGACGATTCTTATGAAAGGATTTTGCAGATGGGCAACCAACAGCAACCAGGTTTTACTGTGTCATATCTCAGAGATAGAGAGAGAGAGAGAGAGAGAGAGAGAGAGAGAGAGAGAGAGAGAGAGAGAGATGACACAGCAAAACCTGGTTGTATATAGATTGACAACATTGCTAAAGAGTGTGTCTTGCCAAACAAATCTCTAAAAAATACACTATTCTTCCAAGTGTAATCAAAGGTCAAGATATCTCACATGCATTGTTAGAAACTCACATACAGTGGTGCCCCGCAAGACGAATGCCTCGCAAGACGAAAAACCCGCTAGACGAAAGGGTTTTCCGTTTTTCGATGCGCTTCGCAAGACGAATTTCCCTATGGGCTTGCTTCGCAAGACGAAAACGTCTTGCGAGTCTTGCGATTTTTTTCGCTTCCCCCCCCCTTTTTCTAAGCCACTAAGCCACTAATAGCCTTTTAGCCGCTAAGCCTTTAATAGCCGCTAAACCGCTAATAGCGCTAATCCGCTAATAGGGTTGCTTCGCAAGACGGAAAAACCGCTAGACGAAGAGACTAGCGGAACGGATTATTTTCGTCTTGCGAGGCACCACTGTATATAATCTAGGTGCCAAATGGCTCCTCAAACCAAGGTTACAGACGCCAAAAATGGAATGTCTAGTTGCAGTTTTGGGGTCAGATGGCTCAAAAGACTTTTTGGTTCCTGAAATTCGTTCCGATTGTGCAGATAAAATATCACAGATAGAATTCTACAGGATGTGTTGCTAGTGTGTGAAAACATGCAAGATCCAAGGTTCCCCAGGCCTGCACTTCCAGATGGCAGAGACATCAGACGCCACCCCAGCACCTGGGCAACTTCACTTGGTCACAAGTGGTCAATAGCCAGGTGCAAAATGCGCCTGGCATCTAGCGAATTTCAAACGCTGCTCACATGGTATGGCAAACACGGGGAACCTGTGTCCCTCCAGATGTTGGGCTCCAACTCACATAATCCCCAACCACTTTCCATGTTGACTTTGGCTGATGAAAGTTAAGAGCCCAAAATAACCAGAAGTCCACCAGTTTCTCTCCGCTGGTCTATCCTTGCCTTCAGGAATGAACATAGGAACTTGCTTTATGTTGAGTCAAGATCATTGCTCCATCTAACTTAGTAATATCAAACTGACAGGCAGTGGCTGTCCAAGGTTCCAGACTGGGGACACTCCCAGCCCTAGAGATACCAGGGATTGAACCTGCAACTTTTCTGCACTCAAAGCAGATGCTCTGTCACCGAGCTACAGCCCTTCCCTGTAGGTGGAAGAGGAACTCAGAAGTTGGAGAGAAAGAATGGGATAGAGAAAATGGCTGTTTCTAAGGCAGATTTACCCAATGCCAGTTTTTGTTCAGACCATGGTCCTACCAGGAATATCTGTGAACCAGTGAATGTGGCCTCTTTACCATCCTCCTTTAAACCCTTCTCCAAAAATGTTACCCAGACAATTCTTGCACGTCACATTACATTTATGTTTGTTTATTTATTATTGAAATGTTTAAAGCTCCACTATAACTTGATAGGATGTTGTACAAAGGACCGAGGCCACCAGGTCAAAATCTATTTTAAAAACAAGGCAAGAGATGAGTTAGAGAAGAGCAGAGAAAGAGTGTGGTTGTAAAAATGGAAAGCCAAAGGAGAAAGATGGAATGGTAACAGGCAGAAATCCAAAGCGAGAAAGGGTATTCCAATGAAAGCAAATATATGAGGAAGACAAATGGGGGGGGGGGACTGACCAACAGAAAAGCTGTTACAAAGATTATGGAGCGATTCATTTTGCATCTTTCACAAAGGAGCAATAGCAATAGCAGCCTCAGCAGCATAGATATAGATCTATCAACAACAGGTAGAAGCCAAGAAATAAAGTTTTGTAACCAAGATTGCAAAGATGAGTACTGCTGTACCTTTCTCTAAGGCAGTGGTTCCCAAACTTTTTAATATGGTGGCCCACAAGTCAAAAATTCACTGATTTATTGCAACAAGTGTCAAGACAGCATTATAACAAGCCAACTAAACAAAAAGTTGTAAGAGATATTCATCATACCAGTTATGGATTGCAAGCAATAATTATTTTGAGCTTATTTATAAAGTCCAAAGCCCACTTGCACAGGCTTTGTGACCCACTTGCTAGTCTAAGAGAACACTATTGATTGTTTTACTCATCACTGCATTGATAACTCCAGCTTAGTAAAAGGCAATCTGTCCATTTTAAATTGTTTGCATTCTTACGAAGTAATAAAACAAAACAAAAAAATCAGCATTCTTCAGCTAGGTGCAATACTTCTAGTACAATATCTGATACAAACAGTCCATTGGAAAGCTTTCACCATGCTCAGAGCTACATAATCAGGGCTCCAAATCTTGTAAAACTGTAAAACTTTCACCAAACTATCAAGTTACCCCTGTGTACATATAATCACCAAGCAATTTTAAGAGAGGCCAATTCTTAGGTTATGTGCCTATTGTCCAATATTGTAGGCTCTGGGTTTATAAACCTGGTATCTTTCATTCTGGTGTAAAAGTAAATTGGGAGTGAAATTGCTACTCCAATTTCAGATGGTCGGGTCACACACTGCTGACCACCTGAAAGTAAAATGCTGCTAGCCCTGTAGCTGATTTTTTCAAGTCAGTTGTGTCTCTGTTCTTGAGAAGTCTGTGAAACCCACAAACAACAGAGTTTATATATTGCAATAGGAAATGCTTCAGTTTTATTACTCTTTGCTCGGCACACTTCCTTAGGGAAAACTATCCAGAGACACATCTGAACCCTATATAAATCAAAGCACAAATCACTCTGGACCGTGCCCACTGTCCATAATATGAGTTTTGCCAAATCAGCAGATGTATTGTTTAATTCGAGGCACTTTTGAATGTTTCCAGGATATAAATAATGTGCTCATTCAGTTAATAGTAGCACATACAGTCTATGGCAGTAGTTTTCAACCAGTGTGCCATGGCACCTTCGGGTGCCTTGAATGACGGTCAGGGGTGCCAGGCAACACTGACCTCTGTCCCTCTTTCCTTCGCTCCCTCCTCTGATGCCCTCTGGCATCTCTGCCTCCCAAAGGCTTGCACAGCTGTTTGTTGCAGCAGCCCTGGCTACAAGCTTCCCCGGGCAAATGGTGCCTCTGGGGCTGGTCAGGGGGTGCTGGGTGCCAGGAGCTGAGGCAGCCTCGGAGTAAGCAAGTAAGCAGGCAAGGGAGCCTAGCCAGCCAGTCCACCAGCCCTTGTTATTGGGAATGGACAGACAAGTCCCAGGGGGAGTGTGAGGAGGCACCTCTATTTGGGGCATGGGAGGCAGCTCTGAGACCAGGGGTGGCAGCAGCGGCTGCCCAGAGGACTCTCAAGGAGAGGGGAGAGGAGGCTGAGGGAACACTTCATAAGGGAGGGTGTTCAAAAAGGGGTGAGGGGCTGCCAGTTCTGCAGGCAAGTGGTGACATAACTAGGTTCCTGAGCCCCACAGGGGTGCCGCAGAAAGAATGCTGTTGTTCAAGGGAGCCATGGACTCAAAAAGGCTGAAAACCTCTGGTCCAAGGGCTGAATCATATGCTAACTTCACGGATTGCTAAGGTTTGTATCCTGCCTCTCCATTAACATTCAAAGGCTTGTAAACATGCAATCCAGGATAATGTTTCATTTGCAAAGATCAAGCATAACTTTGCCACTAGAGCCAAAGTGACAAGGCATACGCCACACACAATGATATTCCTAACATGCTATCAACTAGCCAACTGGCCAACCCATTGCACTTTGCAGGATTTTGTTCATTTCCCCCAATTGCTTTCAAACCCGAACTAGTACGCACTGCTGAATATGACCCTGATAGTTACAGCTCCAGGGTAATGTTGTTATAGGATTGGCAGGGCTTGTTTGTGTGTCGTCTTTGGAGCCACTCCCAGCCTGTGGCTTTGTATCTGGAAGATGGCATTCTGTAGACAGAGAGACTGCTTAAGCGGTCAAACAAGCCATCAAACAAGCCTCTTTGGCAATGGCTCTGCCCAAGTCTGCTAAGCAACTCTTTGCAGGACCGAAGGGTAAAGGCTGCCATACAAACTAGCAGCTGCCATGCTCCCAGAAAAGATACAGGGGCCTTGTCTTGTTCTCTGTGCTGAATTCAACACTCTGGCTTTACCATCTCCACTACCCCCAAAAAACTGTTGGAGCTCTTCCATAATATGCTCCGCCTGTGTGTGTGTGTGTGTGTGTGTGTGTGTGTGTATCATCAAATCGCAGAGTTGGAAGGGGCCCCAAGCATCATCTAGTCAACCCCTTGCAATGCAGAAATCTCAATGAAGTCATCCATGGATGAAACCTCTGCTTTGAAAACCTCCAAAGAAGGAGAGTCCACCACCTTCTGAGGGAGACCGTTCCACTGTTGAACAGCTCTTACCGTAAGAAAATTCTTTCCAATGTTTATATATATAAGCATACTGCTTTTTGTGGTTTTATATCACTGTACAGTGGTACCTCAGGTTAAGTACTTAATTCGTTCCAGAGCTCCGTTCTTAACCTGAAACTGTTCTTAACCTGAAGCACCACTTTAGCTAATGGGGCCTCCCGCTGCCGCCGCGCCACCAGAGCACGATTTCTGTTCTCACGCTGAAGCAAAGTTCTTAACCTGAGGTACTATTTCTGGGTTAGCAGAGTCTGTAACCTGAAGCGTATGTAACCCGAGGTACCACTGTACCCTGCTCTGAAATTTTATGAGAAGGTGATATGTACTTTTCTACATCAATAGGTAAAGGGGACCCCTGACCATTAGGTCAAGTCGTGACCGACTCTGGGGTTGCGGCGCTCATCTCGCTTTATTGGCCAAGGGAGCCGGCATACAGCTTCCAGGTCATGTGGCCAGCATGACTAAGCCGCTTCTGGCGAACCAGAGCAGCGCACGGAAATGCCCTTTACCCTTCCCGCCTGAGCGGTACCTATTTATCTACTTGCACTTTGAGGTGCTTTCAAACTGCTAGGTTGGCAGGAGCAGGGACCGAGCAACGGGAGCTCATCCCGTCGCGGGGATTCGAACCACCGACCTTCTGATCGGCAAGTCCTAGGCTCTACGTAAATAGATGTAAATAAAAGACACCACAGTCTCTGGTGACCTTCATTCTAGGAAAACTCCAGCCAAAGTATGTGCTGGCACCCTGAAATCTCTCATTTTGCTCAGATACTGAGGTGCATACAGCCATATCATGGTTTGCAACACTGCGCTGGATTGTTGTACAATCTTTAGGCCTTGTATGCTGCTGCAAGAAATATTGCAATCAGGTTGCTGAACAGTCATTTCCCATACATCAGCTGGCAAGAGATTCAGATATGGGTCATTAGGCTGCCAATGTTCTCTAACCAGACATGCAAGATACACCAGTATTCACACTGGCCATTCACTGCTGGACCCCTTCAAGGGTTTGCATTTGACCAGTTGCAATCTGGAATTTAATGGGCTTCAATTTCCCCGGGATATTTCAAAAGGAGCCAAGAAAACAATTCTCAAGCAGAGCCCCTTCAAGCAGAGACAAAGTTCCTTTTTCACAGGCGGCGTCTTCCATGGGCCGTCACTCAATACATGGCAATATGGAACAGCCCCTCATCAGAAGGGAGGGGAGGAGGGAAAGGAACAGCTGTAGTTTAAATCCCAGTGAAACAGCTGCACACTCAGCAAAGAAACAAAGTTATTCTACAGATGACTTGACTATGGTTACATTCACACACTACAGTTAAAGCACACTTAAAAGCGGGCCAAAATAATCCTGGGAACTGTGATTTGTTAAGAGTGCTGGGAACTGCAGCACTCTGAGGGGTAAACTACAGTTCCCAATATTTCTTAGGGGAACATCACGTGCTTTAAATTTGTTGTGTGCACACCTTCTATGGCTGTAGATTACCGGTGTTTAGGGGGAAACAAGGGCAGAATTGCAGTTTGCCACTTGCCCACTCACCTGGAGCAAGCTCCTAAGCGAGTACCCAAGTGCCAAAACTATCAAATCCACTTAGTGTTGCTAAGTGCTGACTCAGCAGCCATTCCTGGGTGTCTCCATACCTCCTGGAGCCACAAGGCGCACTGCGAGTTGCAAGGACAGAACTAACAAAACATCTCAGCCAGCTCAGTCTCAGGTGAGCTCCAGCGAGGAATAGGAAACGAATAACTTACTGAGAGATGTTATGTGCAGAGCTGCACAAAAATGTATGCAGGACCTGGGAAGCCAGAGTTCAAATCCCCACTCAGCCATGAAGCTCGCCTAGCCTGCCTCATAGGGTCGTTGTGGGGATTAAAGGGAGAGGGGGAGAACCACGTACTACAACTTGAGCTCCTTGGAAAGGTGGAGTATGAATGCAATGAATAAAAAAGGAACACATTTTATTTAGGCTGAGTATAAGAGGCAGCAATGTTTATGGGACTGGATACATACTGAGAATTAAAAAGCTTGCAAAATGCACATAAGAAGAGTTCTGCTGGACCAGATTAAAGGCTTATCTAGTCAATAAAATACTTCTGGGAAGCCTACTGGGGCATGAAGCCATGAGCCCTCTCTGCTCTAGCAACTCAGCCCACATCATGCACTCAGATATGACTTTAACGGTCATGGCTTCCCCCAAAGAAGCCTGGAAGCTGCAGTTTGTGAATGATTCTGGTAACTGTAGCTTTGTGAGGATTTACCTAACAACTCTCAGCACTTTTAATAAACCACAGTTCCCAGGACTCTTGTGGGGAGCTGTTAAAAGTGATGTAGGAGCGCTTTAAATGTACAGTGCATTTTGGACGTTGCCTATGAGCCAAATGGGTAGCCATATCCAGTGCTACTTTTCTAGAAAAAGAAATGCCAGGACCTCACCACAAACACCTCCCTCGTTCTCTTAAAATGGCAATGGCGCCCACCTGAGAAGTGGGGGGGGGGAGCCCTGGCCTTATCCCCCACAAATATGGCTAATCCCGTTTTGAAGACATGAAAGTCAGTGGCCATCATTACAGGAGGAGAAAATTCCATAGTTTAACCATGCACTGTGGGGGATGGGGAGTGTTTCCTTTTGCCAAATTCCTAATTTTGGCAATTTTGGGAACCTATTTTTTTGTTGATATTACCTATTTCTCTCTCGACAGTTCCTGCAGTGACTACTTGGGGGGAAAGTGAACCTTCAAGATTTGTTTTTGTCTTGGGGTGGCATAAGGGGCTGGAGACCTACTTTCAGAGCATTTGGTGGGAATAATGGCCTTGAGGAGATATTTACAAATATGGTTATGGTGGAAGTCCCTCCTGTGTTTTCACACTGGTAGATACACCAGTGCAACTGCTCAAATGCAACACTGGAATAAAAAGGTAAAGGTAAAGGACCCCTGGATGGTTAAGTCCAGTCAAAGGCGACTATGGGGTGTAGCGCTCATCTCGCTTTCAGGCTGAGGGAGCCGGCGTTTGTCAACAGGCTGCTTTCTGGCTCATGTGGCCACCAGGACTAAACCGCTTCTGGTGCAACGGAACACCGTGACGGAAACCAGAGCACATGGAAACCTTCCCACCGCAGCAGTACCTATTTATCTACTTGCACTGGCATGCTTTCAAACTGCTAGGTTGGCAGGAGCTGGGACAGAGCAACGGGAGCTCACCCCGTGGTGGGGATTCTGCCGACCTTCTGATCGGCAAGCCCAAGAAGCTCAGTGGTTTAGACCGTAGCACCACCCGCATCACCTGTGATGGAAGTGAAAAGCCCGATGGAGAGGGAAACCAACCAACACTGTGGCATGCAGCCATCCTCACTGGCTCCATTTGTACTACTCCAAGAAACCCACTGAAATTAACTAACATTGACTAGCTTAGTTGGATATAACTTTGCTGGATCCAACCTGCTGCCTTGGAGCTATAGCTACTGTGCCATCCAGACTGATTCTTCTACAAGCCAAGCAGAGAGAGAAAACACATGTGACCACAACACACACACCCCATGCATGGGGGAGGTTAGCCACGAGCATAGAGGGATTTCTTGGCAGACATCATGGAACTTTGAAGTGTCAGGCATAGCCCTACTGGCTTTAGCCCAAACGTAGCAGAGTTTTCCTGCACAGCGAAGAAGCTAGTTGCGGCAGTAATGACTAGTCAGCTGGACTCAGAATAACTATTTACAGGATTTATTAAAAGGAAAAAATAAAACCAGCAGAGTTTCTGCATACAAATAAAAACAAAATAAATCCTCTTTCTCTCTCTCATAACCATACACAGCACTTCTAACTCCTAACACACCTCACATCAAACTGTGCTAGCAATCCCTAGATAACAGAGTTGAGTGCTGCTCGTTAACCAATCAGAGTGAGTAGTTTCTAGGTCAAGCAGACCTGGGCTTTCTGCCAAGAGTAAATTGACACCAGCTTGAGTTAATTGGTGAAGCTAGAATCTGCAAGTTTCCCACGAGAACCAATTAACAGAAACTGAACACCCCCTCACAGATTCTGCTGAACAATTAACTCCAAATACACCTATGTAGGAGATCATTTTTCCAGCAAACCTAAACCCTTGCACATTCGCTTGTTCTTTACCTTTGCCAATGGTTTAGTTAACACATCTGCTACATTTTCTTCACTTGACACATAAGTACAGGTGATTACATTGTCTTGTACACAGCAACGTACATTTTGGTATTTTACAGAGATATGTTTGGAACGCGATTTGAAACCCTCTGTTTTACTTAAGGTTATACAAGCTTGATTATCAATGTAAACTTGTACCGGTTCTCCACAATTTACATTTAAATCTGCCATCAAATGCTTGAAATAAATCACCTCGTTGCACAATTCACTCAATGCGGCGTACTCTGATTCCGTTGATGACACACTTACAACGTCTTGCTTGCGTGACCGCCAGCTGATTAAAGCTCCACCGACCATTATGACTAGTCCTGTGACAGATTTTCTATCTGGCAAATTTCCCCAGTCACTATCACAGTAGCAACTCAACATTTCATCCTCTGAAGAATTTAATTGTAACATATAGCCAATTGTCTGTTTGAGATATCTCAGAACTTGTTTTACCCCTTTCCAGGCATTTAGTGTGGGTTTTGAGACCAATCTACTTAATATGCCTACTGCATAGCTAATATCAGGTCTGGACCACTGTGCTATATACAATAAACTTCCAATTACAGAGTGATATACATCAGGATGTTCAAATTCAGGACTCTCATCTACATGAAGTGTTTTTATGAAACCTGGATCCATAGGCACCGCTGCCCCTTTGCAATCCTGCATCCTGTATGTAGTCAGTAGTTGTTTAACTTTGTTCTGCTGACTAATTAGGCAGCTGCCATCTTGGGCCCAGCACACTTCCAACCCTAGATATGTCCTAACCGGGCCTAAGTCTTTTGTACACCCACCTGCAGCCTACAATCTTTGCCCCCTCAGGCGCTGCTACTGGTGTAAAAACCTTGTGCTCATTCAGAGAGGACATCTCTTCCTCCATTGCCTGTTTCCAGAGCTCTGCCTCCTCTTTTGGTAACTTTAACACCTCCTGAAAACTCTTGGGCTCTGCACTTACACTAAACACATTTGCAGTATCTGGGGAAAAACGCACTGGAGGCACTCCTTTGTTTTGTCTTTTAGATCTTCTGGGAGAAAATTTTTCTTCTGACCCACTTTCCTCCTCAGAACTACGACCTCTCTTTTGTTGCTTAGCAACTGGTCTTTGGCTAACTCCACTTTCTTGAGAGCTCTTATCTGAACTTTCCTCCCCCTCAGACTCTGATTCTCTGTGTCTACCTTCAGAGTCATGGAGCTCCTGGGAAGGTTCAAACCAAACCTCAGTATTGGCATGTAGTCTCTCCCAGCCACTATGTTCACAAAAACTGGCATTCCTGGAGATCACAATGCCATTTGTCCCTTCAGCAAAGCGGAAACCTTTTCCCAGCTCCTGGTAACCCACAAACACTAACTGTTTGGTCTTAGGATCTCCCTTCTTCCTCATTTGTTTCGGAATTAATACCCAGGCTTTTGATCCAAACACATGCAAATGGTCAATTTTAGGTTTTTTCTGAAACAATTTAAAGTACGGGGTTGTACCTATTGTTTGATGAAAGAGCCTATTTTGGAGATAACACGCGGTGAGCATGCTCTCCCCCCAATAAGACATGGGCAAATCAGCATCCTCAAGCATGGCAAACATCATATCTTGTAAAGATCTGTTTTTTCGCTCTGCAACGCCATTCTCCTCAGGGGAAAAAACGTTCGTTTTTCTATGCCCAATGCCACGCTTTTGTAACCAATCTTTAAAGGCATTTGACATAAATTCGCCACCTCTGTCCGTCTGAATCCTTCTGAGTTTAACAGACAGAAATCTTTCCACAGATGCCACCCAGCCTTTAAACTTAGTGAACACGTCACCCTTATTTTTCATGGGAAAAACCCAAGAATAACGCGTGGCGTCATCCACAATTGTTAGTGAAAAACGCGATCCACCCCTGCTTACAGCAAATGGACCAATTACGTCCATGTGAACCAGCTGTAGCGGTGACTCACTAACTCTGTCACTTCTGGGGTAAGAGACTCTGTGGGTTTTAACCTTTTTACACACATTACAATCAAGGTACTTGTTACAACTCTTTAAATTACCCCCATCAGCCAATTCAGACATTTTTAGTACACTTTTCCAGCAAGCATGCCCCATTTTCCTATGCAATAAGTGCACACAGTTGTCATGTATAGCTTTGTTATTCACTGCAGGCTGAGATTTACTGACTACTGCTGCAACTTGAGATCCTGCTTTAAGCCAAAACAAGCCTCCCTCTGACTTAGCAGTGCCTAAAATCTCACCAGCCTTCTTAATAATGCAACTGTCTCCTTCAAAATGCACTTTAAACCCAGCTTTTAGCAAACAATCTACAGACATCAGATTGCTCCTTAATGACGGCACACAAAGTACATTTTGCAGGCACTCACGAAGACAAGGAACAAAAACTGCACCCCCCGAAATCACTTCGGAAGTACTTCCGTCTGCTAGAGCCACCTGGCTGCGCTGTGCTGAGTTCTTGGAAACAAACAATTCATCTGAATTCACGATGTGGCGAGACGCTCCCGAATCGACCACCCAGACGGCTTGTTTCTCATCAGCAATCTTGACCTCGCCGGTCACCAGCTGAGCCGACTGTTTTCGTTTGAAGAATTTCTTTTTACGCTGCTGCTGCTGCTGATCTTGTCTCTGCTCCTGCACCGGCAACTGAGACTTGACCAACACCGGACATTGTCGTTTTAGATGCGCTGAAGACCCACATCGGAAACAACGCCTAACAGCAAACGCTGACTCCTCACCAGTACGCTGCTTTTGCTTCACCTCTGGCACGGCATGAGAACTCCTTCCAAACCGCCCACCTGTAGAAGCCTCTGCAGCCACCGACCTTTCTTGCCTCTTCTGCCATTCTTCAATCAAACGCCCAGTAACGTAACTGACTGATAAATCACGCTCCTGTATGCCTTCTAGAGACAAAACTAAATTGTCCCAGCTTTCCGGGAGAGAACTCAAAATAATAGCCACCTTCTCCTGCTGGTCTAACGCACAGTCTCTTTCCTGTAGCGCAGAAAACTTTAACTGTAAACTGTGTAGGTGTTCCTGCATTGTAACCCCAGGCTGTAACATTGCCTTGTACAATGCCTTGCGAATGAACAGCTTGGAAACCGCTGTCTCACGCACATGGAGTTCTTTAAGTGCTTGCCACACACCTCTAGCTGTCTTGATTCCCCTCACATATGGCAACTGGGAATCTTCCAGCCCCAAGACAATTGTGGCCCTTGCTCTTTGGTCTTTATCGAGGTCTTCATCATCAGGCTTCGTAGGAAACTTACTCACCACTTGCCAGAGACGATCCCTCTGCAGCACTGCCTGCATGCGTTCTGACCACAGCAAGTAATTGGAGTCATTCAGACGCTCAAAAGCCATCTGAACTGGTTGTGAGGCCATCTTGAGAGCGATGTCCCTGGAACCCGGAACCAGCTACTCACGACCACCGAGAGAGAAAACAGGAACCACAGCACCCAGCACTCACACGCTGCAGCTGTTGTCCTTGAGTCCGCTGCGTCACCAGCTCACCACGGTCAGGAACCAGCCAGAGAACAACAACTTCTGGAACTACTGGAACCAACACCGTTGATGCTGACACCACTGCAACTCAGGCTGGCAGCACAATGCCCATAACCTCATGGAACTTTGAAGTGTCAGGCATAGCCCTACTGGCTTTAGCCCAAACGTAGCAGAGTTTTCCTGCACAGCGAAGAAGCTAGTTGCGGCAGTAATGACTAGTCAGCTGGACTCAGAATAACTATTTACAGGATTTATTAAAAGGAAAAAATAAAACCAGCAGAGTTTCTGCATACAAATAAAAACAAAATAAATCCTCTTTCTCTCTCTCATAACCATACACAGCACTTCTAACTCCTAACACACCTCACATCAAACTGTGCTAGCAATCCCTAGATAACAGAGTTGAGTGCTGCTCGTTAACCAATCAGAGTGAGTAGTTTCTAGGTCAAGCAGACCTGGGCTTTCTGCCAAGAGTAAATTGACACCAGCTTGAGTTAATTGGTGAAGCTAGAATCTGCAAGTTTCCCACGAGAACCAATTAACAGAAACTGAACAAGACAGACATTGCAATCTGCATCCCACTACAATTCCTAAGTTCAAAGGAGCCTTCTTAGCAATACTATCTGAGCCTGCTTCAAACCAAGGTGTTCTTGGTGGCTGGTCTTTTAGAGATGCACTAAAGTATCTCTTAGAAGCTCTTCCTGTTTGGGTTGGCTTTGGCAACGGGCTCAAAGCAAAGCCAGCAGACATCGGAGAGGAGGGTTTTTTGGTATTTTTAAAGGCTACAGCCCTAAAGTAACTTACTGGGAAGCAAGTGGCAGTCCCACTGAGTTCAATTGGCTTAATATGAAGCTGGGATGCAAGTCTGAGTTAGGTTGCAGTCCTAAACACGCTCATAAGGAATAAGCCTGACTGAAGACAGGGGAAATAATTTCCAACCAAATGCACACAAATAGTATTACAGTATTCAGTTTCAATCTAATACTTTGGTATGCTGTTTTTATTTTGTTATTTGACATAAGTTTGGAGAATGGGGTGAGCTATAACACCTCAATACAAGCCTCCATTGTCCAATTAACATCCACACACACCTTTGAATGTTAGAATGCTGTTGTAAGTTAAGTTTGAGCCTCAGACTGATTTTCTAGGGGGTGCAATAGGTGCAAGGGAATCTTGGGCCCTGGGTTCTCATCAGGTTGAAAGGTCATCTGTTGCCATTATTTTAAAAAAACCAAAATCCTATTGCTATAGAAATAGCATAAATAGGAATACTTGAATAGAATAAAAAATAGTAAAAGCAGCAAGAAGCCTGTTGATGTAGAACAAAGGGACAGAATTTGCATCCTGGATATATACCGTATTTTTTGCACCATAACACTCACTTTTTTCCTCCTAAAAAGTAAGGGGAAATGTCTGTGTGTGTTATGGAGGGAATGCCTACGGGTGGCATGCCTACAGATATTCCTCCTCTAAAAACTACGTGCGTGTTATGGTCAGGTGCGTGTTATAGAGCGAAAAATACGGTACTATTAAATCTATTAGGCCTCACTTTGCATATGCACATGCACTTAATATGCAAAATCAGAAGATCATCGGCCCTGTTGACACCTTGCCATAAGCCCAGATAAGCTGAAATAAGTTGTGGGAAAATGATTGCTTGTACATAAGAGCATGAGCAGAGTTCTTATTATTGCAAACTTCAAATTACAGAAATCACAAACCAATGAGTACTCTAGCAAGGTCAGTTCTGCAAGGAGTAAAAAGTACTGAAGTTACCAGTGGCGTAGCGTGGGGGGTGCCAGGGGTGCCGGCCGCACCGGGCGCAACATCTGGGGGGGGCGCGCTCGCTGCCTCCGGAGTCGCCGAAGAGCCTCGGGCGCAGGCTGTAGCGGAGCCGCATGTCTCGCGGAACCGACGAGCTGTGCGCGCGTCCGGGCTGAAGGCGCCCGGCAGGCAGCAGCTCTCAGCACTCGCCGCGGAGGACGCACCAGGCAGCCCCTCCTCACAGCCCCGCCTCCGCCGGTGCTGCTGCAGCTGCTGGGCCGTTGCATTTTACTCGCCTCTCTGCCCCCTCCTCCTCCGGGCAAGCGGCGTCGTTTGGGCGGCAGCGCCAGCGGCAACTCGCAGGTTAGGGGGGGCGCAAATTACTTGCCTTGCCCCGGGTTAGGGGGCGCAAATTACTTGCGTTGCCCCGGGTGCTGACAACTCACGCTACGCCGCTGGAAGTTACAAGTCATGGGCCCCTTCCACCCCTACTGATGGTGGTGGTAATGATTAAAATTTATGGACCACTTCATAACATAAAATCATCAAAGTGGTCACACAATAAAAACAGAATAAAACACAAGCTCTTAACATATGCATATGACGCAGTGGGCATTAGTCCACCAAATCTTATGCCATAATAAAATTTATTAGTTTGTGCACAGACTCAAAAAAAATATTTGTTCAACAGCCAACCTATGCTGCCCAAATTTAGAAAAATCATAACTGGGCATCCCCAGCTTACTGGAACAAAAATATCCTGCCAGTGATGGCTGTGATCCTATTTTGCCTTACCAGCCACAGGAGGCACTTTCTAAAGACTTAAAAGGAGAGTGCCTGCCCACCACCTATGAAACAGCTACTGCAATTCATCTGCAGCAGCAGGACTCAGCTTTCTCCCCCAGCCTTTGCAAGGAGGCTGTCGCTGCTGCTGCATCATCACCTACGTGCAAACGGAGCTGGAGTCACAAGCTACGCATGGAAGGTCACAGACTGCGGGAGAAGGACATTGTGCAGGTACGGGCTTTTGCATCACTTTTCCTTGCCATGGTGTAAGATGAGTTCTCTCCCATCCAGGGATTTTTGCCTGGAGGAGCACGTAAGGCAAACTCTCCCTGAAGCTAACAGGATATCTAATTGCCAATCGCCCCCTCTTTCCAAAGGGCTGGCTCCTATTCCAGAACAGCACGAGGCTATGAAAGTTAACTGGCGCCTTTTATTAAAGAAAATTGTAGCGCTACAAAAAGCGCAAGCGCTATACACACAAGTGCCAAGTTTTGGTCATCATCAGAGCAAGCAGAGGTGTGTGCATATATAAATATATGCACAGGGACAGTTTGAATGGGGCAAATATGGCCCCATTCCTCCAGAGAGATCAAGGTGACATTACATGCTGCTCACCCCTTTTATCCTCACAACAACTCCAGGAGGTAGGTTAGTGTAAAGACAGGCTTCCTCAAATTCGGCCCTCCAGATGTTTTTTGGCCCACAACTCCCATGATCCCTAGCTAGCAGGACCAGTGGTCAGGGATGATGGGAATTGCAGTCTCAAAACATCTGGAGGGCTGAGTTTGAGGAAGCCTGGTGTAAGAGAACATGCCTTGCCCAAGGTCACCCCGTGAAACTTCCAACACTTCCACACTGGACCTCGCATATTGCACATGCACCCAGCACCTAGTACAGACTCAGGACCAGAGGAGGAGGATAGATTCTGCTTTTGCTGCATCAGTGCCCTTGTATGCAGTGCTTTGCCCAGAGGAGGCAGCAGAATGGCAGCCATCAGTTGAATGGAAGCAAAGCACTGCGCTTAAGGGCTAAACCAGCTCCCTACTGAGTCTGCTCCATCTGCATACAGGGTTCGTGTAGAGCAGGGGTGGAGGAACCTGTAGCCCTCAGGAGCCTATTGGAATACAACTCCCATCATCCCTTGCCACAGGCCATATTGGCCAGAGCTGATGGGATTCCAGCAACATCTGTCCATCTAGAATACGATAGGTGTTTGGAGGGAATAGTTTGTTAAAGCAAAATAGGTAGAGTAGACATTTCCCTTTGTCCTTTCGGACCTACTCAGTCCCATTCCAAGTTCCTGGGTGTAAGGCTACACTAAAAAGACTTAGGAGAGGAAACGGTCTGGCTTAGCAGGATGGTCGCTGCAAAATAGTTTTTGCCACAATGAGTTTAAAGCTTAGAGGCTATAATGTTAGACTGAACTATAGAATTGTAGAGCACCCCACAGTCATCTAGTCCAACCTTCAGCCATGCAGAAATCTCAACTGGATCATGCATGACCTCTGCTTATAAACCTCCAAAGAAGGAGAGTCCATCACCTCTCTTTGGAGTCTATTCCACTGTTGAACATCTCTGTCAGAAAGCTCTTGTAACTTTGGTTTTTGTAACGTTGGATTGGTTTGGGTCCTGCTCTCCAGAGCAGCAGAAAACAAGCTTGCTTCATCCTCCATGTGACAGCCTTCAGACCTTTGAGGATGGCTATCGTGTCTCCTCTCAGTCCCCTCTTCTCCCGGCTAAACACAACCATCTCCCTCAACCGTTCCTCACAGGCCTTGGTTTCCAGACCCTTTATCATCTTGGCCACCCTCTTCTGCACATGTTCCAGCTTGCCAATTTTATAAGTGGACACGCCACCTATAAAACTGGGAATTAATGACCTACCTTGTAAGGTTGGCTGTGCTAAAGAAGAGCTCTGAAAAGCAAGCGCTCTATAAATGTTGAATACTGAAAACCATGTACAGCAGGGGTAGGGGACTTGTAGCCCTTCAAATGTTCCTGGACTACTGCCGCCATAATTCCTGGCCACTTCCCATGCTGACAGGGGCTGATGGGAGTTGTAGTCCAACACCATCTGGAGGGCTGCAGGTTTCTCCAAGCCTGGTGTAAAGAACCGAGTGCTAATCAAAGAAAGCCTCTGATGGCATTGTGCAGTAGCTGGTATTCCTGGACTAGGAGACCTGGGTTCAAATATTTTTCCCTCAGCTACAAAGCTGACTGGGTGACCTTGGGCCTCACTCAGTTTAACTGACCTCACAAGTCCTTAAAAAAGGAATCGTGCAAGCTACTCCCAAACACCTTGCAAGGTAAAGCAGGCTACAAGTTTAACAAGTCTTATTATTCGTACCCCACCCATCTGCCTGGGATGCCCCAGCCACTGTTGGGGGGGGCGGCACCAACAGAAGAAGAGTGCAAGCTGCATTTTCACTCCTACCCACTAAGCAGAAGGGCGTTAGGGGGCGGTGAGAAAGGAGAAGGCAGAAATCTGTTTTAAAGATTGCAATGACATTGTGCAACGAAGCGGGGTCATTCCCCAGAGGGAGGGGCTTGCCTGACTTTACCCTCCCGGGTCCTAAGGCTGCTACATTTTACCCCTTGCGTTTTTCCAGAGGCCTCGGCCAGGTGGGGGTGCAGGAGGTGCTGGACAAAGGAAGGGGGGTCGCTCTGCTTTCTCTGCAGGATGCGCCCGAAGAAGCTGCTTTAGTACTGCAGGTCCCGCTCCTCTTGCTTATCCCAGTCATTCTCTGCAGCAGAACAGGGTTTTTTACGGCAGCGACGCCCAGCCCGGGGAAGTGGGGGGGGGGAGTATGCAGCTGCAGCAGCCGGATCCTATGCAATAGATATACTATATATAAATGAACAGGAAAGCAGGGCTTGCTCCGCAGCTCAGCGTGCCTTGGGAATGCAGCCCCGAGACTCGTCAGGTGCACTGTAAGCGGGCGCTGCAAGGACCCTCTGCAGCAGCAGCATGTCGCTCGAGGACACGCAGCTGCCGGCGCGTGACGACACCTGGGGAGCGGAGACGCCTGCGCTTCGCCGGGGATCTATGCACCGTTCTTTTTAAAAATAATAGGAAAGCGATCGTTTATAGAGGGTCCGTGACGCGCATAAGCACGTGCGAAAGCCCCGCCCACGCTTCCCCTGGGCGAAAACTAACGCTGCTGCTGCTGAGCGGGGGCGCGATCGTCCGGTGCTGCCGGTTGCTTCTCTGCTGGGAGCTGATCTGGCCGGAGCCCGGACGAGGGTTGACTAGCATGACTCCTTAGCAGAGCTCTCTCTCTCTCTCTCTCTCTCTCTCTCTCTGGAAGGGTGAGATTTTTCTCCCTCTCATGCAGTGGTTGTGCTGACGCAAGAGCTACGCTACCTTCCCCCATCCCCGGTACAAAATTCCTTAAGTTTACCAGTATTGCACCGTCAATGTCCTACCTACACCAAAGGCACACGCAAAAACAACAACAAAAAAAAAACCAACCACCCAAAAAAAATCCCCAATAAATTCCGACATTCCCCGGAGAGATAGCATCCGCTTTGATCCCGCGGGGATCGCGTTCCACACTGGATCTCGTAAAAGAGCTTGCATTTAAAGGAAGACGTTAAAATGGTAAAAGTATCACGGGTCCCTGAGCCGGTGCAGCTTCATTTATGACATGTCCCTGGCACGTGTCTAAAATAGGCTTCCCGTCTAAGGTTTCTTCTGAGAAGCGGGGGGGCGGGGTGCATAGCCAAAGCAGGAAACTGGGTCCCTGGGTCCTATTTCCGAGCATGACTTTTAAAACCCCGCCCACCCACAAATACTCAAATGCATGGAGAAGCCTGCTCTTATTCTGGAACCAAAAGCTACCCAGCTAAATTCGGATTGGAAACGAGGGTTGCAATCCGGTAGCTGCTGGCTTGGGAGTCAGTGACCTTTAACTCAATGGAGCTTACTTTCTGAGTAGCCTTGAGTTGCGGAAATGCACTGGTGTTGGGCAGCTATATTAGCTTGGGCCTTTGGGCAACTCCCGAAATACAAGTCCCTGGGGCAGGTTCTGGAAACGCATAGGAATGCATGGACACATGCATTATGAAGTTTGGTTTAAAAATAACTGACAACCTGAATAATAAAGAAAAAACAAACCTGGGAATTGTAAGGATGCTGCAATGGTGAGGGAGCCAAGATGTGCCCATACTTCTCTTGGCACAAAACATAACTGTAATTCCCAGCATTCTCTAGGGCAAACTAGAACATAATTACTTTAGAGTTTTACCATCTTATGTTGATGCCAAGATACAAGTAGTTCAACAGGAATTACTTCTCAAGATAAAAAGTAATCCAAAAGGAAGTACACTGAAATGTACCAGACTTGGACTAATGTCAAGTCAATATTTTTAGGATCGGGTAGGCTGCAGTATATTTTGGGGTCACCTGTCTGCCCTGCCTGCTCCCAATTAACCCACTACCATCATAAAAAGCCAATCCTTTTTGGAGCGCTCTCTCCACCTTTTATATATACTGTAAGCCTTACCTAAGCAGGCGCTGTGTTAATTTTGCATTCTGTACAGAACTTAAACCAGCTGAAATGGTTCCAGAATAGAACAAGGGCCCAAGGTGTTCAGTCCTTGAATGGGTTGGCCAAGATTATTATGGAAAGGACTTTTCTGACCTTGGTTTCTCAAGGTCTGCAATGAAACCTGTTCAGAAGATTCCAAAGGCTAATTTATTTTATGGAATATGGATTTGGCTGGGTTGTTTGATCCATTTGCAGCTATTTGCTTTCTGCATGTGACATACTGGGAAATGTTGTAGTTTAAGAACCTGGATCAGGCCAATCGCAAACTTGGTCTAGCATCCTGCTTTCACTGTGGCCAGTAGATGCCTACATAAAACCCACAAGCAGTGGCTGCAGCACTCTCCCTACTTGTGCTGAACTGGTTGGTATACAGGGGCAAACTGCCTTGCATAGTGGAGACAGAACACAGCCATCATGGCTAGTGGCCGTTGATAGCCTTATTGTCCATGACTGTGTGGCCTGACCTCTTGATGTCCCTATGGATGTAAGCAGGAGAAGTTTCTATCCACACTGCACTCAGCATTCTGTTAACGGAATAATGCATGCCTGAAACCAAGAGTCCCTTGGAACAGCTTGACATAAAAGCCGGTTGTGGGGCCCAGCAGCTTGAGCCTATATAGAGTTACCCAGATGTTAGCTCCCAGCGAAATCAGTGCCCAAGTACAGGGCACGTACGGGAGGTTTGCAACTTTAGCTACAGAATAGAATTCTCACAATATCTAAACTACCTTGCCTCCCCTTTCCTTTCGGTCCTAGATCCAATAGTCATCACCTCGCAGGGAGAGCTGCAGCTGAACAGATGGTGTAGGGATCCCACCACATTAAGTGCCATGAGATCACAGAGGTTTTTGAGTTGTCCACTACACATAACCTTTCCAAGTAAGTGGCAGAACAGTTCTATAGGGCAGTGTTCCCCAACCTTGGGCCTCCAGCTGTTTTTGGACTACAACTCCCATCATCCCTCGCTAGCAAGACCAGTGGTCAAGGATGATGGGAATTGTAGTCCAAAAACAGCTGGAGGCCCAAGGTTGGAGAACACTGCTATAGGGGGCAACCAGAAACAAATGAGGACAAATTCCCCTGAACTTCTGTTGCACAGGTGAAGCAGGAGCCAGTTCACCATCCCAAGACAATAAGCTGCACCCTACCAAAACACCTTTTTTAATCATGAATAATTTAAAAAAACCCACAAACTATTACCAAGTACAGGCACTCTGTCCTTTTTTGTACTTGGCCACCCTAGACCACCCTTTGCCAACCTGGTGCCCTCCGGGTATTTTGTACTACCGACTGGGGGCTGATGGGAGCTGAGGCTGATGAGAATTGTAGTCCAAAATACCTGGAAGGCACCCAGGTTGCTGACTGCAGACCTAGACAATGATCCCTCCATTCTCCACCCCTTAAATCAGTAGCTGCCTGTGGTGGTGATGATATTATTATTATTATTATTATTATTATTATTATTATTATTTAGAGTCACCTTTATTTATATAGCAACAATATTCCAACAGATAATGAGAATATTAAGGAATCTTAACTACAAGGACATAGTTGTTACTGCACTGCATCTCTTCTCGGCGCACGGTATCGGGAAATCCACCTTTTCGCATGTAAAATGAGCCGCCTCCCCCTAACGCGGGTCTTCTGCAGCTCTGCAGAGCAGCAGCAGCAGCAGCAGCTGGTGCGATGGCCCAGCTCAGGCGAGCGGCTGGGAGGAGAGGAAGCGGCGGGGTGTAGGACCCTGCAGTGCCCTCCTGCTGCTGCCAAGGCCAATGCGCGCGGTAGCAGGAGCGCCAGCTCGGCCGCCGTACACCTGCTAGCGGCGTGAGCCCGCGGGCTGCCGCTGGGCTCCAGCACAGCGTGCAAATCTCGCCTCTTAACGCACCAGAGCTTCCTGCTTTTGATCTCGCACCAGCCAGCGTACCGTAAAGACTGCAGCCCCGTCCTTGAGCGCGCATGCACATCCCTGCACCAGATCTCGCCTCTGCTGCTGCTGGCGTGCAGAACCACCCCGGAGCAAAAGGGGCGTGCGTCTGCATAGACGCATATCTACAGAAGCGCAAAGCCAACTTCTGCATAATCTCTCAACTTTCTCCATTTGAGAGCTGCCGAGGAGATCGCTGCTGCTTTGCGCCCGCAACCCTCAAGTTTACATGCCTAGCGCTGGGATTCTCCGCAGACTTTCGCCCTCCTTTCTCTTCAACTGCATTCAAGAACTATTCTCGTTTTCAGGTGCATGTGTTCCCAAGAGAAAACGGCGCCCAGGCCTGAAAAGAGAACGTGTGTTGCATATGTTGCAACGCAGAGAAGGGGGGGGGGAGATGCTGTTTCAGGGCTGCAGGCAATACTAGCCCTACCGAGAGTAGACCTACTGAACTTCATGCACATGAGGGCCATTCATTGCAACCTGAGTAGGACTAGCTAGCACCCACTTAGGACGCCCTTAGCCTCTGGCGGACGAAGGGTGACACCGGATGACTTTGCATGTAACGACCGGTTCGAATCTCCAATGACCCCTTTGAAGCGCATCCCTTCCTCGCGAGCCCCGGCATTATCTCCCCAGCTCTCGAAAGCAATAAAAGGAACACAGTTTAGAGCTTGTTCAACATCTGGCATTCAAGCATGGCGGTGGGGAAGGAAGGGGGGAGAAGCACCACAGGACTTTTTCTTTTGTTTTTTGCTTTGCTTTTACGACCTGGTTTTAAGTGCTGTCAGGTGGATTCACTCACAAGTTAACTCCTTCCAACAGCCGCTGGAGCCCGCCTTACCCCCCAAAGTGGCATTATTTTACCACCCAAACCCCTTCAAAGAATTCCACATTTGTTAAAAAAAAAAAATCAGGCCAGCGCCAGCCCGTTGTAAGAACTCAGTGGCATTTTGGAGCTACTCTGAGAAGGCAGGAGAAGGCCCACTTGCGTGTGGCCACAGCATCGGAAGTACCACGTGAAGTCCTCCGACGCCCCTCTATACTGCTGAGTCACAAATAGGAGCCCTCGGGAATGAAATCGGCAGAACACGAGACTCTTAAATCTCAGGGTCGTGGGTTCGAGAACCACGTTGGGCAAAAGATTCCTGCATTGCAGGGGGTTGGGCTAGATGACCCTTCCAACTCTACGGTTCTGCGATTCTAACACACACCTTCCCCCCCCCCAACTCTGAAAGGAAGTCTGCGCCTGCAGGCGTGGAGCTCCCATTGGATACCTGCGCTCAAGCATGTGGGCGCACAGCAGAGGGAGAGAGGCGAAGGAATGCCTTCTTTAATGACCAAGAGATCTGGGCTTATGATGCAGGCACCCACAGCAGCGGTGGCTATTCGCAAGAGCCGCTCACTGTAGGGGGATCCCTCACAGTGATGGGGGCAGGATAAAGGGGCGGGATCCTTTGGCGGGGGGGGGGGGACAATCCAGACCTATCTACGGAGGCAGGTATTAAGGGTCTTGCGGTGGGGGAAGAGTGCGAGGCACTTCCTTCGCCCGAGGAAGCCGCGATCCTTCCCTATTAAGAAAAAAGCGACTGGGTTTGAAATAGGAAGCACATTACTGACTCATCGGAAGAACGGGATCTATTAACCTTATTTATAACAGGACACCTTATGCTCACCCCTATTGCCCCTTAGCCACAAACCTAGAGGAGCGGCAGTTCTTTTAAAAATATTATTATTATCATTATTCTCCAGACTTGTGGCTCTTTGGTGAAAAAACTCTTACTTGGACGCGTGCAGGGGTGTCCCGTTTGCATGCCATCTGCAAATCCCGGAGGCATTTCCTCTTCCGAGCTGTTTCAACAACAACAATAATCCTCAGCATCGACTCTCCATCCCATTTCCTCCCGACCAAAAAAAATAATATTATTATTATTTTATTTGGTTGTGGTTTTTCTTTTCTTTTCTTTTAAAAAGACCCAACTTCTGTCCTTGTCAGCCCCACGGCCACCAGAAGGTTAAATCGCCCATACCTACCAAATCTGCTGTGGTCTTGCCTGGTTCCTTGGATCGTACCATTGGGGAAAATCTCTAAATGAAATCCAGTCCTGCAGTAGAGCTGCCTCCGCCTCAGGATCCCTTTTAAGTGATCCAGGTCCGTCACCGCAGGGCCCCGGGGTAGCCCACCCGCTTCCGCCTGGCCCAGGTGGTCGCTTAACAACACGGGGCTATCAGCCGGCAAGACGGGGACGTTCCCAAAGGGTACCGCATCCTGGACGCCGAAATAGTTCCCAACTTCACCTAAGGGAGCCATCAGGAGCGAGGGGGAGGGAGGAGGAGGAGGAAGGGGGGAGGAAGGCGAGCTCGTTTTTGAAGCAAAACTGTAGTGCCGGTGCCCAAAAACCCAAGGTAGAGATCTTTTTCTTCCCCCCTTTTTTTGGGTGGGTGGGGGGGAGGACGTGCTCCCACTCCACTCTCCCCTCCCACTTGTAGTTACATGGAGGGGAAGAATGTCCTTTGCTTTAATCCATCAATAATAATAAGTAGGATATATATTTTTTGAAAGTGATCTGCTGCTTCGACTTGTCCCAGGTTCAAGGTCAAGCCGCTGTTAGTCTTAAGAAAGCGCCGCACACGGACATATTTATAAACACATCAGACAGGTCTGGAGGGGTCCAGGGCGAGGGATCATCTATATTCCTCCAGCTCTTAGCAAGCGGTGGGGTCTTCTGCCCATCCGACCGTAATGAGGCTAAAAATCCGTAGTTTCTCCATGGGGCTTAGGAGCAGCACGACCATAGCAACTTCGCCGCCTGAGGCTTTTCTCTAAAGGGAGCTGCACGCACCGATTATTGTTATATAGGCAGATATATTTAAGATGCACGGGCGACGCCAGGATTTTTTATGGATTCTGACTCCAGGAAGGCATGCGCTGTTTTTACTCTATAACTGGCTGCATACATCAGCATGGACTCCTGCAAGGAGAAAAGCGGGAGAAGAAGAAGAAAAAGAAGAGCAGGGTGGATGGGAGATCTCACGTTGGCTGGCTGAGACGAATCCCCCTCTCCACCGCCCGGAAGGGGGGGGGAAGAGATTTTTTTTATAATTAAAAAAATCCAAATAAAAGAAAACTTTTGCCGTCCAGATCCTATTATCCCGAATTCTCCGGAGGAGGCACCGCGGGTGCCTCTCTGGGCTCAGCCGGGCTGGCGATCCGAGCCGAACAACGCGTCCCACGGCTGCTCTCTCTCGGCTGCCTCGCCTGGGAACAGGTGCCGCTTCCGCAGGGCTCCCGGTGCCGCGCCGCCGCTGCCGCTGTCCTCCAGTGCCGAGCTGCGGCTCTCGACTGTGCCTCTTCCATCCAAGCGCGCAGGGAAAAGTGGCGCAGGAAGAGGCATTGGGCTGGGTTTAAGGTAGTCCAGCTTGCGGGCGGCCACGGATTCCGCCCAGGTCCTAGCGCGCAACGCTACCTGCTGCATTAGAGCGGCGGCGGCGGCGCTCCCTTTCCATCCCAGCCAGCTCAATGCCACCGAAGCGCCTCGCGCGAAAACCCAGCCAGTCAGTCGCTCCCTCGCTCGGGCTTTTTGCTGGTCTGCGGCACGCCAGCCTCGGCGGCGTTGCAGCTTGAAAGCGGCGGAGAACTTCTCAGCCGCGCGCGGATCCAGGGGCTCCTGGACGCAGGGATTAAAAGCGGGAGTGGGGAAGGAGATGGAGGGGTGCAGCGCGCGCGCGGCGCTGGGTCAAAGTGTGTTTTGTTTTGTTTTAAGGCGGGGATCCCAGGTTTAGGTGCTGGGTCATCCACTAGCGCGGGGCGTCCTTCGGGAGAGGAGGGGAAGAGCGAGCGAGGAAAACCTCTCCAGCCCAGCCCGGTTCTGTGCCGATTTCGTTTGCAAGTCGGTCCCCCGCGCGGCGAGCCTGCTGCGCAGCCTGGGCTTATATACTCAGAGGTGTGCACGCTTTATGTGCGCGTTTCCTACTCCCGAGTCAAGGTTGGGCAGGACATGCTTACCTGGGAGTAAGTAAGGCTCGCCGTGCACAGTAAGAAGGGTGGGCCGTAGACGCGCCTTAGGATCGGGGGCGCGAAGGCAAAAGCGCGATCGGCGCGCGGAGCAAACTCCTGGGAGGTAAAACGGGCTGCGATCCTGCGCACGTTTGCAAGGGTACAAGTTCCCCCGAATTCAGCGGGGCTCTGGCCAAGGGGGTTGCTATGTGTGTATGTGTGACTGCTCTGCAGGAGCGCTCACTTGCTAACCGGGCGCGCCACTGAAATGCGTCTATAGGATACCAGGGAACCAGATACCGCCCCGCGGTCTCCCGCTTCTCCTGCAGCATCCAGCAGCCCCGGGCCCTTGCGAGGGAGCGAGGAACTGGGGCGGGGCGGAGCCGCGAGAGGACTAGTCCCGCCCCGCCGCACGTGGCGAGGCGCCCTGGAGGCGCCGCCACGTGCTCCGCTCCGCGGGGAAGGGCTTTTCCGGTCGCCACGCCCGTGGAAGCCGCCGTCGGAAAATGGCTCCTCGTTACAGGGGCGCCGCAAGCCCACCCTGGGGAGACGGGAGCTGTCTTAGGCTGAGTTCGGGCACCAGATCATAGCAGCTCCCTGTGGTCTGCGCTCATTCTGCGGGGTTTAAGAGAGAGACTCCTCCCAGCCTCTTCTGGAGATGTTGGGGAGGAACCGACGACCTGCTCAAGTACTGCGCTGCAGCCACAAAACAAAACAAAAACACCCAGTGAATGGTGTTCTGCAAATTATTACCACAGGCCAAGCTCCAGGGAGTTAAAGAAGTCTGGAATGATCTATAGATGCCTGGCTTAAATGGCGATGTGAATAATAACTTCAGACCTGGGATTTATCTGTGCTCAGACTCAGCACCTCTTTTTCCAGTTGTGGGGTAACAATGACACCGGTGCCATTGAGCATATGCAGAATGCCACGGTTGGGTTGCAGGGTCTACATGGCTAACAGGGGCTAACAGGCAGCCTTGATACCCACAGAGATGTACCCAGGGTCCCTTGTGTCCTTCGCAATATTTATTGGCACTCCCCCCCCCCCAAAGAAAAACCACCCTTGAGTCATGGTGTGGGGATGATTGCTAGCTTCTCTTGCATTTGATCTCGCTGTGACAGCGGCATCACATCGCCACAACACACAGATGTCACACACTGCATAGTCTGATAGGTGATTTTTGCACCCCCGGCAAGGGCCAGTTTCACCCAAAAACACCCCCATGTATACCTCTGGATACCCAGAGCCTTTTAAAATAACTTTGAACCCTATGCAGAATAAACGTGAATCTCTTAAGGAGCCACAAGACACAACACTTTTTGATGCACCGGATTAGACACAACTCTTACCCTTCTGGAAATGGTTGGAGTTTCAGCATGTTTCCCAGCAAGAGTGACTTCATCACTGTGCAGCAGAACTGCAGCCACTGCAAAATTCAGCAGGTCCAACTGCATGGGCATGGCTGTGCAGCTGCCCCCCGCCATCAAGTAAATAAATAAAAATACTTAACTGACCATTTGCATCGCAGATAACTTGGTTCTGCCACCGCCCCCCACATGAAGCCTGCCCCCCTAAAATAAATCCTGGCTACACCATAGGTCCAGGTTTTCCGGTTAAGCTACCCATTGGTGCTTTCAGACAGGAGTTTATTGTGGGTTGGTCCTCCTGATGCATGCAATTTGGGTGGGTGGAGGGGCTGCATTCACATGGCATGATCATCAAAAAGCCAGCCCATATTTTTACTCCATTTAATCCAGGTTTACCCTTTCTGGGGGAAACAGTAAACTGTTGCCAATTACTCATTTGCAATATCTTGAAGAATTACACACACACCCCTCCAATAGAAGCACATTATGACAGGTACTGTTCATGATGTTTCAATTAATAAAATGGATTGATTGCATTTCCCCATGGGTTTGTAAATCAAATGAAAAGGCTACAAAAACTAGAGTACAGTATGTACATCTAATTGAATATGTATCTCTCAGGCTCTTTGTTTTGCATGTCACAGTGTTCACAAGTGATGTTTTTGCAAGTGACAGGCACAGTCATACACACAAAACTGTGTGAAGCACACTTGGAAGGAAGGGGGCTTGCATTTGTGTAAACACAGATAGGATCAGGTTGCACAGATGCTTTTTAATCTAGAATGCATCGCTTGTGAATATCATTATGAATGTCATTTCATTTTAGGGAAGGGTAAAGAAATGTAATAGATAATAAAACCAATGAGGCAGGACAGAAAATGGAAGGTAGCTGTAATCAAATGCACAGATTCTGCCCAGTGCATATATTTCATCTGAATTAGAAATGCAGCAGAAAAAAAAGAATTAAAATGTCAGCTGCAGAAATGGCCTCCAAAGGCCATTCACAAGCATCGCTTGTGGAAATGCCTTGAGTCTTCTGAAACAGCCCAGCCAGCTTCTTCTCACCGGAGAATTCCTGTTCTTCCACTCAATTGCTTTAAACATGTTTTGGATTAGAGGGAGAAACAACCTGCAGGCTCCAGGTCCCATATGGTCCATTTCATTTTCACAGAAAACCAGGAAGTGGGAGCAGGTTCTCTCTCCTTAATCCCACCTCTCAATCTCTCCTGTGTTCTGCTGTCCCTATGAAAATAGCAGGCTCTTTCAAAGGAAATCTCCATAACCGGAAACTTGCAAGGAGTGGCTACAGAGAGTCATCTGTCAAGATGCTGAGCTCCACTTTCCTGCCTCCAGGCGGTGGCTTAGACGAGGCAGTGGCTTAGACGGATGATCCCTGTGGTTATTTCCTATGGATGCCTTCACCTGAACAAAGGCAAAGAGCATTAGGCAATCCTCTAGGAGTTCATTCAAGCAGACCTGCCTCACTTCTGCCTTCCTCACCATGCTCCTATGTTCGGGGGAGCTAGGGGCGCTGTCAGGGCAGGACTGGCTGCAACATGTGGAAAGCCGGGCCGGCTGAGTTGGGGGTGTTCCCCTCATTCTGCTGGGGAATAAGCTCACGGCCTTGCCCAGCAGTGTGAACAAGGGTGAACCCCACTCCCAGGATTTTTGTTGGGAGGAAAGCAAAAAATTGTTGAGTTTTTTGGGGGGGAGATCACAGGTAAAAATCCCCCCAAAAAGAGGACATTACAAAGAGTGGGCGTTTGTTGGGGGGGAGAAGCTTTTAAATGCTTTTCAATAATTTTTGAGGATTTAAGGAGGGCCACTGCCCCCCCCTTGGCAACACCCATGAAACCCCTCCCCACCCAAAAAAAAAAGCCCTCAACTGGTCTGGCTTTGCACACTTCGGTGTAAGTGAAGTAATGCCATCTAAAGACGAGTCCCATGGAGTCATAGGAAGCAAGCAAATTAAAACAAATTAATACAGTATGCAAAGCGGGAGTTGGGTGCTAAAGGACCATTGAGGCAGCAATTCAAGTCTCTGGCTGCAAGGTGGCAGGTGGGCTGGGAAAATAGTTTATCACTATGGCAATCTATTAAATGGGGGGGTGGCAGAACCATACAGGGCACCAGCCTAAATAATGCTGCTTTGTATTAAACTGGCATGAAGTATGTCAGATCCAGAGCTTGACCATGGGGTTAGGATCCAGTGCAATTCCCCCTCCTGTCCTGCCCCCACGACTTCCCTTTTTCTGAGAGTACACCAGCATAACATTTACTGGTTTCAGCTGAGCTACTGTATCTCCAGAGATCTACCGGATCCTAAACTGCTCAGCCCTGCTGTTCTGAGCTCAGGATTATGCCCTAAAATAATTTTATAAATTCTACCATTTCAATTGCATCTTTTGCCTTGCTAGCCTAAGACACCGCACACACTTCATTCACTCATTTCATAAAAATTGTACACCTCTTGATTGTAAAAAGACAAAACTCAAAGCAGTTTACAGAAAATAAAACAGTAAAAGCAAGAAAAATACACAACCATGCTTTAAAACACGAAATTTAAAATTCTAAAGCCGATTAAAATTACTTTGACTTTCTCAGCATCTGGGCAGGCTTTTCTAAACAATAAGGTTTTAAGCAGGGGCTGGAAAGAGTAAAGGGAAGGCACCTGCTTGATCTCAATAGGCAAGAAGTTCCAAAGTTTAGGCGCTGCTGCACCAAATAACTAAATTCTTACAATTGAAAACCGGCCAGGTATTATGTGGCACCTATTACAGTGCTAGTTCCATTCCACCAATCAAAGCGATCAAGTGGGCACATGTGGGGTAATCTTTTCTTAGCACGGAATCTGGGCTCAGTTGGTGATAATGTCATCGCAGTTTAGGCAATATCTGCTTTTGCCACATCCAGGTTTTTATCCCTTTTCTATGGTGGCGCTGTGGTCTAAACCACAGAGCCTAGGGCTTGCCGATCAGAAGGTTGGTGGTTCGAATCCCTACGACGGGGTGAGTTCCTGCCAACCTAGCAGTTCGAAAGCACGTCAAAGTGCAAGTAGATAAATAGGTACCGCTCTGGCGGGAAGGTAAACGGCGTTTCCATGCGCTGCTCTGGCTCGCCAGAAGTGGCTTAGTCACGCTGGCCACATGACCCGGAAGCTGTACGCCGGCTCCCTCGGCCAGTAAAGTGAGATGAGCGCCGCAACCCCAGAGTCGTTCACAACTGGACCTAACGGTCAGGGGTCCCTTTACCTTTTATATACTTAGAAGCGGAAAGGTTGGAAATCAAATCATAGCAGGCACTTTGAATTAAAAATAAAATGGTTGGCACATTAAGTAAATTTAATAAATAAAAATTAATATAAATAAAACAAGACGCCTATTGTATGTATGTTTCCTGAAGCAATCTACCATTCTGATAGTATACAAATTTTCTGACCACTTAGCTCTGTGAAGTGGTTTAGACTGGGAAATAGCTGTTTTCCCAAGACCACCAAATAAGTTTCATGGTTAAGAAGACAGTTGTTGTTAAGGAACGTTTCCTGTCTCCATACCCAAAACACTGTCCTCATTTTATACATTTCCAAATACCAGGCATGTGGATGCTTTATAGGAGTGCCTGAATTAGGGCAGAAAGTGGGTAAGAGGGCATTGAATTGAAATACAACTGCTGATAAATAAGCACAACTGAAACAGAAAATTCTATTTTCCCCCATCCTCAAATGAAGAGCTTTAAAACCACTAACTAGGACTTTGATGTTTTCATTACTCATGAGTTTCAAACTCAGAACGGGATTCCAAGCTATCATTAATCATCCATGAGTAGGCGGTGTTCCAGCCAAGTCTCATGAGAAATCTACATTTGCTATATAATATAAAACCTCTCTTTTCTTCTCCCCTCCCCTCATTTCCATCCTAAAGTAGTTGCATTTTTAATTACTCGTGCAAATATTAAAACCCAAAACTTACCAGAGAGGCACAAATCTGTAGGGCTTCCTCTTCTTCCCAGGGCTCCCTTTGACCACACGGTTGGCGCATTTGCCTCCTTGCTGAATAATAGTGGCATTCAAAAGCTGCGTTTCTCACTATCGGTCATCAAAATTTAATTTATCACCCCCAGTCTATCTCTGACCAGCAGTGAGTCATCATATTTGCCTCCCAGCTGGTTCCTTATAGCTGCATTTCACCATCCCATAAACTTCCCATATATGCACCAATTGAACAATAGATGACGTCTGTAAATGCAATTTACATAATTTTACTGCAATTCAATAAATACGGTAATATTATTAACTAGGAATATGTAACAGCAGCTCTCATATACCGGTCTTAAGGTGTGTAGATGAGATGGCCTTTCTTGTAACGTCTAAAACTACAACCATGTTGGAAGTGTTTTTCTGTAGGAAGAATATAAAGTGATCTGGCAAAGACATTAGTTTTCTGCACTGCTGTGATTAAGCAGAGAATTACAGGATTTGGCACATTTACAGAATTCACAACACTTAACACCCTTCATTCTCTCCCCCCCCCCCTGTGAGATATGCTCATAACATTCGCATTTAGAAAATAAAGATGAGAGGGTCTTGCCCAAGCCTAGTCTGGAATTAAGATTCTAAATGGCACTTTGAATCAAGGCTCAAGCATAACCTTTATTTCCACTGGACCACCGTTCATCCATCAGATGCTTCAGAAAATCAGTTTAGTTGCTATTGTTTTAAGTATCTGTTTCCTAGATCTCATGGTCACGTAGATACATTTTGAAAGAGAAAGCCTTCATGTGTTAAAGACTCAGAGACTAAAATGTCTTGAAAATGTATCCAGTAGCCAGCGATAGGAATACCTATCCTTATAACCCCCATGCCAACTTCTCTGCCCCTTTTTCCACAGCCACCCACTCTCCCATTAATTCCCCTTCCCCTTCTCCTATTGTGTCATTTTGCAACGATTAAAATTCTTGTCAAACAGCATTTGTATTGTGTATGTCATCTGCATAATTTATTCTGATTTACAGAATTTGATAAACTTATAGAATTGAGCTTTGTTGGTTGAGGAATTTGACTTGTTCATTACACACACACACACACACACACACACAAACACACACACACACACACACACACACACACACACACACACCATAAAAGTTTTGTAGCATGTGGTGTAGCCTGTACATAATGTGTAAAGTGTGTCTGTGTGGGCCTACACTGATTCCCACAATATTCCCCATCTCTTTTGAAAGGGAAGAAGCATTCAAATGAAGCCTCTGCGCATGCACAGAGTGGACTCTTCACATGGAACACTCACATCACATATTAAATATTGTAGGTGTCCAATGTGTCTTCTCTGTTTGGGTAACAGCTGGAAATTTCAACCTATATAAGATACTGATGTTTTCTGAACCTTTTCCCCCTTGTAATCTGTTAAAGCTTGCCAATGTGCTCCCACTGATTGTTTACACTATACAGTGGTACCTCGGTTTACGAACTTAAATCCGTTCCGGAAGTCCATTCTTAAACCAAAACTGTTCTTAAACCGAGGCGCGCTTTCCCGAATGAGGCCTCCTGCCACCAGTGCCCTTCCATTGTTTGGATTCTGTTCTTAGACCAAGGTAAAGTTCACAAACTGGGACACTACTTCCGGTTTTGCAGAGTTCATAAGCCGAATCGTTCATAAGCAGGGCTATTCTTAAACCGAGGTACCACTGTATTAGCCACAATCTATATTGTCCATTTTCTGATAATGGAGTGAACAGATAAAGTCTTGACCTCTATCATCCTCCGTTTTAAACCATGGGACCTGGTCTGAGTCTTGTAAAATCAAAAGGACATTGTGTAAGTGAGTCTTTATACCGTTTTAGGTTAGGTATGTACCTACGGCTGCAAACAATGTACTGAAACTTACTTGCAGGTAGGGTATTCATTTACCCACCAGTTAATACAATCTCTTAATTTAATTCTCCCTTTATTTCTGAGGCCTTTGGAGGGCTGGCTATGTAGAAGAAACAGATACAAATAAGATTAAAATTGAAGCAGAAAAATACCAACCTCTGAGGCAGACCCAAAGCTAAAACACAGCAGGTGTAATTACATAAAATAGAAGTGGGACCTTCAACAGCGTGTTGCAGAATCCAATGTTTTTGTTGGGGTTTGAGCTACCCGTAGGTATTTCTTTCTTCAACTTCTTATCAAATTTTTGTTACATACAAGATACCCTTTCCCCATCGCCCATCCCCAACTATCAGTCAGCATTCCATCTCTGCTGAGCATGCTCAGTTCTCATTGGATGGTTTCGGAATTCTTTGCTCCCCTAGGGAATTTTCCCCTGTATATCTGCAAATCTTGTGGTTCCCCAAGCCTGTTGATATCTCCCTCTGGTGCATGGATGGTGTGTCTCTTTGGCTACATAAGGATTGACACTTGGTGAACTGAGTTAACTTTCAGTACACAGGATTTCAAGTCAAACTTGCAATTTTGAATGCAGTCCTTGATTTACTGCTGCAGTTCGGTGCTCTGCGTGAATATCCTATGACATAATTATGTTTTATCACTTCTAGGAACTGGCATGAGCCCATAGAGAAAGCTGGCTCATCCTCATAGTGAGAATGAGAATTATTTCAGTCTGTGGGGATGAAGTGATTACGTGAATTCAAGTGTCATGTTTTAAGTACAGGAGTAATAATCCCATTATCAATCAGCCAGAGCTCACTGCCTCGTAAGTACTGATGTGGTTTCATGTAATTTATATCTGTAGGGTATATTCTAAGATAGATAAGAAGGAAGCACGAGTGAAACATGCCAAAAATGCCTGAGGTTCCTCCTACGCATTTCTCGTCTATGATCAGGCACATGTGCTAATTGGCAGTTCATATCTCGTATTAACTGGTGATAATTAATTATATTCCCGATGTTGTGAAAGCCCTGACAAAGGCACTGCAAAACACATTAAAATGGAGAGGTTGTTGCTCTCCAACCTTTTACAAATAGAAAACAGGGACATGCTTGCAAACTTGTAACACGTTTAAGCTAAATGCTAAGAATAATTGAGAATCCCCTCATTAGTACAAAATACTGAAGCCTCGTTTGCATCTTCTGTTTCCTGTATTCATCCATTCTGCAATAACCTCCAAAGCAGGGTGTTAGTAACCTGACCGTTTGCCACTGAAGAATGATTGATTGACTCCTCAGTCTCCTAACTGATCTGTAAAGTAAGAGCAGATTTATAATAGCTGCCCCTCAGATAGGTTTGTGGACTCCATTATTGGAGGTTTAATGCTCTCAATGAAATAGCTCTCTGGTGTGTCAGATTATTGTGTGCTCTCACCCTTTCTCTCTGTGTGCACACACACTCCTGGGAATAGAAAATATACATTAATTCCTGTGTGGTAGCTCCCGAACAGTATTGTGAACTGACCCTCCTCCAGGATCCTGGTAGGAGATGGGAGGAAACAAAATTTACCAGGGTCAAAAAAACCAAACCAAAGCACTCAATCCCACAGGCTATAACTTAGATTAAGGAAGGAATCTATAGAGACTTATGACCAATCCTCCCCATGCATACCATTCCATCATTATCATATTGTATCATCATCATCCTGATTTACACCACCAGCAGCCAATGACAGCAAATCAAATTTGCCTATCCGAGGATGGAAGTAGCTATTAATGGCAACCAACTTGCAACAAGAATTTCCACTGCCTGGTAAGTGCATTAAGAACAAATAGGACCTGGTTAGTTTTGTCACGGCCTGATCCGCTTGTGATAACGCAGAGGTGGGCTTTTTCACTGGTGAGAGCCAGTGTTGTGGAATGCTCTCCCTGCTCAAATATGAGAGGCCCCATTGATATTAGCATTTTGCTGGCTCTTCATTACACACCTGTTCAGACAAGGACTTCCCTGATAATAATAATAATAATAATATCATAATGGTTTATTATTTATATGCCGCCCATCTGATTGGGTTGCCCCAGCCACTTTTACTGAATCTGAATTGGTGTTAACTTTATACTGGTTTAATAGGCTTTTTTTGTGATAGGGGTGTGTGTTTTTCATGTAGCTTTACTACATATTTTTAGTTACAGGTAGTTGTTGTATTTGAGTAATTCATTTGATCTGAGAACCTGGCTCAATTAGGGTTTGAGATTATATCATAGAAATGTACACAGAAATAGCTCCATCACACCTTCCACTGAACGCTGGGGTGTGTGTGGAGTGACTATACAAGATCCTGCACCTTTTGTCAATGTCTGCTAGTCCTGATGTCACAATATTATTTCCAGTTTAGACAAGAAGACTGAACATAAGTGGGGGAGTGCAGTTGCTGTGATACCGTTTGCGGGTTTCCTATGGGCCTCTGGTGGGCCACCGTGGGACCAGAATGCTAGATTAGATAGGCCTTTGAAGATCCAGCAGCCATGTTCTTATGTTTTTTATGACCTCCCCTCTTTGCATGTTCAAACACGTTCTGAAGGTGTGAATAGAGTGTTAATTTGATCACTCACAGCTGAGGTCCTTTCTCAAGATCATGTGCTAAAACTTTTCCTCAGCTGTACAGTACCATTTCAAACTGCAGGTCAGGATTGTGTGTGTTTGTGTATTAGATAGATAGATAGATAGATAGATAGATAGATAGATAGATAGATGATAGGAAGAACTCTTCACAGATAGAAAATGGGGTGTCAGGATGCTCTATCCTAGCCTACCTTTCTCTGACATACATTACAGTGGTACCTCAGGTTACATACGCTTCAGGTTACATATGCTTCAGGTTATATACGCTTCAGGTTACAGACTCTGCTAACCCAGAAATAGTACCTCAGGTTAAGAACTTTGCTTCAGGATGAGAACAGAAACCGTGCTCCGGCGGCATGGTGGCAGCAGGAAGCCCCATTAGCTAAAGTGGTGCTTCAGGTTAAGAACAGTTTCAGGTTAAGTACGGACCTCCGGAATGAATTAAGTACTTAACCCGAGGTACCACTGTACTGGTTTTCACTTTAGAGATTCTATCCTTTCCCAACAACTGTTATTTTCGAAGGGAGCTGTAGAAACTCATAACAAAAGGCTCTGAAAAATGTATCGCTTGTGCAAATTCGTTACTTCTATTTCAGCCTCAGAACAGAATCAGAGAATTGTAGAGTCGGAAGGAACACTTGCAAGTGTTTTGCTTTTTTGTAAGGGGGGAATCTTTGCAAATGAACACGACAAACTAATCAGCTTGAAAGAGCTTACCAGCACAAACCATTTTTATTTGGAGGCAAGTTTCATTAGTTTCAGTGAAACTTACTCCCAAGCAAGAGCTTAGTCCTGTAGTCCCGTTCAGTTAAATGGAAGCCACTCTCAAGTAAGCATAGGACTGTAACCCTTTGGGGTTAGATTTACTGCCAAGACCTGTGATCCTAAGCAAACTTAGGGGGTTCAGATTAGAGGGGAGAGTTGTTTTATTGCATGAGCCGCTGCATCTGGAAGCCACGTTGCCACTATCCATGCATTCAGCATATGTGAGAAGAAGCTGCACGTGCATACAGCCCATTTCCAAATGTGTCAAAAGTGCTGGGCATGGCTGCGGCAAGGGGTGGGACTAGCTCACCACATATTATCTGAAAATTAAGGGGAGGTTCAGACAACCCTGAAACCCCCCCCCCCCATTTGAAGTAAAATGGAGTATTGAAGGAAGAGAGGGAGGGGCTGAGAGCAGAAAGCGTATGGTTTGGACTGGCTGAACCTCCACGTAAGTGTGCTTAATATTGGGCTCATAATTGTTATTTGGGGGAGATCTCAGTTCAGTTCTGAGATCACAATATCGCCATGATTCTTAGCACATTGTATGGAAACACGTTTCAATGAAATTGCTGAGTCTTTGCTGCATAATGAGGTAGGAATATATGAGAAATCAGAAAAGGTAGCTAATGCTGAGAAATCTCGGGTGTTAAAATGTAGACTAACACCCAGTGTGGAGTGTATAATGAGTGCAGTGGAAGTATTTAGCATTTAAGGTTCTGCGCTTGCTCTTTGCAATGGCCTCCTGAGCAACCTCTTTGAAAATACTAACACACAACATAGTAATGATGACCAAACTAGAAGAGACACTAAATGCACCTTTGCATTTCATGTGCACTTTTAAAAAATGCACATATCAGCCACTGGGGGGACTGATCACTACTGGGATTGCAGGAAGTGAAGAGAGGGTTAACCCTTTCTTACCCATGCTTCTGGAAATAGAAGCTCATGAGGAAAGCCATTCATCTGAAGCTGCCTTTGACATTGGTAGGGAAGCCTCCATAGGCACATCTTGGGTCTGTGAACACGGTGCAATTAAGGCTGGCTGAATATTCTTTGGAGTGTGCTCATAAACTGCAGACGTGTTTATAAGCAGCAAGCCCACAGATGAGTCAGAACGAGGGCTGTTCCTGTGCACACCTTGCCACTTCTTTATGACAGGGTGGGGGAGCTGGTGGCCCTCCAGATGTTCAACTCCAAGTCCCACCAGCCCCAGCCAGCATGGGCTGTGATTAGGGTGCCAAGAGTTGTAGCCCAACAATGCCCTTGTTCCATTAGCACAAGGATTTGCCTTTGCACAAGATAACTTCCCATACGCACACATCTTGCACTCTCACCATATCTGCTCCAGGGATTTGGAGGAAACCCCAGGACAGATTAGGGGGTGCATGGGGTGGGGGAGAAGTCCCACTGAGCAAAGGTAAATCCTTGTGCTGATTGGACAAGAGATGCAAACCAATATGGGCCACAGGTTCAGTATCCTATGAGAGTCAGGTCCACCTTGCTATGCTCCCTATAAGCCATTTTCCTATTATAATTCATTATTTTTGTGCATCCTGTGTATATGCATGGAGACATAATTAATTAACACATGTTGAATTTTTCAACTTTCCCGAAATGAGGAGTGCTAAAAAGTTGTGACATGACCAAAACATATTTCTGTTAAATTAATAAACCAAAATATATGAGTAGGAGACCAGACCCTCCAAGTGTCCTTATTTTTCAGGACACTCCTGGATTGACAGACACCATCCTAATTTCTTATTTGATCCTGGAATGTCCCTCTTTTCCCTATTTTCATCGGAGAAATGTTGGAGAGTATAGAGTTATGCAACCCCGGAACCAAGGAGATAAGTAACTATACAACCTTTAGACATCTGACGGCAGCCCTCTATAGAGAAGTTTTTCAGTGTTTAATTTAGATAGATTATAGATAGATAGATAGACAGATGATAGAGAGATAGATGGAAAGTCCCTATTTTGGAGAAAAGTTGGAGTATATGGATACATTTTCGGTAGAGTAGCAGTACAAATTTACTTGGAGGTAGGCTAAGAATACTCAGACCCATTTATTCCTACACCTTAAGCATTGTTGCTGTTGGGTTCTTTAGTTGCTGGCTGCTGTTCTCCTACTAATTAAACCCAACACAGTCCCACATTGCTGGTGTCATCTTGGTGGAGGGTCAGCGATGAATAAAGTTGAAAGGTTTCTGGGAAGAAAGGACTAGATGGAAGATAAGAACTAGGTTTTATATAGCCCAGATACAGGAATACCCCTTGATTTTATTACACACGGACATCTCAATTAATCAAACATCATGTTATTTTTGGCTAGGGAAGTTTATACAGCTGCAGGGGAGGAGGGTAGAACCTGGACAGGTTTTAAAAATAGTTTTAAAACTTGGAAATGCTATTCCTCCTCACAATGATTTGGGGCTTGCTAAGTTTGCACAGTGATATGATCCAGGAGAAGGAGGAATGGCAATTTGGGAGAAAAGGAAACACAGCTTTATGGCCCACTCAGCCATTAATTAGAAACCTTTCTGTACCACCAGTGTTTATTTTTAAGGCTGCTTCTGCAAATGACACCAGGAACTCTTATTTATCAATTCCCTAATCGTAATTTTCTTGGGAATTTGTGAATATTGTCAGTATGGTTTGCAGCACAGGAAAGAGCCATTTTTTCTGTTTGAATTACTGTCCTTATGTATATCTTATTAGAATTGTGAACAGAGTGGCAGCTTCCAGTATATGGGCTGTTATCAGTTGCTGATTACTACCATGTCATCAAGAAAAAACATCTAAGTTTTTATTGTATAGTGGGCATTGTGGGGGGTGACTTAACACACTAGAAAACAGTGAATATTGTATTTCTAAATAATTTTGATGTGATATTATTGATATTATTATTACAGTATTATTATTATACCACCCTTTGTCTGAATATTACAGGGCAGTTTAGAACATAAAAACACAAAGTACATTTCATATTACTAAAAAAACAAAACCAATACCCCCATATTTGAATATGGATAATATGGGCTCAATTAATGCCTAGATCAGGGTTCAGCAAACTTTTTCAGCCGTGGGCCAGTCCACCGTCCCTCAGACCATGTGGTGGGCTGGACTATATTGGGGGAGGGTGAACGAATTCCTATGCCCCACAAATAACCCAGAGGTGCATTTTAAATAAAAGCACACATTCTACTCATGTAAAAACACCAGGCAGGCCCCACAAATAACTCAGAGATGCATTTTAAATAAAAGGACACTTTCTACTCATGTAAAAACACACTGATTCCTGGACCATCCGCGGGCCGGATTGAGAAGGCGTTTGGGACGCATCTGGCCCCTGGACCTTAGTTTGCCTACCCCTGGCCTAGATGCAGGAAAGGTACAAAATAAATCATGAGCACAATCCTGTAAAGAAGATACAGTATATGGGCTGTGGGGCTATGGGTTATGGTGGAAGCCCCTCCTGTGCTTTCACACTGGCAGATACATCAGTGCAACTGCTCAAATGCAACACTGGAGTAAAAGGTAAAGGTCAAGGACCCCTGGACAGTTAAGTCCAGTCAAAGGCGAATATGTTCAGGGAAGTTTTTTAATATGTAAAGCTGTACTGTTTTTAACACTGATTGGGAGCCGCCCAGAGTGGCTGGGGAAACTCAGCCAGATGGGCGGGGTATAAATAATAAATTATTATTATTATTATTATTATTATTATTATTATTATTATTATTATTATTATTATTATTATATGAGGTTGCGGCACTCATCTCGCTCTCAGCCGAGGGAGCCAGCGTTTTTCCAGACAGTTTTCTGGGTCATGTGGCCAGCATGACTAAACTGCTTTTGGCGCAATGGAACACCGTGACGGAAACCAGAGCGCGTGGAAACCTTCCCACCGCAGCAGTACCTATTTATCTACTTGCACTGGCGTGCTTTCGAACTGCTAGGTTGGCAGGAGCTGGGACAGAGCAATGAGAGCTCACCCTGTCATGGGGATTCGAACTGCCGACCTTCTGATTGGCAAGCCCAAGAGGCTCAGTGGTTTAGACCACAGCGCCACTCGCATCCCTAACACTGGAGTGCTGCACTGTCAAAAGTGCACTGGTGAAATGGGAAAACGAGGTGGAGTTATAGGTCAGACATGGGCAGCACAGGACAGAAGAACACTTACACCGTATCTCATACTCTGGTAGTATCTCATAGTCTGGAATACAACCCCAACCCCTACAATGGCACCACTTCAAACTAGCTCTGGATTCTCTTTGGCCTGCAGGCCAGTGGTGAGCAGGGACTGTTATTTCCTCCTGCTGGAACTTCAACTCACATCCTCTGCTTCTTTCCGATTGCGCCCTTATTTTTAAAACAGATAAGCATATTATAGGTTGATACCAAAGCAGTTACTGAGTGGCTGAGAATAAGTACAGTGTTGTTTTAATTCTACATGGGTGCTCATAGGTCTATGGATAATTGTAGATGGGTTTAATCTACTTCTGTATGTTCTGTAAGGACTGCAGCCTTATGACACAATTCACTGAAAGCAGTTTCTGTGCAATTCCCATTGGAAGGGACAGAGAAGGTGCACTACACTATGAGAAAGGAAACTGATTTATTTTCAAAAGACCTTCCACAATACAGTATGCCACACATAAAGCGAGAAAGAGAGAAATTGCCCTCAAGGGTGCAAATAAAACATGTCAAGATTAGCAAAGCTAATTTTATCTCTTAAAAAGCAGAAGTATTTATTAAGGACTCTGCAATCTTAAAGTGCAATGTGAGTAATATAATTTGATGTAATTATAATGTTATGAAACTGGGAGATGCAATTTAAGGCTGACGAAAGCATTAATTCACAGGAGCATCACTCCCTCTATTAGTAAAGTGGGGTGTGTAGACATGCTGGGCACCAAAGCAAATGGAAAGGAAGGAGTGATAGGTGTGAGTCCCTACAAGAAGGTGGGGTTCCTGGAGTTTTCAGGAAAATAATGAATTAGGGTGGGAGAGCACCTGCCTCCCCCAAACCTGGCAGGGCTAAGGCTGTGGATTCATGGTCCAGATGAAGGGCAGTATACAAATATTATTATTATTATTATTATTATTATTATTATTATTATTATTATTATTATTACTAGTAATAATCTTAAGATCCCCCTGCCATTCCCATACTGTGTTTTCGCCTCAGATCTGATCATGTTGGCTATTGTATCTACATCCAACATACATAGATACTATAGCCAACATCAGATCTGAGGCGAAAACACAGTATGGGAATGGCAGCGGGAGGATCTTGTTAGCCCCGGCTCAAACTTTAAGGTACTTTGAAATAACACGTGGCACCCCTGATTTAGGCGAGTCTGTCTCTGGTTCTCCCAACACCAAAACTGAATGGGAAAGAAAAGAGGAGCGGAGCGGAGGAAAGAGCAACCCCGCGACTTCAGCACCACCACCTCTCCCACCACCCAGTGGCGTAGCGTGGGTTGTCAGCACCGGGGCAAGGCAAGTAATTTGCGCCCCCTAATCTGTGGATTTGCGCCCCCTAACCCGTGGACTTGCGCCCCCTAACCCTAACCCCCAGATGTTGCGCCCGGTGCAGCCGGCCCCCCCTGCACTCCGCTACGCCACTGCCACCACCCACGCGCAGGCTTCGCACGATCTCTTTTCCCGATGGAAACGCCTGTGGAAATCGCGCGGGCGGGCGCGCGGGCGCACACACACACACACACACACACACACACACACACACACACACACACAGAGAGAGAGAGAGAGAGAGGGCGAGCCTTCGTGTACTTAACAGCTGGAATCGGTTGTAGACATAGCAAAAGGTCAGAATGGCAGTTTAATCATGAGGCAGAACTTCCAAGTTCCTTTTCGTGGGTTTCTTTTTCTGCCTCCCCAAGGACACAACGAAGATACCCTAAAAGAGCGGCGGCGTTTGAGATCGAGGTGCCCAACCAAAAATGAAAAAGAACAAAAGCGGGGACGGGCGTTCTTACTCTTTGTGCTTCAGGTCTTATTTTGTGTGTTTGAGGGCGGGGGAATGAGTTTAGAATTTAGAAAATAAGAATTGCATTGCCGATTCCAATTCCACAATCTCCACCCATAATGAAAGTTGCAGATTTGGGAGGGAAGTTTATGACAACCGTCCATTATTAATATATTGCTGTTAAAGCTGCGGGTTTGCACTCAGCCAATCTCCCCAAAGAAGGCAGCAAATGTCATTTTGACGAGAGTGCCCTTTCAGACCTGCTTCCAGCCCAAAGCTACCACTCAAATCGCTTGCGGAAGAAGCCTTGAGCTCCATTGGTTTGCATAAAGACGCTATCAAATGTTTTAAGTTCTGCTTAAAAACACACACACACATTCTTCATGCGAAAAGGATAACAGCTGCTGCAATTTCCCCCAGCAAGACATCTTAAGGCAGCCCTGTTTAAAGAAGTTTTTAATATTTAATACTGTATTGTTTTTAACACTGGATAAATAAATAAATAATTATACGTGTGAAGGAGCGGCGGGGCGGGGGAAAGCATCATCATCCCGGAAGCAGCAGCAGCATACGAATCTACCTCTTGCAAAGTCTATAGTTCCTGATAGGCGCTCGCGGCGGTCTTCCTACTTCCGGGAAAATGGCGGCGGCCTGGAGAACCGTTTGGGCGGTTGTCTCCCGGGGATACGTGAGGCGCGGCGGGGCGCCGGTGCTGGGCAACCTGCGGGCCCCCAGGCCCCGGGCGGGCCCCTGGCTTGCCACTGCCGCTCTGGTCGGAGGCGGCGCGCTCGTGGGCTTTGGCGGAGGATGGAGCGGGCAGGGCGGGAGCGACGGCTTCCTGACAGTCCTGGCTCAGGTAGGAGACGAGGAGTCGCTGCCGGCCTTCCTCCCTTTCCTCGGCGTGGAAAGGACAGCGGGAGCCTAGGGGGCCGAAGCCAGCGCGCTTGCCCAGCCCTGTTCCCTGTTCGTTGGTTGGTTTCCGGGCGGCTTGCGCGGTTCCCTGCCTTCCATCGAATGGAAAATACTGTATTCATAACACGGCTCTCACGGCAGCGTGTGCCCGGGCGGCGTGGCATTTCAGATGGGGGGCCGCGTCAGTCCTGTCGCAGCAAGAACAAAAGGGGCCCGCCTTCAGTACTTGGCACGCCTCGTTGGGGCTTAAGCTCTGGGAAACCCAAGAGTCTCATGACCTGTCATCTTTAGACGCAGGGATTTTGTTTAGTCGTTTAGTCGTGTCCAACTCTTCGTGACCCCATGGACCAGACTACGCCAGGCACTTCTGTCTTCCACTGCCTCCTGCAGTTTGGTCAGACTCATGCTGGTAGCTTCAAGAACACTGTCCAACCATCTCGTCCTCTGTCGTCCCCTTCTTGTGCCCTCAATCTTTCCCAACATCAGGGTCTTTTCCAGGGAGTCTTCTCTTCTCATGAGGTGGCCAAAGTATTGGAACCGCAACTTCAGGATCTGTCCTTCCTGTGAGCACTCAGGGCTGATTTCCTTAAGAATGGAGAGGTTTGATCTTCTTGCAGCCCATGGGACTCTCAAGAGTCTCCTCAAGCACCATAATTCAAAATCATCCATTCTTCGGTGATCAGCGACTGTAAAAGGGACGGTTTCAAGCAGTGGGGATCAGCTAGAGCTTAATAGTAGTAGTAGTAGTGATAATAATAATAATAATAATAATAATAATAATAATAATAATAATAATAATAATAGAATAAGCAGAATAAGCACAGTAACACAACAGTGAAAAGGGTTTTTTAAAAATCAATTCCACAAGGCTGAATACAGATGCATAAAATAGAATTGTTTGCCTAAGTGCTGTCGACTCATTTATTGCTGCTGGGTTTTTTGTGCTTCAAAAGTCTAAAGGAGTCTGTTGGCACTTTTGTCATGGGGGAGACAATGTGATACATGGATATGATGGTGTGAATTTTATTATTATTATTATTATTATTATTAACAACAACAATTTTATTTATACCCCGCCCATCTGGGGTTTCCCCAACCACTCTGGGTGGCTTACAGCACATGAAAAATTGTAAAACATTAGACATTAATGCAAAACAAACAAACAAACAAAGCAACCCCACTGAGGGCAGTTTTATAGTTTTGAGTTGCAGCCGATACCTAAAGGCAGAGTAAAAAAAAGGAGGAAAACTCAAGGAAGTGGTTATATGTGGATGTGGGGAGAGGGGGATAATGGCTTATCTAGAAAATAAATGCAATGCTTGCTGGCTTTCCAGTACTGTACTGATTCTTGGAGTTTGAATAAGAAGCAGCGCTGTTGTGCAGTGTTAGGAGAAATACTTTAGGAAGGGTGGGTAGGTTTGAATCAGAAGTTGGTGTCCTCTGAAAGAAAAGGGCAATTAAACTGAGCTTGAACCCTGGGAAGATGGAGGCACTCTGGGTTGGTGGTTTCTGTGTCTGGGAGATCAACCAGTTGCCTGTTAATGGATGGGGCTGCTCTCCCTATGAAAGAACAGGTTTAGAGCTCCTGGGTCCATCATTGTTACAGGAAGCTTAGGTAGGTTCAGTGACTAGGAGCGCATTTTCCAGCTATGGTACTGTGGCCATTCTTGGACAGAGATTGTTTTACCATCGTGATTCATGCATTCGTAATCTCAGGCCTTGATTATTGCAAGGTGCTCTATGTGTGGCTACCCTTGGACCTATTTCAGATGCTCCAGTTGATATAAAATACTGCAGTTAGACTGCTGATGGGGATATGCTATTGGCAGTACATAACTCGGGTGTTCAAAAACTTGCACAGGGCCAGGTTCAAGGATCTTTTATAAATTTATAATGTCTCTGACAAATTAGGCCCTCAGTGATTTTTAATCCCTTTTATCCCTGCCAGATCTCTGAGGTCTTTGTGAAAGTCCTTGTTACTCATGTCTTATATATCGACCAGGATTTCTGTGTCCAGTATTGTGGGCCCAATTTTGTGGAACTCCCTTCCAGTTCTAGTCATACAGGCTGTATATCTTGAGCCCACTGAATATTTTTTTATTCTAGCGGGCTTTAAAACTGAAGTCTGATTTTGTATTTCTTGTACACCACTTAGAGACAATTGTAGTTAAGTGGTATACTAATTGTTCGCATAAAATAATAATAAAATGGCTTGACAAAAGATGTGAAGGAAGATACATAGAAGTTAATTGGCAACAGTATATGAGGAACACAATTACATTTCACTTTAAGTGAGTAAGTCAGTACTTACAATGATACGTATTGTTGTAAGTAAACCTGACAGGTGGAAGTGTACTTGCTTCTGCTTAATAGCATATATTATAGGATAACAAAGGTATTAGTCACTGGCAGTACCTGTGGATAAATAAACATCTGTTTTCAGTCTTACAATCAATTAATTCTAACTGGTTTACATCAACTTGTGATGTTTAATTTGCCATAATACAGTCATTATAGCTTAGCTGCTATATGCATTTTAAGTTCCATTGGGCTGATGGAAGTTACTTTTGAGCAGTCATGTATAAGATTTTATCACTAGGGCATTTATTGTTCAGCTGTATGAAGCTAAAGTTTAGTCACTAAACATACATCAAAGTATCAAATAGTTCATTTCCTTTAGTTTATACTGGCATAACTTTAGCTTGTGCTTCTCTAGTATAAAATACTGTATTTTCCCATCTATAAGACGCCCCCATGTATAGCACGTCCCCTATCTTTGGGGACTCAGATTTAAGGAAAAGGGGGAAATATATCAGTGTATAAAATGCCCCCTAATTGTTGACATTATTTTTTAGGGGGGGAAACCTAGTCTTATACGGTATATTCTGATGGATAATATTTTTTCCCATTTGCGCTATGCCAGAATGTCAGCGTGTAAAAAGTTAGGAGCTTGTGTTATCTGTGTAGCTCTCACCTGATGCTTAACTTTGTTTACATAAAAATGTACTGAATTGGATCCTGTAAGATTAATATATATTTACTCAGAAAAAAAATTATTTCACAAGTAAAATGCTCAACTATGCTGTCTGAATTGCATCATGTAGGAAGCCATATGTTTTAAAAACAAATAAGGACATTCATGATTTCAAAAAGAAGTTACTTACAAAACACCCTTTATGTCCATCTCTGTCCTTAAAAGGCCATGGGAATTATGTGGTTGCTGTCTGGGGTTACTTTCATTCCAAATATCAATGCTTTGTTTCTTAGGGGAAGTGAAATAGGATAAACCTTATGTCTCCTGGTGAGTACAGAGAGTCTCCAGATCCAAATAGGAAGCATTGTGTCTATTTCTAGACTCCCAATAATAATAGAACTGGTGTAGCATAACGTCTGAGGATAGAATGAAGGGAAGTCCCTGGTTCAAACTTTTAACTACAAATTGCCTAGCAGGTCTTAAGAGAGCTGCTATTTCCCACCCACGCACAAATCTACAATATGAGGAAACTTTGCGGCCTTAGGTCTCTAGTAAGGATTACTGTGTTATTGTGCACGAACCATTCTGAACACTTGAAATGTACTAATCCATGTATATGTCATGTTGCTTAGACTTTTGTGTTGTCCACCTCTGAAACTAAACTTTTGTTAAAATGTAGTGACTCTTGTTATTCTCCACATTTAATTTAAAATACGATGACTTTCAGTTATTCAAATTGTGAATAATTTTAGTCGCCCTCCATTTCTTTCCCGTGCTCTGAATCTTTCCTGTTTTAGAATTTAGGATGAAGGTAGTACATCAGAAATCATCAGATTTCTGCAGTGCTCAAAATAAAAAGCTTTTTCTTCTGTGTGGACTCGGCGTAGCAATTAGCACAGTCATTTTCCAGTGTTGTTGGATGCCAGACATAGTGATACTTCATACTTGTTTATCTTTAGCACTGTATTTCCAATATCGGAGTCACAGTAATGTACTGCAGAAGATTTTGAGATGGGTCACTTCTGTCAAACATCTGTTGTTGGCTTTGACTTAATGTTTATTTTCAGACAGCTTGCAATCCTCTGCATTAACATGCCACTACACAGCATGCTCCTCTCATTAACCAAGTTGGGCTTGGAATGTCTTGTCTTCATGGGTTTACTTTTGTGATCTTAAGCCTTGAGCTCCGCCAGTTCTTTTGTACAGTGATTTGTTTTTGCATTTAATGGCCCTTCTAAATTCTGCATATTAACTTCAGCTTCTAAATCAAACTAGTTTTGGGTCAGTTCTCTAGATTTATTCCCTGGATGCAAAAAGCTTAGCTTTGGAGTCTTCAAAATTGCTTCATTTTTTATTTTATTTTTTAAAGCAAAGTTATTGTCTAGATGGGCTTGCAGTTCAGACAAATGCTTTAAAGGTCATAGAGCACTTTATGCATTGAAAGTATTATAGAAATTACCGATAATTTAACTGTACTGTTAGTGAGGTATTGTAATGGGTAGACTATACCTTTATTAAGTCCTATCTAGGGTGTGGTGTACATAACAAATAGTATCATATACATTGAGTTGTGCTTGAAGGCTTGGAACAGGGCCATTCTCAGTGGGGGCTGAGTAGGAATTGGTGGCCAAGTTACCTCCAGTTCTAGAATTGATCATCTTTCCTTCTAATTCCCATCTTTATTCCTCAGTCCATGCATTCAGGTCAATGGTCCATTTGCTTCCTTGGTCTCTCATTGCTACTGCTCTTCATCTATTGTCTGCTTTGTATTTGTTTTAAGATTCTTGATGAATTTTTTTTTGTTTTTAATGATGGTTTAAATGTATATGTTTTGTGAATATTAGACTCTATATATCATTTTAGTTGGTTTGGGTAATTTTATTTGATCAAGTGGTTTATATGGTTTAAACGAAGTGTAGGCTGGAGCAGGCTAGTTCAAGGTATAATGAAACTTACATTAAAAACTGTTTCGCGAATGGAGACATCCTGCTGTACTGTAATAACTAAATCATGTGTTTGGATAAGCTTGTCAAAACAGAAGCCTTTTCAGTGGATATCTAAAAGTTATTTGCAAGGAACTCAACATCAGCCTTGACTGTTGACTATGGGGCTGATGGGAATTGTAGTCCAAAACATCAGGTTTGAAAAGGCTCCCTTGAAAGATGAAATACAAGAAGATAAAGACAGATGATGTACTTATTATAGCAGGAAATTGTTTTGTTGTTTTTGCTATATCTTTGTTACGGGACCTACGGGAGGATGTTAGAGGAAGAACATTCTCCTGTTACCTACATTATAGGGAGCTGGCTCCAGGCACCAGGCTTGTTGGCAGACCAACTCTGTGTTAGAAAGATGTCTGCAAATGTGGCATGAAGACTGGCAACATCAATCCCACCGTGTAGGAATCCTTCGCAGACAACCACAGTGCCTGCAGACAGACAATCAGGTTGTGTATCCATAGCATTGACCAGAGGAGGAATGATCACTGGGAGGAGTGCAGAGAGAAGAAATGCGAGCAGCACAACTGGACACCTTCATCTGCCCCAGCTGCAACAAAACATGTCTCTCCTGTATCAGTCCTTACAGTCACAGCAGGCACTATAACCTTCCAATAGTTTGACTTCACCTCTAAACGCTCACTCCTCCATTGTCTCCTGAAAAAGACAGATGCCAACCAACTATCTGTATTATTATTTATTAGACCACTATATCACCAGCAGTTTACAAACAATTAAATACTATTATAATTGTGAAATTAACAAGCTCATCATGTTAAAATAACACAAAGCAAGGTACAGTGCCTGACATAATAATTCTGACACAAGATCATTCATAGATGAAAAGTCGAATTATTCACTGAAGAACTGATGAGTAAACAACATCATTTCATGAAGTTATAGCCTGCAACAATCTCTGATAATAAAGTCATCTACAGAAGGATTGCTGTTAGAACATTTAATTTAATCAACAAGTTTTCAAATTATGTAATTACAATGCTATTCATTGTTCAAATTGATTTCTTTCCTGCACATATTATGGCTTAGAGCATTATCAAGTTTCACAATATCAAGAATTGGAGAACCTGTTTGCAAGAAGTATACATAAGTGCTTGATGCTCTGCCAGGAGCTTCTACCAGCTGGCTCAGTTGTGTGAGCTTATGTGGGAAAAGTCTAGAGTTCCTATTTTAATCTCTGTCCCAGAATATTAAAACAACTTGAATTTGTACAAGCTTCTGCTTAAAATGAACCACAGATTCTAAATATGTGTGCAAATTGTATGATGGTGATAAGTGGGTATAAAATATACCTAATTACTGTTCTATAGTTTTCGTATTATACATTGCTAAGCATGTGTACTTAGAACTAAGCCCCATTGAGTTTAGTGGGACATACTCCCCAGTTAATATGTATCGGATTGTAGCCTTAAGCATCTTGCAGTGGATATTTTTTCCCTTTTCGTATTATGCACAACAGGAAAGCAATGTTGTCATTACCATTATGGCCTTTGTTATGTATTTTTGTGTGTAATATTTTTCTCAAATGATATCACAACCCAGAGGTCAGCATGTCTTGTCTTAGTTCACTGTCTTTTAAACCCCCAAACACCTAACAGGATTTTACAAATCTTTTCTGGAAAGTCTTTTTATTATATGTTATAATCAAGCTAGGAACTCCCCATGCTGCTTTTATTCTGTATTAAAACTTGTTAAAGAAGCTCTTTAAGTATCATGTATCCCTGAAGAAGTTTAAATAACTTGGGTATTAAATATATCCCAAGTATCATGCTTTGCATTAGTGACATACAGACATTGTCATGTTGAGTGACCAAAACAGTCAATAATATAGCAAGTATGGAATCTGTAAGGCCATAATGTTATGTTTAAATTTAGAAATGGATTTTACTTAGGGGTGTGCACTTGTTTCACAACATAGTATCACTTACAACTTTTTGAAAGCAGGATATAAATATCTTGAAGCTTTGACTTTGAAAATATAGTGGATCCATGCTTTGTATTAATATTTCAGTTAGGGTTCTGGAAAATATCCAGTGCCCTCTTATATACTTGCTTTTCTCTAATCTGCTTTGTTACGGATATTCATTACTTTTGCTATGTGAGATTAATTATGGAAATCCTAAGCATCATTTGCATTTATGCAACAGTGTCTGTAAAATATGCTGTATGACCAAAGGAGGGTGGTGTTGATGGCTGTTGTTTGTAGGACAACTCCTGTTCTTTCCTTTCTATCAACAAATGCAATACCTTTAGTTTCCATAAGTGTTGACTGATCAATTAGCAGGAATCTAGGTAATGGGGTGGGGGGGAAGCATTTTGTCTAAATTACAAAATATGGTATAAACAGCAAATTTTAACCGCATCACCAACCATCAATTTTCCTGTGGGTAATTAATTCTCATAGACACTAATTAGTTGGTAGGTGTTCCAGGGTCCACATATTCACATAAACAACACTTAAAATAGGATTGTGTGCATTATACAATTAGTTATATTGTGTTGTATCCAGTGGTGCATGAGCAGAGGCAATTCGGTACAATGTCTGCTTCGTTTCCTTTCCTCTCCTTCCTCCTGTACTCCGCCCAAGAGGCCTCCCCAGAGGGCCAGGGGGACCTATTGAACATTGTGGACTGTATCTTACAGGGTTCCAGAGGGACGCGGCATCACCCAAAATATTGAATGCTTAAATATTTAAAGTTAATGGATACAGAATGTCCCTAACTGGTGTATATATGATTATTGCTCCTGTATACTTGTATGGTTAATCTTTCTGTTGTATGTCAGTTCTGTTGGAATTAGCCCTGTGATGTGCCTACTTTGGTGATAAAGCATGGTATTCGGGCATACATAAGCCCAAGGAGAGAAGTCAAAGAAAAGTTTTCATAGCGGTAAGGAGTTAGATTGCCTCTTGAAGACTTAATTCAGAAATAACATGTGTTGGGGAAAGCTTTTCAGTTTAAGGACATACACACACCAAGAGCACATTTCTAGAGCTCAGTTCCTTCCAACCTGCAAAAATCTTTTCAGGCTCAGCTTATCTTTGCTGTAGAAAGGATTCTGAATGTGAGTTTGGGTTCTAAGAAGCAGCCAAAGTGCTGTTGTGCTTAATAACTGACAAGAGGAGAGTCGGGAGGGCTGAAGCATGTTACTAAGGGTTCCACTTGAGTACTTTGTGCTAAGGAGATGCAGGTGGCTCTGTGGTATGAACCACTGAGCCTCTTAGGCTTGCTGATTGGAAGGTTGGCAGTTCGAATCCACCCAACAGGGTGAGCTCCCGTTGCTCTGTTCCAGCTTCTGCCAACCTAGCAGTTTGAAAGCATACCAGTGAAAGTAGATAAATAGGTACCGCTGCAGCGGGAAGGTAAACAGCATTTCTGTGCGCTCTGGCTTCCGTCACGGCACTCCATTGTGCCAGAAGCGGTTTAGTCATGCTGGCCACGTGACCCAGAAAGCTGTCTATGGACAAATGCTGGCTCCCTTGGCCTGAAGCGAGATGAACGCCACACCCCATAGTTGCCTTTGACAGGACTAAACTATCCAGGGGGTCATTTACCTTACTGTGTGCTGGTTAGCTATCGGGTACTATTTTCTTATGAGTAGACAGTAAAAGTACCGTAATTGCAGTGAGAATCTAAGATGAAATTGGCTTGGCTTTTCTTGGGTAATTTTTTTTTTGGGGGGGGGGGAATGCAAGCTTCTGTGCATTTATTAGCCTTGGTGTTAATTTTCAGTTTTCCAATCTCATTATGTGGTTCATGTGATAGTGTTTGTCCTAAGTACAACTGCTCTAAAAGAGTGCTGCAAATGTAAAGGGAGGTACATCGGTATTTCCTTGTGATTCACTTTATTTAGCCATGTGGCAATGTGTTCCAGACCATTCCAAATGCCTTCCAGTAAATGCACTTACAGAAGACTGTGGCACATCTCAAGTTGATTTTTAGTGCTTAGGTCACCACTCAAGCAGGCGTTCTGATTCTTTCTTTCTTTTTCCCCCTCCATCCATCAGTCAAAGACACGAGAGTGTGCTGAAGTTTCTAAGAGTTGGATAGCCTATACAGCAGGGGTGGGGAAACCTTTTCAGCTCAAGGGCCACTTTAACTCATGGTCAGCTTTTGGGGGATGCGTGCTGCTGGTGGGCATGAGCACAGGCAAAAACAGATAAGACATGGGGTAGAAGAACATAGACCAATGGATGTGGTTCTTACATTGTTAGAGAAGATTACCTTTCAGCCATGCAGAAATTGGAGGTTTCTGCATGCACTCACGTATCTCCATCCTCCACGTAGGCAAGCAAGAGACCGTTATCTCAATTCATGGGCATACTCCATGCAGGCAGCAGCACTTGAGGAAGGTACACAGCGAAGCCACTGAAGGAGGAAAACTGGGGAGGGAGAATGGCCTGGAGAGGGGCCTGAGGGCCAGATAAGAGAGGTCTGGAGGGATGCATCTGGCCCTAAGTTGTGAGGTTCCCCAGCCGCACCATTTACAGACCCAGTAATTTGCAGGTATAGCTACATGCAGTAAAAGACATTAATGCTGCCTGGAAATGGCACAGTATTCAGCTGTATTGTTAGTCGTCGTATTTTTCAACTGGTGTAGCTTTATCTGTTGCATTTCATCATGCTAAGTCACGTTGAGATTGCCTTTGTAAAAAGCCACGAACAAATCTAGTAAATCATCATTTACTAGATTTAGCCCATCACAGTTGTTTTGTTTTTCTAAGTTGTGTTATTATAATTATTTTATTATTATTTATTAAATTTGTATACTGCCCTTTATCCGTAGATCTCAGGACAGTTCACATAAAATTACAAAATAAAAACCACAAAATACATAATAAAATTAAGAACAACAGACCAATAATCCCTCCTCCCACAACACATTTAAAATGTCAGCACTTTAAAATAAACATATGCTTTGGAATCAGTAGTCATTAAATTATATCTACCACTTTGAGAATGTTTAGTTAGCTATAATGGAGAGTTGGTAATTTGTTTCATGTAATTGATGACAATAAGTCTTTATATATGCTGGAAACAAATCAGACCTTTCTAAAACCCAGAAATGTCAGAACAGAGTCACAACTTCTCTAGAGGATAAAATGTAGTGCATTTTAAATAGCAACGAAAGATACCACTGACAAGTAGGTTCAAACAAAACAAAATTACTGGAACAGATCAAAATGAAGGTGGTATGGCTAATAAAATAATAGCAGTCTTGGGGCCTGTAATTCCTCCTTAGATTAGATACATGATATTTTGTTGGCACAGAGTTCAAACACTTATTCCCATACTATTAGTAATTTGACTTCAGTCATGCACAGGCTTGTTGACAGCTATTTACTAGAAATCTCCTGTAAAGTTGGGAAGGTAGACCAGGTATCCTGCTGTGCAGCAATAAAGGTATTGGCATACCAGCTGCAAGGGCTATTTTTAGCTCAAGCTTTAGGTTTATGATGGCATTGTGTATTAGTAATAAGCGCAGTAAAATTTCAAAGTAGTAGAAACCTGAACATATTCTGGCATTATGCTGTTTTGTTCCTCCTTTGAACAACTGGGAATTTAGATCATTCCATCCATCCCGAGTGTGGTATAATGTGTACTGTTTTGAATAAGCCTTCTTGTAAAGCTAATACTCCTCTACTACACAATGGTCTGAGGACCTCAGGATCCTGGCTGCATTGGATATATTTTATATAGACATCAGTTTTTTGTTGATACATAGCTGGACACTTGTAGGGCTTATATTGTATTGACTTAAATGTTTAACTTAAGATATGCGTTATATGGTTATTATGGTTTTCTATTACCGACTATGGTCTTCCATTCCTAGTAGCATTATTGATATATTTTCAATTTGCTTAATTTTATTTAATTCAATTTAATTCCATTTTTAATTCACCCTGCCTTTCCCTTGTTCAGTTTTCAAAAATAATAATTTAAAAATGCTCCTCTTAAGGCAGCTGAGATCTACCCACAGAAGAGCACTGTTCACTAAATGCTGTTGACTTTTTTTAAGTCACAGGCAAGGAACTGACCCAAGACTGGGAAAGTGCCTGCTGAGTAGAAGTTTGATCCATTTGAGCCACCATCCATCCTTAAATACAATTCCACATTATTGCTCCCACATCTGACAGAAGAACATGAGCAATGTCTTGGCATTTAATATTGACAAAAGCCTATAAATCTTCTAAAATTAAACTGTCCATTATACTCCCATTCAAATCTTCATTAATTACACACATAGTCATGTTTATGAAAATAGTATTAACAATAAGAATATAATTTCAGAGTACTGTACTAATGTATTTAATACAACAGTAGGTTAAATTATAGTGTATTTTAAGACTTCTCTGCCAAGGGCAATAAATTTAACAACATGGTTATTAAAACCTTTTTATAAAACATCATAAGAACAATGCAGACTAAACTATTCTTGCATCCGAAAAGCTGGAATGCAAAGAAGTTTTTATTCTTTATTGCCTCAAGTAAAAATTCTGTGGAAACAGATAAGTGATGACAAAGCTTTGATGTTAATAAACCCAAATGGAAGTCAAAAATCAAAGTGTGTAAATGGCTAGGTTATAAAAAGAGAGATGACAGAGTTATACCCTGTAATTAGGTGTAATTTGTGCTTTTGGCACAGCTATTTGTCCTGTATGAATGAGAGGCTGTCTTACATTTTCTTTGCTTGTATAATAGAATTACAGTACTGACACATCTACTTAAACATGTACAGGGTTTCTTTCTTTCTTTCTTTCTTTTTAAAGTATTTGACAACAGCAGCACCCCCTCCCCCCTTGAGATGCCTGACTTGGAGATACATAGCTTTAAAATTGGAAAACTTGAAGCAGCAACTTACCTGGTGCAGGTATTTAGTAGAAAAAGTAGTAGCAAAGTTTTGGGGTGGTAGTAAAATACAGGAAAACCACAGTTTACCTTTCTGGCACAAGTCTTAACCGCAGATGTACTACGAGTTGTCCACACAGACAAGAGAACAATTGAACAATTCAATTGAATAATTTTGTGACCTTGCTTGCTTAAGAGCTGCCTAAATACTGTCTGATCAGGGTTTCAAAGTAATTATATACTGAAAACAACACAATTGTGTTGGCTGTGCTACTGGTCTGGGTTCCATGTAATTGCAGCATCTGCAGGGTTATCAACTTCTTCTGCAACTGGAAGTTGAGAAGGAATGAGAAAGAGAAATCTTTTAACATCAGTGAAACTAGGATTTTATGTTGCATTTTTGTAACCTTTTTGGTTGGTTATTATTTACAATATTTATAAAAGTGTCCTCGTATTTTCTGTTAAATTGTCGTCATGCTTAATTTAACAACAATTTAACAATATAGTCCCAATTTTGTATTGCTGTTTCATTATTGCCTGTGCTAAAATTATGCCCACGTATTACCACAGTACCATGTATTTAACCTACATGTCCTTCTGTAGGTTTCTAAAAGAGAGATTGCTAAATTCTTAGGTTTAAATCCAGAGTTGCTTAAAATCTTAAGCCTTTAAAATGTACAGGATGTGCTGCAGGTTCAAAAGTAATACCATTTAGTTATATGGGGCTTACTCCCAGATATGAATGAGTATTGGGCTGGAGCCTTAGTAAACCTTTCTTGCGAGTTACCGGTACTTTACTTTTTCTTGAATTGCCTGCTGAAGGCTTACCAAAATCCTCTTAAAATTTCCTATAAAGCTTTTTTCAGAGGTCATCACAAACTTCACTGGTTTGTAAATACCTTGTTGTAAAATTGGTCATAAATTAGTGTAATTGTTTTTTGCTTAGAAATAGAACTGTCCTCTTGTGACAAGTGCCATTAAAGTTACATAAATATTGAGATTCCAGTTAAAAAAATACATGAAAATTCTCTCTCCACAAGGTTTTTAAACTGTTTTTTAAAAAACATTTGACTGGGGAAAACATAAAGAGGTAAGTTTGAAATCATGAATAATTAGGATAGTATTTGCTTTCCTGGATTTTGTGTCAACATTTGCTTTATTCCTGCTAGGCAGCGTACAGATTAGATAATCATGGCAAGCAACTATATATGAGAGGAAAACTAGCTATCTGGAACCACCATAGCTTACCTTTGATCCTGGAAATAGGATCAGAGACATCCAATGCTGTGGGGTATAAGAAGTTCATTCCTACTATGTGCTTGGCATCTTTATAAATTGTCTCTTTTTATAAAGACCCAGTACTTCAGTCAGGGTAAAATGCACCCCCCAGGAGATAGCACAGGGAGGTGTCCTGCTTTAGTTAAGAAGTGAAATTACAGGGAGTCAGGCAGAGGGCCTTCTCGGCGGTGTCACCGTCCCTGTGGAACGCCCTCCCATCAGAGGTCAAGGAGATAAATAACTATCCAACTTTTAAAAGACGTCTGAAGGCAGCCCTGTATCAGGAAGTTTTTAATGTTTGATGTTTTATTATGTTTTTATACGGGTTAGGAAGCCAGCCACCCAGAGTGACTGGGGCAACCCAGCCAGATGGGTGTGGTATAAAGAATAAAATTATTACTTATTATTATTAATGGGTTGGGAGTAAAAAGTTAGCTATGAAAACTAAGGTGATCTAGTTGTTTATGGTGTGTTAGGAGTCCTGGATTCAAATCGTTGCGCTGCAGACAGTTTGGACAGTTCCCCCACAGCTGTAACACACTGCTCTGTTTAAACAATTCCATACTTGTGCAATAGACTTCCAGTAGCAGAAAGAGGATTTCCCCTTCCTCTTCTCTCTCCTGCAGCACCCTCTGCACCCCACAAAACTTCTGCAGGTGTTTGGGGGACCCACTGGAGCAGATTGGGTATGTGTGACTTTATTGTCACATTTACTTTATTTAAACTTTTTTATTCTGCCCTTTATCATATTACATTTCAGGATGATATTCAAACACCATGTAAACCACAGGATCTGAAAAGATTCAAATCCTGTCTGATGTGAGACTCAAAGAATAATGCATTGAACGAGCTCTTCAGAAATCAAATGAATTTTCTTACTTTGTAAATTATTTGTCAGTTTTCTTGGTTCAAGCTTGACTGGCAAATGACAGTTGGTGCTGGGAATTTAGTACACCCATTTGTGGATATATTGAGATTTAAAAATAACACATACTTTTTAAAACATCTAGAAGCTAGCTTATTCCCTGTAACCTTTGTTTTGCAGATGGATTTAGAAAGTATGCTGTATTTAAAATCTGAGCATGGATTTAGAGCAGCTTTGAAACGGTTCTATTGTGGCAGAATAGAAATAGTGTGACATGACTACTTAATCTTTAGCTGGGCCAGGGATTCTTTATACATAATCCCATCTTTCTTAAAAGATGGTAATGCAATGTATGTAGTGCACTGCAAAACGGTTAAAGGAAAACTTGTTAAGCCCAGAGACCTATAATGGAAGCATTCATTAAACTGCTTTTGAAGAGTGTTTTGAGTTTTAACACTCAGATTCGTTGTTCTGGAGTTTGTGGGGTCCTCTAGATGTTGCGGAACTCTAACTCCCAGCAGCCCCAGCTAGCATGGCTGATGATCAGGAATGCTGTAAGTTGTAGTCCAAGATCTGGAAGGCCAAGGGTTCCTTTGTTGTATTGCTTCATTTTGTTTAACATTTGTATCTTTTTTAAAATGTTACTGCCAGCCCTCTTTAGAAAGAAAAAAAAAGGTGGTATTTGATTTATTAGTTAAGCGTCAGTTATCAGTGAGAGTTAATAAAGCATGTTTCATCATTATTAAATACAATTCTCATTCTTTTAGACCACTTTAAGTTTTTACTATAGAAAAACGTTACCTAATATGAAGGTAAAAAGATCTCCTGTTGTTTGTTGGGAAGCTGAACTCTCTTCATACTGGGTGCTAGGAAACTTGTTTTGTGTGTTACGATGGACAACAGAAGCAGCAATCTTTAGTTGTTACCTTCTGTGGCTAATGGCTCGTGTGTAAGTGGAGTGCACTACATATACTTAACACTAGCTTTGATGTCTGAAAAATCACTAAAGGATCTTGTTTGAAAAACAAACCTCTTGCCATATTTGTCAGAACTATGAAATGAGCATCTCTTGAAAGCAGCTATGTTGCTGTAGGGTATTGAAACAAATGTTCCTCAGAAATCTGAGTGAATTGTAAGGAGAGCTCAGTTGCTTTATTCTTTATGGAAATTTTGTCCTTGATGAACCAGCTGTGTGGGCTCGCATAGTTTGCTTCTGTTCTTATGAATGACTTTCTAAAATAAAGAGAACTACATTGGGTCAAGAGGTTGAACAAAATACTTAGGGAAATTACGATCCATCACTGGCATGCTCATGGCACATACTGGTGGGAAATGATCTCTTGTGTGTGGAATTAGTTATCTATATGAGCAGGTTCTACATCTCTATAACTGATTTTTAAAAAGAAAAAACCCACAGAGCAAATGTGTGATTAATTAATTTGGGCATAATGTTTTCCTGTGCATGGTTCTCCACTTCCAAGCAAAGGAGTGCCAGAGCTCAAGCTCAGTAATAACTTTTAATAATGTTTTGCATGGAGAAAAAGATCTCAGTGGCCAAGCTAGGAAAAATGCCTGCATAGAAATTAGTGACCCACTTTCAGTTGACATGCACCCGGGCTAGATGGACCCATGGTCTGACTTAGATAGCTTTAAAAGTGGAATAGACAGATTCCTGCAGAATAAGACTACCTCCAGTATCTGAGTCAATATGCCTCTGTGTAACTATTGCTAGAAATAACAAATGGGGAGAGTGCTGTTGCACTCATATCCTTCCTGCAGGTTTCTCACAGTCATCTGATCAGCCACTATAAACCCAAGAAAAAATGAGGAAAAAGCAGCTCAGCTGAGCAAAGCAAGCAAGAGTCTTTTCTTATCTTTTTTTTGCTAGCTATTATGAGAATTCTAGACTAGATGGGCCTTTGGCCTGATGCAGCAGGACTTATCTTCTGTTCTTCTTGTATTGGGCAACTTCAAAGAAGCCCAGTACCTCTCCCAGTACTTATGCTTTGCGACCGAGGACCGTGAAAGAGTGATGTACTGCCTAAAGCAGATATTAAAATTGTAGAAGTTAAATAATGATGCTCGTATCCATTGCTATTTCTATGATGTGCCTATTTTTGCCAGAAAAATATGTAAAGTTTATGTGACCTTAAAATGGTTGACTGAAATCCCTTAAGGCAGAAGATACCATACCGCGGTATAAATAGCTGTATAGGTGCCAACCATAAATAGGCAAAAAATAATGTGTCTGACTTTAGAGTCATGTGGTTCAGTTGCATCACGTTTGAAAAATAACTGGGAATGGACGGGTGCTGAATTAATGGTATAGTTAAGCTTGTCATTAACACTTATGGTGGGGTTCTTTTTTGGAAACCATTAATGAAACCTCAGCTTTTTAGCAGCTGCCACTTTAAGAAAGCACCTGAGACCTTTAAGGTGGCAATAAAATCATTGTAACTTTTAAGTAGTCAATGTTTTTTAAATTAACATTATGCAGAACAATGGTTAAGGAAGTACTATTTAATATGATGCATCAACAATTTTCCCTAGTTGCAGGAATTGTAGGAATCACTCTGTATTGCAAAAAAAAGTAATACAAAAACTCCTATACATATTCTATGTGGTAGCAAAAATAGTGAAGTTAAGTGAAGTTTAAAAAAATAAAATCAAAAATCAAAAAATCAAATGGAGCTTTAACAGCCTCTGCTAAAATACTTTTTAGAGCTATAAACTGACAGAATAACAGGTGCTCCAGCTTTTGTTCACCTATACTTACGGAAAATTCTTAAGCTGGTAGCTTGCTGTGTTTGTGGAGCCAACAGAGTAGGAGAGCCATAAAACTAAGATGAAATACGCAACTAACTATATCTTAACATCTATTATTTATGCTTGCACAACTTAATTTCCATCTTATTTGAACAACATTTTGTGTTTTGTACACTTCATCACAGAATTTGGTCAAAGCTCACAAAATACACACAGTCCTGCTTTTTTAAAAAGTAATACACAAATTAAACATGTATGTCGTTAAAAATGAGGTTTTTTTTGGGGGGGGACTGTTTTGAATGGAGCCCTTACTTTAATTGTATTTATTTAAATCTTTAGCAGATTGTCTTATAAATCCAGTGTCATGTACTTTGCATGCCTTAATATAACTTATGTGGTGATTACGGATTGTATAAGGGCATGCTACAATACATTTATGGCAATATAAAATTAAAATGCATGTGTCACATGGTATCTTGCCCATTGCCATTCTTCTTACTCTATGTTGACTTCATCTCAGATAATATAAGCAAGACAAAATAAAAATCACAGGTTTTACAGGCCTTTGGTTCCCCAATGTATAGATGTTTATTTTTGGAGCAGCATTGAGAACATATGACTGGCTTTTTTGTTGTTGTTGCATAGATGGTATTGTCAGTAAAGCATTCTTGGTCCTCTTCAGTGGTCTGTAAGGGAAGAGCTAACTCAACTGCATTTGGTATGACCTAAAGTCTCTAGCTGTGCTGAACCTGTGCATGGAGATTACTTTATTCCCACCAGAAGAATGGTGTAACATAATATGGTTGCAGAGGTGAAACCCTTAGATAAACTCTCTGAATCGACAGTTATACTAACAAATGATGTAGTTCGTATTTTGTCTGACTTGCAATAAATTCAGGAAGGAAATGTCAACATAGTTCTTTCTTTCATAAGAACAGTCTTATGGGGGGGGTCATTGTTGCAGAAAAACAACAAAACCTTGCTGGTTTTCATCTTTTGGGGTTATGTCTGTACATAAGGAATAAATGTGTGCATTGCACTTGAGTGGCAGAACAGTTTCTGTCCAGCTTATGAAGAATTGTCTAATGAAGAACAGAAAACACTTTTGGAATGTGCCACATTTAGCTCAATCCAATGTATCTTTATTTGGAAGCTTGTTCCATGGGTAGGATGCTGTTTGCAATTATGCTGTAGGCACATCTGATTGTGAGTTACGCTTGTAGATGGTGTTCCATCCACATGCTCTGTTTGAAATACATGTTTGAAATGGATTGAAAATCTTTTTTTCTTCCTTTTTGAGTGACCAAATATTGCAACAGACATGGAGGGAATGCCTTTTTCATCACCTGCAACAAATGAATAGCTTCTACATATTTTTTTGTTCCTAGGAAGCTGGCTTCTCAGCATTCATTGTATTGAGTTGGGAAGGGAAAGTAAAGGAAATACTATAATCAGGTAACTGACCCAGCAGCTGGCAAACGCAGCTGATGTGGAAAAATGTAAAACAGTTTGTCTGGGACCAGAAACTTAAAGGCACTATGTGCCTAAATGGAACAATCATTCAACACCCGAAAAGGATTTTGAAAAGTCTTTGATGGAACAAAATCATTGGGACCAAGCAGCTAGTTGCACAGCTGTAAGAAAGTTACTAGGCTGAACTTACAGATGGCAAGAATGCAAATCAAAAGGTGACATAGTACAAGAGCTCTACAGTATCACACAATATGTTCCGTTGATCATAAAAGGCAGGTGATATTGCAGCGTGGACAGTGCAATTGGCAGTAAAGATGAATCATGGACATGGTAAAAAATATTAGCAGAAGGAGTTGGGGCAGAACACAGTTCTGTAAAGTGTGTAAAGCATGTGTTATTAGAATAACTGAAAGCTGATTGCTTCCTTTTGGTACTTGCTGCATGTTGGCTTGGTAATTCTTGTTCTCCTGAAAGATTCAGGGCTGCTTCTCACAGTCCTACAGAAAGTGATGCCTGAATTTGTAGATATATAACATATTATCCTGTGTTAACTTCCTTTCAAAGCAGGCATGGGTATAAACCGGTGTGACATATTACTGATTGACACACTGATACAAATTCAACTCCTAACTGCACCCCTCTCAATACACAGTTGAGAGTGGCCTTCCTGTGCCTCTGTTTTAACTGGTGAGAAGTGTTGCTTAGAACAAATATATGGGAAGTGGGTAGCCTATGAATGATATTGAGTGATTTCCAACATTGGTCTTACTGAGAGTAGGACCATTGAAATCAGTTGACTTGTTACTTAAATCCATTGATTTTAGGTGCATCCATTCTCAGTATGACTAATGTTGGATATCACCCTCAAAAAAAAGGTATAATAGTATTGATTACTTTACCAGAGTAGTTATGTTTAAATGTATCACTTTATTTGTTTTAAAATATAAATTGAGGTGACCATTGACTGAAAAGCAGCAGTTATCAGGGCTGCAGCATTTACCTGATCTCCCATCAGAGGCATTGCTGTAGTTGCTGCTGCTGTTTCTTTGGTAATCACTCATAGCCGAGTAAGATTGTCTTCCATGAACACAGTCTTAACAGTGAGTCCGTAAGTGACTGTGGAGGCCAATTCTGGATCTACAGGTCCTTCCACAGCAGGGACATAGGTTTCTGGGCGGGAGCCGATCACGGTGAGGGATTGCCAAATGCGCCTTCCTCTTAGTACATTTCTCCCTTTTGTCCTGAGTTCAAGCATCTTCAAAGTCCATGACATCTTTGATAAAGGCTGTTTTCCTATTGGAGTGCACGCAGGCCAGTGTTTCCCACTTGTCAGTGTTTCTACTACATTTTTTAAAGATTTGCCTTGAGAGAGTCATTAAACCTCTTTTGCTGACCACCAGCATTACACTTTCCACTTTTAAGTATGCTGTAGCATATTGGGAGGGGTAAGGTAATGGTGAGGTCAGCATGGTGCAGATGTGCTGGTGGAGCCAACCCAGACCTACCAATATGTTTGCACCATGCCAGCCTTCTCTCTCTCTCTCTCTCTCTCTCTCTCTCTCTCTCTCTCTCTCCCCCCCCAGGATACCACAGTGATGCCAGTGACAGAAGGTCAGGTAAGTATCCTGCGCTACCAGATGCTGCTGCTCAAAAGTCCCACCCTGCTTAGCGGAACTTAATACCTGATATGTATATGTAGTATTCCAGCCTGATTAGATTCAGCAGTAATGCAAAACACATTTGTTCCCTTTTAAGTTCATAGTATCTCACCAGCAGGGAGACGGTCCCGCAGTACCAAGAACTTGTAATTTTCCTTTTGGAGGTGTACTAACTCAATATAATTTTATGAATGCTGTTTGCCTTGCTACTTAGGACTATATTCTTCTTCCGATCTGAGAAGTTCAAGGTAGTTTACTCCTTTGTTGTGTGTGGTTCCTCCGATGACAAGCACCCACCTCTGGCAAGCTCTCTAGCTGCTGCCGCCATTTTCATGAGGCTGATAGAATGCCAAATCAAAGTAGTTGGAAACTTGGTTCATATGCACAATAACTATTTCAGCAGTATCTCACAAGAAGAACCTTTTATTTCATCATGCTTCAAGTTACTTCTTTTAATTCACAATCTGAATGCTCTGAATGCAGCCTGAAATTCACAAAAGAAAATTCCCACCTTAAAGAAAGATCTGCCTGCATTTTAAATATGCTTAGAAACTCATTCTTTCTGTTACTCATCAGAAATACAAAATCAATATCAAACACTTTTGGAGAGGAGTAACATGTGTTTTTTCTTTCAAGACCCGAAGGTTTTCCAGAAACCTGACAAAGATTGATGCAGGAACTCTAAATTTTGAGACACCTGACACCTTTATAGGAATTAATGACGAAAGAGAGGGACTGTTTGAACATTTTGAGGTTTTGTTTTATTTTCAACAGGTGCTGCTCTGTTGAGCAAAGTGGTTGAAAGCTTTTTCAAATCATACTTGGATTACTGCTGCCTTTTCCTTTTTAATTTCATGGCAATCCCTATTTCTTTAGTAATCCTTAAAAAGGCTGCACTTGTTGCTGCTTCTTATTTCATTATTTGCCAAATGGGTGCAGAAAATGGGAGAAATGGGAGGTCCTCGCAACGAGACTTTATGCACCTGTCTAAATGTCTTCTGTAAGTGTAAGCATAGGGTTGAACCCAACTTGTTCTGTGTTTGAGAGGCATGGAGTTCTGCTTATGCAGGACTTTCCCCTTCCTCTTCTCCCCTCTTCTGCAGCTCCCTCATGCCCCCAAATCTACCCCAGAGAGTCTCACCATAGGTATTACATAAAACAGCCAAACACATAGGTTTTCATGGACTAACTTCATCATTGCCTAATCAAAGCATTGCCTAATCAAAGCATTATTTGTGTACTCATTTACCACTATGTTGTGTCAGTGTAGGGCATTCCAGACAGTTCTGTGTGACCCTAAGGCAGCAACGGCTGTGAAGCACTATTAAATGCCCAGGGTAGACTTAAATGCCTTTTTAGACACTATGGTCTCGTTCATACATGCCTTAGGGTATGATGAAGGAGCCAGTGCAGGCCTCACTTATTCAAATAACAACGGTGTAAGCAATGTCCTCAAAGGATGAGGGTGAGGAGAGTACACCGGCAGGGACATTATAGATACAGTGGTACCTCGGGTTACATACGCTTCAGGTTACATACGCTTCAGGTTACACACTCCGCTAACCCAGAAATAGTGCTTCAGGTTAAGAACTTTGCTTCAGGATAAGAACAGAAATCGGGCTCTGGCGGCGCGGCGGCAGCAGGAGGCCCCATTAGCTAAAGTGGTGCTTCAGGTTAAGAACAGTTTCAGGTTAAGAACGGACCTCCAGAACTAATTAAGTACTTAACCCGAGGTACGACTGAACATTAGTAGCTTGGGGAAGAGGAAGAGGTGTACACTCCTGTCTAATAGGGATCTCTCTTGCACATTGGAACTCTCTAAAGAACACTCAGTAGCAACCTGATGCAACAGGACAGTAGCTCAGTCAGGTTGTTTTCGTGTCTGAATCAGTGCAAGCTACGTTGTACACCATTGCAACAACAACTGGTAATTTAACTATCAAAGTTGAATCGGTGCTGCATTTTCATTACAAATAGTAGGTCTGTAGTTCGTTCGTTTAAAAAATTGGATGTTTCCTTTAAAAACAGCCACATATTGCACTGGTCCTTCCACATTACATGAAACTGAAAAGAGCCTTATCCAACCTTTTTTTTTTCTTGGTAGAAACTTCTCTGGCAAAAAATAAAGCAAAAGTTTCTTTATGGCTAAATATACTACCCCCATTTATAAATAAATACTTTGACAGCTTTGGAAAAATGTAGGAGTACCTGAAGTCTTGGGATGTTTGGATACATTTATTGAGCAAAAGGAGATGGCACCAATTTACGTGTAACTTGACTCAACCTGTTTCACGCATAGCTTTATCCTTCTTCAAATAAACATTTTTATACAGAAACTATTTTTGAAAAAAAAATGCCGAGATGGAAATAGTGTTGAAAACCTTTAGCAGGAGGTGAAAAGGATTGCTTTGCTTTGAATTCTGGACCTCCCAAGGAAGTTTAATGGAGTACTTAGTATCAGTCTGCTTCCAAGAATACAGGAGCTTCTGATAAGAGCAACTTCAGTGGTAGGACTGGAGGCCTAGAAAAGGGAAACCTGACAAATTCTTTCTCTGAACAGTCCATTATGATGGGTCAAGATTTAACCCTTCTGTTAGCGGTACCAAAAGTAGGTGTAAAAAGTTTTCTGTTAACATGTACTGCTTCATATTCTCTTATATTAAAGGGTCGTTTGTTCTGTGATGCTTCATCTCTCCCCACTTTTTTTAACTTAACAGTTTCATTAAAATGGGATGAGGGGAGGGACAGGACATTCCCTTTTATAAAAGAATAAATTTTATTAGAATATAAAGAAAAATACAAAACATAATATCAAATATCTTTTTTTCCTAAAATAAAATTACCGTAATTTAAATATCTTATCAAAGGAAAAAAAGAGAAGAAAAAGAATAAGAAAGAGGGAAAGGAAAGAAATAAGAAAATAATTTTAAAAAATAGGAAAAGAAAGTACTTCCGCTTCTGTGTCTGCCAATTTGACACACAAATACACATACACACTGCCCCACTTGCCACTACTGTTACAAACTTCAGGTGTTGCAATCCAATTTTACAGTCAGAGTGGGTCTACTCTGAATAGAAATGCAGATGGTTATGGGGGTAGAAACAAATTGTAGTAGATAGCTCAATGGCAATGTCAACTTCATTGAATAATGAAGCTGACTGTTGGAAGATTCAGGAGGAAAGTACTTCTTTATGCAGTTCATACTTAAGTTATGGTACTTGCTCCCAGAGGAGGCAGTGATGACCACCAACTTGGAAGGCTTTAAAACATGGTTACACAAATTCATGGAGGATAGGATTATTTTTTATTGCAGATTTATGGAAAGAGGGAAAGAGGGGGACCCAACCAGCTCACATTAACAAAACAATAGCAGTCAATGCATCCATCTTAGTAGTTGTATATGTAGTTGCCAATTGATGATGTTTTCATTTATCATATTTGCCTTTTAAATATTTATAAATCATACTTCCATATATAATTTCACAAGGCACTTGATTAAGTGTGGTCAAGTTTGCAGTAGCTAGTGCCATAAATACTTGTTCTTAAATGTGCCACAGGGCATTACAGTTCGAGGCTATGACTTCCAAGGTAGGCTTGAGACCTGTCCCTTTCCCACTTAGCATTGCCTGGAGGCTGAGAAGAGGGGGGAAGAGCAGAATATGTCGGTGAGAATAGGATCCCTCCCCTCTCCAAGCTAGCTCCCTAGAAAATCTGGTTTATTCCTAACACTAGGAAAGAAAAACCACCAACACCACACTTCTGCATGTGTATATCTTCTTAAATCAGTGTGTGAAAAGAATGATTATTGTAGTGTCATTCTGAAGTAGTTCAATGTGATAACTTGCAGGCTGGAGTGTAAATGTATGGCTTGTTAAACAAGTTGGTTCCTGGCTTGTTATAACTTGTGGACCTTCCCTGCCTTTGTGTTCTCTTTAGTTGTCTTTTGCTCCCCACCCCTTCAGTTTATATTTCAGGAAAAATCTAAGCCAAGCTGGAGCTTGCTGGATTAAAAAAGAATAACAAAAAGATGAACCATGTAAAGCTTTTTAGCAGCCAGCATGTAATACTAGTGACATACATATTCATTCATAATGCAATAGCTTCCAGGGTACAGTTGGAAGATTGAAATACAATTGTAACTGCAAACTTCCGTCTATAGCAAGCATCGCCTCCCTATTCTTGGTGGTTACCATGACCTTTAATATCTTGTATCAACAGTGAAGGGATCCTTGTTGCACTTGGTGATGCTTTAAACTTTACATTGCAAAAGAATGTGCGAGAATTGGTTTGCAGCCACCTTATTTTGCTAATGTGCATGTTGCTGCATGGACACATGGTTTACATGCTACTTTCTATGCTGAATTGTTTCCGTGTAGGAATTTTATAATGTTTGAAGTTGTCCATTGTTACTGTGCGTCAAGTGAGAGACCAATAAGTGCAATCTTACCTGATATGCAAAGTACGGAAGAATTATGTTTGTCTCCTGATATACAAAGTTAGAGGTGAAGAGAGAAATATGACTTTTCCTCCCCTCCATGTCATATGAAAGACAAGGAAGAGCGTCCATGGGGTTAGTTTGAATTCTATATGCTGTCCCTATAAGAAACTTGGCTGCAGCATTCTGAACCAATTGAAGTTTTAGAATGGTATTCAAGTGGAGCCCCAGGCAGAGTGCAGTACTGTAGTCAAGATTAAAGATGACTTAAGATGTGGGTTGCCCTAGCGAGATTGGAAGGTTTCAGAAAAGGATGCAGTAGGTACCCACAGAATTTCCAACCTGTCTGTGAGGTCATTTTACCCAAGCAGCAACCAAGGGTAATGGGTTTGGAAGTACTGTATAGCTAGGGAAGGAAGGAAATTGTAAAAATCTGGACAAGGAAATAGCACTGCAAAAAGCAGGAAAATGCTAGAGAGAAAATTAAATGAGCAGATACCAAGCATTTAACATGGATTACAAAATGGATCCAAATGCATGAAACTTATTTTCCACAGCTTCTTGTGAACATCACATTATTAATAACTAACAAGGTGCTTAACACATTATTTATGGTACGTGTTAAGATTTGAAGAAACAAATGTGTAAAGCCTTTTTATTCTGTTCCTTTGCTAGAACTAAATGGCCTATGATTAAGATCCATTGTTCTCCTCTGAGATACATTTTATAGGCTTCACAGAGGATTGTTGTGGGGGGAAGCACATTGTGTATGTGCTGTTATAGCCGCCTCAGGCCAGGTTTCCTACGCAGACCAAAATGAGGAAAGCCATTGTCTCTCTCTCCCCTTCAAATAAAATCAATTAACCTAAGCAGATTTATAGCTCAAATTAAAAAATACACTTACAGAGAAAAGGGCTGCCTTGCAGCATGTTACTGTGCCAGCCCCAGAGTATTTGTGTGTTCAAAAAATGCTCAGACATAAATTGCTTCCTTGCAGCTGATCAGTTGCCACGTCAATGGAAGGGGAAGACACGTGCGTCACTTGAGACTTCTTTGAAGTGATTCAAGCCTAATACACCATTAACTATTAGAGATCTGCCATTAACATTCCCAGTTAACGCTGGATGTCTAACATAAAACCACAAAAGCAGTTACATCCAGAGTTAAGGTTGAAACCCCATCCTTCATTAATTCGGTTGGTGCCTTGCTATTGTGGAACATCTGATAGGTGGGAACGCCCTTGCTGTATGTAGACACAATAAAACAACCAAAGTCATTAGCTGAAATTCTACCCTTAACATTAACCGAACACATTTCACTATAGTGTAATGGGTTCCCACCCCCAGTATATTATTATTAAAATTGGTTGATGTTCAGTCTTAATTATCCTTATAGAAGTATTCTTTAAAAGACCCTTTTCGCTACCAGTCCTTGAAATAACTCTGTTTTTTATAGTGAATGGAAGGAGCTTTTATGAATTAGTATGCAATATCAACTCTGTTTTTTAGCTTTCATCTATTTGCCATTGCACTTGCCTTATAGCATTGACACTTGAAGCACTGCCATTGATGTGGCATTCAGAGTAGGAGGTTAGCTTGAGTAGTTCAGAGTATGCTGTATTGCTGTGGCATTGAATATTACGTTGCTGTGGATACACTGAATAAAAGCCAGTATGGGTAATTTATTTTAGAAGGCAACAGGCTGCTGAGAAAAACCTCTACATTGGCTGACCATATGCTGGACATAAATTGTTGAATTCTTTTCAGTGTGTGATCTATATTTGGCTAGGGATAAAGAAGACTGGCCTCTTGTTGCTCTAAAAGCAAGAGGAGGTAAGGAATCCACTGGATTTCTTAGTAGTCTGAGGCAATGCTTTTAAGGGTTTTATTTCAATTTGGTTTTTCCATAATTAATTTCCTCCCTTCACAATTCTTATTCAAGTCTTCAGTAAAGTAGCAAACTAATTAGGCTTTTATGGTTCCTTCTGTTTTCTTACAACTTGGTCCATCTCAGACATTAACAAATGTCTTGTTTAAAGCTTTGATAATAAAGAAAAATGATGTGATACTATTTTGTTTGTAATAATTACCACAAGTGAGATATTCTTGTGGATGGACTGCTGACACATTTCAGAATACTTCTGATCTGCATTCAAGTGCTGCATAGTGGTTAGGATAAGATATAGTAAATATGAAAATAGAATTGAACTTTTAAAACTTGGCACTTCCAGTCGAATAGAATTATACAACAATTGCAGTAGATAAAAGAGCATGTGTGTTTTGGAAGGGAAAAATGTGAATCCTATTTATCTTTGAGATAATTCAAGATGAAAGATGTTTTTAAATAAAAATCTGACTTTTGTTTTATTTTGCTGCTTTATAATGAAAGCAAGTTTTTTGACGGGCAAAAACTGATACAAATATGCTGTATAAATCTGAATAATCCCACTTCTTTCACGTGAGACCATATTTAATCACACTCCCACAGCACACTAACCTAATTAGCATTCCCAAGCACACATGTACACCAGTTTCTTTTGTTTTTGTTTTTTGTCCAAATGGGCTTGTGCAGTTACAAATATTTTTTTCCACCCCTGAACAGGTGTATTGTCCTAGATTTTATAGTTGTTATAACAAATTGGCTTATGAAAAAGGTGTAAGATGTCTAACATAAAATGGGAACATTTGGAGCACTTTAGTCCTGTTCTAAGTTCTAAGATTTCATTCCACTTCTACCTTAAATAAGCACTTAAGCATCTTACTAAAACTTCTAAAAGATTAGTAACAGTTTATCACTTTGAGAAAAATATGAAAGGATAGAAGATATCTCCAGAAGCAGTGGAAAAAACGAAGTTCTTTCCATTTTTTCCTCAGCTTTTTATTATCACATTCCTCATCAAAGACAAGCAGCCGTTTACAAGAATTCTGCTTTAAACAGTCCAAAACTGTGTCATTAATGTTGGCTATAAATGCCTTGAGACAAAGTGAAATGCGATAACTCTTCATGGGTTTTGGTGTCTCAATATCCATAACCACTAGCCAGAAGATTTCAAAGCTCTTCAGGCTGCAAGCAGCTCCTTGGTGTTGAGGGCAGTTTTTTTTTATAATTATTATTATTATTATTATTATTACTGCTTCAGTTTCTGAGCAGAATACCAGACAGTGGCTTGGACTGCAATCTTATGCACGCTTCACTGGAAGTATATTTTCTTAGAAGCATTGCTTTGCTAGTGAATAATTGGGATTTTTAATAAAAAAAACCCCATCTGTTCTTAAGCGATATGCACAAAAAATAGATTTGTTTTTAAAAATCTTGGCATAAGCTTCTTACGCAGGTTGCACTAAACTTCCACCTCTGCAAAATTTGTAAATGTCACACAAGAATCAACTAAACTGTTGATTTATTTTCATGCTGCTGTGTGGCATGACTTCCAGGTACCAACTGTTTAGCCATTGTAAGTGGCATAGAAGAAAGGAACTCGTAGCCATTGGGGAGATTGAAGTTGAATTTGAGAGAGGTTTTTGTATTTTATCTTCGTTTTAGCACAGAGTTGAGGGAGGGAGGGTGGCACACACAAAAATTAACATGGGGAGGGTGAGGACAAGACAAAGACGAAGGACTTTGCCAGCCCGTTGTCATTTTCACCTTCTAACTTTAGACAAGGAAAAATGGGGAGAAGGTAATCTATTGGAGACTAGATCAAAACACCAGGAAGACCTTTCTGATAGTAAGAGCTGTTTGACAGTGGAACGGACTCAAAAGCTCCCCTTCACTGGTGGTTTTTAAGTGGAGGTTGGATGGCCATCTGTTGTGGATAATTTAGTTGAGATTCCTGAATTGCAATATGATATGAATTCTGAAGTTTAATAACTTGCAAGTATTGGTGTTTTACCTGATAACTAAAGCAGCATTCATGAAATCCTGTTTAGGAAGGAAAAGTCATAATCACAAGTCCCAAATATATGGCTAGATCAGGGATCAGCAGTTTTTTTCAGCAGGGGGCTGCTCCACTGTCCCTCTCAGACAGTGGAGGGAGGAGGCATCGCCACTGCCGCCATCATCATGTGAGGGAGAGGCAAAGAATGCGCGCACTGGCAATCCACGCGATGATTCCCGGACCGTCCGCAGGCCAAATCCAGAAGGCAATTGGGCCTGATCCAGCCCGCGGACTTTAGTTTGTTGACCCATGGGCTAGATGAATGATATTCACAAACTGAAGCAAATGACTTCTTGCAACAGAATATGTATACCATATTTTCAAATACATCCAAGAGGATAAAAACAATTTGCATATTAACAATTCTGGTCTTTTGTGTTAGAGATGCAAATGTAATGTGGTGTATAGTTCTTGGCACTCAGCCCTGAAGTATGATTGTGTATTACAGTGGTGCCCCGCAAGACGAAATTAATTCGTTCCGCAATTTTTGCCGTCTAGCGATTTTTCCGTCTTGCGAAGCACGGTTTAAACGGCTTAACAAAGTCACAAGACGTTTTCGTCTTGCGAAGCAAGCCCATAGGGAAATTCGTCTTGCGAGGCAAATCGCGGATGAAAAAACCTTTCGTCTAGCGAGTTTTTTGTCTTGCGAGGCATTCGTCTTGCGAGGTACCACTGTACTAGTTTTTATCTTCACATATCTTAAAACTGGGGCAGGAAAACTCAGGCCCTCAGTTGGATTTGGGATTTGAACTGGGTCCACACACAGTTTTGCAAACTGCTGTGGAAAGTCCCCTCAGTTTCAAAAATGATTTGCTGCTGCAAAATGAGGAGGAATGCTGCTTGACAAAAGAACTTTAAACTTCGTTCGTTAACTCATGGCTGCTGATTGTGACAGTCTGCGAGTTTAACTGTGTGCTACTTTCTCCCTGTATTTCAGAAGGAGGATAATGTCGATGAAGAGATGGCGGAAAAGCTGTCCATCCGAAAGCAACGTTTTATGCAGTTTGCTTCCTTGGAATACGAAGGCGAATATTACATGACTCCAAGGGACTTCCTGTTTTCAGTGATGTTTGACAAATCGGGACGTAAGTTTCTGGAGGGTTTTTGTTTGTTTGTTTCAACTTTGCTGTTAAATGACTGTTAATTTGTGAGTTGTTATTCTCTTTGCAGAATAATTTAGCCCAGGGTATTTCCAGCATGGGGACTGGAGATTGCCAGTGGGCCTCAGCCCTCTTTTGGGCAACCCTCGGCACTGTACCCCATTGCATGGCCGTGATACAGCCTATTGATTGAACCGATTACAGCAGCTCCCAGCAGGCTCAGAACATGGGTACACATTGAAGAGAAAATTAACTAGAGAGAAATGCAGGGTCGAGGCTGAACCATGCAATGTTGTGGGGACAGCAGGAAAGAGATGAAACTGACAGTGGCCAACCAAGTGCAAGTGAAGGGTGAGAAAGAACACAAGGTATAAAGGATGAGGCTGAGGAAGGGGGAAGCTCTCCCAGGTGAGAATTGGGAAGACTCACTTCTTTGTATGTGGATTGAAGATTAAAGTACAGTGGTACCTCAGATTAAGTATTTAATTCGCTCTGGAGGTCTGTTCTTAACCTGAAGCACCACTTTAGCTAATGGGGTCTCCTGCTGCCGCCGTACGATTTCTGTTCTCATCCTGAGGTAAAGTTCTTAACCCGAGGTACTATTTCTGGGTTAGCGTATGTAACCTGAAGCGTATGTAACCTGAGGTACCACTGTATACCATATCTTTTCATCTATAAGACGCCCCCATGTATAAGGCGCCCCCTATTTTTTGGGCAACAACCAATCGCAGCCAGTCCACCCTCGGCACCATCCGTGTATAAGAAGCCCACTGATTTTTGACATTTTTTGCGGGGGGGGGGGGAGACCTAGTCTTATGCACGGAAAAATATGGTATGGCTGCAGATGTGACATGTGTTTACTCCTTGCACGATTTGTGTTCTTATCCTGAAGCAAAGTTCTTAACCTGAAGCACTATTTCTGGGTTAGCGGAGTGTGTAACCCGAAGCGTATGTAACCTGAGGTACCACTGTATAGCCAGTGCTTTTTTGCTAAAAAAATGTGTAGGGGTACTCTCATTCAAATTGGGAAAAATAAATATAGTAAATGGACAAAAGTACAAAGATTCACAAAATGTTTGGGGGTATAGTTATGACACTGGCTACAGTTATGACACAGGTCTACATACATATAATTTTGTCACAAAAACAAAATAAAGAGAGCCGCAAAAACAAAATCGTAAAATAAATAGACAGACCTCAGCATAACACTCAAAATGAAAGTGTGGCACTCAAAATGAAGCACATTCGGCTTCTGAAGAAAGTTCGCAAACTGGAACACTTGGTTTGCAGTGTTTGGGTTCCAAGTTTTTGAGTACCAAGGTGTTTGAGAACCAAGGTACCACTGTATGTGGTGGTGGTGGTGATATGATAAAGACTGGGAATGTGGAGGAAGAGGCTGCAAAAAGGGAAAACCTGTTACAAGAGGAAGAAGAGGATGAAAAGCGTCTGGCTGGTTGGGGGGGGGGCTGGGTACAAATTGTGAAAGGAGAAAAGCAGAAGAAATGGCAGGATAAAACTACTTTGAGGCACATGTGGGGGAGAGAGGGAAATAAAGCGACACATCTTCCACAGCCCATGCTGTGCATGCAAAAGGTCCCATTCTCAATTCCTATATGGTAAAGGACTCCTGCCTAAAATACTGCAGAGCTGCTTCCAGCCACTGGGGAATACAAGTGGAAAATGTATGCAAGTGGGATTTATAGTTCTAATTTGCCTGGTGTTGCCCTACCTAAATAATAGGTAAAGAAAACTTCAAGTTACAGAAAAATTCAGGAAAAGAATTAACACCTTCCTCTTCTCATTTGGCATTCTAACTTCATCGCTAATAGTTGGATGAGGATTCCCATTGTACAAAAGGTTTTTCTTCTTCTAAGCATCCTTTGTCACTTGTAAGCTCTTTTTAGCTGCATGGAAATAATGTGTGTAAGCTCTACGCAAAAGTACACTAGTTTAATCCATCACCATTATAATACTACTAATTCAGCACTGATGTCAAGTTTAATTTGGAACATTAGTGCGGGGAGATGATAGATGGCAGAAAAGTCTATTGTTAAAATTTATATGGCAAAAGACCACACCTACCTACAGCAGTATAAAGCTGAAATTTTTACTCTTGACGTGGGTGCAATTGTCGGCTAACACTTACTCTCTTGACCTGTGGAAAATCATTTTTGCTTGTATGTGTACCTTTACGTTTAAGGCCGGAAATGGCCCTTTGCCCGTAACAAAATGTACCTGTACCTGGTTGGTGCTTCATCGTTCTTCTGTTTAAAAACCATATAATGGAATCTCCAAGAAAGGTGGGGATGTTTTGAAAAACATTCAGTTTTATTTCCTGAGCCAAAATTCCATCGCAGGCTTGGAAGATCTGAGGCTTGAAGTAGTTTCCATTCTTTCATGCACATAACAATTAAAAGAGGGGGGGGAAAGCAACATTGTATTTTAGAGCGTTGAAGTTTACATTTCATTGCAGTAAATAAGATGATGAAACTTGGCCTTTGGTTTGCATGAGTAAACGTACTCAGAGTGAAGATGATAAAATTGTAGAAGAGTTGAGTCTTTCGCCGAACCTACTTGGTGTCAATCCCCAGATGCATTCCAAGATTATAAATTGATTCCCAGTACTTCTACTGTGTAATGGAATGCTGCAATAAAGTGTCGCGCCAGATAGCTTTCACATACCCTTTGCATTCAGGAACTAGGAATACTGTGGAAAAGACACAGTGGAAGAACGTTTTTTCCCTCCTTTCTCCCCACCTGAAAAAAGGCTGAAGTTTTAAAATGCATTTATTCTACAGCAGTCTCACTGAATCAGTGGCACTGCTTTGGAGTAGTAATATTTATAACTCGCTGCTGAAATCTCTTGCTTCGAGACTTACTTTTTTTCTCCTCTGTCACATGTCCATAAATCTCACATATCAAGCTGTTTTATTGGGTTTTTCTAGCACCCATAATCTTTTGTGTAACTGATTCTGCCTCTTATTGTCTAGTACCCTTTCCCTGAAATCATTCCAGTGTTCAGAGTCAAGTTGCTCCCCTCCTGTGTTGTTCCTGAACTTACAGGACCCTGGACACCATTAAAGCAACTGAAGGGTTGAAGCCCAGCTGAGTTGTAAATGTGCTCATGGGTGTTTTAATGTAAGTGTATCCAGAAGGCATGTTGAATCAGAACAGAGGGCTTCACGTTGGGCTGCGTTATTCTCGACAGTCTTGTGAATATTGATAGCAGCCTGGTTAAGATCACATTCTGCCCAACTCTCCCAACACTGCATCATACTTCCTAGTGCAAGGGTGGGACATATTACCTCACAAGCAATCTTCCAGGACCTTCATGCCAGGGGTGGGCAGGGCCGTCTGCAAAAGTGAACAGAGCAGCAGATGCAACATTCCTGCCACACACGAGCCAGAAGGTTCTACAAATCTCCCACATCCCAAATCTCCCACATCAGCTCAGTTGGTTAGAGCATGGTGTTGACCACACCAAGGGCACAGGTTCGATCCCCTAATAATAATAATAATAATAATAATAATAATAATAATAATAAATTTTATTTATATCCCGCCCTCCCCAGCCAAAGCCGGGCTCAGGGCGGCTAACAACAATCAAATAATCAGTCAAATAATCACACAATCTAAAAATATTTCATTATAAAAATTAATTAAATCAAATTGATGGCAACCAATTAAGCAAAATTCTGAGCAGGTTGCCAGAGGAGGGAGTCAGGCTGCGCCCTGACCAAAAGCCTGGCGGAACAACTCTGTCTTGCAGGCCCTGCGGAAAGATGTCAGGTCCCGCAGGGCCCTAGTCTCTTGTGACAGAGCATTCCACCAGTTTGGAGCCGCAGCCGAGGAGGCCCTGGCTCTAGTTGAGGCCAGCCTAACCTCTCTGAGGCCTGGGACCTTGAGGATGTTATTATTTGCAGACCGTAGGTTTCTCTGTGGGGCATACCAGGAGAGGCGGTCCCGTAGGTACGAGGGTCCTAGGCCGTATAGGGCTTTAAAGGTTAAAACCAGCACCTTAAACCTGATCCTGTACTCCACCGGGAGCCAGTGCAGCTGGTATAATACCGGATGAATGTGCTCTCGCAGCGAAGACCCCATAAGGAGTCTCGCCGCGGCATTCTGCACCCGCTGGAGTTTCTGGGTCAGTCTCAAGGGCAGCCCCACGTAGAGCGAGTTACAATAATCCAGTCTGGAGGTGACCGTCGCATGGATCACAGTGGCTAGGTCAGGACGAGAGAGATAAGGGGCGAACTGCTTAGCTTGGCGGAGATGAAAAAATGCCGCCTTTGTTATAGCTGTAATCTGCGCCTCCATAGAGAGGGAGGTATCGAAGATTACACCCAAACTCTTAACGGCCGGTGCTGGCACTAATTGCACCCCCGCAAGAGATGGGAGTTGCCCCCTCGATCCCATATCGTCCCGTCCCAGCCACAGGACCTCTGTCTTCGAAGGATTTAGCTTCAACCGGCTCCCACGTAACCATCCAGCCACAGCTTCCAAACATCTGGTCAGTGTGTCTGGGGCCGAGTCAGGATGGCCATCCATCAACAGATAGAGTTGGGTGTCATCAGCATACTGATGGCAACCCAGCCCAAAACTCCGGACAAGCTGGGCGAGGGGGCGCATAAAGATGTTAAAAAGCATCGGGGAGAGAATTGCACCCTGAGGCACTCCACACACCAAGGAGTGGCGTGATGACAATTCCCCCCCAAGCGCCACCCTCTGTCCCCGACCAGAGAGAAACGAGCGCAGCCATTGAAGGACTGTGCCCTGGATCCCCACGTCGGCAAGGCGGTGGTCCAGGAGTTCGTGATCGACCATGTCAAAGGCTGCTGACAGATCTAGAAGAATCAGCAGCCCCGACCCGCCTCGATCCAGCTGCCTGCGGAGATCATCTCTTAGGGCGACCAGAGCCGTCTCGGTCCCATGACCAGCGCGGAAGCCGGACTGGAATGGATCCAGAGCAGATGTTTCATCCAGAAACCTACCAAGCTGTTCAGCAACCGCTCTCTCAATCACCTTACCCAGGAATGGAAGATTCGAGACCGGGCGGTAATTGGATAGATCTGAGGGATCTAATGATGTTTTCTTTAAGAGCGGACGCACCACCGCCTCCTTCAGTTCCCCTGGGAATATCCCAGTGCCAAGGGACAAATTGATGATATCCCCCAGGGGGCCCCGCACCTCGTCTGGACACGCTCTAATCAGCCATGACGGGCACGGGTCAAGAGGACAGGTGGTGGGCTTTCCAGCTTGGAGGAATCTGTCCACATCGGCTGGAGATATCCGGTCAAAGTGGTCCAATACTGGACCCGAGGACAGTCGAGGGGCCTCCAGTTCCTTTATTGTATCCAAATTGGCAGGGAGGTCATGGCGGAGCAACAGGACCTTCTCCGCAAAAAAGCTCGCAAATGCCTCACAGCTGTGTGTCAGATTGTTATTTAAATTTGGCTGTCCTTCAAGGGACGTTAAAGACCGAATTATACTAAATAATTGCGCCGGGCGAGAGCTAGCGGATGCAATGGAGGCCGAGAAGTAAGACTTCTTAGCGGCCTTCACTGCCATCTCATAGGTTTTCATAAAAACCCTATAAGATGTTCTTGAGGCTCTGTCACGGGCACCCCGCCATACTCGCTCTAGCCGTCTGAGGTCCCGCTTCATTTTCCGAAGCTCCTCGGTAAACCAGGGAGCCCGGTTTCTGCGGGGTCGCAGAGGGCGCTTAGGTGCGATCTCATCGATGGCTGCCAGGAGCTGGGTATTCCAGCCCTCAACAAGCTCAGTCAATGAGTCGCCAGGGGGGGTAAGGTCCCGCAAGGCTTGACGGAATCTATCCGGGTCCATCAGCCTCTGCGGGCGAGCCCAAATCGGCTCGCCACCTAAGCAGGGTGGGGGTGGAAAGTCAATCCTGGCTTTCAGAGCGTAGTGATCAGACCATGGCACCTTCATCGAAGGAGACATGATCACATCTATACCGGCACCAAAGATCAAATCCAGCGTGTGGCCTGCTTGATGTGTGGGGCCCGAAACAAACTGGGAGAGCCCTAGTGTCGCCATGGAAGACACCAGGTCCAGAGCCTGTGAGGAGGGAGTGGCATCAGCATGGAAGTTGAAGTCTCCCAATACCAATAGGTTAGGGAACTCCAAGGCCCAGCCGGCCACCGCCTCCAGCAGGCCTGACAGGGTGGCTGCTGGTGCGCTAGGTGGCCGGTACACCAGCCAGACAGCCAAGCTCTCCTCGGAGCCCCACACTAGGCCAACACATTCAATGCCGGGGATCGATGGCGATGGTAGAGCCCTGAAAGAACAATTTTCCCGGATTAATACTGCCACCCCTCCCCCCCGGCCCACAGTCCGTGACTGGTGGAGGACGGTGAAACCCGGGGGCGCCATCTCTCGTAAGGTAACAGTTACCCCTTCGCGCACCCAGGTCTCCGTCACACAAGCCAGGTCGACTCCCTGCGAGATAAAGAAATCTCGCAGGGTAGCGGTTTTGTTGCCTATAGACCTGGCATTGCACAACACCAGTGAAGGAGGTGAGTAATCCTTGCTCACCCTACCCTCGTCTCTCGGGATGGGGCGCAGATTGGAAGGGGTACGAGCATATCCGTATCTCGATCCCCTTCGCCTATAACATCTGCCCCCACCGCCATACCTCCCTCGCCCCTCCACGGTAGCAATCCCAGGCCTCATACTAACCTCCATTTACAAAATAAAAAGCAAAACAACCAAAGACAATTATGCCCAAACAAAACCAATCCCCACCCCACTCAATATTCAACCCCAAAAACAAAACAAAATGGAACAAACAAAAATACATAGATAAAAACCACCATTCACGGTGGTACAACAAAGTAAACAATAAAAGCACCTTTAAAACACCTTAAAATATATATAAACATCTTTAACATTTGCAGCAGATAATGAAATAATATAATATTATAAAAAACAACAACCCCCATTTAAGGTGCTGCAAATTAAAAGCAATTAAAACATTTAGAACTATTTTGTCCATTGCTGCCGGTAGCTGCTCTGTCCTCTAAACTGTAATGGTAGTGCAGGCCTCGCCCCCTAGGCCGGATGGAGTTGGCAGAAAAGGGAGCGGTCCTCCCAACACTCACGCGAGCAGCAGCACCAGCAGTCGTGTCCCGGAGGCCTCTCTCTGGCCTCTTATGCTGTGGCGGTGAGTGCAGGCCCCGCCCCCTAGGCCAGATGGAGTTGGCAGAAAAGGGAGCGGTCCTCCCAACACTCACGCGAGCAGCAGCACCAGCAGTCGTGTCCCGGAGGCCTCTCTCTGGCCTCTTATGCTGTGGCGGTGAGTGCAGGCCCCGCCCCCTAGGCCGGATGGAGTTGGCAGAAAAGGGAGCGGTCCTCCCAACACTCACGCGAGCAGCAGCACCAGCAGTCGTGTCCCGGAGGCCTCTCTCTGGCCTCTTATGCTGTGGCGGTGAGTGCAGGCCTCGCCCCCTAGGCCGGATGGAGTTGGCAGAAAAGGGAGCGGTCCTCCCAACACTCACGCGAGCAGCAGCACCAGCAGCCGCATATTCCTGCACTGCACTTCGGCTAGATAATCCTCGGGGTCCCTTCCAGCTCTGCAGTTCTGTCATCCTGGCAAGAAAGAGCCTTTGTCACTGTTCAACAACAGGTTCCAGCCAGGCAAAAGCATTGGAGGGGAGTGAGCAGCAGTGAGAGAGAGTGGTGCCCTGGAGAGAATCTAGGGGGATGCATTTGGCCCATGAGCCAGGACTTCCCCACCCCTGCTCTGTTGTGAACAAGATACACAACCCAAGTTAGGACTGAGTCATCTTCACGGCTGTGGTCATAAGGGAGCTGGCTTTGCCTCCTCCCCCTTGCTGTACCTGTGTGCACCTTTTTCCTCTCTATGTGAATAAGTGCTTGATTCAAAGTGGTAGTTTTGAGCTATAAAGCATTAAACGGCTCAGGGCTGCTGTACCTCAGGGAGTGTTTCTTTCCATATGAACCGACCTGGACCCTGCGACCATCATCTTAGCTGCTTCTTTGTGTACCTCCTCCACAAGAGATCCAGAACATGAGAACGGGCCTCAGCAGTGGCTCCCCGTTAGTGAAATTCTCTCCCCGGGGAAGTTCGGCTGGTGCCTTCATTATATAGTGGTACCTCGGTTCTGGAACGTAATCCGTTCCAGAAGACCATTTGAGTTCTGAAACATTAGAAAACCAAGGCGCAAAGGGCTGTCTGCAAATTCAATTGAGAAAATTTAAAAACACGCAGCAGAAGCCGTTTGATTTCTGAGGCACGTTCAAAAGCATTTACTTCCAGGTTTTTGACATTTGGGTTCCAAAACATTAGTCAACTGAGACGTTTGAGAACCAAGGTACCACTGTACACCTTTAGGCACCAGGCAAAAATGGTTCTCTTTAACCAGGCCTCTGGCTGATTGATATCTCATGCCCTTTTAGATGTGCTGGGGGGGGGTTATTAGTTTGTTTCTGTTCTTGTTTTTCTTATGCATTTTGTGTTTTTTATATTGTAATTTTATGTTGTGAACTGCCCTGAGATCTACAAGTATAGGGCAGTATACAAATTTAATAAACAAAAAATAAAAATATTTGTTGTGGGGGAGGGTGTACTATGTTTGGGGTCAGTTTTGCAGTATGGGTAAAACTTATCTGCCTCTGTGAGTGGATGAGTTGGCCTCTTGACTGGGTCTCTGGTGAAAGTAAAAATTGTCTCTTCCGTTCTGTTGTGGTATATAGGACCATGTTCCAGAAACTTATCCACTCCCCTTACCCCATTAAGAGTTGAGTTTGGGAGTGGGCAGGGAATATACCGTATTTTTCGCTCTATAACACGCAGATTTTTGCTCCTAAAAAGGAAGGGGAAATGTCTGTGCGTGTTATGGAGCGAATGTGTGTCCCTGGAGCCGAAAAATGAGGCAAAAATCAAACCGCGCTTCAGGGAGAAGGGAGCTCCGTGAGACAGGAAGCTGCTTTCCTTCATTCTGCCTCAGGGTCTTACTGCCCACCCTGCTCTGTTTCGTTGCTGTGTTTGCTCAAACGGAACAAAGAGCAGGGAAAGCCCCTCCCCTCCAGGCAAGTAGAGAGGAGAGCAGAGCGTCCAAACAAAGAGCAGGGAAAGCCCCTCCCCTCCAGGCAAGTAGAGAGGAGAGCAGAGCGTCGCTCTATCCTGTCCCTGCTCCGGAGGGAACAATGTATGTGAAGGGAAGAGAGATTACAGGTTCGGCTTAAAATTCTGATTTGACTTCCTGCTTTTTGTTTTTGGAGACACACAGCATTCAAATATGCTTTCTTCCATTTAAAAGGATGAAATCCTTAAACAGTGTTTTGCCTGTAAATTCATGCGATCTGGAAGATTACAGTGTCTGTACCTCTTAAGGGATGGCAAAGCTTAGGTTTCGCTGCTAAATAGTTCTTAATGCAGTTAAAATGCTTTCTTCTGTCATGCTGGTGGGAGGGAGAGAGAGAGAGAGAGAGCGCACGCTGGCTGGCTTGGGTGGGTGGGTGGGGGAAAACTTTTGCCTTCCTTTCCTCACGTTATAGCCCTCTCCTGCATTCTTAGCCTTCTGTGTTTTTCCTTCCCTCCCCACTTAAAATGTGGTTACAAAGCATGGATCCACATGGATCCTCAGGATCTTTGCATTGGGTCACCCCAAATTCACCATCAGAGCACACAGCATGTCCATGGCTACAGCCTGCCCCCCCAAAATCACACACCCATTGTTGCCTGGGGCTGCAATGGTGCAAAAACGTGGTTACAAAGCATGGATCCACATGGATCCTCAGGATCTTTGCATTGGGTCAGCCAAAATTCACCATCAGAGCACATAGCATGTCCATGGCTACAGCCTGTCCCCCCCCCCAAAAAAAATCACGCACCCACTGTTGCCTGGGGCTGCAATGGTGCAAAAACGTGGTTACAAAGCATGGATCCACAGGGATTCTCAGGATTTTTGCATTGGGTTACCCCAAATTCACCATCAGATCACATGTCTGTGGCCACAGCATGAAGCACAAAAATGATACGTCCACTGTTTCATTCAGAATATTTTTTCCCTTGTTTTCCTCCTCTAAAAACGATGTGCGTGTTATGGTCAGGTGCGTGTTATAGAGCGAAAAATACAGTAATTCTGCAATCCTCACTAATCTCATCAACATCATGTTGTTCGGATGCCTGATTATCGTCTTCTAGAGCAACTACTCTATTCCCAACTTAAGAATGGAAAGTGAAATACCAGTAGACAACAAAAGAGGTTTAAAGACTCTCTAACGGCAAATTTAAGCCTCCATCTCACATGATTTACCTAGTTCTCACTCATTGCATTGGCACTACTGCAGCAGTGAAGGAGGAGACAGGAGCGCCCCATCATGCCTAAGGAAGGGGAGGGTACAAAAACATAGCATGAGGGGCCATGGCTTGCCATATCATTTCCATTTGGTCCTGCTGCCCCAAAGGCAACCACTGTTTGCAGTGATGGTCTTTTACTGTAACCTGCAATGATAAGTCTTTTGTTGCCCCATGATGACTGCTTTTTGTTATCCTGATTCTATGCACAACAGGTGATGCAATAAAGTAGAAAGTTAAGTTAATAAAAAGGATAAGAATTACCTAAAAGTTTTATTTTATTTTATTTTTGTTCGTATTGCAGGAGCATTTGAACAGGCTGTTCCTATTAGTTCTGAACACTGTGCTTTCCTGAGCATTGTGGGAATTAGAATATTTTGAAGTTGGCAGTTTGGTTCTGTTTCATATTACCTCCATTTTCCCCATAAAAGAATCTGAAGAAATGCCACAGAACTTGATCAAAGTTTTGACTTGCAGATGATTGAGTGATTTTTTTTTCTTTTACAGGTAAAACTTTAGCCAAGAAACTGACAAAAAAGGTAAGCAAAGTGCTCCTGCTGTTTTTCAAGAGAACACTTGTTCTTTCTGCTACTTGTTTTAATGGATTCCTGTTTCACGACTAACTTGGTATTTATTTTGTTTGTTCAAAGGAGGTAGAATCGACTCTAGGAAATGTTGCAAAGACTAAACCAGGGCCAACTTTTTTTAGAGACCTCGGAGATAAAGGTAATGGCTTAAGTCATTAGTGGAATTTGTTTCTAAGGGAACACTGTTCATTTTTAAAGATGAATTCTCAGGGTCTGGAAATTCTTATTGATCTGTGGAGGCCGAAATGAATTATTTCTTTAGGTATTGTAGCTGTTTGTAAGATTGGGAACGTAAATTTAGGAAAGGGAAGCATATTTACGAATTCATTAAATTACCCCAAAGAACTCTGGTTAGCAAGCAGTGAGACTTGAAAGTCTATGGTTCGTGTTTTTTTAAGGAAACCAGGATGTTGGAGAGCAATAATTCTAAAAATAATTTTTGAAGTGTACTACGGTATAGGAAACCAAGGGATCCGTTAGGGGTCCCTGGGCTACATTTACATTGGGGTATCATTAAATTGAGCTCTGCTCCACGCATTGACTAGCTGGTACTAGAGAAGATCTGCATGGCAATGTGCTCCAAAAGACTTGGGTGCCTTTGATTTGACATCCCATGGCCAGTGACTAAAGTGTGGCTTGCATACATTACTTTTATATGCAAAGGATAGCTGTCACAACCCAGAGAAGGTTGTGAAATTCCACCAGAAAAGGGCTGGGGGCAAGTGGTTGAGAGGGTGGATGGATCCTCAGTTCCGCTAATAGCAGGGGATGTTCCATATCTTCAACAGAGCATCTATCTAGGGATCTGCCAAGCCAACCCAAACAGCACAGAGAGAATGTACCCTGTATTGAGAAGAAGGTACATAACAGCTTGCACACAAAAAAACATGAAACACATAAACATGCCCTTGATCCTATGTTGTTTGATCTGAAGGAAAACCGAAAACTAGGAATTAGGGTCCCTTTAGGGAAAGACAGCATGTCCTGTTACTACATGGACACAAGCAGGGAGAACATTTGTTTATGTCCATAGTTCTTCTAATTCCAGCTTACATGTTCTTAAGACTTGTATGAATCTGTGATCTTTGTACAGGTATAACATTTCTGTAGGATCCTTGGTTATCTTCAGTTACGGTGATGAGATTCCACTTTATTGAGCTGCTTATTTGAAAGGTAGAGATATTGCATGGAATCACCTACAAGCGTAGTTTATTTATTCAGCACTTTTTGAATGGATTTGGGCTCCCCCTCCCACCTCCTCACTAAGCCACTGCGCTGTTCTCTAATTCTGAGGCTTCACTATTAAAACATTAAGGATTTTTCAAAGTGGGGAATCTTTATTTCTAAGCATCTAGAAGAAGCTGGGAATCCACAGCTTTCAAACGCACAGTTTACCCCATACCAATACCTTATCAAGAGCATGAACACTCATTGGATTTTAGTTGAAGACAATTATGCCTCCTAGTGGAATGTCTGCAACTCCCCATTTTATCATTTACTGTTAATTTTGTGTTTTGTGTGTATCTAAAAATTTTGATAATTGCAAGTATAAATGTCGCAATTTTTAGCCCTCTTTGTTAGAAGTTAGAAAATAATTACACTCAAATTAAAAGGTCTGGTTCATGTGTGCTGCATCATCACCATCTCACTGTGTTAAAGTTCTGTAATTTTTAATTCTGATCACATGGATACATAATTCTTTTCTTTTCTATGACTGCACCTTTATAATCTTTGAACAAAATAAATAATGTTTGCTGTTTTGAAATAAAGCACGTTCCAGAAAGGAATTCCGTTTAACATTGGATAGAATTCTCTTGCAGGTCTATGGAACAGCTAAGTAAAAACTGTGATGAACTATTATGAAATTGAGTCCACAGTAAAAATGTGCTTCGAGTCAGCCAGATGTATGTTGACAATAATAGGATCAACCACGGACAGAAAAAATGTAAAATATCTTGTGACTTTCAAAAAAACCCAAACAAATCCTTAAGTAGGTTTAGTAAAAGAATTATTTGCACAACTTTTCTGAAAATAGCCTATTGCAGTGTTGTACTTTCAAACTGTAAATAGCAAGAGAACCCACACTTTGAAGTGTAAAACAGTATTTATTTCATTTAAAGGAAATGAATTCAAAAGGTTGGGAGCCATGTGGAAACTGGTATAAGCTTACAACATAGCACCTGCTCCATGTGGGGGAGGTAGTTGTCTTTAACCACTCGCTGGAGCATTTAAACCCAGGTTTTACAAGTGGTTACTCTGGGGCTTATTTGTTTATTATTTCCATTTCTGAATCTCTTCCTCTGAAACATATTGAAGCGATTTAACAATAAAAACAGCAACAATTAAAACATATATGAAACAATCAAGACAACCTCATATATAAATCTATTTCAGATCCAATACAGATACAGGCAGAATCTAACCACAACATGGTCCTGAGGAGTGCTATATTTTAACTGAGGCACAGGTTCAATGGCCAAAATTCCTATTTGCCTTTTGCTTCCATTCCAATCCTGTGAAATGGAACTGACTGTATTCAGTTGCCTCGCCCAGCTATGACAAAGTTGCAAGGAAAAGTCAGGAAACTCAAATTCAAAGCAATAGAGTAAGAGATGTGCTTTGAACATTGCAGGACCACCATGAGAGGTACTCTTCCTTGGGTTCATCCCACAGCACTTGTGTAATGTTGAGAGACCCACAACTATGAGCCAGGTTCCCCAGAGTGCTGGAGAAAGACCCTAGCTATCAGCCCTGCTTTTGAAGTGGTGGATCTGGAAACACTGCATAGTTATCATTGGAGCAACACAGAGAAAAGTTGTTTCCACCATGCAGACATAAATAACATTTTAATATTCCCCGTAATCTGACATAGATGAGTAGCCACTTTGATTCCTCCTGCTTCTGGACAGCGCTGGCGCTGAGATAGACACAGCAGTGCCACACAGCACACTGCAAGTTCGTAGAACGCTACCTTTCTAAATTCAGTTACAAATTACTTGCTGGCAGAGCACAGTAAGCGGGAATATTTTTTATGCACAAGTCATAAGGAAGGCTGTTTGCCTATCAATTTGCTAAATGTAAATTAGAGAAATGGCTTCCCTGTAGATAGTGGAGTTAAAACATCTGCTTTTAACAGGCTCTTCCATTATGCAGGATGGTATTTGGCTCGCATGTTAAAAGTAGCCTGACTATTTTTTAAAAGTTACTTATATGAGGCCACTCTAAAAAAAATCCTCAAAGTGCTCTTACAGGACAGGAGGGATGCTTCAGATTCTTTTGTTGAAACCATACTTCTTTATATACTTCTCTATCTTTAGCTGGCATGTTGCTATTTTGACACTGTCGCATCTTTGTGTTTGTTCAGGCTGTTCGTTTAAGTCGGCCTTTCAAAGGGAGGTGGTGGAATTTTCCTTTAAAAAAGGAAGGGGGGAAACACTTTCACCTTGCAGAAAGGACGTGTTCAGACCTCTTTTTTTTCCTTTTTTTTAAAGTGAAGCCTCTTCTTGGCTCTGGGCCCAGCAGCCGTATCAGTGCAATCTAGCAGCTTGGCAGCTTTGTGTTGCCATATTCCCCTTGAGACTTAGAGAAAATCTGGTCTTCGCTTTTCCAAGACTGCCAAGGGATGAAATACTTTGATCCTTCAGAGTAACGTTAGAGTAGCTCTCCTCCCAGGTACTAAATATGACAAAGCACACTTAATTTATTCATCCTTCGTATAAACACGGAATATTTTCTGTGAAAATCCAAAGATTTAGTGCAGACCTTTTATTAATGCCAAATAAACCCAAGTCTCTTAATGAGACATCAACATGACGGGGGGTTGTAGAATAAGAAGTTCACTGCCAGAGCACTAGAATGGGGAACAGAAACATCTAACTTGACTGATAAATAATAGCGACTACCTCCTTTATTTGTTACGCAGAGTTGAATGGAATAATCTTTACAAAAGTGGTTGATTATGCAAGCCACATTAGTATCCTGATTCTGAATTCTGTAATTTTCACATTTTACTGTTTTGTTTCAGGATTGATCTCCTACACAGAGTACCTCTTTTTGCTGACAATACTCACAAGTAAGTAGTTAGCTGTACATTGTAGTATGAAAGAATCACTATTACTAGCTTCCATGTCACTAGTGAATTTTCTTATAACAAAAATCCAACTTCAAAGTTCAATCAATAAATTACTTGCAAGAGTAGAGATGAGTGAAACAACCTTCCCCCTCCATTCTTCTGAAATTGGAACAGCTTGGAGCAGACTAAACAATTTCCACGCATACTGGGGAATGGCTTTCCTTATTCCAGGGAAATGTGGGGCAGGGTGGGTGTTTCAACAGGATCTGATTTAACTCTAGAAATATGACAGGGCTGTGTACTTCTGTTAATCACCCATTTACCTACCGTTCACCCAAGCTCCTTCCTCCACCCACCTGCTTATCTTGCAGCTGCTATAGCTCTGGTGGTGGCAGCAGGAGGGGAGAAAGAGGGGGAGATCCTCCCCCACCTCACCCCACGTGCCTGGCACTGAGATACAAACAGCACCGAGGTTGAAACTCTAGGAAACGGTAAGGGAAAAGGAAAGGGTTTGAAGCTCACAGGTCAATGGGAGTGGCAAGGTAGAAAGAGCTTGGGAACCATAGTGCTCACTTCGTACATCAGGCCTGCATTTTGAGCTTCGACAGCTTCCAGCCACCCCGCCTCTCTTTTCTCCCTTTCCCCAGAATGCCTCTAGGCTCACATGCGCCTAGAGGAAAGGAGGAGGGTGGGGCAACTGGACACCTGTGCCTTGGCTTCCTGCCGTCCCCTGGAACTCCAAAGGAAAGGAAAAGGGACTGTGTTGCTGCCTGGTAAACTTGGAACTTGGGCGACAACGGGGCATGTGTATCAATTTTCCTGCAATTTTTTTAGGGTGCACATTTTGCTTGGGTTTTGTACCTGTTTGTTTGGGGTAGGGGTGTTTTGCCTGCTTTTTATTTGATTGTTTTGCCTGTTTGGAGATGATACTGGTTGAGAGAGCATTTGGGAAGTGGGTGGGTATGTCCAAACTGAACATTTTTTTTTAACACAATCCATGCAAGTTGTGCAAACTAAAGTCCCATGTCTATGCAGAGCCTCCATGATCTGCCACAGAAAATGGTGTTCTGCTAGGTAGCTGCAAAGACAGAAGTTCCTGTCTTTGGCATGAACTCAAAAGTTGAGTCTCCAAACCATGAGATGAGTTGGTCTGAATTTTCTCATTTCTGTGCCCCCATCAATCCCTAGGTCTCAGGAGCTTTTTTTGAGTTGTACTGTCATGCTTTTTCTTTTAATTCACAAACTTCTGTGCACCCAAGGAGTTCCAATGACATACAGGTATGCAGAAATTACTGTCTACCTTATATTTGGCTGGCTGTGTTTCATTTCCAAATTCAAATGCGTGCAGCCACCAAAGTTTACCATTCGAAGGAATATATGTATCATATAATGCATACCCAAGGACCATTGGAATTGTTATCACAAATGTTCTAGGATCTCTAGAGCAGGTATCTTGTTTTTAATGACAACGTGTCCTCCTTCCTGCTTTAACTTTTTGTTTCACCTTTAATGTTAACTAATACTATTTGTCTTACCCATTTTGCTCACTATTCATTCAGGTAAGGTAAACAGATGAATTCCAGAACAGCCTGTGCGCTTACTGATTTTGATATTCACCCATATTGCTTTACTACCTAGCCTTGTACTACAAAGTGAAATACAGCAACTGAAGGATATTGAGTAGGAACTATTGTTGTAGGGATCCGTCTGTCTCAGGACAATGGAGTGCACCTTCGGGGGTAAAGTCAAATTGCTGCGTTAGCAACACCAGGGTACAACCGTGGGCAGTGTGTATGGAGGTCCTGCGCTGCCCAGATGAGAAGCCCCCCTCCCCCCCCGCCTCACTGGAAAGCAGAGCAATACATTTGGCACCAGCCTGGCTGCGGGAGTTGCTGGAAGGCCCACAAGGCAGAGGAGGTTTAGGATCAGAGTTTATCTTCTCCTAGATGGGCTTCCCAGGTTGACAAACCCCATCTTGTATAACCACATGAGTGGAAGTGTTACACATTACTGGGAAGAACTATGGAGATAGTTGCACACCAGTCTCCATGGTTCTGCAGCATATCCAGTCCTGTTTGTGAATGTGTGGCCATTAGTCAGATAATTTGGACTATGAAGCAGAAGGGCTGTCTAAAGCTCTTCTGACGTGAAATATTGGTAGGTAGACGCTCCTTAGGGCTATTATTTTTAGGTTGGCTGAGACTCCGAGTTTGCAGTTTTAATTACTCTTGAGTCATGTTTTGAAGGTTACTGGACAGCTATAAAATCTAAGGATTTTGTTTTTGTTGGCTTTTGTAAAATGAAAGCTGAGATTCTGGGGAATAACTAAGTGGCCAAATCAAAATGAGGGAGAATTATGCAACCACATAAACATGTTTTACAAGGGTCTTTGTGAAGTGTCACTATAAAGCCGATACATATATGAAATATATTCCCTTTTTCCTTAATAGTACTGACCTTCCATATCTTGTATTAAGAAAGGAGCGCAGATCCGCCTCTCTGTCATATCACACTAAGCCTTTATAAATCTCTTTTCCCAAAAACTGCAGTAATTTGTTTATTTATGTATTTATTAAAGTATTTGTAATCCAGATTTTCATAAAAGTATATTGAAGCAGTATACAACATACAAAGTTGTAATACAATCAGAGAAAGTGTCTATAAAAATAACATTTAAAGCATCAATAAATGCTGGTTGGTTAACAAGAGAAATTCATATTGCAGAGGACTATCTAAACAATTCAGTTTTCAGAAGACGTCTAAAAGAAGGCAGGGATGGTTCCTTGCAAACTTAGTTTTCTACCATCTAAAAAAGAATGTCTTGCTTTTTCCAGTAAAGTGCCTTTTCCTGATAGATTTTGAGTAATATTTTTGTGAATAAACATTGCTTGTTTCAAAATGAGCAGTTATGGAAATGGTTATGACTAAACAGACAATGGGTAGTTTAAAACAGCTTTGAAAATGATGCCAGTTTTCACAGGTTACTTATGCAGCTGAATAATCAGGCTGCAGCAGAGGGAGAGCAGGGCCATTCCCTTGACTCTGCTGAAAGGGCAGTCCCAATCTGGTTCCTTCTCTCCCTGAACTGTTTCCATTCCTGCTGGTCATTATAAGAACTACTGTTTAACTTTCAGAGCTGGTGCTCAAATGATCTTTCTTCCTTTTTCTCTCTTTCCCCCCTTTTTTGTCATGTGGATTATATTTCTCTGAGCAGGAACTGACTTGCTTTTATTGATCATACATAAACTGGTTTGGGAGCATTCTTGGCTGATGAGCAGGGTACAGATTCTTCAAACAAAGAACACGAGGTTCGGTGTCGTCACCCTCGCTCTTGTGATTTTTCCAGGGTTGGCACCGGGAGCAGTTCTTTGACTTGCATGGTACCTCTCTGCCTCTTTCCCACTCCCTTAAGAAGAACTCCCTGACCTTGTGAGAGGCAGTGTGCATTCTTTCCATCTCTTTCAAGGCCAGGAAGACCCTAGGTTACAATAATTTAAAATATTATGTTAAAAATAGTTTCTAAAACTTGCAATTATGAAAAAACACAATCACAAAAAACAGGGTGAGTTCTGAAAATATTTATTCCAGGTGTCAAGAGACAGGGTAAAGAGGTGCATCAGTGAAGATATAATATTTCAAAAAAGAAAAAAAAGAATAGTAATCTGCTTGACAGAAATTCTTACTAAGACAAATTTAATTGTGTGGGGTGTTTTGCATGGACATTGACCAAGGAAGTCCACAAAAGTTGCACCTTCTTAATGTGCATTTGTATTTGCCAGATAGAAACACTCCTGTTGCAGCACCAGTTTTTCCAAGTAGCGATTTAGGAATAAAGCAGCCATCATTTGCCATTTAGCACCAACGTGTATTGAGTGCTGTTGGAACTTGTGCTATGAGGTCACAAACGTTGCTGCGTTGAAGAAGTGGAAACCAAGTGGCATCAAAGCAAACTCTTTCCCACCCTTTTTCAAAGGACTGAATGATATTATTTCCTTGGTATTTCAAATTGATTGAATGTCAAACACAAAGGAGCCTCTGTCTGTGGTGGAAAATCCATTGCTCCCATTGTGTTAAGTTATCATATCCATCATTTTGAAAGAAAACGTCAGCAGGTGCTAGTATCTCCATCTTCATCTAACAGGTTTCCCATTTCAATTCGTTCTCGGTGCTTCGTAGCTCTCAAGTATATTTATGAAACCTTAGTTTATTAGAAGCTACTAGATTATTCAAAGCAGCTGCCGTGCTCTGCTTTTTATATCCACATCCCACAGAACCACCTCAGCATTAAGGGATGCTTTGGGCCTCACTTTTGAACTTGCTGTTTCTGTTTTCATAGTGGTTAAAAGGCAATCTTGCATGCCCAACACAGTTACAGTGAACAGGATTTTGGGAAGACTGCTTTGAACTCTCCCCAGCACCACCCAGTTGACACTATTCCTTTCCTTTTCTAAGTTAAGTAAGCTGTTCCAATCAATAGCTAGCTTTTGTTTTTTATATTTTTTTGCAATCATTGGGAAATGGAAAGGTTCCTGCACTGTAGTAGGTCCTTGTTGTGGTTGGATGCCATTAGTATGAGGATCCTGTCTGCTCTCAGGAATGGTGCATCCCCAAAAGGCAGACTGCCCTACATCCACTAGAACAAGCAAGAATTTACTAGGAAGGGCAAAATTTGAGGCCCTGCTTCATTTCCCAGCGGAGGAGGATTAACACGTTCCCTACTCTGAATGAAATGCTTAGCCACTGGACGTCATAGCTGAATAATTTTGTGGAAAGGTTAGTATGGCCCTGCATTTACATCTACTGTAAGGTTACCAGATTTTTTTCAATGAATCCGGGGACACTTTTCAACTTCAATGGATTTTGTATGGGGACTGATTCGTAAATCCGGGGACTGTCCCCAGGAACGGGGACGTCTGGTAACCTTAATCTACTGTATATTTTCAAAAAGACCCGTTTTAGTATTTTGAGGAAGCCGGAGGTTCTTCCCGTAGTTAGCGTCCAAAGGTAACTTCCACAAATAGTCATTGTGAGTGTCTGAAACTCACATGTTAGAGTTATTGTCTGTGTAATTAAAAGCAAGTGCATTGAGCTTTTCTTTGAACCTCAGTTATTTTATAAATACATACCATTGGGGTTGCATCATATCAGATAAGAGTGTCATCTTATGAGCCGTATGAGCAGCTTTAGCTCCTATGTATTACGCAGGGCTACCTTCTTATCAGCCTGTTGCAACAGATGGTATGCATCACTTTGGAATAAATCATTCTGCTTTTATTCTCCAGTGACATTATAGGCTACATTCACATTATTACTGACTCAAAGAATACTTAGTAAAATGTTTAGAACGAAGCATTCCACTAGGAAGAAATCAACTGTCTCTCAAATGGATTCCTCCTTCAAGGTTAGCACACTGTGACAGTGCTGTTTGAAATATATATTGATCATTCATGAACGATAGTTACCTGCTCAAAATTCTGGGGATTTGAAAGTCATCTAATCAAACTTCTTAAAAGAGACAGGATCCCTCACAAACATTCCAAACACTTTATCAGGCACTTGAATAGTATGCAAGAAAGCTATAGCAACTATTTAGGATCAATTTAGGTATACAGGGCTGTGGTTTTTTAGGGCTTTCAAGGTCAGCCAAACACTTTGAATTGAGCTCAGAAATGTACTGGGAGCCAATATAGATCCTTTTAGATCTTTCCAAGTCTTGTTTCTCTAGTTGCTGCTGCTGTGACATTGGCTCAGTTTAGACATCCCATTTCTGATTTTTCAAACCATGGATTGAAGATCCACTTTTTAATTAGCAACATGCTGGTTTGCCTAAGTAGGACATCACCCACCATGCACCTCCTCTATAAACTGTTTTTAAGCCAGACTTCTTGGAGTGCAACAAGACCACTACCAGAAACTCCATCGGTTAACTTTGGTTTTAGTATTTATGTACTTCAGCCTAAATTGTTTTATATATATATATATATATATGCTTTCGTAGATTTTCACGGGTACAGGAATGTAGGTTTTGGTGTCTTCGGGTGTCTTCCCGTGTAAGAGTTGGGGTGTCTAGGCGACGTTTCGACGAGGTCTCACTCGTCATCTTCAGGCTGGTGCTTTCGGCTTCTAGTAACAAGAAGCCGAAAGCACCAGCCTGAAGATGACGAGTGAGACCTCGTCGAAACGTCGCCTAGACACCCCAACTCTTACACGGGAAGACACCCGAAGACACCAAAACCTACATATATATATATATATATATATATTGAATTTTTTCTGTGTTTGCTAAATTGATTTTTGTTATTTTGAATCTGTTGACATGTGCTGTATTCTTTATATTTGTATTTCCAGTGTTCTCTGTTTTGATGCTTTGAATGTTTGTTGTGAGCCGCTTTGGGCACAGCTCATTGTGGGAAAGCAGCATATAAGTAAAACCAACCAACCAATGAGTCAATGCACTTCCACAATAGCAGAGATTGAATTGGTCAACTTTTCCTTTTTAAGTACACAGTGCCGCTCCGCTAGCTTCAGAACACCTTCGCACATGCTTACATAGTTAACTATGGATCCTCTGTATTCATATGAAACTGGAAGCATCTGCCCATTTATGAGGAACTGGAGTAGCAGGGAAGCATTATCTTACATGTAAAATATTTCTGAATAAATCTGTATTCTATGATTCATTGCAGAACCACAGACTGGATTTCATATTGCTTTTAAAATGCTGGATGCAGACGGGAATGAACATTTAGAGAAAAAGGAATTTTTTAAGGTATGGATGACAATATTTTCAACCCCCCCTTTTTTTTAATTTATGGAATTACTATATAACTTACAAATGAAAAGTGCAGTTGATCAAGACTATTCCTTCCTCATCTGCTTTGTACACAAGAGATCATGTCTTCACTTGAACAACTGAGGAAATTAAAACCTTTTGCAACCCTTTTTCATTGAAGTTCTGAGTTAAATCGAGAACATTTTTTTAAAACCAGATTTCCTATTTTTACATTTGGATACAGGTGGCAGTGAACATATAGCGAACTGCTGTTCCTTAACTAACATGGTTGATCAAGAACAGTGCTTTGGTGTCAATAGCTAGGGTTAAGAGTTTATTTAATTTTAAAATTATGATTATTTATATATGTGGAATAGATTGCTATATATCTACCCATACAAGCAAAACTGCAGAAAATCCATCACTAGAGAGAGGCTTCCATTGTAGAAATGGAAAGAGAAGGTATATTTAGCTTTTTTATTATGAATACTATGAAATGCACACTTGAGGTCAAAGTCAAATGTGTAAGCCTTTTTAATTTGAATAGAAGATAATGTGTTTTGCTCTTGAGACCATCTGGAGAGGGGATGGAGGTACTTCAGTTTCAGTGCCAAAACGAAATGCAACAACTGTGATGGAATCAACCCTTAGGGGACCTAACAGGCTTCCTGGCAGCAGAAGAAAATGCTGCCCTCCCTCCCTCCCAGGTTCAGATGAAGGTAGGGCAGATTATGAATGACTTGGAAGGAAAATCCTTGTATAGCCATGACTCCTTGCCTCACCTTACAAACGCTTTTGCCATAGCTGTAAATGGCAGCTGCTAGTGCGTTGGCACATTTCTGTCACATGCCCCCCATTCCCTTGTTTCGTCATCTTTCAACAGTATTAAGGTTGGGATAAATAGAGGAAATAATGCCCTATCCCCCCCTCCCCAGCTTGCCTTGCCTGAACAAACAGACCACAGATGGGTGGTCTTGCTGCACGCACTGCTAGGAAAAGGGTCGCTGTGTTCAGTGTTGGGTTTCAGTGCGCACCAACTCTAATGACTGGACAGGGCCAGGTGCAAACTATTTAGGGGAAATAGTGCCATTTCAATCCTAACCTGCCAAAACGATCACCTGGTGTTGGCATGAGGAATCGGAGATGAGGGCTAAGGATGATAAAGCAGCAGGCTTGGGGAGCATCACATTATGCGAAGGGAAAGTTATGCGCTGCTTGTCTCCCAGTGATAAACATACTTTTAAAAGCACCTCTCCTAAGCAACTCTAAATCCTCTGCTTTCTATCTTTATCCGTGCTGTAACCGTAAATAATAAGTCCCTTGTTTTTTTATTTTTGCTGTCCATTTGAGGACTGGTGCTAACATCTCTGGAAGGTAGGTGAGCTTTGCAGTGTGCTGTGCTAAATCTCTTGCTAGAAACCCAGCCTCTGAAGAGATTTGCGAGTACATGTAATTACAAATGTTTCCCAAAGAGAGGTTGCTGCCAGGAGTCTGCTGAATGACTTGCTAGAGATTTATAGTAAGCTGCAAATGGATTTATTTATTTGCTGGAGACCTTATTTTTGGATCTGAACTTGTTAAAGAATGGTATGACACGAAATTGTCAGGTCATACTTGGATCATTAAAAAAAATGCATAAGCAAAACAAAACTAGTTCTTTGTGAGCATGTAAGTATTTCACATTCAGTCTTAATGCACCTTATGAAACTGTCTTATATGGAGTCAAACAATTGGTTTGCCTAGCACAGTTCTTACTCCGAATGGCAGCTGCAGTCAAAGGTCTCCAGGCCCTTCCCTGCTTTGCTGCCTGAGAACCTTTAGCTAGAAGTGCCAGTGTGGTGTAGTGGTTAAGAGCAGTAGACTCGCAATCTGGGGAACCGGGTTCGCGTCTCCGTTCCTCCACATGCAGCTGCTGGGTGACCTTAGGCTAGTCACACTTCTTTGAAGGCTCTTAGCCCCACTCACCTCACAAAGTGTTTGTTGTGGGGGAGGAAGGGAAAGGAGAATGTTAGCCACTTTGAGACTCCTTCGGGTAGTGATAAAGCGGGATATTAAATTCAAACTCTTCTTATTCTAGACTTGGGACATTCTGCATGAGCAAAGCATATAAGCTGCCATTGAGCCTTCTGATCATGTCAGTATTATTATAGCACCTTTCAAGTGCGAAGGGTGAGATGGAGAGAACAAAGCTTTGCAAACTCATGGCTGAAGCAAGGTTTGGACCAGAGACTTCTGATGCACTCTAATAGCCACAGTATTACGCCCATTTAAAAACTTGACTTCTGTGTTAGAAGGAATTACTTCTTTAAAATGGCCTCCAAAGGCTTACGTGTTCTTACTCTTCTTTGGTGCCATTTTTATGTATTTCTGTGCATATTTCATGATTTCTGAAAACTTAGCAGTCAGAAGTCAGTCCTTCCCCTCCCAACCTCTCCCTGCATTCCCTTGAAAAGCCTTTCCCCGAGAGTTGGAGGCCCTCCTGAACAGCATGGCCAATTCTGTGGGCATTTGAAGTAGGAGTAGGACAAATGAAATACCCAAAATTGGACAGAAGGGAGTAGAAAGATTGACTGCAGTGGAGGATTCCATTCATGAAACCTGCTTGTGGTTATTCAGCCAGAAAGCTTGTATCAGAAATGATGAGTGTGTTTATCCCCACTACAGCATACCCATTTCTCCAAAACAAACTAAAGAAAATGCCCACAACACTGAACAGGTTGGGGAAAAGTAGGCAAACTATCCCCATCCCCATCCCCACCCCCACTCCCACTAACTTTCCTGACCTATCACCCACTATTTTAACACACAGCACAAAACCGCCAGATAAAAACCTGGCAAGCCAAAGGCCTACACTGTCTAAAAGACTTCTACAAAAACAACAAACCCATACCAATACAAGAAATACAAGACAAACTATGGGACACCCAAATACCTTGGCTAACACACCATCAACTACATGCCTTCTTAAACAACCCAGCAGTAAAATCAGCAGCCACTAGGCCCTTGACCACCTTCAAAAACCTTCTGACAGCAGAGGGACATGGCAAAGGGATGGTATCCACAATATACAAAATACTGATCCAAAATCCTACAACCCCCCCTTGACGCAATTAAAGAACAATGGGAGCCCAACATAGGCTATGAAATTAACCCTACCCAATGGATTAGAATGTGGTCTAAACCTCCCTTTAAGTCCATATCAGCCAAAAAGAAGGGAACTTACTCTGAAACTCACCTACAGGTGGTACTTAATGCCATGGAAACTGACGCTGATACAGCCAGGAACCTCACTGAGATATTGGGGAGGCTGCACCTCCACAGGCACATACCACCACATGTGGTGGGAATGCCCTAAAATCCAACCCTTCTGGACAGCAATCCTGCAAGAGATATGCAAAATAATTAAACAGGTATTAGAACTCACCCCAGAACTGGTCCTACTGAGCATCTTTCAAGATCATTATGACCACTCACATCATACAGAGCTTATAACCCACCTACTCTCAGCGGCCAGAAGCCTCATAGCCAGACAATGGAGAGACCTGTCAGTAGTAAACAAGGACCAATGGTATCAAATTGTATGGGAAATGGCCTTACTAGAAAAGCTAACCAATAAACTGAAACTGACATGGGGACAAATAGCAGAGGATGCCTTCACCCCAGTATGGATCCCCTTTATCACATACACTGCCCAACAAGACAACAAGAAGAGTCCACCGACAGCATATGAATCAATCTGGCTTACCTGACCCAACAAGCAGCACCCCCCCCAATGCAAACAAACCCTACTGCAGACAACCACAGACAACCAACCACACCTTGCCCCCAATACCTCTCACTACCAAGGAAATGTAATAAATGAATAGAAAGAGAACCTGCCCAGTTGATGCTGACACAAAACCCCATATGTACACTATATATAAGAATATGTCTCACTACCCCACCCCTCCTCTCTCTCTCCTCTTTTTCTTCAACCTTATACAGTAGTACCTCTGTTTATGTAACCCTCTGATTACGTAAACTTTGGAATGCGAAAGTGGCAAACCTGGAAGTATTTGACTGGGTTTTGCCATGTGCGCATGCGCAGAAGCGGTCCTCTGGTTGCGAAAACCTTGGGATCCGGCCAGACCTCCGGAATGGATCCCGTCCGCAACCGGAGATACCACTGTACTTTACTCAGCACTAATGTCTCACAACAAATGTAACTGATTTGTAAGAAAGACGGTACAACCTAAAAAAAGAGACAAGGCATGTACTTTTGTAAACCAAGAAAATCTTTAATAAAAAGGAAAAAAAAATGATGAGTGTGATCTTTAATGCTTGAAAATTGTGTGTCGACCATTCATTTCACATGTTACCAGATTCCTTAATGAAAGGCACTGGATAAATGTGAAAGCTCCATCACATGTGATGAATGTGTATAAAGGCTTTGCACTCAAGGTACCTGTGCAGAGAATTTTACAGTTTGTGTATGGTAAATAGCACCGAGAAAGACGCTATCTGTTAAAAATGCTTTGGTAGGAAAAACAAGATAGTAAATGGAAATATATATCCCTTTTGTTTTAGCTGCAGAAAATAATTGGGACGCAAGATGAGCTTAAAACAGCTTTAGGAGATGAAACACTATCTCAGGTAGGTCTTCAGAGAGTGTGATTTTCTTTCTAGCAGGTTGTTCTGGCACTAATGCACTGTTATCTTTTAAACATTATTCCTTTCACAGCTTGTAGCTGATTGCATCCATGTCAGCTCTGATGCTTCATTAAATGAAAGCATCTGATCTGTTGACCTTGCTTTTTGCATGTTCTTTACTAAAATAATTCCAATTGAAAAATTGAAAAAGAATTCATTTATTTAATATGTAGTCACATCATTTTTGAATTCATAATAAAGGGAGACTTTTAGTATTATACTTAGCTGACTTGATCAAAGAACAATAAATGCACTTCCAGGTCAGTTTGGTACCCCTACTTCCCAAGTTAAAATTAATCTTTCAGACCCTGCCAATAAAGTACTAAACATTAAAATACTAACTAGAGTCAAAAAGCTTATTCTACTCTTCAACCCCACACCCAAGACCATCTCTGCCATATATTTCAAAATCAGAATACAAATAAATACTTTGCTTGGCCTTATATGGACAAATAAAAATCTTAAGACTATAGAGGAGAAGCTTAGTTTAATTGACTAATTTTTGAGAATTTAAGGTAAATTCCAAAGGAAAGATTTGTTTTTTAAAATCATTAATAGTCTTGGACATCATGATCTAAGCTTTAATCATAGTTTAGGACAATTTGATTTATGGGAGAAATGCAAGACCTGTTGATGGAAACATCTAGTATTAAATTTTAAAAATAAATGGTCTTAACTGTTGCTATTTTACTGTGTATAATATGCTGTTTTATATGTCATGTTGGAAGCTATCCTATGAATACTACATAACGAAGTCTGGTTTAAAAAATAAAATTAAAAGATAAATGGAATGGGGCTAATGTTTGATGGCTAGAATACTTTCAAGTCATATTTTTCTTATGCATAAATAACCTGAGTGAAGGAAAGCAATGGAATTTGAAATAATAATGAATAACAAACATTTATTGTCTGCACTTCTTTTACAACACAAATGAGAAATGGAACAGGTAAAAGAATTTGATTCATTTGGCTTGAGGCAATGGCTTGTATCCAGTGCTGTCTGTTCATGAGTGGAATGGACGTCTGCTCATGCAATGGGACCTTTTCCCTCCTATCCTTGCTGCCCCCCATGCGCCCACAAAAACTGCTGCAGGGCATAGGAGCCAAATCCTAGGGGCCAAGGTCTCTTCAGCAACCCCAATATATTTGAGGGGGCCAGGAGCTCCCCAAAGTTGATGGAGATTCAAATGGTGTGCGTGCACCGTGACTTGTGACTGATTACATGGAGTAGGGCTTACCTGCCCATCCCCATATTATATTCAGATTGGCACCCCTGCTCCGGGGGGTTGGGGGACACTCTGGAGCAGATTTGGGGAGCATGCGGTGGGAGGGGGAGAGGAAGGAAGGAAGGACCATTGCTCAAGTGGTACTCCCACAATTTTAGAAGTCAGCCATCAGACCTACTATTGAAATATCAGTTTGAAAATATCTATGATGATTAAGCATTCAGTTTTCCTCAAATACTGATATTTGGGAGAACTTCTTTAAAATGGTCACAAACTGGTATATTACAGCTTTAACGTTTCATAAAATAAATGATATAACAACTCAACAAGGGTTTGAGAATCATCACCCTCACTTTGTTTGTCGGTCAGTTGAAGCCATTCCCGGGGTGTAGCTGATCTTCATGCTAACAGCTTCTAGGGGCACAATATGTCCCCCACCAGAGATACTGCCCCTCTCCTTACACCCCATAAAATTATGCCATAATAATTAAATTATCTCATTATATGAGTGCAGGAAAACAGACAAAAACTGAATAACTACACTACTAATTGGTCAACATTTATCACCTGCAAACAAATGCTATATATTTCAGTTTGCAATATTGGTTTTTAATCTTAGGAAGTTTATTTTCCTATATCCCCTGCAAAAGATTGTTTTCTTTCTAGTTCGGATTATCTTGTTGTGTATCTTTTTTTCTCTCAAGTACTATGTTAACGTAAAAAACAGTGGCAGTATTCTATCATTAACGATTTACGAAGTTACATTATTGTTAGGTTTGCATAAGTATGTAAGTTTTTGTTGGTATTTTAAAATGTGCAGTATTTCTATTTAGTTTTTATTTTTAAAAATGCTGTAAAATACAGCACACATACTGAACAATTTTTGGGTGGCTTAGAGATGGCTCATGTTACTTCATTTAGTGAAAAGTGACATGGAACAAATGAAGAGTGCTACCTGAACTATAAAATGTGTTGTCATGTGTGCAGCAAGCATGAAATACACTGAACTAATGCAACTAGTTGATTATACTGAAAGCTAAATAACCATTAGTATTTAATCTTATGAATAGATGGCTGTCTTTCATCTTGCCTCTTCAGCAGAGTAAAATACACACCGGCTATTTAGATGTCACAAGAACATTACATTGAAATCCCCATAGACTCCACATTGCTTAGTGTGTTGTTGTGTTCAAAGAAATGAGACTTAGGCTAAGTGGTGAAAGAAACACATAATCTAAAAATATTGTATTTTGTGTCTGTGGCTTTAGCCTTTCAAAGGGATGGAATAGCTGAGCTATGTAAAATACATTATTTGTTTTCTACAGGCCTTTTTCCATAGGGAAAAATTCAAATATACAGCATTTGTAGAATTGTTTAACCATTAATGGGAAATGTAGAACTTGAGCCAATGCAGAGCTTTAACCCAAGAGGTATTCTGACAAAGTACTGATGTGCATTTTTTCAGGAGCCAGAATCAGAAGACCCTGATATTAATACCATGTTGCTGGTCCACTTCTTTGGAAGAGGAGGAAAAAAGAAGCTTCATTACTGTGAATTTCACAGGTAGCACTGAAAAAAGATAGTAATTAACGCTTCGGTTGTCATCTTGGTTTGTTCTGTGTTGTGAGTTTTTCAGATCAATCTGTCTATCAGATACTACAATTCACTATTTTGGCTTGTCTTAGTATTTTAACACAAAGAGATCCCAAATAACTTTTCCTATTTAGTAGCACACCATGGGAATTGCATCAGCCATCTTGTCCACATCCCATTGGGTCTCTGGACTCCTTTGGGAGGAAGGACAGGGTATATATTGAAAACAACAACTACTACTACATGTGTATGCCTTCACCCACATTTGCCAGGAGGTTCTGACCACACTTGTAGCTGTGACACCATGGAGGAAACCCCCAACAAACCACAGTCCCCAGGATTCCATGGGGATTATTACCATGTACGCTGCAGTTTTGTGTGGCTCATGCTGAGGTCACAGTATCACTTGACAGACTGCATACTGCTTATCTGTACTGCAAAAAAAATTAAATCACTTTGTAAAGGTTGATGACACCTAAATGTATCGTAGAACAAAAAAATGCAGTTTACCCAATCTCTCCATTGTTAGGATAGACAAACTGGGCGAACCGTATTTTTTGTTCTACAGTTAAGTGTTCAGAAATGAGTAATTGTAGACTAATGCATAATGAATTTCATTACCCTCTATAAAGTGTTTGCGGGGAGGGGATTTGCAGCAGAGGCACCTCAGGTGAGAAACCTACCTTTTGTGAGATTTACTCTGTGGCTATAAAACCTTGGGTTGCTCTTCCCAGAGCAGCCTGCTTGGCCTAATCTTGTTTCTGAGGGTGAGAGTCAACATCACACCATCACATGTGACAGGATTTTACTTTGTTCCCAGAGCTCTGCATGCTCCTCCCACATCTACTCTGCAGGGTCTCCCAGTCTTTCATAGCAGATCTTGGGAGTGTACAACAGGCTGCATGGGGGAGGAAGGGAAAATATTTGTGTAATCAGAAAACGGTTGAGCAGGTGACACACCATCGTTGGATATCGCCCTAACTGTTTAGTGAGACCATTGATGTTTAGCTATTGATGAAGTCTTTGACTCCTTTTATTCTTGTTAGTTATGCAGAATGTCACCGTGTTACAAACTGCTTCCAATACTTGTATTTTGTGTTGCACGCTGCTTGGTGTATTCTGTGTGTAGAAAGCCAGTACTGAAATGTGATAGGTTTTGGAAATACGGAAAGCCAACTAAATATTAAACCTAGACTGCATAAAATCCAATCATAATCAACCCTTAACTATCACTGGCATTACTAATATTGGAAAGCCTTTTAAAGCAATGTTTAAAAGCACATTAAAACCTTGCATCCATTGAAAGTCTAGGCTGATGTTTAAGTAAAAATATCCTAGTTACTTAAACTTGTATGCTAACTCAACTCAATCCTTTTATTTGCAGAATCATCTGCAAATCAAGTCTGTCTACTTTAACTCTATTTAAGAAACTCCCTCAAGGCCACTTCACATATTAGTTGTCATTCATAGGAGTTCTTCTATAAATCACTGCTCTCCTGGAAAACACAGCTTGGGAGGTATTTCTACCTATATTGGCTCAGGAGTTCAACTAAAAATTGCACAGGAGAATCTGGGAATACACACACAATGAACTGAAGCAACATCATAAAGAAGAGTGGGCCACAATTCCTCCACAAGGATCTGAGAGACTGATAAAGTCATATAGAAAACGATTACAGTGGTACCTCTGGTTACGAACTTAATTCGTTCTGGAGGTCCATTCTTAACCTGAAACTGTTCTTAACCTGAAGCACCACTTTAGCTAATAGGGCCTCCTGCTGCCGCCGCGCCGCCACTGCGTGATTTCTGTTCTCATCCTGAAGCAAAGTTCTTAACCCAAGGTACTATTTCTGGGTTAGCGGAGTCTGTAACCTAAAGCGTATGTAACCTGAAGCATATGTAACCCGAGGTACCACTGTATTACCCTCCAGCTAACGTTTGGTTTCCGCCCCCCTCCCCAACAGACCAGCATGGTTTCTGCAATTTGTCTCCTCTCAGCCAAGCTAAGAATGGAGAGGTGTTTCAAATGCTGTGCAAAACATTTCTTCCCACTGATTTCAGGTGCACACTAACCTTCAAATAAACAAGCCTTTGAAGTTCTTAAAGATATTGAGAATTCTGTTGAGTTAGCACTCCCTCTGCTCCCTTTTCTCTACAGTAGGGGTTGTTAACAAAGCAAAGGCCAGAGTGCACCCGTAAAAGCTTGTTTGCATTTATAGTGCGAACTGGAATGTCTCAGGTAATTAGATAAAATCCTGCATTGACCCAATGAGGCATAACACTGATAATACTGTGTACCTACTACATTCAGCAAATGTAGGTTTAAGACCTTTGCCTACCACACAGATAGAAGCCTGTAATCAAAATTGGACTCCCACATCTTGCTCTTAAAGCTGTTGGGTAAGTGTCGGGTTTAATACAGGTAATTTTTCAACAATGGCATTTATTTTTCATGCACTTGGAATGCGTCTCCTTATCACTATCCATATAGACCCGCTCCATCTGCATTGTGACCTGACAGTAAAGTTTGTTTTAATGCATAGGAAGGTGAATGAAAGGATCAGCGTCTTTAAAAAAAAAAGCGCAGTGGAGATATCACTTTTCACATTATTTTATTTGCAAGTAACTCAAGCACATCATTTCTGTGTTTCTATTGTTCGGGGGAAATGTGATTTCTATCTGATGGCTTTTCACAACATTTCTACCTCACATGGGAAGCCATTGTTGGCTTTCTGATCAAAGTGCCATGATGTTTTTACAAGAGATGACTGATGAGCTGTACAGACATAGATCATTGTCAAAGGCAGGGGGGAAATGATGGTAAATGCTTTTATCATTTTCCAAGTTCTTGTTAGAAAGGCTTTCCATTGATCAGCGGAGTAGCTAGAGAAAGCAGGAGTGATTACATTTGATTAGGCTGCTTCAGATATAGTTACCTGTGTAATTTACGTTCCTTAAAATTGGGGCGGGGGTTCATTCATAAAGCTTAATGGTGTTTACCTGTGATTAGTAGGTGAGTTATCTCCCCCCCCCCAAAGAAAAAAGCAGGAACAAAACTTTTATTATTTATTCTCTCACGTCCCAGAGTGATTGGTTGTTGCTTTGCAACACTTAGCTCAAGGCTGGTGTGCTTTGTTTCCTCCCTTCAGAATCCACTTTTTAAACTAAGCCACATGGTAAGTTGCTTCTGTGTATTGAGTGTGGTTCCCCCTCCCTCGCTCCCCATACCGTTCCTGTTTTCCTTTTTAACCATTTACAGTAGCAAATTGCTTGATCTGCATGGTTAACATCTGCACATCAGTGGTATACAGTAAACTATCTGTCAAACTAGCTTCAAGTTGCAGATAGGTAGCCGTGTTGGTCTGCCATAGTCAAAATAAAAAAATTCCTTCCAGTAGCACCTTAAAGACCAACTAAGTTAGTTCTTGGTATGAGCTTTCGTGTGCATGCACACGAAAGCTCATACCAAGAACTAACTTAGTTGGTCTTTAAGGTGCTACTGGAAGGAATTTTTTTATTTTAGCTTCAAGTTGGTTTGAGTCTTCATAGGGGGACCTTAGTCCATTTGCTTGCCGAGTTCAGGGCTAGGTCTAGCTGGCAGGGAATTGATAAGAGATTATTGATACTGTTTGTACCTTCTAGAGTTATTGTTCCAGCTTTTGGTCAGAATTAACTAGCGCAACCGACATTCTCCTCTTAAATCTCTGAGTACTTATTTTTAAATACTGCACTTCTGTGCAGATTTTGGCTTCCTCCTTGTTAGTATTATTCAAACAGTACAAAAGGATTTGAAAACTTTCTTTATGAATTAGCTGTTTTCTGCACTTCCGCAACAGCTGCAGCAGAGGCGTGCCAGAAAAGTAACTGGGGCTTTAAAATATTTTTTAAGAACACGTCTTTCCATTCCGTAGGCCTGCCAGGCAGCTTACAACAGTGAACTAATTAAATCCAGACTTCTAAACCATCAAAAAAGCAAATAAAGTAGAATGTAATTTCTTATATTGAAAGAGAAGATAGCATGGAAAAACAAAAGAAATCATCACCATCCCAAACCCAGCTGAAGGCCATTTGCTGAAAGCTGGCCTTATAGGCTTCATGGGAGATAGTATTCCATAGACAAGGTGCCATGACCAAAAAGGCCTTGCTCCTAATTGGTACAAATCCCCCAAAGGAAGGCGTTGGGCCACCTAAAAATGTTACATACCGCAGTGTTCATATGAGAGAAGGCATTGTATTCATTGTATTCAATATACCTGTTCCCACTCTCTGTGCTAACTTTATTAAAATGATGATTTCGTGAAAATCCAGCTCTAATTTATTTTTTCATAGTCTCTTAGTTAGGGTCTGTTTGTATATTATTTTCCCCAGGGGATTCTTTCCAGGTTTATGCTCTCCTTTCCTTCCCTCAGCTCACCCAATAAATATCTCCCTTATTGTTGCTTTAAGTTGGAATTAAATTAAGTAGATTCTAAATTCCTGGTGGAAGAATCAACACACCCACTTGAAAGGCTTCAGATACCATATTCTGTAGCTGATAATTGTCTTGGTGATTTAAAATGTGTATTTATTTTAAAAAAATGTCCCAAACTTTTGTAAACTTTGGCTTTCAACAATGTGAGTCTTTTGGGGTGGGGTGTAGTTTTCAGGTATGACTCTTTTTGGAAGTGGAGTTAGAAGCACTAGATCGGATCCAGGCTCAGTTAGTTGAACTTGGACCCCATTGAAATCATTGGTTTGTATCCTGACTAATCCTCTCCAAATGGGTTGGCTCCTTCTTTTCTCAAAGGGTACTGGGGTTGAGCAGAGGATCTCAGGGATGACACAACATTTTTGGTTGATCTCCCAAACCCTCTGCTCTGCTCATATGGTACTCCAGATTGTCTCTCCCACACGCCAGAGCAATATTTTCAAGGGGGAAGGGGATTTCGGCAAAAGTCATCTCTTACACTTATCCTTCTAGACTATGGGCGGTTGCTTCTTCAGGCAGACCAGACCCTAATCTCCATCACCCCATGCAGGCCAACTTTAACCAGTGGGTGGGACTACCCACCTGTCAATCACCTGATGTCATTGTGACATCAAGTGACTGAAACCCCAAAGAAGTCACTGTAACTGCCAGTCAACTGATTGGCAGCTACAAAAAGCCCCTTTGATGCCTCTGCAAGTTGGTGCATGGGCAAGAGATTCCCCACCCCTGCTGTGGATCTTAAAAATATGTTCAAAGATCTGGCAGCAAACTTGCAAAAATAGTTAGCCACTTACAACTGGCAGAGTTTTAATTCCAGTGACAAAAGTGACATATTGTAGGTGACACTATTCTTATGTTCTCTTTATTTATCGGGACAAGGAAAGGCAAAGGTTTTGGTCAGTTTTCCTACAGATAAGGTCTTCCTTCTCTTTCCCCCCTGCCCCGCCTTAGTAACATAGAGAAATAAATAAGATTTCCCCCACCCAATGAATATTTGGATCCCATCAGTTGTCAAGGGAAAAAACAACTATCTGACTTTTAGAAGACATCTGAAGGCAGCACTGTTTAGAAAAGTTTTTAATGTCTGGTGTTTTATCGCTTTTTTATTATTATTATCATTAATTCTGTTGGGAGCTGACCAGAGTGGCTGGGTAAACCCAGCCACATGGGAGGGGTATAAAATAATAATAATAATAATAATAATAATAATAATAATAATAATAATAATAATAATAATAATAATAATATTTACTGTTACATAAAGTTATTTTTGGTAACGTTCTCAAATACTTGTGGACTACTTTATATCAAAGTAAAGGATTTTTGAGGCAGAGCACTTGGGTAATAACTTTTACTTTTATTTATTTTATTATTCCTTTTTAAGACTATTGGAGCACCTTTCGTTCCCATATTCTGCTTGTTTACAGCTTTCCTCAAATACTCTCTGTTTTAAAGCTATGTGAGTCTTTTTGTTGTTCCATTTACAGTCTAGTTGGCTGCTACAAGTTTTATGCCCCTTCCATGTTTAAATATCCTTTCCCACTCAGGTAACAGTTATGCATATGTGTAGCAGCAATTTTTTTCAGCACACAGCTTGCTGCTACAACATTCATAAACTTACATAGATTCAGAGTGCTCCCTACTGGTAGAACTGCTAAAAGACAACGTTACAAAATTGGAAAGGTTAAAACTACATTACGTACTGAAAGTATATCTTTATCTCACAATGAGCAACCTAAATCATCTCAGCTTACTGAGTTATGGAAGTTCCTGCTATTGAGACCTGGAAGGCAACAATTTGTGTGTTGCATTTTCTACCTGATTAGTTTTTGGAAAATTAAGGTGAGGCATTTTCACTGAATAGCAGCTGTGAGAGAAAACAGTGAACCTCGAGGCGATCTTGCTTATGTGCAGTGTTTGAGTGCCTTATAAACGTGAAAGCATTATCTTTACTATAAGAAATGGTTCGTATTCTCTGCTTACAAAAGGAATTAAGTTGCAACTATTGTTTGTTAGATTTATGCAGGATTTACAAACAGAGGTGCAAGAGATGGAATTCATCCAATTTTCCAAAGGTCTAACCTTCATGAGAAAAGAGGATTTTGTAGAGTGGTTGCTGTATTTTACTGAGCAAGAGAACAATGAAATTTACTGGCAAAATGTGAAGGAAAGAATCCAAGCAGGAGAGGTGCGTATGGAGTTTCTAAACCCAAATGGCTTTTTTCTGGTGTAATTGAATAACATTCTTCCTAAATCTAAAGTATAGCAAAGGCATTCATTTTTACTTCTTTTGTTGTTCCAATCTTTACCATCTTTACTTCTTAATTTTTATTACAGTTATATGTTTCTCCAAGGAGTTCAATGGTGTTGATGCTTCTCAGTCTCCTCATTTTATCCTCACAAAAACCCTGGGATGTAGGCTAGGTTTAGAGACAGTGACTGGCACAAGGTCACCCAGTGAGCTTCATGGCTATGTAGAGACTCAATCCCTGGTCTCCCAAGTCTTAGTCTAGCACTCTAACCATTACACCACAACTTTATAATAATATTAAATGCCTTAAGAAAATGCTTAGTTTTGAATCACTCACCTAAAAATAAATTAAATAGGTCTATTCGGTATTTCAGAGTATCAGTTTGGAGGAATTTAAGACTTTCTGCCAGTTTACAAACCGCCTAGAAGATTTTTCAATTGCCTTGAAAATGTTCACAGTAGCCAGCCGCCCTGTTAAACGAGGTAAGAAGTACATAATTTTGCACATCAGAATGTTAAGAAAATACACTTTGCAAGTGACTTCTGAAAATGTGTACTATAAACCTATATGATGTGGTTGTTTTCTCCTTTTATAAAAGGATTCTGAGTCCCTCTCAGTTCCTTGCTACTTGTTTTGGACAACCAGTTGAAGATTACGGATCACTATTTACCGGTGGTTCGGAGAAGTGGCAGTAGGAATTTTTCCTGGCATCTACTCCTCCTTTGTCAGCTGGGAGACGCTACAGCTGATCACCAGCCACAACTGCTGCCTGCACTTGGAACTGAAAGAAGGCAGCTTGCTGTCTTCTTCCATTCTTCAAGACAAGAAGTAGTGATTAGATCCCATTAAGAAGCTGAAAATTAATATTAAGGACTTAGCATGCAATGTTTTGATTATTTATTTGACCACGCAATTCAAATTATGTTTGTGCACTCAGAACGAGTAGTCTATTTGTTAAATTTATAGATCGTTCCACTATTCAGTTCCATAAACTGATCTATAATCTCCCTAGTTATTTTACGTTTTAATGGTAATGTATGGTGTGTTGTGCTTTTATTAGCCGAGTTCAAGAGAGCTGTGAAAGCTGTTACAGGACAGGAACTCTCAGAAAATGTTTTGGACACCGTCTTCAAGATCTTTGATTTGGATGGAGACAATTGCCTCAGCCATGCAGAATTCCTTGGAGTCCTAAAAAACAGGATGCATCGAGGCTTAAGGGTAATGAAGCCTTATTCCTAAAATAGAATGTTTAATGGAGTAACTGTTTTTAATCAGTCAAGGTGCCAGCATAGAGACCATATAATCCTAGTGGGAGCAGTTTGTGAAAATAGGTAATTGTGGAAATTTTACAGGGCTACTGCTTTTAAGGTGGAATTAAAAACAAGGAGTTTTCTTATTAAGATGAACTTTTTATGGAACAGTTAGCTAGCCTATTAAGTTGTTTGCTGGGACTTCCGGGTTGACGCGATCTGGAAATGGCGGATTCCCTCCGAGCTGCGGAGGGAATCGGCTCTACTGAGGACAGGTCTTTGCCGCGCCGGCGACGCGGGGACCCTTAAAAACCGCAGGCGCAGAAGCCTGCGGACTGAAGACTCGGCGGGTGCCTTAAGCGCCCCCCTGATCCACGAAGAGCCTTTTTAAAGGCTGCGGAGAGGATACGGGGGGTGGCGTGGCACTGAGAGTCGACCGCTACCTCGGTGGAGCGAAGCCGCGAGCCATGACCAGAGAGCGCTGACTTTCTTCCTTGAAAATCTGGACTGAAAGAATTACCCGTGAGTAAGACGGATTGGGACTTTAAAAATTTTACCCTGAATTGGAGACGACCGGGGGGTGTGCTAAAAGGAAGTCCGCACCCCCCCCCTGCAGACGATCTAAGCAACGACATAAGAGCTAAGCTGGAGAGCCTACCCTTGGTGGGGTGAGTTAAAAAGGACACTAACTTTCATGATTTAGCTAAAGGAAATTTTGTGCTGGAGAGTGGAGTTTTGGAGACCCTCTTTATGTTTTAAACAACCCCCCCTCCCGGGCTCGGGAACGTCCTGCCTTTGTGCCTGTGTAAGAGCTGCGGAGTTTGACAGCTGTCAAAGCTGCCAAACGGGCAGTTTAAAGTGGAAAAATCACTATCTAAGATCCCTCTGGATTAAGACGAGTTATAATTGAGCTAAAATTGTTGGAAACAAAGTAATAATAATAAGCTAAAGGACTGTTGGAGAAAAGACTAATAAGTAACCAGATTCCCCCTAGGGGGAATTCTGTGAAACTACAATGGATACAATGGCTGTGGATGGAAAGTTACTAGTGGAAATCGAAAGGATGTTTCAATTGGTGGGAATCTTACAAGAGCAGAGCTTAGCCATGAATAAACAACTTATCACTATGACCTTGGGAACAGGCAACTCTGCTGTTTGTATTGAGGACCTGAATGAGAAAGAATCCACAGCTGAATGGGAAACAATGTCTACAGAGGAGGAAGAGACTAAACAAGAAAAAGAGAAAGTAACCTTGGGAAGCAACAACCAAAAGCTGACATCTGTGGAACACAAGCAAGGAGACTCTGGGAACATATCTACCACAAGTCTGCGAAAGACGCAGAAGAAGAAGGAGGAGGTTCTGGGACAATATGGAATACAGGAACTTAAAATAAAGAAATATGATTGGGGCCTCCGTTTGGACTTTGATTTTGAAGATACAGGCTTTGTGGAAATACTCCAGCAGTTGCTTTCAAATCTCCTTGTGGGAAGAGAATATGCTTTGATGGTGAAAGATCTTTTTCCAGACTCGACGACTGACATAAAGGACTACCAACAAGACCGGCGGAGAGGGACTGAAAGAGACCTGAAAGCCTCGGACGTGAGGAACCCAAGCTGAGAATCTTGATTTTGGATTTTTATTGGGAAGGGACAAAAACCGGGTATGGGAGGGAGGGAAGAGGAGATACTTAAAAACTCTTAAGACTTTCAGGTTTGGTTAATATGACTTTTAATCAAGATAAAATGAAAAATCGATGGAAGAGAACTTAAGTCCAACTTAGGAAAATCAAATTTTTTTTTTTATTAGAAAAGAGGTAACAAAATGAATAAGATGGTTAAGAGGAGAAATACCAACTTGCTGATATAATCTTGGGAATCGGGATGCACGAGGGGGGGGTGGGGGGAAGTCAGGGAACAAGGTTATGAAATGATCTGCTGAATTTATACATGTTTGTGTCTTGTGTTATTTTTGTGTCTGTATTGTCTTTATAAAAGCGGAAAACCCAATAAAATTTTATAAAAAAAAAAAGTTGTTTGCTTCTGATGTATGTTCATTAGACTTCACTGAACAGCCAGTTGATGAAGGGAGGTACAAACCTCCATACCAACATATAACACACATCTACCAGATTAACCACTATCATTCAGTGCTAGCACAAGCAGAGACCAAGAGTGAGAAAGTGCTCCATGCCAGAGACTCTAGTAAGCCAAAAGCTTAGATTAGTAACACCCAGATGGCTCAACAATAAGGTGTGACAGACCCCACAGGAGAAGACCAAAATATGCCCATCTGCTTTGTGAGGAGAACTTTTTCCTAGCTTCAGAGAGGTCTCTCTCTTAGACCCTAAAATTTGAACCCACACTGTCAGGAAACTGACATCAGAGCAACAGGCAAAGGAGAGGCTCTCTGATTCTGCAGGGGAAGGAACAAGCACTAGGGGGAGATGCAGCTTGATGGAGGGAGAAGGAAATCAGCGTAACACCAAGGAGCCATGAGAGCAAATGGGAGAAGAGGTGGAAGGGCTCCGGGATTCTTCCTTGGAAGTCAGTGAGGAGAGCCCTGGTCCTCCACTACCCACGCCCTCCTTGCGCAGGAGACTCCCGCGCAATGAGAGGCGGAGACGATTGGGAGTCAAACAACTCTTATGCTGGCAACGGTTTAAGAAACGCCCACAGACAGACTCTGCGAGCGACTGAGGCAGCCACGCTGAGATGGGCTGTGCAGTCAGGACGGTTTAACCCAGGCAACCAAGCTCCAAAAGGGGACAGTTTACGCACGAGTAACTCCAAACCACTACACACACATACAGTGAAAACCTAACAAGTGAACTGATAACCAGATTGAAATCTACCCAGCATAACACTTGATGTAGAATAACGTTGTTGTTGTTGTTAGATATGTATACTGCCCTTCATCTGTAGATTTCAGGGCGGTCCACAACATAAAAATACAAGATAAAAAGAACACAACATCCCCAGAACAGGGGACGAGAGAAAGTTTCAATGCACAAGAGCAAATATTTACACTGATGGGATGAGTTAGTTGGCTACTGTCCTTTAATAATTGTGTTAGGGATTTTATCCCCAACTCCATGGAAGTTAACCGACAGGTTTCTAATGGCCATAAGGGATCAAGGTTAATGGGGCAAGTCTAAATAACTTAATTCATCATATTCAATCGTCTGTTTATTTGCTGTCCTTTATATACTGCTTCTGTGAGTGTACTCGAAGTGTGATACAAATGAAAAAGGGGATTGGGGAGGAACACAAAAATAAGCAGATGAAGTACTCTTGTTCCTAGCTGCTCATAATGACTAGCTGGAATGGCCACTCCAGAGACAGCTCTTGGTGGGGAAGGACCAAATGTCATTGGGTTTCATCCAAGTCATTGCCATAGCCAGCTAAAAAAAATGAAACTTAAATGCAGTGTGGTAATTAATGTTGTTTTTTATTAAAAACAAAAACAGGTGCCTCAGCAGCAAGGAGTTCCAGGTTACTGGAAATGTGTGAAAAGGGAGAGCATTAAAGGAGCAAAAGAAGTCTGGAAACAAACTGGGAAAAGTCCCTTCTAGGAAAAAGAGCATCATTTTACATTTTACAACTATAAATGTCTGGGTTTGCTTTTGGTGTATGTTTGTTTACATAATGGCTATATTTGATAGAATAGAATATCTTTATACAATTGAGTGTTGAACAAATTTATTTTCTCATTATAATTCTACAGTATTTATCAGTAGAATCACCATTGATGGGGGACTATTACAATTTCCAAATTTCATAAGGTGTTTTAATTCCCAATAGTATTGAAGTTCTAAAAAAAATGGATACTATCAAAATCTCTGAATTGATCAGTCTGCCTGGAATTTAGTAGAAATTTCTCATTTTGCATATGTTTCATAAGAAAAGCACGTCCTGTTAACAGGGCTGAAAGACCTAAAAGGATATCCTGTGAACAGAAAAGAAGAAAAGCCCAAAACCTACAACTCCAGAATGAATTTTATAAAGCAGCAATCATTTTAAAACTACAATCCTCAGTTGCCTCACGGATTTCACTAGTTCTGAGCAATTACTGGACTGAAACTTTGTATATTCCTGTATATTTTTCTTCTAATTTATACAAATATATTGTATACAAATATATTTTTGACTATTCTGTTTGCAGTATGCTTTGCATCTCTCACTCCAGCCTGGAAATAGGAACATGTTTACATAAACTGGAAGACTGTAAATGGTGTGAATTTGTATAGACAAAAAGTTGCATGCAGTCAAGAAATGGGTGGAAAATAAAGTGTCTTTTGGTAGATATAAATGAAATAGCTTCTGGCCATCCTTGACACTGAGCTTGGCAATTACCTTTTCTCTATGGGCTTGCTATGTCCGTAGTGGTTCAGCTTTGCAGAGCAATGAGCGTCTTGATTGTTTCAGGAGAAAAGAGATTGAAATTGGGAGGGGGAGTTCACTAGACCTCTAACTTTAGTATAACTAGAAATGGGAGGGAACTTGAATACAAATAAGAAACTGTGCAATGCCAATATGTAATTTAAACACCAGCAGCCTCTGGGCCAAATCCAGTCTGCTGGGGACAGGGCTGAGGCAAGGATCTCTCTAACCCCCACCACCGTGGTCTCTCCCCCTCGCCTGGAAATGAAGGCGGGGATGGCTGTAGCCACTTCACTCGCTGCTTTGAGCACCCGGCTGATCGCAGCTTCCCCATCCCTCCTGCTGCCTTCCCTGGTAGTGTGGCCTGATGGTGGGTGGAGATGGAGAGCAGCACTGAGCAGAGAAGTGCTGTTTCTGTTTATTACTTCTGTTGATTACTTATGTTACACAGTTTTTAAAACAAATAAAGCATATATATATAAAAAGAAGTAGTACTGGAGCACTTCTCTATAAAAAGAAGAAGGCGCCGCCAGCAACTTCATTAATCCAGAAGGGCAAGGCATTCTGGTGCAATCCAGATGGCAGCATCTGCAGCCACTGTTCTCTGCTGAGCACTGGGCCAGAGCGAAAGTGAAGAACAGAGATGACAGCCCCAGCCCCAGTGGTTCTTCTGAGACCCTTGGGCCCAAGCAATACCTTCATCATTCCCAGCCCAGTTGGTCAATACCAGACAGCCCCAAAAGCAAGTGGTATATTGTAGTCGTGGCAACAGGGCTTGCTGGCAGTCAGAGTCCTAGCCTCTTATGCTATCCTTGTAATGGCCTTCATGTAAAACTACTTTGTTGAAAGTAAAAGGCAGTGTTTCTGTGCTGGAGAGGAGAGGGCTAGAAATTCTGGATGGGTGGGTGCATGTGTATACATCTGCATATGTGTTTTGTGTGAGGGTATATGCATGAGTGTGCATGAGAGGGAGAGAGTGCTGTGTGATTATGTCTTGGGTGTATGCATGCCTAGACTGACCATATCCAAGGCTGGCATGTGGTCCTCAGACTACAAAAGCTTGGCCACTCCTGTAATAAGTTGAGCAAACATCATTGTGTCTGTTATTTTCTATCGTACTTTCCTAGTGGAATGATTGACACAGTGCTGTGTATATTTATGGCACGGTAATTTATTCACCGGGGGGGGGGGGGCAGGAAACACCTGAATGTCCGCTATCATTGTCTCTGCTGCCACCCATTATGCCTCTACTTCAACATACAATAACTCCCTGCCACCCAAAATCCTCTATTAGCAGCGCACTCCAGATTCTTTTGAGCTATGTAGCCTTGGAATAGTGATTGTTGTCATCTGCTGCACCCATATAGCACAGTCCACATGCCTAATTAAGATAATTAGACTCCAGCCTGTTCTTCCGTGTGGTTCGTTAAGAACAGCTCATGGTTCACAAAGTCCTGTCGCCTGTTTTCTCCGGAAATGATTCAAAAATTCACTATGTTGGGCGGTCACGTGTCCTGTTTCATAGAGAAGATGTCAAGTCCAGTTGAAAGATAAAGAACCATAAGAAAGGAGAGCAGATGCTTTGAAGTTGCCCATCAACCATTAGGGCAATTAGGACAGTTCCTCTGGGCAGCAGATGGAGCAGCCACACAGGACACCTGATCACAGCCTTTCCCCAATACAACATTTCTGTTTAAATTATAATCATTATTGATATGTTTGCACCAACACCTGTAAATTAGCATATGCAGAAATCTGCACCTTTCTTTTGTCCCCACACCCTTCTTTTTGTAATTTTCTTTATGCATCAGTGGCTATCCTTGGGGCATACCTGTTTTCAAGTACCGGTATGTTTGCAGCTTTGTTTGGGAAATAAAATACTACCACTCTCCCACAAGGTGGAGCCCTAGGTTTTCTAATAGTCCCTCTCCAGAGTCAACATTCAGAGACTAATTTGATGGTTTCGAAAATGGGAGAGAACATGTCCATGTTTAATATGCTCATAGAATCATAGAGTTTGAAGGGACCCCAACTCTAGTCCAACCCCCTGAATGCAGGAATTTCAGCTAAATCATTCATGACAGATGACTGACTATCCAACCTCTGCTTGAAAACCTCCATGAATATCTAAATTTAGCCTGTGGGTGCAATCCAGAGAAAGCTAGGCCTTGAGCAAGGGCATTTAAGCATGCTTTCAAAATGCATAATTTATTTCAATGCTCTTGATAAATTTATGATAAATGCTCTTTATCATACCTCGTGGCTTTTTTATGTTGTTAAGTATAATGCAGTTCTCATCCAGTTTTGCGGCTTTTTGGCACTGCAGCAGCATATTAATAAAAGTTTATATATGTTAAAGTCATTAAGTAATAAGAAGTAATAAGGGTCAAGACACTGTAAATATAAGATCTTTTGAAACAGCTTTAAAAATATATATACTTGGCTGTAGATCAGCGATAGAGAACCTCTGGTTTGTGACTTAAGAGCCCACAAGATTCCTAATTTGGCTTATGAGGCCATTTTCCTCAACCATACCCACCAGGCCCACACCTGTGTCATCATATGGCAGGTATGGGGCAAGTAAAGACACAGCAGCAAAGAGCAAACAGGAGCTTAAAAGCTCAACAGTTTCTTGACAAGCAGGGCTTACTGACCAGTGCTGACAGCAAGCCCCTTGAAGTCCATTGGCAAGTGCAAACCGGATCAAAGCTGCCCCTGCAAACCAACATTTCCCCATTGTAGGCCAGCTTTACAGACAGATTTGCTGGTCTGCAGAGGAAAAAGGTCAGCTTGAATAAACAGTTGAATCCAAACGATATTGACAAACAGGCAAAGCAGGTCTTGCTGTCAGTACCAATCAGCTGACAAGCAAGTCCCACCTGACATCATAATGTCAAGTGATTGACAAGTGTGTGTGGCCCTGGCCACTTTTTAAAAAATGGCCCATGCAAGGGAGGCTAGTTATTGACCTGACCCTTAGGCTGAATAAGGCTTCCCAGACTGTCATAAACTCCAATCTTCAAAGAGGTCGTCTTGCCACCACTGGAGAGCTGCTGCTAAACCTTGGACAGTTGCTGCCAAACAGTGTAAATGGTGTTGCTTGGTATAAGGGACTTCTGTATTCGTAAGGGATTTCTGGAGCCAGAACTCAAGACCAAAGAGCAATCTGGGGCAGAGGGAAAACCAGAAGACAGACTACAATCACAAGGCACATCAGTGCTCCAGTAGACCTTATTATACAAACAAAGCTCCACTGAGACAGGAAGCCCTCCTATACTCCTTACTGCCCAGGAGCCTGGGTTGGGTCAGTTGGGTAAGTTTTTAACTAAGGCCAGTAATGACTCAGAGCTCACATGAGGCAATGATCAGCACTGGAGCAGTGGTGAGCAGTTTCTGACCGTATTATCAATGATCAAGATCTGGGTGTTTACCCAAAAATAATGTTGTTTAGTCGTTTAGTTGTGTCCGACGCTTCGTGACCCCATGGACCAGAGAACGCCAGGCACTTCTGTCTTCCACTGCCTCCCGCAGTTTGGTCAAACTCATGCTGGTAGCTTCGAGAACACTATCCAACCATCTCGCCCTCTGTCGTCCCCTTCTCCTTGTGCCCTCCATCTTTCCCAACATCAGGGTCTTTTCCAGGGAGTCTTCTCTTCTCATGAGGTGACCAAAGTATTGGAGCCTCAGCTTCACGATCTGTCCTTCCAGTGAGCACTCAGGGCTGATTTCCTTAAGAATGGATATGTTTGATCTTTTTGCAGTCCATGGGACTCTCAAGAGTCTCCTCCAGCACCATAATTTAAAAGCATCAATTCTTCGGCCTTCTTTATGTTCCAGCTTTCACTTCCATACATCACTACTGGGAAAACCATAGCTTTTACTATACGGACCTTTGTTGGCAAGGTGATGTCTCTACTTTTTAAGATGCTGTCTAGGTTTGTCATTGCTTTTCTCCCAAGAAGCAGGAGTCTTTTAATTTCGTGGCTGCTGTCACCATCTGCAGTGATCATGGAGCCCAAGAAAGTAAAATCTCTCACTACCTCCATTTCTTCCCCTTCTATTTGCCAGGAGGTGATGGGACCAGTGGCCATGATCTTCATTTTTTTGATGTTGAGCTTCAGACCATATTTTGCGCTCTCCTCTTTCACCCCCAATAAAAGGTTCTTTAATTCCTCCTCACTTTCTGCCATCAAGGTTGTGTCATCTGCATATCTGAGGTTGTTGATATTTCTTCCAGCAATCTTAATTCCGGCTAGGGATTCATCCAGCCCAGCCTTTCACATGATGAATTCTGCATATGTTAAATAAGCAGGGAGACAATATACAGCCTTGTCGTACTCCTTTCCCAATTTTGAACCAATCAGTTGTTCCATATCCAGTTCTAACTGTAGTTTTTTGACCTACATAGAGATTTCTCAGGAGACAGATGAGGTGATCAGGCACTCCCATTTCTTTAAGAACTTGCCATAGTTTGCTGTGCTCGACACAGTCAAAGGCTTTTGCATAGTCAATGAAGCAGAAGTAGATGTCTTTCTGGAACTCTCTAGCTTTCTCCATAATCCAGCACATGTTTGCAATTTGATCTCTGGTTCCTCTGCCTCTTCTAAATCCAGCTTGCACTTCTGGGAGTTCTCGGTCCACATACTGCTTGAGCCTTCCTTGTAGAATTTTAAGCATAACCTTGCTAGCGTGTGAAATGAGTGCAATTGTGCGGTAGTTGGAGCATTCTTTGGCACTGCCCTTCTTTGGGATTGGGATATAGACTGATCTTCTCCAATCCTCTGGCCACTGCTGAGTTTTCCAAACTTGCTGGCATATTGAGTGAAGCACCTTAACAGCATCATCTTTTAAAATTTTAAATAGTTCAGCTGGAATACCATCACTTCCACTGGCCTTGTTGTTAGCAACACTTTCTAAGGCCCATTTGACTTCACTCTCCAGGATGTCTGGCTCAAGGTCAGCAACCACACTACCTGGGGTGTACGAGCCATCCATATATTTCTGGTATAATTCCACTGTGTATTCTTGCCACCTCTTCTTGATGTCTTCTGCTTCTGTTAGGTCCTTACCACTTTTGTCCTTTATTATGGTAATCTTTGTACGAAATGTTCCTTTCATATCTCCAATTTTCTTGAACAGATCTCTGGTTCTTCCCATTCTGTTGTTTTCCTCTATTTCTTTGCATTGCTCGTTTAAGAAGGCCTTCTTGTCTCCTTGCTTTTTTTTTTGGAAATCTGCATTCAATTTCCTGTATCTTTCACTATCTCCCTTGCATTTTGCTTGCCTTCTCTCCCCCGCTATTTGTAAGGCCTCATTGGACAGCCACTTTGCTTTCTTGCATTTCCTTTTCATTGGGATGGTTTTCGTTGCTGCCTCCTGTATAATGTTACGATCCATAGTTCTTCAGGCACTCTGTCCACCAAGTCTAAATCCTTAAACCTGTTCCTCACTTCCACTGTGTATTCATAAGGGATTTGGTTTAGATTGTATCTTATCGGCCCAGTGGTTTTTCCTACTTTCTTCAGTTTAAGCTTGAATTTTGCTATAAGAAGCTGATGATCTGAGCCACAGTCAGCTCCAGGTCTTGTTTTTGCTGACTGTATTGAGCTTCTCCATCTTTGGCTGCAGAGAATATAATCAATCTGATTTTGATGCTGCCCATCTGGTGATGCCCACGTGTAGAGTCGTCTCTTGTGTTGTTGGAAAAGCGTATTTGTGATGACCAGCTTGTTCTCTTGACAGAACTCTATTAGCCTTTGCCCTCCTTTATTTTGCTCTCCAAGGCAAAACTTGCCAGTTGTTCCTTTTATCTCTTGGTTCCCTACTTTAGCATTCCAATCGCCTATAATGAGAAGAACATCCTTCTTTGGTGTCACTTCTATAAGGTCTTGTAAGTCTTTATAGAATTGGTCAATTTCAGTTTCTTCAGCACCAGTAGTTGGTGCATAAACTTGGATTACTGTGATGTTAAAAGGTCTGCCTTGGATTCGTATCGAGATCATTCTATCATTTTTGAGATTGCATCCCAGTACAGCTTTCGCCACTCTTTTGTTGACTATGAGGGCCACTCCATTTCTTTTACGGGTTTCTTGCCCACAGTAGTAGATATGATAGTCATCCGAACTGAATTCACCCATTCCCGTCCATTTTAGTTCACTGATGCCCAGGATGTCAATATTTATTATTCTTGTCATCTCATTTTTGACCACATCCAACTTACCCAGGTTCATGGTTCTTACATTCCAGGTTCCTATGCAATATTTTTCTTTACAGCATTGGACTTTCCTTTCGCTTCCAGGCATATCCGCAACTGAGCGTCCTTTCGGCTTTGGCCCAGCCGCTTCATCAGCTCTGGATCTACTTGTACTTGTCCTCCGCTCTTCCCCAGTAACATATTGGATGCCTTCCAACCTGAGGGGCTCATCTTCCAGCGCGATAACTTTTATATGCCTGTTGTCTTTGTCCATGGAGTTTTCTTGGCAGGGATACTGGAGTGGCTTGCCGGTTCCTCTTTCAGGTGGATCACGTTTGGTAAAAACTCTCCACTATGACCTGTTCATCTTGGGTGCCCTGCTCGGCATAGTTCATAGCTTCTCTGAGTTATTCAAGCCCCTTCGCCACGGCAAGGCAGTGATCCATGAAGGGGCCCAAAAATAATAGAGCTGGTCATTTAAACTGGCTTTGTTTAAACTCAAAGAGTTTAAACAAAAATATGTTTTTATAAAGTTTGTTAATTGCTTTGGTGACTCATTAATTTCATTTGTATTTTTGTAATTATATTGTATTATATTGGTTTGCTTACATTGGAAACTGCTTCGTGGATTTTATTTGCTTGGAAAAAGTAGGGTGGAACGCTTTAAATAAATAAGTCAGAGACCCAGAGGGATGAAATGCTGTCCTTGCTGTTCTAGCCATAAGCACATAAGAACTGCAGGAGCTATGAACTTATTTAGCTGTCCAAAATATGCTTCTGCATACACAGCAAACCTCTCTAGAAGCAACCTGGTTTTCCTCACACAAGGTATCTGCTCAAAGTTCTCCTTGCACAAAATAAATAGCTGTCGTGTATGCAGAGGAGGAACTTTGGACTCTGGCCAAATACATTTCACTAGATAAGCTCCTATTGATTCTAGTGAGTAGCACAGAAAACCAATGAAGTGAAGTTGATAGGGTCTATCACCTGGGACTTCAGTATGTGGGTCAAAATCCTCACTGAATGCAGAAATACTGGAACGGAATATGTACAGGACAGAATACTACATTTCGTTCCAGTATGAGCTCAACCTCGGCACGCTTTTTCAAGTGGAACATGGGAAATGTTAACACCATCGGAGAATCCCATTACTGTATCTGCCTTGAGTTTTTGAGATACAGGAAAAAGTTGGTGTGCATGTTCAAGATGGCGGTGTGTGCTTCAAGTATGAACATGAATACTTCTGTTGAAAGACACACAAGAAACACACACACACAACCACCGGCAGTGTGATATCTGCCATGAAGACAGACATTGAATTTAAACAGGTGTGCATATTCGGTAAACAGGTCTACAGTAAATAGGCTCCACTCTTGAAAATAGGAACACACTAAGTATATCCAGTGAGGGATGAAACTGGGATTTCCTAGCCTTCCAAGGGAAATACAACTTTGATGGACAAAGCAATATTTAATTCAAACATGGGAAGCTGCCCTATAGTGAGTCATTACACTGACTGGCTGCGCCTCTCCAGGTTTGAGACATTCCCAGCCTACCTGGAGATGCTAGGATTGAACCTGGGACCTTCTGCATGCAAGGTGGATAATCTACCCCTTAAATGCTTTATACTGTTCCATATTAAAATCATCTAGTCGAGAAAGTTTTATTACCATTTTCAATTCTATATTTTGTTCCTATGTCTACTTATGAATGCGGCAAAAGTATGTTGATACATGTAGTACAGGGAAGCCAAAGTATCAAGTGAGTTCTGTATTTCTGTCCTAGCAGGATTGATACCAGCCAGGTAAAGTGATTTATAAAATTTGTTAAATTGTGTCTAAATGCTTTTTGGCATTATAAGAATCTGCCCCTATAGCATCATGCCTCGGTCCAGTATATCTGAAGGAGCATCTCCACACCCATCGTTCTACTCAGACACTGAGGTCCAGTACAGAGGGCCTTCTGGCGGTTCCCTCACTGCGAGAAGCCAAACTACAGGGAACCAGACAGAGGGCCTTCTTGGTAGTGGTGCCCTCCCTGTGGAACGCCCTCCCACCAGATGTCAAAGAGAACAACAACTACCAGACTTTTAGAAGACATCTGAAGGCAGCCCTGTTTCGGGAAGCTTTTAATGTTTGATGTATTACGGTATTTTAATATTTTGTTGGAAGCCGCCCAGAGTGGCTGGGGTAGCCCAGCCAGATGGGCGGGGTATAAATAATAAATATTATTATTGTTGTTATTATTATGCATTAGAGTAATATTCTTGGACTTCTGCTGTTTCAATCAGAAATCTGGAAGTTTACTGGCCCGTTTGCTTTCCTAGTGCTTAATTTTATTATAAATCTGGTGTTGCAAACCTGGTTCTACATTATAGCCAAAGAGTTTCCAAAATAAATAGTTCAGATTCGTTGTCTTTTCATTTATATGAGGTGTGCATAATGATTCTCTCTCTCAAAAAAAGCCTTAAATGCATCCCAAATAATTTGTAGAGATCCCTTACATCTGCTCTCAGATATCTAATCTGCATTAAAGCTGTGTTAAGCACGAGAGAGGCCTCTTTTTCTCGAGACTGCAATAGTAACCTTTAATACGACAGGCCAATAGTTTGTAAAATTAAGAGGACCAATTCCAACAGTTATTGTGAATTGTAAAAATTGATTAGGCACTAAAAAAATAGTGTGGCCTAAAATGTCCGTGGAGTAATAGAGAATAAATATTTGGTCACATTCTGTTGGATGGTGCCTATTCCAAAGGCCCATGAGATCCAAAATTGCTTTAGCTGCACCTCCCCAGCACCAAATAAGCGGCATATTTCTATCTAAGATAGTGTTGTATATGGGCAAACTGCTGCTGTGCTATAAACTTGAATATACCTACCCACCTCAGCTAAAAAGAAAGGGTCGTGTGTGCGCACGCGTGCAAAGCAGTTGTAGGGAACATTTTAAGCCTGAGGGCCACATTGCCTCATGAGCAACCTTGTGGGAGCCACATGCCAGTAGCGGGCAAAGCAATATGATATTGGGGGTCATGCGAGGCATAAGTCAAAACATCTGGAGGGCCCCTGCTGTTAAAAGCCATTGGTCTTCAACTGGTAGGTCAGGACCTCCTATCAGGCCACAGCCTGATCCAGGGTACCGTAAGTCAGTGTTTCCCAACCACTGTTCCGCGGCACACTAGTGTGCCGCGAGATGTTGCCTGGTGTGCCGCGAGATGTTGCCTGGAGGGAGGCGGGCGAGTCGGGCGGCAAGAGGCGGGGCGGCGGCGGCGAGGAGAGGCCGCCCAGCGCGGGGCTCTCGCCGTCTGCCTGCCTGGCTGCCTGCGAGCTCGGCGGGCAGCGCCTCCGTCCGCAGCGCCCGCCTCGCGGCTCTCATTCCCTGCCGAAGCTCACCCAGCCAAGCCGCGCTCTCCTTCCTGCCTCGCTTTGCTGCCTCCCCCCCACCCCCAAAGCTTGGAGGTTCCCCGGCAAGGGGGAGGGAAAAAAATTGAAACTTACACTTTCGTGCGTCCTTCCCGGCGTGACGCTGCGTGCTGACGTCACGGGGCTGTAATGGTGGTGTGCCTCGAGATTTTTTTCATCAAACAAGTGTGCCTTTGCCCAAAAAAGGTTGGGAAACACTGCCGTAAGTCACAACAGGAGTGCTTCCACCATATAATATATGGTAAAAGTTTAAGAAAAGGGTCCCCAAACACATGTTTGGGTTAAAGATGGGACCCTGGGTCTGAAAAGGTTGAAGACTGATCTAAGGCAATGGTTCTCACATTTTTTTTATATCAGACTGGAAAGTGTAGGGGGTCTTGACAGAATACTTAATAAACTATTTCTGGTCTACAAGTCAAAGCACATACCTAACTCTTATTTTAGTAACATAATCTTGCCTTTCTGATGTTGTAAGAGGAGAATTTGACTCAGTACCTCATAACTGGCTATGGACCAGACCGGTCTGCTAGGGTACCAATACTAAGCTTTTGAACTGCATGAGGAATTTGTATACCGACACGACCTTGAAAGCTAAGATAGGAGCCAATTGTTAACTATCAGCTAAGACTCCAGTCCCAAAGGGAGTCCAGCAAAGATGTATTTTGGTCCCTTTACTGCTTAATTTATATTTTGAACAGGGCTGCAGCTTCTTTGAAGATGAGACCACTTCTTTCCAGTAAGGCTGGCCAAGGTGTTGTGCCATCTTATGATACACAGAGGATGCTATTCTAATTTCTGATATGCAAATGGTGTGTGTACGCTACCAGGTGATTATTTTTTATTACGTTATTCACATTTTTGTACTCAAGTGTCTCAAAGCAATGTACACCGTAAAAATAAAATAATAAAGACTATAAACCTGGGGGCACAAAAATGTTTTTGCCTTGTGCCAAAAATCAGGCTGTTATGGCACCAGGCATGCTTCCCTGGGAAGAGCATTCCACAAATGTGGAACCACTACTGAAAAGGCCCATTCTCTTGTCGTCAAACTCTGCAACTCTGTCTTATTCCTAGGGTGAATATTTTTAGCAGAAGTGAAGACTCTTACACTTTTTTTTTTTTTTTTGCTGCAGTGTGAAATGTATATGAAAGTACAATGGAAATGTATTCTACCATTATTGTTAAAGTTCAGAGGGGAATCATGAGAAATTAATAGATTTACTGTTCAGTCAGAGCAAGTATGTCACACGTAGAACTTGTTAAATTCATTGCAGCAGATTTGGAAAAGCGCTTGAAATTTAATAGGCATAGATGGGGATGTACAAGTGAATTTATGTGTGGTATCTAACTGTAGCAAGAATAAACTAGTCTAATCCATTATGCTCATTTGTATTTTATTTCTCTCTGTAACTATTATCTTTTAACGTGCATGAGCTTATTCTTTGAATTAATGTTCAATATGAAACTAAGTAGTAAGAAGACTTTATGGAGAATTTTAGCTGCCTGCTAAAAATACATAAAATGTAAAACTTCCAGTGTGATGGGTGTGCAAAGCCCTGTGAAGCAAAGCATAAGTCTGTCAGTTTTAGCCTCACCTGATTCAGCTGTCAGCCTGCTTTTGAATTTGGGTGAGGGTAGCAAGGGATGAAAATTCATTAACCACAGCTAGGAGAAAAAGAAAACATTGGTTTCTTTCTACCTTAGCTGGCATTGTCAAAATCAAAACAGGGTTGTGAAAATCACAGGTCCTAGGCAGGGGCCTCTTTTGACAATTTGCCCCTCAATCTCAAACCAATTTATTTTAGGAACACTCAAATCTCACCCTCTCCATTGCCCTCCCACTCTTGGTGGGGGACTGAGGGGCAAGCTCCATAGCGCGGAGAAGAGAACATCTGAATAGAACAGCCATGGGTTGTGGGTGTGTGAAATAAAGTGCTCAGGGCCAAACACGGGCACTATTGACTATTCCACGATCTTTCCATGGTACCACTTGAATGGAGCTAGTTGGCCATAGCTTGAAAAACCTTTCAGACTTCCTTGACAGGTGAATGATGAATTCTGTTCATCAGAATAGCTAGGATCTATTTCAGACGCACCCACAAAATGAAAGACTTGGGGTCAGGGGTCAGTTGAATGAAATATTGGGGGGTGAGAGCAGGTAAGCCCCACCACACATAATTGATCACATCAGACGGCTCTCAAATACCATTTGAATGGCAGCGCCCATCAACTGGGGCGTGGGGAGCAGCCCCTTCAAACATTTTATTGGGGTGGGGGCGAAGGGACCTCATTCCCTACGCTTGAGGCGAAGCGTTCGCTGAAGCGCAAATTCAGGACCAGCGAGGCTCGAAATCTATTCCCCCCCCCCCCCATCTTGTGATCACTAAGCCAGGAGGTTGATGGGGGGTGTGGTGTGCGTGTGCACGAATGCCTCTTCCGACGACCCCGAAGAACGGTGGGCTTCCCTGGGCTGCGAGGAGGACTGCAGAGCCGAGGGCGGGAGCGCTTTTTCCGCGGAGCTGCCTCGCCCCCCCCCCCGCCCCGTGACCTTGACAAGAAGCGGAGGTCTCGGGAAGCCGAGGCGGCCTTTTTGCGCGAGGGGAGACGACAGCGGCCGAGGAGGGCAGGAGCCCTGCGTCTCCTTCCCTCGCCTCGCCGCGCCGCCCTCTCCCGCTTCCCTGTCAGGATTTTGTTCCGTGAGGGCAGCGAAGGCGCCTCTTCTTCTTCTTCCCGCCCTCCCGAGTCGCAGCGCAGAGGAGGCCGGCCGGCCCTGCCCCCTTAGCAGGCGGGCGGGCGGGGGTGGCTGGCTGGCAAGGCGGGCGGGCCGAGGAGGCTTCGCCGCAGCGGAGAGCCGAGAGGCGGTTCCTGGCGGTGGGAGCAGCAGCAGCGGCGGCGGCGCAGATGGCTCCTGCGGGCGGCGGCGGAGGCTCGACGGCGGGGAAGATGGCGCCGTCGCACGTCCTCAAGTGCTGCCAGAAGGTGCTGGCGTGGGTGCCCGTGGTCTTCATCGCCCTGGTCGTGGCCTGGTCCTACTACGCCTACGTGGTGGAGCTGTGCTTGTGTGAGTAGAAGCGGGCTGGGCGGGCTCAGGAAAGGCGCTTCCTGGGATGCCCCTGAAACCGCCGCTGTCATGGGGGTTTGGCGGCGGGGTGAGTTTCGGGTGGAGGCCCTCTTCTCCACCACCACAAAAAATGAACATTAAGTCCATTAAACGTTAATGGTGGCAAGGCAAGTCTTGTGCTTTCCTCCTTACCCAAATCAGCCACCGCCTGCCTCGTTACTTCCTCCCTGCTGAGCAGCAGCCCTGAGGTGCTCAGCCCAGCAGCAGCGGTTATTCGTGGCTAAAGGGTATTGGGGAGACCTGTTGCCTCTTTTTCGCCCTGGTATCTGACACTGCCATATGCACAGGGTCTGTCCTGGGTGGTCTGCTGCGTTTATGAATCTGGAAAGAGGTAGTAGCAAGCACCACACGCTCGCTCTCTCTGCACTTCGGGTTGTTAAAGTGGCTGGGCGCTGAAGGGAGCCGAAGGAGGAAACCCACCCTTTTGCAGCTCTGATTTGTGAATGCAACAGGGTATTTCTAGGACGGAGCAGTGCTATTCCATGCACGTTTCCTTGAAAGCACCCTTGTGTTCAGATTGTAGCCTAAATAAGCCCCTGTTTGGTGTCAAACATCAGAAGTTTTGCATAGGTTTGAAGCCTGAAGAAGCCCATGTCGAGTGTTAAAATCTTGGACGCTTTAGGTTTTGTGGGACTTGCTCTTTAACTGATGTGTGTTTGTTAGTAGGCAAAAGCTGGTGTTACTGAACATTACGCTATGCTAAAATCCTTGGGTTTTCACTCTTCCCTGTAAGTTTTGGCTTCAGTTTTAATTCATTTGAGGCTGCCATTAACCATGACCCTATGGAGCTTTGGTTGATGCTAAAATGTTCTTGTGAGTCCCTTTCGTTGGACAAAATTTTAGAGGAGAGCTTGCGGGCAGGAGCAGCAGTCCTTTAGCACTCCTGCAGTGCTTCATTGTGCTTCTCTTGTCATTGCTCTTTTGAAAGCATACATTGAACAAGGTTCCTGGTGAGATAGTCTGGGAAGGGTCTGATAATTGATCCTTATGGGTGGTAGAGTAGTTTAGCATAAGACACACCACCCCAAAGAGAAATAGATGGTGATTTCAGAGATAAATTTCAATTGTATGGTAAGACATTAGCATGAGTCTAAACCTCTGCTGTTCATGAAATGATTATGGGTGCCTCTTCAAGATCACTTAATACAAGTTGCTCATTTTAACAGCACTTGTCCCCGCAATTAGGCTAATTAAAGGAGATGAAAGGATAGATTTTTGAAAACAGGCTTCATGCATATTTATTTGCTGAATGGCAGATATGCTTTAGTGATTGCAAGTAAGGAGTTGTTAAAGTAAAGGAGCTAAGATTATTTTGAGTGTATTCCCTCCAATGAGCAGATGATTGCTTCCAGCCTTGACCACTCTTTTTCTTCTTCTTCAACTTTTGAGTTACTTCACTAGCCATCCTTAAAGCTCTTTGTCCTATAAATAATAATATGTGAATGTTCCGTGTTGAAATATGGGAATATTTACAAAAAACTTATTGTTTGTTTTCCTCTAGATTTATTTTTTTTTAAATAAAATATAAAAGGGTTCAATATTCCTGTTTCGCAATCTGGAACTTAAAACAAAATAAAAACATAGGGTTCTGCCATCCATGAACAGAAAGGCTCCTTTCATCCACAAAAGGCTTTTTCATCCTTGGAGGAATTCTGCAGATTGAGGGTGGGGGATGCATTCTACCGATTTCCTCCTCTCCCTGCTGCTTCCAGTACAACATCCTGCACTGTTCTGCAGGACGCCTAAGCACTGTAGATTTTCAGTGTGTGCAAGGGAATGGGAGAATTAGCATTGTGTTGATCCACATCTCTAAGCAGAAACTCCACATACATAAGCCTAATGTACAGTGGTATCTTGGGTTAAGAACTTAATTCGTTCTGAAGATCCGTTCTTAACCTGAAACTGTTCTTAACCTGAGGTACCACTTTAGCTAATGGAGCCTCCCACTGCTACCGCGCCTCCGCCATGCGATTCTGTTCTCATTCTGAAGCAAAGTTCTTAACCCAAGGTACTATTTCTGGGTTAGCGGAGTCTGTAACCTGAAGCGTATGTAACCTGGAGTCTGTAACCCGAGGTACCACCGTATATAGACTCAGTGTGTACAGTTTGTAGCCTGTAAATATAGAGTACAGATCGTATAGAGAGCATTTGTGCATACTAGATGTATGCACTTTGCAGAAGTTATGGCTGGCTGAGGGTGAGGCAAGTGGCATGCATTAAATGTCCCCTATTTGAAACATGGCTAGTATATATGCTATACTGTATCATAAAGCAAAGATACCACTGATCTGATTATTTTATTGAAACCATTTCTGATGTTGGACTAGGTTACTTTTGTTATGAATTTATTTTCTCACTTTAAACCACATGCTTTCCATAATGCCTGAAACTATCACTTAAACACTTCCTACAAATTAGAATATCAAACCAGGATCTAATCCTATTTGGATAACTTGGCTAGTAAAACATAGTTTGTGCTAAATTATTATATCTGAACTAGGCCATCTTTATCTCACAAAATACATAAATAAATGCCTTTATTTATGCACTAAATACATAAATACAGTATATTGAAACAAAATTGTAAGCTATATGTTCATTCAGTAAAAAAGAGTTAATTATTCTCAGGAGTTATAGCTAGCAGGCATATGGAACCTCAAAAAGTTAGCAACTACCTCATAAAGCAAATGTGTGTAGCTTATGGCACTTATTTTGGTGGATTAATCTTTGACTGCTAAGTCTGTGATCTTCCTCTAGCACCCCAGATTGTTCTTCTTCTTCTTCTTCTTCTTCAGCAATCACCTGTAGCCAAGTAAGATTGTCTTCCATAGACAAGTTTTTAACAATGAATCCGTAAGTGACTGCGGAGGCCAGTTAATAATAATAATAATAATAAATTTTATTTATATCCCGCCCTCCCCAGCCGAAGCCGGGCTCAGGGCGGCTAACAACAATAAAACAGTACAAAAGTACAGCACTAACAACACTCTAAAATCATTCATTATAAAATTAATTAATTCATGCCACTGGCAACCATTGGGCCAGAGCTCCGCGAAGATTGCCGAGGGAGGGAGTCAGGCTGTGCCCTGGCCAAAGGCCTGGTGGAACAGCTCTGTCTTGCAGGCCCTGCGGAAAGATGTCAAGTCCCGCAGGGCCCTCGTCTCTTGTGGCAGAGTGTTCCACCAGATCGGAGCCACAGCCGAAAAAGCCCTGGCTCTAGTTGAGGCCAGCCTAACTTCTCTGTGGCCTGGGACCTTCAAGATGTTTTTATTTGAGGACCGTAAGTTTCTCTGTGGGGCATACCAGGAGAGGCGGTCCCATAGGTACGAGGGTCCTAGGCCGTATAGGGCTTTAAAGGTTAAAACCAGCACCTTAAACCTGATCCTGTACTCCACCGGGAGCCAGTGCAGCTGGTATAGCACCGGGTGAATGTGATCTCGTAGCGAAGACCCCGTAAGGAGTCTCGCTGCAGCATTCTGCACCCGCTGGAGTTTCTGGGTCAGTCTCAAGGGCAGCCCCACGTAGAGCAAGTTACAATAATCCAGTCTGGAGGTGACCGTCGTGTGGATCACAGTGGCTAGGTCAGGGCGAGAGAGGTAAGGAGCCAACTGCTTAGCTTGGCGGAGATGGAAAAATGCCGCCTTTGTTATAGCTGCAATCTGCGCCTCCATGGAAAGGGAGGTGTCGAAGATTACACCCAAACTCTTAACGGACGGTGCTGGCACTAATTGCACCCCCGCAAGAGATGGGAGTTGCCCCCCCCAATCCCATATCGTCCCGTCCCAGCCACAGGACCTCTGTCTTCGAAGGATTTAGCTTCAACCGGCTCCCACGTAACCATCCAGCCACAGCTTCCAAACATCTGGTCAGTGTGTCTGGGGCCGAGTCAGGATGGCCATCCATCAACAGATAGAGTTGGGTGTCATCGGCATACTGATGGCAACACAGCCCAAAACTCCGGACAAGGTGGGCGAGGGGGCGCATAAAGATGTTGAAAAGCATCGGGGAGAGTATCTCACCCTGAGGTACTCCACACAGTGGCGCGATGACACTTCCCCCCCAAGCGCCACCCTCTGTCCCCGACCAGAGAGAAACGAGCGCACCCATTGAAGGACTGTACCCTGGATCCCCACGTCAGCAAGGCGGTGGTCCAGAAGTTCATGATCGACCATGTCGAAAGCTGCTGACAGATCTAGAAGAATCAGCAGCCCCGACCCGCCTTGATCCAACTGTCTACGTAGATCATCTGTTAGGGCAACCAGAGCCGTCTCGGTCCCATGACCAGTGCGGAAGCCGGACTGGAATGGATCCAGAGCCGATGTTTCATCCAGAAACCCACCAAGCTGTTCAGCAACTGCTCTCTCAATCACCTTACCCAGGAACGGAAGATTCGAAACCGGGCGGTAATTGGATAGATCTAAAGGATCTAATGATGTTTTATTTAAGAGCGGGCGCACCACTGCCTCCTTCAGTTCCCCTGGGAATGTCCCCGTGCCAAGGGACGAATTGATGATATCCCCCAGGAGGGCCCGCACCTCGTCTGGACACGCTCTAATCAGCCAAGACGGGCACGGGTTGAGAGGACAGGTGGTGGGCTTTCCAGCTCGGAGGAGTCTGTCCACATCGGCTGGGGCTATCCGGTCGAAGTGGTCCAATACTGGACCCGAGGACAGTCGAGGGGCCTCCAGTTCCTTTATTGTATCCAAATTGGCAGGGAGGTCATGGCGGAGCAACAAGACCTTCTCCACAAAAAAGCTCGCAAATGCCTCACAGCTGTGTGTCAAATTGTTATTTAAATTTGGCTGTCCCTCAAGGGACGTTAAATACCTGATTATACTAAATAATTGTGCCGGGCGAGAGCTAGCAGATGCAATGGAGGCCGAGAAGTAAGACTTCTTAGCAGCCTTCACCGCCATCTCGTAGGTTTTCATAAAAGCCCTATAAGATGTTCTTGAGGCTCCGTCACGGGCACCCCGCCATACTCGCTCTAGCCATCTGAGGTCCCGCTTCATTTTTCGGAGCTCCTCGGTAAACCAGGGAGCCTGGTTTTTGTGGGGCCGCAGAGGGCGCTTAGGTGCGATCTCATCGATGGCTGCCAGGAGCTGGATATTCCAGCCCTCAACAAGCTCAGTCAATGAGTCGCCAGGGGGAGCAAGGTCCCGCAAGGCTTGGTGGATTCTATCAGGGTCCATCAGCCTCTGTGGGCGAGCCCAAATCGGCTCGCCACCTAAGCAGGGTGGGGGTGGAAAGTCAATCCTGGCTTTCAGAGCGTAGTGATCAGACCATGGCACCTTCATCGAAGGAGACATGATCACATCTATACCTACGCCAAAGATCAAATCCAGCGTGTGGCCTGCTTGATGTGTGGGGCCCGAAACAAATTGGGAGAGCCCTAGTGTCGCCATGGAAGACACCAGGTCCAGAGCCTGTGAGGAGGGAGTGGCATCAGCATGGATGTTGAAGTCCCCCAATACCAATAGGTTAGGGAACTCCAAGGCCCAGCCAGCCACCGCCTCCAATAGGCCTGACAGGGTGGCTGCTGGTGCGCTAGGTGGCCGGTACACCAGCCAGACAGCCAAGCTCTCCTCGGAGCCCCACACTAGGCCAACACATTCAATGCCGGGGATCAATGGCGATGGTAGAGCCCTGAAAGGACAATCTTCCCGGATTAATAATGCCACCCCTCCCCCCCGGCCCACAGTCCGCGACTGGTGGAGGACGGAGAAACCCGGGGGCGCCATCTCTCGTAAGGTAACTGTTGCCCCTTCACGCACCCAGGTCTCCGTCACAGAAGCCAGGTCGACCCCCTGCGAGATAAAGAAATCTCGCAGGGTAGCGGTTTTGTTGCCTATAGACCTGGCATTGCACAGCACCAGTGACGGAGGTGAGTAATCCTTGCTCATCCTACCCTCGTCCCTCGGGATGAGGCGCAGATTGGAAGGGGTACGAGCATATCCATATCTCGATCCCCTTCGCCTATAACATCTGCCCCCACCGCCATACCTCCCTCGCCCCTCTACGGTAGCAATCCCAAGCCTCATAGTAGCCTCCATTGATGGCAATTAATGTTATTCCTTCACAGCCTAAAACAATAAAACCTTAAAACAATAAAAACAAAAACAACCCAGAGAACAATAAAACAATACAAATAAAAACTGCAAAAATTACAAATTCATCAAAATCTAACAAATTCCCAAGCCCACCCAAACATCCATCCCACCCCCATATATAAAAAAACCAAAGGGAAAGGAAAATTTTAAAACATGTTAAAAAGAACTCTGCACCCCTCCGGTTCCTCCTGGGCCGTAGCAGCATCAGTGGCAACAACCGTCCTTGTGATGCCCCACCCTGGGCCAGATAGTAAGTGGCAGGAGCAGTCCTTGTGAGGCCTGTCAGGCCCCGCCCTGGGCCAGGTGGTAAGTGGTAGGAAGGAGCAGGGCCCTCAGGCACTCACACAGGGGAGTCTTCCTGGGCAGCAGAGCAGTCCTTTTGAGGCTTCAGGCCTCGCCCCAGGCCAGATGCTAAGTGGCAAGAGCAGGGCCCTCAGACACTCACACAGGGGAGTCCTCCTGGGCAGCAGAGCAGTCCTTTTGAGGCTTCAGGCCCCGCGCTGGGCCAGGTGGTAAGTGGCAAGAGCAGGGCCCTCAGACACTCACACAGGGGAGTCCTCCTGGGCAGCAGAGCAGTCCTTTTGAGGTTTCAGGCCCCGCCCCAGGCCAGATGGTAAGTGGCAGGAAGGAGCAGGGCCCTCAGGCACTCACACAGGGGAGTCCTCCTGGGCAGCAGAGCAGTCCTTTTGAGGCTTCAGGCCCCGCCCTGGGCCAGATGGTAGTGGCAAGAGCAGTGCCCTCAGACACTCACACAGGGGAGAAATCCTGGGCAGCAGAGCAGTCCTTTTGAGGCTTCAGGCACCGCCCCGGACCAGATGGTAAGCGGCAAGAGCAGGGCCCTCAGACACTCACATAGGGGAGTCCTCCTGGGTAGCAGAGCAGTCCTTTTGAGGCTTCAGGCCCCGCGCTGGGCCAGGTGGTAAGTGGCAGGAAGGAGCAGGGCCCTCGGGCACTCACACAGGGGAGTTCTGGATCCACATGTCCCTCCACAGTGGGGACATTGGTTTCTGGGTGGGAGTTGATCACGGTGTGGATTTGCCAAGCGTGCCTTCCTCTTAGCCTGTTTCTCCCTTGTGTCCTGAGTTTGAGTGTCTTCAAAGCCCATGACACCTTTGGTAAAGGCTGTTCTCCAACTGGAGCGCTCGCAGGCCAGTGTTTCCCAGTTGTCAGTGTTTATACTACATTTTTTTAGATCTGCCTTGAGACAGTCTTTAAACCTCTTTTGTTGACCACCAGCATTACACTTTCAATTTTTAAATTCGGAATAGAGTAGTTGCTTTGGATTAAGATAGGGAGGATAAAGGAGAGGTAAAATGTTTAGTTTTGGATAATTTCCATTACAAATTGCAAATGCTTGGTATAGACAGGCATCATCATCATAACTTATTTATATGCTGACCATCTGACTGGGCTCCCCAGCCACTCTGGGTGGCTTCCAACAACAATAACTATTAATGATACAGTCAGCTCGCAATTTACGTGGGAATTACATTCTGGGGATCATCCTTAAAGCCAAAAGCGCATATAGTCAAAACACAGACGGTTCAGTGGTGGATGAGATTGCCAAAATATTTTCCCGCGGATGCCCAACCCTTTATTATTATTTGCCAGCAATTTATTTCAAGAATAAATTGTCAATGTGAAAATATCTTTACCAGGTTAGCTTGCATCAAGCAGATTAAAATTCTGAAAGCAGTAGAGGGCAACCTGCCACATCCACAAACCTGTGGATAGAATCACAGTTGGTGGAATTGAAAGATTCTTATCTGACATTTCTGCCAATTGTGTGGGCCAGTCACTTAGCCTAATCAACACCACAGGGTTGTTGGGAGGATGAAATGGGGGGCGGGAACCATCTTGAGATCTTTGGAAGATAAAGGTGGTATTTAAATATAAATATAAATATGTATAAATAAATAAATACATAAAAAGTAACCGGTGTACTCTTGATTTTCTAATATAACACACAGTAGTGATACCTGTAGTTGCAAGTGTGCTGAACCACACGGACAAAAAGCTCAGCAACTTTGATCGGCCCCAGGCACTGGTGGTCCTCCCAATGCCACTTGCTTGTCACTCCCACTGTCCCTCACCATTGGCCATGCTGATGGAAAATGGAGACCAACTACATTCTGACACTCTTAGCTAGATCAATCTCCTAACTTAGCATTAGGGATACAGAGTTCGCTACCCATGCAGATTTTTCTTTCCCATTACCAGGTGGGAACTTTGTACTATACTCTGGCAACTCTTTTTCTGCCCATAACTTGCTGATTGGGATATTTAGCCCAATGAAAGTGCCCCCTTGTTTTAATACACACTGTGTGATAATATACGCATGAGATTATAGATGAAGTTATTGAAAAGGAAAATCTGACCTTCAAGAGCAGGAAAACCTTTTTGCTTTTCTTCCTGGCAGCCTTCTGCCTTCCTACCAGTCAAAAATCATTGCATGTGACATGCACTATGATGAGGTTTTTTTTACTCTTTATAATAAAGCATTTGACATTTAGATTTTATTGTGATGTGTAAAAGTCCCAGGCAGAAGCTGATTAATGTGGGCACTTTGCAGTAGGGGACAAAAAGAAGGTTGGAGACAGTTTACTCTGAAATTTGTAATGACTCGGAATGTTAAATGCTATATTCTTTCCTTTGCCTGTCAGGAGAATTACTAAAGTAAAAATATGTGCTTGTTTTTGTGGCTTGTATTTTCCTTTTTATTGGTAGCTTGTACGTTGTGTGATGCTACAATAGTTCGCACACAGTTCTTTCATATGCTGTTAGTTAAATGAAATGGACAGTAATGACCATAAGCCTAATCAAATTTTCTTAGAGGTAACTGAGGCTCTAATTCTGTACATGCTTCACTTTGACTTACTTCTGAGTAAACATATGAGATCAGGGTCTTTGAATTCATTGAGACACTGCCAGAGAAGACTACTTAGGATCTCAGTGTAGCACCCTAATTCTTCTTACTGGACTACCACATTTGTGTTTGGGTGCGAATGTCTCAGCACACTACTACAGAACACAGTGATAATCGTCAAGGCTGGCAAGTGAGCAAGACAGTTCCTGATGATGATGGACAGAGACATGGTCAAAGCAGCATGTGAAGGCAAAAAACCAAAGTCAGTGGCCGAGGGAAGGTGCACTGGTGGGCACCTCAGTGAGTACACAGGGAGCTAGGTTAATCTTTGTTAAGAAGGCAAGTTGCTTAGCAAAAGAGCAGCAGGAGAAAGTACTAGAGGTTTATAGCTCCTGGTGAAGTATCATTGGCTCACATAGTCACCTGATGCAATGCAGAATCAGCAGCGCTTTGCCTGGGTGTGGCAGACAGCAGGCGTAATATGTCTGGTGTTCTTCCTTCCAGGCAGCTGTCCTGACAATGGTCAAGGGTACAGTTTACATGCCATTTCGTTTCTGGAAAGCTGCCTTTACTGGTGCAGAGAGTACTGTGCTTGAGTTGGGTTGCCAGTGTTCTCAGGTTTATAATGGTGTTCCAGCTGTGCTGCAGAAAAAAAACACTGGTATGAAGATTGAATGTTGTTCTTTTTGCATGCATTATTTGTGTATGAAATGCGGAGGATGGGAGGAATTTGACATAGCGCTATGGCGATAATTCTGACTGCTCAAGCATTTCAACTTGCCAGACAGAACGATCTCACCTCTCTTTCCCCATGCACTCTTTCTGGAGTTTCCCCCCTGACCTCCCACAAATGCAGGAGGGTGGGGGCAACCCCACTGCTACTGGAAGTCATTGTGCTGGCTTCCATTCATTGTCAATTCAGCCCAGCCTTTAAAGGAAGAAAGCTGTTGAAAGGCTAGGAAGGGAGGTGGGAGATACTTGAAAAGCAGAGGCTGGTCGGTTGAGCAGTTTGAGTTTGAGGAGGTGTGTTATTGGCAGTACAGCTTCTAGCAGAATAGGAAACATCTGGGTTTAAGTTAGACAGGATACTAAGTGTGGTATCTCCTTTGTGTCTGATTCATTTCCTATACTCTAGACTGGTATTTTCCTGCTCTGTCTTCATTATTAAGCAGCATTTAATAAGTTATTTTATATCCCAGTAGCCTTCAAAACAACTCTGAGGAACTTAAGTAGACCGTGTATGGAAATTGGGGAAGTTGTTTTGAAATTGAGAACTTGTTTCTACCACTATTACTACTACTACTACTACTACTACTAATCTTATTATTTATGTCCTCCCATCTGACTGGGTTGCCCCAGCCACACTGGGCAGCTTCCAACAAAATATTTAAACACAAAGAACCTCAAACATTAAAAACCTCCCTGTACAGAGCTGCCTTCAGATGTCTTCTAAAAGTCAGATAGATGTTTGTTCAAGAAGCACAATACTTTTGCAATACAAATAGCATGTGGACTACAAAATGACTCAAAGTTGTATGATCCATCTTGTCTCAAGTCAATAAGTTGGTTTGTAAACCAGCTGAATTGGCAGTGTGGTGGTCAGATCCTTACACAAACAAGCTGCATTTGAGTATGAAATTTTAAGGGGAAATAAAAGTGGAATAGGTCCCTAGTATGTTTGCATACTGGGCAGGGAACAAAAACATTTCAGTACATAATAAAAGAGTGTGATTTAACTTGATATTGCTGAAGGGAAGACATTTAAAATGGTCACTTCTAGATAATTTGGAATGCTCTTAGTTCATTCCTAGAAATAAGCAGCCAGCCAATCTCTTGAATTCCCAAAATAAACCTTTAAGCCTGTCAGAAATTATTCACTATCAAATATTTGTGTGTAGAGTCCAGATGATTCAGGGTGGGTAAAAAGATGCCAAGACTTTCAGAACAGTGCCATTGGCCTGAATTCAGGTTCAGTTGGAACAGATCAAAAGATGTAGGGCATAATCCACTGGAAAACATATCCTGCACAAAATACAAATCCCACTAAAATTTATTGGGAGCACAAATTTGGGAGTCAGTATCCAAATGTAATAGCCTAAGTCTAGGGAGAGAATGCTTGACCAGTTCCTTGTAAACAGACATTCTCCATGCATACAACTTCTGAATAGATTAAAAACTCACAAAATGCAGTGCGCGCGTATGCTTGTGTATGAGAGATATTGTTGGCAAGAACAATGCACACAGTCTTTGTGAAGGGTAGGCTTGTATTCCTTATGGTAGCACTTCGCCAGTTTTGTGCCTCAGACATTGTAGGTTGTACAGGGTGTAATCACTTCTGTTGGAAGTGGCATTAGTTTTCGGAACAGCTCTTGCAGTTCATAGCAAAGATGCATGTTTGTTTGTTTGTTTGTTTGTTTGTTTTTCTCTATAAAAATTCCTACCTATATTTGAATATGACTTGTAATTTGTAGATATTTTTGATGATGGTTAAAGAATTGCTGCAAGTGTTTTTGGGTACATTATTAATAATCAGCTTTTTGTACCTGTTGGCATATTTCTACATGAGGAATTTATACCTTGCAATATCTTAATGGCCTTATGATTATTTACTATTATTCATTACATTTATATAGGTGCTTATCAGTAGCCCCTGACTTACAACAACACAGTATTTCAAAAAACAATTTAATAGCTTAAACCAGTGTTTACCAAACTTGGGTCTCCAGCTGTTTTTGGACAGAAACTCCCATTGTCCCTAGCTAGCAGGACCAGTGGGAAACACTGGTTTAAATCAACAATAAAATACAGCAAAAAAGTCCTTGCCACAGGCAGCTTAAACCAGTTTACAGCCCAGATTTAAAACATGATTAAAAAGCTCTTTACGTCATGCCAGAAAGATTGCATAGGAGGCATCAGTCTAGCCTTTCTGGATATTCTGTACCAAAAAGCAACTCTGTGTAGCCGCTTGCCTTGATGAAGCACCTGGAACAAGGGATGAAGAGGATCCTAAGGTTCTGGTAGACTGTTTCTTCAAAATCCACTTCTGTGTAACTTGCAGATCCTAGTTCATGTCCCACCTTTTGGAGCAATGCAAAAGAAATTTGCTCCATCATTCTGACATACTGGTACGTACAAAGTAACATACAAGATAACTAATAACCCTAGTTTAGTTATTTATTTTATCCCATGATCAGATAAAATTGTTCTTTGTATATTTTGGAAGTTCAATGCTATTGTCTTGCTTTTATACATTTTCACCCACTCCCTTTGTTTATTTATAAACATGGTGTTTGAATGTGCCTTTTATCTAATCCAACTTGTTCTCACTCATTCTTATTGAGAACCTTTTGATCAAAATTTAGGACCCTTTATTCTACAGCTAACATGATTTGAAACATGGTTTGATCTTTTTATACAGAAGGAGAAACTCTTCTATTACAGACACCCTAGTTTAGTGGTGATAGTTTTTTTATTTTGAGAAGAAACCCACCCACCCCTCAAATGATTTAGCTAATGTGTAATTCTGTTGCATCTTTCCTTTCCCTCCACAATGTAAAGCATGAATTACTCCCAATTATGAGCAGACCAATTTAGTGCATTCAAAATAAATTGTCCAGCAGCACCTTAGAGACCAGCTAAGTTTGTTGGTATCTGAAGAAGTATAAAGAAGTGTGCATGCACACGAAAGCTTATATCAAGAACAAACTTCGTCTCTAAGGTGCTACTGGACAATTTTTAAATATATTTTGACTACGTCAGACCAACACAACTACCTACCTGAATTGAGTGCATTCAGTTTGTTGATGATGATAGGATGTTGTGCTTGGTAAATACAGGGTGAGTCCTTTAAAAGAGGCCCCGTGGATACAGAGTACACATGTTCCATGGGGCCTCTTTTAAAAGACACACCCTGTACAGTATAAGATTACATTTTACAGGAGCAAATTTTTAGCTATTCAGTGGCTTTGAATTAGGCTGTGTTGAAGCCATAGAAGTATATTCACTAGAAATGTTTGTATGCATTTACTCTGCATTTATATGTAAGCATTGTCCATCCAATTACCTGTTCATTGTTCCTTGCTGCTCTCAAAACCAATGCTGATAGGTGATGCTTGTCTGTGGGGCTTGGCTTAACAAATTGGTGAATAGGCTTCTTTTGTAAGTAAAGGCTTACTTGCAGGACAAGCATAGGTAACTTGCAGTGATAGAATGTAGATACCAATTAGGTACAGTATTTGAGTTTAATAAAGTGTACTAAATTGATTCCCGAGTGCTGCCAGTGGTCACTATTCCATATGAGATTAAATTTATTTTTAGTATGTTGAATCTGCTACTGGATGTATGTAATCCTGCTAGGCTAAATAAAAATAGACCAAGACCATGCCAGCAATAGTAACTGAAGTCCATTTTAAAACTGCATTGTTGGCTTTATTTTGGTTAATGAACCTCTACCTGGTAACCTGTGCTACAATCAGGGCTGGCGAAAGGACCTGAATCTGGGCTTAATTGCATAGCCAAGAAAGGGAAAGGGTTGTGGTGCAGGCACAAGGCTGATTCATATCTCAGCATATTACTGCCAGATACAATCATCTGAACTGGACCATGGAGTATGAAAGAAATGGCAATTGCCCAAGAGCACAGTACGTGTGTGACTCACCTGGTTTTGACAGGTTTAGCCCTCTGTCAACTGAAGCTTTTGGCTCCGTTACTGACACACTGACACTCTTTCAGTGGTTGTCTGCATTACTTGAGCTTCATTTTCTTGAAGGAATAGTGAAATGAATAAAATTGAAGAATTTGTGTTTTTTGCATTCATTTGTCACAGCTACTGCTTTCCCCCACAAGAACTGAAATGAGCATAGCTTTTGTGATCAAACCATTTCCTAACTAAATAGATACAACAATTTATGTGAAAGGAATTGTGCTCATTTGCTGAACACGCGCACTGATTTCCCCCCTCTTAAGTTCTTGTACGTGCTTTGGAAAATGGCAAAATGAATTTTCTCCAGGATTACATTAAAATTAGATGATCTTTGTTCAGGTTTTATTAATATTGGTTCTAAAAGACTACAGGTAGACTCACTCTAGTTTTTTCTGTTTCCCCCCCTAGTTACAATAACCTCAACTGGCGAAAAAGGTAAGAATGTTTCTTCACATATATTTCTTTGCATAGAGTGCATATATTCATTTGCCTTGGTAAAAAGATGACCTTTTGTTTGAGTTTTAGAATTCCATTTATGTATTTTTATTAAGAATGACACAAATTTGCCCTACTCTTGTGTTCCTGCAGTTATGCATGTATGTGCTTCCTTGCTTATCTCTTCTTTTAGTTTCCCTCTTATAGTTGCTGCCTATAATTATAATTCTTCTCTCTTGTGGTTGCTGCCTATAATTATAATCCTATCATCCTTGGAATTAGCACAGAGAGAAAATAAAGTGATGTAACTAGGACACATTTAAAAAAATGGGTGGTATCGGTAATGGATTTTCCATAGAGAAAAATGGCCAGGTCTGCATCGGTTTAGCATGCTAGACATGCATTTGGAAAGTTGTGAGAAGTTGATCAACAAAAAAGTTCCCAGGGAGAGTTTACCTGGCAGTTTAGGAGCCTCACATTGGGCTATTCATAAGCTGAAGTACTGCATCCTGAGAACTGCTGTTGCTGCCACCTGTCAGGGTTAGGATTCATTCCTTTTCCCAAGAGAGTGTGTTGGAAGCTGCTGGGAATTGCTCTCACATTATTTCTGCATGAGAAATTTGGGCTGGATTGTGGGGAGAGAATGCTTGTAGAGTACAGTGGTACCTTGGTTCTCAAACTGAATCCGTTCCGGAAGTCAGTTCCAAAAGCAAAGCATTCCAAAACCAAGGCATGCTTTCCCATAAAAAGTGCTAAACTTAATCCATTCTGGAAGTCTGTTTGACTTTCGAAATGTTGGAAAACCAAGGCGCAGCTTCTGATTGGTGCAGGCGCCCCAGAAACAATAGCCGACAACCATATCAGACGTTCCACTTCCGAAAAACGTTTGAAAACCGGAAGACTTACTTCTGGGTTTTTGGCGTTTTGAGAACCAAGGCGTTTAAATACCAAGACATTTGAGAACCAAGGTACCACTGTATAGAATTTAGGAAAGGTTGCCAGTCTCCAGAAAGCTTTTCTTTACTGAAAAGACTATTTGCCTTGATGGTTGAACAGTGGTATGAAGCAACTGTCATTCTCTTTATTTTACTTTCTAGTATGTTAATCTTTCTGCTGTTACTGCGGTTGGAAGAATTCCATTTGACTTCAAACACATTTCTCGAGATTGTGTAGCTACCATAGACATAACACATTCTCTACCAGTTTAAATGTGGCTTCATGCAAAGAGAATGATTCATGTTATTATGTAGCTGCTTAGTTTTTTGTATTCTATATTATAACTCAAGCACTGCTAGGAAGATTCCTCCACCACCCCCAATGTATTTCTTGTCAATAAGAAATTCGGTTTGGCACGAATAAATTTTTACTCTGAAAGTGCGGCCCAGAGAAAGAAAAACATTTGAGAACCACTGTATTATTGCAGTTCCATAGGGAGGGAATAGCTGCTTAATCAATTTAAACCTGTGGGATGCGTATTTCCTGATTTTGCATTTCAGATTTTATCTTGAGATGCTTGTTTGAAGGATTGCCAAAGTGAGTGTCTGTCTGTGGGAAACCTAATTCATGTATATTCTGATCTATATTGCTAGGTTAGCTTTCTTATTACCCAGTCAGCTGAATTTTTCCATTTGGCATTTGTTTTCCTCCTCCTTGTGAAGCCTGTCCTTGGTCTCACTGTTCAGTGTTCTTTTGTTGGTAACCACACTAGTTTGATTATTTAGTTTCTTCCTCTTTCTTGATACTGTATCTGAATCTGTAGGAAAACACTTATGGTAGAACTTTCTCTTATTCTGTGGTACACCTATAAAGTAGGATGCTTAATTTAGAAGAAGAAGCGGGGGAAAGCAACAGAATTATGGTTCTGCTTGTGCTAAGTCATAAGAGCCACAATGAAAAGGTCCCAGTAATAGTCTCACAGTTCCTTTCTGAGGAAAATAAAATCACTAAAGCAAGATGCTGTATAGAAACTGCTAGTAAATCAAGATTAGTATTGAATGCATGCAGTTCCTCAGTTAAATTAATGCATTATGACTGCAATCAAACAATAATTGCCTGACATTATTTGGATTTTTGTGAATTGTTTGGATATAGACCCTTCAATAATAAAGTCCTACTTATAATTCCTGGAATTAAGAACTATTCAAACTCCAAACTTAGAAAACCTCAAGCTTGGTTACTTTTCTACTTAAAATAATAATAATTTTACACATTCATATTTCCCCTCTGGATAATATCTGCAAGGATATATTCCAGAAAGACTACATATAAATATTTTAAACACTTAAGAATTAAATTAAATAATATTCTTGGCAGAGTTTTAAGGTTTCATATAACTTTCTATAAGAAAGACTGTCACAGGAAAATCTAGCATGTGCACGATGTCTTTGGAGCAGATGGAATCCCCTAATGTTTCTGGGATTGGACTGAAGCTTAATTGTATATCTTCTTAAACTTCTATCCTTTATCAGACTGTGAAAGTAGGTCAATAATTTCTCCTTTGGTGTGAGAATATGACAGAAGTAACATTAAATATTCAACACCATGCAGCAGTTTTCCCCACCCCATCAGTTAGTTATACAAAGTGCTTTCTTTCACCATTCTTAAGATTCTTCTGTAGATGCTTGGTAGAATTGGTAGTATAGCAGCAACTGGATTTAAGATGCAATAGCAGGCCTGCTAATTAGTATTTTGTTATCTTCTTAATGTAGCTTAAATATACCTATTTAGAAAATCAGGTTGGATTAGGCCACTGGAGGAACGTATGGGCCAAAAAGCGGTTGCACTTGGCAGTCTTGTAAATCGGTTGGGAACAGCTACCAATTGCTTCTTAATCCATAGTGTGTTAGCCTGATAGCACTAGCTAAGGAGGAATTGCTTCTGGGTGAATGAGAAGGCTGCTGCAGGAGAGATGGAGCTCCCCAGTCATTTTCGTAGGCTAGTAGCTTTGAAGACTTATTTACAAGACTGTTAGAAATGTGAGCTACCAATTTACTACATTGATGTGAACCTCTGGTGTGACAGCCCTTTAGATCAGTGTTTCCCAACCTTGGGCCTCCAGCTGTTTTTGGACTACAACTCCCATCATCCCTACTTCTGAAGTCTAACATCGGCTGGTGGGCCCCCCTGTTGGCATCTCTATTTTCCTGGATTGACTCAACGGGTCTACTTCCAGATGGCTGGACAGAGGCAATAGTTATTCCAATCTATAAAAAAGGACCTTTGCCAGACCCGGCGAGCTATAGACCAATCAGCCTTCTGCCCATACCCAGCAAACTATATGCTAAACATCTTTACATTAAGCTAACCAGCTGGCTGGAAACTGAAGCTATTTTAGCAGAAGAGCAGGCGGGTTTCAGGCAAGGCAGATCCACCATGGACCATTGCTTCACCCTAGCCTACCTAATTGACAAATATGCCAAAAAATCCCGTGGGGTGCTATACGCAGCCTTTATCGATCTAAAGGCTGCCTTCGATTCAATTCCACGTGCAAGACTCTGGGACAAATTGAGCGCATCAAGTATAGATAAAAGACTATTATTTTTGATCAGCTGTTTATATAAAGACACGGTGTTGCATGTAAGAACTTCGTTAAATGGCCATCTTATAGGACCAGTTCCTGTCAGCAAGGGGGTCAAGCAAGGTTGCATCCTGGCCCCAGTTCTATTCAACTTTTACATCAATGATATGGTTAACTGTTTGTCATCTCCGGACTTCCATGCCCCCAAACTGGCTGACAAACCAATATCCGTGCTTTTGTATGCTGATGATGCGATACTCCTATCTCGAACAAGAATAGGCTTAAATAGGCTCATAGGTGAATTTTCAGCATACTGTAGGAGAGAGCAACTGGTAATAAACTATCAGAAAACCAAAATCATGGTTTTTGGAAGGAAATGCAGACAGTATAGCTGGAGGATGGATAACCAGACAATCGAACAGGTTAAAGCCTTTAAATATCTGGGTATCGTCTTCCAGTCGACCGGGTCCTGGGATGTCCATCAAAAATATGCCAAAGAAAAAGCAGCTCAAAGTATTAAGATGCTGTCGCGCTTCTTTTACACGAAGGGGGGCAGATATATTCCAGCAGCCCTTGAAGTCTTTCAGGCAAAACCTCTGGCGCAGTTACTGTATGGGGCACAAATCTGGACGGGGAACCACTGCTCAAGTCTTGAAACTGTACAGTCTAAATTCCTAAGGCAGATATTCGGTGTCCCCTCCTGTGTCCCAAACGCAGCTTTACGACTCGAGGCCTGCCTCCCATCTGTAGAAACTCAGACCTGGCAAAGAACACTCAACTATTGGCTTCGCCTTAATCTAAATCCACCCGGTCTACTGCCTCTAGTAATGCAAGACCCTCATAATAGCATGTGGTTCAAAACTGTGCATCAAAAACTCCTTACATGCGGTCTGCATTCGCAATCCCTACTATCAATCGGCCTTATTAAAGCAAAGAGCCTAATAGGCCAGCGCCTGAAAGACATTGAACGGCAAAACAACCTGACTATCTTAAAGAAAATGTGTCCATGGTATACTTACTTTCCCCCTGCCCACTTTGATTTCCCAGCTTCATATTTGTCTAAATTAACCATCCCAAAATACAGACGCGCCTTTACATTGGCTAGATGGGATGTTCTTCCTTCTGCCGTACTCGAAGGTCGTTACCAAAAGACTCCATTTGAAAAACGACTCTGCCCATGTAGAGATGGTAACACGGAAACAGTGTCCCACGTCCTCCTATCCTGCCCCCTTTATAAAGACCTAAGGAATGAGATTATTACTCCACTCATTCTCCCCAACCCCGGCCGTCCACAAGACATTATACTGTTCTTTCTCTTTTCTGATACGGACAGTCAGACAACAGAGAAGGTCGCAAGGTACATCGAGAGAGCTGTGAAATTGAGGGCCACCATTTGAGTGACAGACGTGTTCATCTGACGGACCTCTTTTTGTTTGTTTTTATCCCCTTTTATGTTTATTTTATTTTATTTTTAATTCTTGTATAGCTGTGGCCTGTTGGCTTTGCTAATAAAGTTCTGATTCTGATCCCATCATCCCTAGCTAGCAAGACCAGTGGTCAGGGATGATGGGAATTGTAGTTCAAAAACAGCTGGAGGCTCAAGGTTGGGAAACACTGCTTTAGATAGCCATCTTCAAGTATCTCAAGGGCTTTCACATGGATAATGGAGCAACCTTGTTTTCTCCTGATCCAGAGGCTAGGACCTGAACCAGTGGCTTCAAGTTACAAGAAAGGGGATTCTGACTACACATCAGAAATAACTTTCTGACAGTAAGAGTTGTTCGACAGTGGAGCAGGCTCCTGCAAGAGGGGATGGACTCTTCTTCCTTGGAGGTTCTTAAGCAGAGGTTGGATGGCCATCTGTCAAGTATGATCTAGTTGAGATTCCTGCATTGCTGGGGATTGGACTAGATGACCCTTGGGATCTCTTCCCACTCTACAGTTCTAGGATTCTATGATCTGCCTGTTCTGGTGCACAGGTGTGTTTGTGTGTGTGCTATGTCTGTACAATGCAATAGGTTTCATGTCACTGTAATCCCACTTTGAATTGAGATTAGGTGAGGAATACATGTTAGGAAGAATAATTGATACTTAAGGCACTAAACAACTCTTCCCCAGATAATGACTTGATAGCACCAATTTTCACAGCATTTTTAGAAGAAAATATTTGTTCTTTAAAAAGTGTATAATAATAGCAGTATCAAAATGTTGGTTTACAATTATATAGTGCTCTAGTGCTACCTAGAAGGGTCTTTTAAAAATGATATACCATTCTTAAATATGACATTTTTAATATTTTAGAAAACAGCACACAATTTAGCAGATATCTTCTTTGTTGTGTCTTATGCCAAGGTGCATTGGTATACAAAATAACTATGCACTCAAAATAAAGATTTCTATTTGCCTCTCTTTCTTTTGCCCTTTATACATGTATGAGAACTCTGGAAGAGACTCTATATAACTGTTTTACTATGCTGTATTTATAATGCTTAACCTCAGTGACAGATATTTTACCTGTTTTCATTATTTGAATATGAAGCAGCCCTTAACTCAGAGGCTCAATTTAGTCACCAAGCCAAACTGGTTGGCACTTAATACCAGTAGTACAACCTGTCCCAAGGTTTCAGCTTCCAAACAGTCAGGCAAACCATGGTTTAGAGCTGCTTTTCTGTTTTTGTTTTGTTCTGCATCTGCTCAGCAGATGTATATTTAGGTGCAGTAGCCTCTGAATACCTACATCAGTGACTTCTGATTCTGGTTTGTTAGCCACTTGCAAACCATGACTTATCAGTGGGGACATCATGCCAAACCATAGTTTAGCTTCAATAAACCATCATTTGGTTTGAAGTCTGAATTGAGTTGTATGTTAGAGAAAGGGCCATGGATTCTGTTACTGTATTTTGAGATGATAGATTTTGGCTTTGCTTTAACATGCTTATACTGAATTCTTACAGCATCCTAAAGCAGGTGATTAAAAAAGAAATAGAATCATATTACTGTACGATTGAAATTTAAATGTGTTTAAAATCTGGGTTAAGTTAAACCAAAATAATTGTTTTTATCCACATTAGTAGAATTCCTCCCAACACTGATTCTATAGGGTTTTTTTCTCTTCAGAGCTCGCCAAGATAGCACAATCATCTCTTCAAAGTTATTTTGCTGTTATTATGAAGAAAAACCATTGCATTTTTGTTTTGTTACTTCAGCTGTATTCACTAAAACCTTATTTGTATTTTTTTTATTGCAGTTGTCTACCTTGTGGTTTTCCATCTGTCGTTTGTCATGTTTGTGTGGTCCTATTGGAAGACTATTTTTACATCTCCTGCCTCTCCTTCTAATGAGGTAAACGTTAACTTTGGCAAAATGTTGCCTTTCTTACAACAGAATTGTTTTTGCTACTGATGTATGATGTGGCTTGCTTTTTTCATTTCCATTCAGTAAGTAACCCTGTTCTGTTGTGAATGAAATTCTTAAGAATATTTTCTATGATTAACACATCATTGATGCCAACTTCACATTTCATTAATTTGGACATTAATTGTTCACGTTTCCATATGCTGTAATCCAATAATGTGGCATTCAAGTAGGAGATGTTGTTAATCAGTTTCTTAATCTAATATTTTGAAATGGATATGAATTAGTTCACTGTATGTGTATCTCTGTAAGCATCCTTATTTTAACAATATCCCATTGTGCTCAGTGACAAGTCTCATACTTGTTTAGGAATTCTTTTAATTGTGGGTAGACTCCAAGCAATACGCAAGCGCAATATGGAAGAGCACTGTCAGCAGGGAGCCACCAGTGTTGTACTGAGCAATGTGTCATATTTACCAATCCATACATCTCAACAAAGAAGATGATGAGAAAAGTAATGCAGTTGTAGACTTATGGTCACATTCTCGTAAAACACTATTGAAATCTATTTGGCCTAAGTAAATTAAGCATGACTCTTCCTAAAATCATGGGTATTGTCTAAACTAAGTAGTGCTTGGAGCAGAACCATTGAAGTCAGTGGACTTAAACTACTTAAGTCAGTCTTCTCTATTGTAGACGTGTGCTGCTTTTCTATGAAACGTTGGCCTAAAGCATATTTTTACAGCTGAAAACATTTCAGTAGAAAAAAATTTGCTGTAAGTGCCCCAGAATTAAGGATATCTGTTGGCCAGATAAACTATATTTTCTGTAAGTTTTTTTTTTAAAAAAGGTCTCTCCTGTGTAGGTAACCTAAATATTGTGACCCATGCAAATTACAAAGATGTTACCATTTGTTTGGCTACTCTGCACTGCACTGCATCTGTTAGGCCTAGTGCAGATAATGTATTTCTGATCTCCTAACCATGGTTTCCCTGTGTTCTTACCCAGCTAAATCCTTCAGTTTTATTTATTTATTTATTAAGATATTTTAGACATTGGTCACAGTTCCCACAGTGAAGGAGTTTTGGTCTCTTTTGTGGCCAAGTCTGTTATACCAAGTCTGTTATCGCACATAGTTGAGATTTCGTTATATGGAGGAAGCTGAGGTTGCCAGGGAGCATGTGTGTCAATTCCTAACAAGACTGGGTCAATTGACCAGTTAGCTAAGCTTTCATTAAGAGGAATATGTAGCAAAACCTCTTACTTGGGACAAGGCATCTCCAGTCCCATTACTTGCACACTCGCTATGTAAAGGACCAGGGCTGTCCATATAAAACATATTAATTACATCTGGCCACAATTGCTTTGAGTTACCTCCTCCAATACTGTATGTATTCTTGGGTAGCAATAAAGAGGTACCGATCTAACTGATAGAAAAATGCATTCTTGTAGATTTAAATAATAGGAAATCTGTGTTTAAAGAGCACGCTCCCTGCATAGAGCATCTCTCTTTATTCATAAATTATGGTGGATTTATCTCCAAGTTGATGGTGTCCAGCTTGCTCTTTCAAATACCTAATGCAAATATAAAAGAGTATTATTTTAGTTTATTAAAACAACCATTCTTACATAGTGGGGAAGCCTGTACTACAAAAAGCATTGACTGCAGGTTGTGCTGACCTGCAATGCCACATTTTGTAAAAGAAAAGAACAATTGGTTTTGTCTGACACCCCGGAAAGAAACAGGAGAACAAAGGGGTGCTGGTTTCCCCCCCAGATTAATTGGAAAATATTCTGCGCCTTGCTTGAAATCCTTCTAGGGTTTTTTGTTTGCTTTTTGCGAGCTCATGTTATTTCAAATGTATGTAGATATTGTTGGGGAAGAAGATGCTGTGGCCCTCTTAGCACCTAAAGATGATATAAATGGAGCATTGCTTCAAGAATTTCTTGAATCAGTCAGTGTTCTGGTGGTGGTGGTGGTTTTACAAGTGTTTTAAAGTATCCTGGTTTCTTATCGACATAAACAGCTTGTCTGAGCTTCATCTTTTAAAAGCTTCTTTGCAACACCCTTGCTCTTGACTAGCTGCCAGAATATTTACATGATGTTCTTCTTACTTGGGGCAGACATGCCCTGCAAAGTAAATTATTATCAACTGAGCAAGTCCCTTAGACATTCTGGATGTACAATTACTTTACAGCTATTAGTGTCTTCCTGGGTACATTTTATTCTGTTATGTCCTGACAAGGACATTTAAATGGCCCCTTCTCCAGGGCTTTAACAGTAAACCGACTCAACAAAAATAAGCTGGAAGTATGAAATTTCACCTGCTAAATTTATGTGTATCACACTGATGTTAAAGACCATGGGGCAGGGCCAGAAACAAAGCAGCCTTAGTAATATGGAGGGGGGCACATCTTGGGGATGGACCAGAGGCTGAAACTGGTGTAGAATGCAGCAGCTATGTTGCTTCTGGGAGCAAACTTCCTCCAGCCTGCAGCACGTTGCTTGCGGGATTTGCACTAGCTACCAATCTGTTACTAGGTCAAGTTCAAGGTGTTGGAACCAACATATAAGGCCCCATACGTCTCAGGACAATGTTACTTGAAAGACAGCCTTATCCAGGCATAGGCAAACTCCGGCCCTCCAGGTGGTTGGGACTACAATTCCCATCATCCCTAGCTAGCAGGACCAGTGGTCAGAGATGATGGGAATTGTAGTCCCAACCATCTGGAGGGCTGGAGTTTGCCTATGCCTGGATATACCCCGCCCATCTTGCTGGGTTTTCCAGTAGATCCCTGAAGTCTACAGGAAGGTTTCTCCTGCAAGTACCAAAGATTTCAAAATTCCACTCCATGGTAACTTGGAGTAGAGGTATTAATACAGCCGTTCCTGTTCTGTTGAATAGCATTCCTGTCAAGATTCTATAGGTGCCCACTATCCACTTTCTGAAAACAATGGAAGATATTTTTCTTCCAACAGGCTTTCCCAGCTGAGTAAATGGGTCTTTGCAATGAGTGCCAATTTTGTATTGCTTTAGTTTTGTTTTAAATGTATCTGCTGGGGTTTTTTGTGTTTTTAACTGGTTTTTGTTTTGTTTTTTGTTTTGCTATTTTGATTGTACACTGCATTGAGACAGTTGTGGAGACTTTAATCAGTGAATTAATAATGATGCTGATGAAGACCAGTTTATAATCTGGTTCTCAGAGTTGTTAAACACATTATGGAACAGTGCATAACGATAACTTTGGGTCTTGAGGTCGTGGTGGCCATGGTCCTTGGAGTCCCAAGACATGCTCCTCCTTGGATTGTGGTGAATAGTTTAATATCAACACCTGTGAAAAAAGGGAAATTCTATGTTCTTTCCTGCACCCTTTCTCCACATCTGCTCTTGAGGCTTACGGGAACTCCAAGAACAGATACGTTGCAGGGAGAGGGGAGTGAAAGGAAGTTCTGTTGCACAAATGGAAGTCCTTGCACTAACTGAACATGTTAACGGAATACAGTCCAGAATCCCAAGTCACAGCTGATGTAAAAAGAAGTGTTTCTTCCTAATTTGTGAGGATGGGAAAGAAGGAAGGAATCATCTTGGAGGATGCATACCGAAGGTGCATTAGTCATGGCAGACCCAACATCCTGTTTTCTTTAGCCCTGCCCCCCCCCTTAAGAAGAAACAAGAAGCAGTCTGTTTGATTCCATTCAGCCTATTGAACTCACAGACCTGGGCAGCAGGCAGCAGCACATATTCACAGAGAGCATCCTACTTTATAACCGGGGGGGGGGGGGGAGTAATTGTTAGCCACTTAAAGAAGCATCCATATAGCACATTTGGTTTGGCAGCCATACTTGTGTTCAGTTCAGTTCTTTTCTCTTAGTTTTTTATCTTGCAGGGGAGGGGTTGCCAGGCAAACATGTACCTTGAAATGCAGGCTTATTTAGTTCGTACCTGCACCCTGAGAATCATAGAAATTGGAGAGTTGGAAGGGACAAGACCCTGATGCTTTTTCACAGTGATCTAAAAGTTCCTTGTTACACATGAGTAACACTTTCCAAAATAAAACATTTTGAAATTGATTTGTAAAGAATAGCTATGGATTTGCTTTCTCCTGCCCATTTCTGCTTTGAATTGCTAACAGAAATCCTTAAAACAAATTGATGTATAGTCTTGCTGCTCTTATGTGGCATTAAAAAAACCATAGTTCTGTTGTCTTTTTTCAGTTCTGTTTGTCCAAATCAGATAAGGAACAATATGAAAAAGAAGAGAGACCAGAATCCCAACAAGAAATCCTCAGAAGAGCTGCTAAAGACCTCCCAGTCTATACTACAACAACCTCAAGAGGTTAGCCAGCAAAGAATCCTAGCACTGTATAAACTCCTTAATGATGCTATCAAGTTTGACTGGATTGGGGCCATTCAGCAGGCATGATCCTTAGGCTTACATGTTTCCTCCCTTACTTCCGGATTCTTGGCAAACAATAGTTTGCCATATCATTTGAACCTGGCAAACCAGGGTTGGAGAGCATGGTTTGAATGATGTTTGCACCCTTGATTCATAGGCAAACCATAGTTCCCTTGATTTGGATAAACAGTTAACCTTTGGTTTTCTGAGAATCTGCAAGTAAGGAAAGTAACTGGCATGCATAAGTGGAAGAGGGGGAGAGGGAATTCACAATGGTGAGGTTCATACCTGTTAGTTCTTCTAATGAAACCATGGTTTAGCATTGTGTTTCAACTAATTCACCGTGGTGAACCTTCTAGTTCTTCAAATTGGTTTTAGCCTGTTTTATCTATTAACCAAGAGGCAGACAGGTTTTCTAAAGTAAAACCAGCTCTGGAATTGAACTTTGCATGGAGACGAAGCTGCTTGGGGAGAATTTAAAATACAGATATGTGCATCTGTAGCAGGAGAATAAAGATAGCAGCTGCACTCATGCAATCAAAATTTGGCTTAATAAGCTAGGATGTGTACAACCTCTGTGCTCCCACTTCACTCCTGCTATCACATGAGTGGGAAAACAAACCTTTTAACCATAGCTTCCCATTACGTGCAAACCAGGAACTATGGTTCATTTCTTCCAAACAAGGCAGGATCTGGAAGCCAACTTTAAACAGTGGGTTAAGCCATATTTTAATTCTGCAGACCAGACCATGAGCACATAAGAAGCACCATGTGGTTCAGCCATTGGTACATCCAGCCCAGCATCCATTTCCCACAGTGGTCAACCAGGTGCCTGTGGGAAACCAGGAAGCAGGACCTGAGTGCAAGAGCACCCTTGTGTCATTGTGTCCATATGCTCAGCTTTCTTCTCCTGTCAAGATTCTATAGGTGCCCACTATCCACTTTCTGAAAACAGTGGAAGATATTTTTCTTCCAACAGGCTTTCCCAGCTGAGTAAATGGGTCTTTGCAATGAGTGTCAACTTTGTATTGCTTTAGTTTTGTTTTAAATGTATCTGCTGGGTTTTTTAGTGTTTTGTTTTTTTGTTTGCTATTTTGATTGTACACTGCATTGAGACAGTTGTGGAGACTTTAATCAGTGAATTAATAACGGTGCTGATGAAGACCAGTTTATAATCTGGTTCTCAGAGTAGTTAAACACATTACGGAACAGTGCATAAGGAGAACTTTGGGTCTTGAGGTTGTGGTGGCCATGGTCCTTGGAGTCCCAAGACATGCTCCTCCTTGGATTGTGGTGAAGGGTTTGATATCAACACCTGTGAAAAAGGGGAATTCTATGTTCTTTTCTGCACCCTTTCTCCACATCTGCTCTGGAGGCTTAGGGGAACTCCTAGAATAGACATGTTGCAGGGAGAGCGGAGTGAGAGGAAGTTCTGTTGCACAAATGGAAGTCCTTGCACTAACTGAACACGTGGCCAACCAAGTGCCTGTGGGAAACGAGCAAGAGCACCCTTGTGTCATTGTGTCCATATGCTCAGACTAATGTTTAGATTACATTTATGTTTAGCTCATCACTTGTCCAAATGTGTCTCTTGCATTCTAGTTCTCGTCATGATAGCTTTCTTCAACCTCTGCCATATGTCAGCTACCGATCACCTTTACAGTACACTGTGTATTTTGCTAAAGCAGACTTGGCAGAATCCTGTTTTGAGGTCTAGATTACCTCTGACCTTTGGATTGCTAAACTACAGCTTCATATTTAACACCTTGATTTTAATGTTTAATACAGCCATAAGATACTGCGATAGATGCCAGCTCATCAAGCCTGATCGATGCCACCACTGTTCTGCCTGTGACCTGTAAGTACTTGGGTATACTTAGCCACGGGGTAGGATAGACTTCGTCCGATTTATGCCTCTTAGTGTTGTCAGTATCAAGCACATGTTCACACCTGAAACTACTTTGTTGTTTTTCCAGGTACAGGATGGTTCTCCACAAAAATAAGTTTCACCAGGGAGTTCCTGGGTTTATACCTCATTGTCTTAAACACTATGCTTCTCTGCCTTCACTTTTGCATTCCTGTGTTCTGTTTGCACTTTTGCTGTTGTCTGTACTGCAGTGACCTGCTGGAAGATATTTGCTTGTAGTCATACGCTTTAGATTTAGAACATGCTATGAAAATTAGATATGTACATATGCACGTATGTTTCACTTCAAGGGTGAAAAATTAGTTTGGGAGAGATTTTTATTGGGGAAATGACCCCTTCAGCTATTTTTTCATTCAGGCGTCCTTGGCTGCTTGTCAGAAAGAGGGGGAGTGGGAGAGGATAACAAACTTTTAAAATAAAAAGTTAAAATCTAAAAAGGAAGGAAGAGGAAGACCTACACAACATCTTGCGTGGCTCTGTAGTGGGTGGGAATTTTGGCAACTGCGATGTTTGCCTGGATGTTGAAATGCTTTAACAGGCTTTGAAAGCTAGAGATTAGATACTAGGCGTATGCACAGGCTCCAGGCCTTGCATTGTATCTGATCTGCTTCTGAAACACTCTGTATTTTCTCTGTTTTGATCTGCGTTTCAGGTTCTCTGCCACTCTGTATACAATTAAGCTTTGCGTTTTCCCCATTCACTATAATGGATAAGCTAACAACAACGATAACATTCCCCTCTTTTGGCCAAAATAACTCACAGACACAGAAGCCCCTCTGGATAGATTAAGCCTGCCAAACTGCAGACAAATACATTCAGAGGCTTGTGGAGGAGAATTAAAAGGGATGGATTTTTCTCCATAATCCCTGTTGGGTTTGTCTCTTCCTTACCTTAAAATATTTAATCAAAATAAATAATTAAGAGGTGGTATATTTTTAGAAGCATGGCAGCTTTGCACCAGTCTTTTTTTCTCATTGTTGTTTGTGTCCTCTGATAGCCTTTACAGATCTCTGATGGGCCTCATGATACAAGCTGTCGAGAAACCTCTTTGCAGGGTTCTGAAGAGCTCCGGGCTTTTGTTAAAGCAGAGGAACATAGGATTTTCAAAACAAAACAAAACTCAATGAAGCTTTTACTTTTCAAAAAAAATTCCAGTTGTTGTGCTTTAACCAAAAAAAATAATCCATAGCCTCACTTCTTGCAAAGCCTGTGGGCCACCCTAGAGAAACACAGAGGTAGAGAAACATTGCTATATGGCACGGGGGGGGGGGGGAGAAAAAGAGTGGCAGTGTGACCCAGAGCTTTGTGGGAACCTACTCTAACTCAGAGGATATAATGCCCTCGGCCTCGGTCCAGTATATCTGAAGGAGCGTCTCCATCCCCATCGTTCTAGCCGGACACTGAGGTCCAGCACCGAGGGCCTTCTGGCGGTTCCCTCACTGCGAGAAGCCAAGTTACAGGGAACCAGGCAGAGGGCCTTCTCGGTAGTGGCACCAGCCCTGTGGAACGCCCTCCCACCAGATGTCATAGAGAACAACAACTACCAGACTTTTAGAAGACATCTGAAGGCAGCCTTGTTTAGGGAAGCTTTTAATGTTTGATGTATTACAGTATTTTAATATTTTTTGGTAAGCCGCCCAGAGTGGCTGGGGAAGCCCAGCCAGATGGGCGGGGTATTAATAATAATAATAATAATAATAATAATAATAATAATAATAATAATAATAATTAATAATGACGACATCATACCTTGACTGAGATGAGGAGGAGGCTGAATAACTAATTCAGCTTTTTATTTAACCAGTGCGCACCTCAGTTAGACATTCTTATTTGGAAAATCCATATTTGTACTGTTTTGCCATCATTAACTTTATTGGAAATGTCTTTCTTTTTTCCTTAGGTGTGTACTGAAAATGGACCATCATTGTCCTTGGTATGCTTCTCCCCCCCTCCCCTTGTGTTCTTAAGTTTTGTCTGTGCAGAGAGAAATAAGTAAACTACTTCTTGCTGGCTGTGCTGCAGGATGAACCAGGAAGGGGGGAAACTAGGAGTGACTACCTCCTCAGGGGAAATTTTGATGCTACATTTGTAGGAGTTGGTCTACTGGCAAAGTCTAAATGTATATTGGGTTTGATTGATTTTTATAACAGAATGAAAATGAAAATGAAATGAAAAACGAAATGAAAAATGAAAGCCTAAGGCTGCAGTCATATTCTGTTAAAATTAATGGGAAGTTTTATATTGGGAGAGGATTGTACCATAAAAAGCATTAATATTATTACGTAGTGACAGTTTCTACTTAATGGTTTTAATACTTCCCTTTAGAAGGATTAGAGTTTTAAAATAAAATCAGGTTTAGAGCAAAAAAGGATCATTAGAATGAAAGAGACAATTTGTGAATAAATGGAAACAACTGGACAAAAATACAAATTGTATTCATGTTTGCATAGTTAATAAGCAACATTTCAGTCATTTTTAATTGATTAAGGGATGGTTTTTAAAAATCAATTTCAAGTGTTATGCATTGTAAAAGAGAGCAAACTCTCCTGACCTAAAGGGAAACCTTTTACTTTAGGCATTTAAGTTACTTCCAGAAAACAGTTTGCCTAATTCTGCTTGCAATGGCAAACCTAAAAGATAGACCCTTTTACTGCCTGCCATTCTTCCAGGTTTATTTAGCAGTTTCTCTTTTCTTTTCTAGGGTGAATAACTGCGTGGGATTTTCAAACTACAAGTTTTTCCTCCTGTTTTTATTTTATTCCCTCCTGTATTGTCTTTTTGTTGCCTCTACAGTGCTGCAGTATTTCATAAAGTTTTGGACAGTAAGTGGTTTTTTTAAAAAAAAATCATATCTTAGATATTTTATCTGTCTATTTAGCTGTCTGTCTCTGTGTGTTTAAACATCATGCATTTATTGTTGACATACCACATATAACCATCATCAGTTTGAAGCGGCTGAAGGAATAAAAACCTACCGATAGTTAATCTAAATTTATTTATTTAATAATGTGTGTTTTTTCAGATTCACTAGAGCTGGAAAACTCTGGGACAGTTTTTGCTCTGCATGTTTTAAGAGACCACATGTTCATATGACATTTATTAGCTCGGGAAATGTCAACATTGCCCTCATCTAATTCCAAAATAATGTTCTTCACTACTCTGATTGAGTAGCATTATTTACTTCATATTAAATCACTACCTGAAAATACAATATTATGAAGGCTGTAGACCACTGAGGTTTGTGCCACAAGAAGCCAAAAATGCCTCATGTTGCCAATGGCTGTGGACTTGCACCGTTGTGCTTCTGAAGAACATGGAATATAAGAGAGCTTCTTATTTAATGAGATAACTTCTTACATTAAAGAAGTCAGTTTTGATTTCAGGAAACAGTTTGTGTGTGCATGTATCACAAGTAGAAAAGGGAAATCTTTGACCGGCTCAGAGTAAATTCTCTCTCTTAATATTCCATGAGATCTTCTCTTGTGAGGATAAAGACACTCTTCTGAAGGTTGATTAAGCATAGAGAAATATGGGCCTTATAGAATCATAGAATTGTAGAGTTGGAAGGGACCCTGAGAGTTGTTTAGTCCAATGCCCTGCCATGCATGAATCCTGCCCACAGCCTCAAACCACCAGCCTTCTGGTTAACAGCCAGACGCACTGATCCACTGTGCCACAAAAGGCTTTATTTAGCCATGCAAAGGAGATTGTTAGCCGTTTTGAGACTCCTTAGGGTAGTGATAAAGTGGGATATTAAGTCCAAACTCCTCCTCCTCCTCCTCCTCCTCTTCTTCCTTGTTTCCCATTACATCTGATTTGGGAAACTGTGGTTATCAGTTTCAGAACAGGCCAGGATCTTAGATCAACTTTAAATGGTGGTTTAAGATCCTAACTTTTTTCTAATTTGAAAACCACCGTTTCTAGGTTTGAAGATAATGGGGGAAACGGTGGTTAACTGGAGGCTTATTGCAACCTCCTGAGAAGGAAACAGTGGTGTGCATGCATGCAAGACTCACTCGTATTTCTTTAAGCTGAGCTAAATACATCTGAACTGAGATAGACTTGGCAAACGCCATCCTGTGAGCTTTCTGCCTGAAACATGGGAAGCTACTTTATATCAAATCCAACCACTGGTTCATCAAGCTCAGTATCGTCTACACCAGTGATGGCCAAACTTGGCCTCCAGCTGTTTAGGGACTACAATTCCCATCATCCCTGACCACTGTTAGCAAGGGATGATGGGAGTTGTAGTCCCAAAAAAAGCTGGAGGGCCAAGTTTGGCCATCACTGGTCTACACTGACTAGCAGTGGGTCTCCAGGGTTTTAGATAGGAGTCTCTCCCAGGCCTGCCTGACAATGATAAGGACTGTACTTGGAACCTTCAACATTCACAGCAGATGTCCTGTGCGTCCTCACCCAGTGCTTTAAACGTGATGGGATGCATCCAAAATCCTGTGCTTGGCACCACATACACTTTCTGGGTTTACCAATTATCTATTATAGAATCATAATTGTAGAGCTGGAAGGGACCCCGTGGGTCAGCTGGTCCAACCCCCCCGCCCCCAATGCAGGAATCTCAGCTAAAGCATCCATGAGAGATGGCCATCCAACATCTGCTTAAAAACATTCAAGGAAGAAGAGTCCACAACCTCTCATGGGAGACAGCTCTTGCTGTCAGAATGTTTTCCCTGATACTGTATTTAGTCTGAATCTCCTTTCTTGTAACTTTAAGCCATTGGTTTGAGTCCTGCCCTCCAGAGCAGGAGAAAACCCGCTTGTTCCTTCTTCCATGTGACAGCCCTTGAGATATCTGAAGATGGCTATCATATCACCCCTCAGTCTTCTCTTTTCCAGGTTAAACATACCCACAGCTACTGTTTTCAGTAACTGTAGTGAAAGTTACCAAAAGATATTAGAAAAAGAATTATATATAGCAATACATACGGTACAAATAAGGAGACAAGTGTCTCTGGGCAGTTATTGGTAATAGGCAGATAGAATCGTAATGTTATTTCATGTGATAATGTAATATCAGTCAGTGGCTCTGAGATACTGGAACTGGTTAATCTAAATATGTGTTTAATTAATAATAATAATAATATTTATACCCTGCCCATCTGACTGGGTTTTCCCAGCCACTCTGGGTGGCTCCCAACAGAATATTAAAAACACAATACAACATCAAACATTAAAAATTTTCCTAAACACATTCTGTTCCTGGTCTCTCTCTCTCTCTCTGTGCGTGTGTGTGACTCCCATTATTTTTTCAAGAGACTACTAGATATTCTTGATTTCCTCCGTTTTCCAGATATGTGAGTTTTAGCTCACTAACATTTTGAAAGGAAACATGCTGCTTTCATTTTTAACATTTTTGAAGATACTTCTCCATCAGTTCTTATAAAGATACATTTTAAAGCAGTGGTTTCCAACTGGCATAACTTACCCGGGGAGTCGATGGCACATGCCTGCCAACTGTCTGGGGCATCCTGTTTTGGGGCGGCCATGCTGCGCCCCAAAACACACAAGATTGCAGCACCCAAAAATCACACGATTTTGGGTGCCGTGCTCTTGCACAGGTGCATGGCCCAGAAAACATGCATCCCAGTTTTACGCTGGGACATGTTGGAGGGTATGGTGGCACCATTCACATAACCAAAACTACCACACAGATGTCAACATTTTCAAAAACATGGGGTCTGCAGTACTTAGCTAATTGGGAACCACTGCTCTAAAGCATAGGGAGATCTGTGGCTTTTTAAAGATCCATTGAGAATGGTTTAAGCTATGATTTTAGAATTAAAGTGATATACGTAAGCAAAATGATAGGTATCTTGCCTGTACCCAAACCCACTTTTAGTTACATAAAAAGAACTAAGCATCATACAATAAATTGAAGAGAGTCTCCAAATAACTCATTCTGTAATTCTGTAATAGTGGCAAGGACACTGCTTTCAAAATGCTCTGATTTGTAGCTGGGTAACAAATTTCCAAACCTCACATCACTATGAACATTAGCTTCCAAGAGTCTTCTTGGATCTATATAAAACCAATTGGCTTCAAGGCTGAACTTCCAATGTGGAAAATTAGAGAGAGCAATGTGTTAATCTTAATTTTAATGGTGTGCCTTGAGTCCACACCATTAAAATAAATTACCTTTTACTTCAATCTCATTGTGCAAACACAAGCTCACCTTTACATGTTCATCCACTGAATGTAGACTAAGGCCTCTTGCCATTGAATGCTGCACGCATAAGCCATTAATTTTCTAACAACGTTTTTACTGTTTCTGAACACCAGCCTTGAAGGGATAAAGCTATTTAATAAATTGTCTTTATTTGCACAAAGCTTTGCCGCAGGAAATCTGCTGAGAATTGTCCAAAGGTAAAATGCAATTTAAGCTGAAGTCTGTTCTGGTGTGCTCATTCATTTTTAATAATGAAACAAGATTATCATACTATTTTGTAATACTATCTGTATAATTATGTATTTTTAATTAATTGAAGCTTATTGTGGAGAGCCGAAGACGAAATTAGTACACTTAAATCCTGGTGGTAACTTAAATGGATGCTAATCTATGATGAGAGAATTTTACTTTTACCTTTCTATTTTAAAGGTCATCTTTTAGAAATAATTGGTTTTTCAAGCTATGTAGCTGCTGCAATTAAACTATTTATTGTTTCATGAGATTTTTGTAATCTGAGCATATGTGGAAAAACTTGAAACTGAATTAAAAATACACGAGACCTTTTCTCATGAAATGACACTTCTACTCAATGTAAAAACATCATTAAAAAACCCCCTGCACATTCCCTATAACTTTCACCTTCTTACAGAGGCTTACATTGTATGTGGTGTGTGTTGGTTCACATGATCATGTGGCTACTTACAAATAACAGTGTTCAGTTAACTTCATACTGAACGTCTAATTAAGTTCAGATGAGTGGGAGGAAGGCTCATCCTGCCCCCATTTCCGATTTTATAGTTGAATTTATAGTGTGTAGGCGTACTCTACATCTTCCCTCAGGCAGTTTAAGTTACGTATGTAAAGAAAAATACACGTAAACATTGTATAGGAAGTATAGCACCACTTAGAAATCATATGGACGCACAACAAAGGATGTTGAATGTGCTTTTACAGTGATACTCATGTACACTCTGCCACAAAATAATGGCAAGCCCTGTGACTTGCAGTTCTACATTGGTTTCATATAATTTAGGTTTCTAAAATGCTAAATATGCTCATAGTAATGTTCGGATATGATGATACTGGCTTTAGCTCAGAGAGGCAACTTTATAGAAGAGCAGCTGTTGAACAGAAATACTAATCCCACCCCCCCACCCCCCGTTTTCTTCTTCTTCCAGAATGAACTGCTGGACACGCGTGCAAAATTCCATGTTCTCTTCCTTTTCTTTGTGGCTGCCATGTTCTTCATCAGTATACTGTCACTTTTCAGCTATCACTGCTGGCTGGTTGGCAAAAACCGGTCAACAATAGGTTAGTAAACAATCTGCGGTATTGTTATCTATTCCAATTCCAAGAAACTCAATGTTATTCTACTTTCTCCTCACCGTTAATCCTGTGAGCTAGGTTAGTCTGAGCATGTGCTATTGGCTCAAGGTTGCTTAGTGTGTTTCATGGCTGTGCATACTCATAAGTAAGTTCTGTTAAGAATCCCTGGAGTTTAGGATTGTACCCCTCAATCAGCATATCGGTTTCAAGTGACTTACGGCGTTCCCTGCTACTGGCCCTTTTAACTTCTTGAAATGCTTCCTTTCCATCTTAGGTTGGCTGTTGTTAGATACAGGAGCTGGGTTTTTGTTGTTGTTGTTTAGTCGTGTCGACTCTTCGTGACCCCATGGACCAGAGCATGCCAGGCACTTGGTCAGACTCATGCTGGTAGCTTCGAGAACACTATCCAACCATCTCGTCCTCTGTCGTCCCCTTCTTGTGCCCTCAATCATTCCCAACATCAGGGTCTTTTCCAGGGAGTCTTCCCTTCTCATGAGGTGGCCAAAGTATTGGAGCCTCAGCTTCAGGATCTGTCCTTCCAGTGAGCACTCCGGTCTGATTTCCTTAAGAATGGAAAGGTTTGATCTTCTTGCAGTCCATGGGACTCTCAAGAGTCTCCTCCAGCACCATAATTCAAAAGCATCAATTCTTCTGCGATCAGCCTTCTTTATGGTCCAGCTCTCACTTCCAGGAGCTGGTTTAAACCATACCAAATGGAACATCTTTACTGAAAATGTCTGTTTAATTAGTTGCTTCCTACATTTGTTCCAGCCGCTGCTTTTGTTGAATTTGGTCTGTGTTTTTCTAGCTCATTTTTTAAGAGTGCAATTTTTAATGAAAACAACAACAACAAAAACTCTTTTATTTTGTAGACATTTTGCATTTTTGATACTTAATGGCTTTAAAGGGTTAGACAAATACATGGAGGGTAAGGCTGTCAGTGATTACTAGTCTTAATATATTACCTCCAGGCTCAGAGGAATTATGCCTCTGAATAGCAGTTGCTAGGGAGCACAAGTAGGAGACTGTTGTTGTGCTGAGGTCCTGGCTGGGCACTGTGAAAACAAGATGCTGGGTGGGCATTTGGCTTGATCCAGCAGGGCTCTTCATATATTCTTAAGAGATCTGTCCTCTTTCCCACGTCTGTTTACTTTTGTTTTCTGTGTGTGATACAGAAGCTTTCAGGGCACCTATGTTTCGAAATGGACCTGACAAAAATGGCTTCTCTCTCGGATGCAGTAAAAACTTGAGAGAGGTTTTTGGAGATGAGAAGAAGTACTGGTTGCTACCAATTTTTACAAGGTATTCTTATTTAAATTTTATTCTTCTACTTTTAAAAGTTATTAGAGTAAAATCTAGAGTTTGGTGATTTAGTGAAACTAGCAATACTGCTAAAATTGTAACTTGTATATTTCCTGAACAATGAACATACCTATGTCCTAACTAAATAATGTCTGCTAAGACCTAAACTGCATTATTTTAAAAATTATTTCTGTGCATAATGTAGCCTGGGAGGTTGCATGTTCAATCCTCTATATTGTGAGGTCCTTCTTCTGTACTGGGTATTTTAGACGAATTATTTAAAATATTCCGTATTTACATATACAGTGGTACCTTGGGATACGAATGGGATCCGTTCTGGAGCCCCGTTCGCATCCTGAACACAACGTAAGCCGCAACGGCACATCTGCGCGTGCATGGGGCGCGTTATGCCGCTTCCGCGCATGGCGTCATTTTGAGCATCTGCACATGCGCGAGCGGCGAAACCCGGAAGTAACGCGCTCCGTTACTTCCGGGTTGCTGCGGAGTGCAACTCAAACACGCTCAACTCGAAGCACATTCAACCCAAGGTATGACTGTAAAAAGCTTTTTCTTCAGGACCGTGCCACTGTACTACATACCAGTTTTTACTTTTAATTCCTCTGTATTCTAGACAGTGATTTTTGTTTTCTCCATTGTAACATCTGTTGTTGACAAACGTTTTCAGAACTTTGCAGTAGACACCTCTTTTATTCTACATAACTGTTTGTAAGTCTTGTGCATGCTTGCCTGGGAGCAAACTTTATTTGTCATGATTTTTGTCAGGGATTTAGGAGCAGAGGCAAGGCCAAGGGAGGAAACAGAGAGCGAAGGGGAGGAGGCAGAAGAAAAGATGAGTGATGACGACGACCCGAGATCTCCTAGTCTTTCCAGTGAATCAGAGGATTCACAGAAAGGAGCACCAGTGGCCAGGGCAAGGGGGGAGTCTAGGGGGGCACCCCAGGAAGATAGAGCCAGAGGGGACTCAGGGGAGAGCAGTTGGAAATCGGGACCAGCGTCACCGCCAGGGAGCAGGGAAGAAGAAGGGAGCCAGGGGGCAAGCGCTGGCAGCTCACCACAGGAGGGAGGGCATGAGTCAGGAGTGGCCACACCTCCATCGGGGAGCGAAGAAACGGTTAAGAGGAAAGTGGAAGGTTGGGCGCGCGCGCCAAGTTCAAATGCAGAGGAAGGCGGCGCAGTAAGCAGCCCGGAAAGGGAACCAGGTCCTAAAGCCCGGCGCAAGGAGGCAGGAGGGTCCGGGTCAGCGTCAGAAGAATCCCGGAAGGAAGAAACCCCGGGGGGCAGAGGGACCCAGAGGAGAACAGTCAGGCGGAAAAGGTGGAGCAGGGATAGGATATTAAGTTGGTGCACAAGGGGCGGAGACTCAGACGGAGCTTCGCCGATCTAGCTACTAGACGTAGAGTTGCGCGCAGCAGCGTGAGAATGGAAACTGCAATTCAATAAAGACTTTTACTTAATGATCGCTGGCTAGCGTGATCCTCTGTGAGCTAGGATCTTCAAGCAGCTCTGACAATTTTGTTGTGTTTTTAATATTTTGTTGGAAGCAGCCCAGTGGCTGGGGAAACCCAGTCAAATGGGTGGGGTATAAATAATAAATTATTATTAGTAGTAGTATTAAGATATACCTCCTAAGTAATATTCAATAGGATTGGGTTTCATACATTTATGGTTCAAGTTAAATACAAATGGAACCATATCAAAGTATTTCTATGACTTTAAAAAATAAAGCAGAGTCAAAATAGTTGGTTGTCATTAGTTCTTATCTGTGGATATTTGCAGATCATTTGTACAACTGTCCTTTTTTTAAAAGTGGCATCTTTGCCAAGTCCTACTGTTAGTATTCCCGGCATTAGGACAACACTTTAAAGGGTCTGTTTTAGTTGCCTTCCACATACTAATAGCTGTAACCTTGAACATGCAGAAATAACATACTGTCAAGGAATATAGGTCGCTCAGACCTTTGTAAGAACTTTGTATTTAAAAAGACTGCCTTGCTTTGTGAGGTCAGCAGCCAGGTACAATTTCTACAGTAATAGCTAACGCCCCATGTTTTAGAAATTTAAGAGAAACCACAAGAAAATGGGATTTCAGTTCAAACTGAGACATTCAAAAACACTCCGGTGAACTCTTGAGGTTAAACAGACTGCTTGTAATTTACTGATAATACACATTCTTTTAAGTCTTAAATTTCCTATGGTCAAGCTCACATAGGTGTTTTGTTCCAGTGGAGCACAAGCCTTTTTTTGATTTTGGAGACAAACTTTGTTGAACAAGTACATATATGCTTCCATGGTGTTTATACTAAATAAATAAACATGCAAATTACCTGCAGCTCTGAAATAAGTCATTTCCTGCATTATTTGTAGTGGAGGTTGCAGTGTTTAAAAGTTACTTAACCATCTGCTATACCAACCAGAACATTCCATTGTTTGAACAGGGCAATGTACTGTCTACATTTACTGAGTCACTCAAATGTGCCACTTCATATAACTGTTTTAAACCCAGTGTATCCATTAGTGTTAGTTTTTAATAGCACGCTAGTTAGATGTCATGTCTGTTTTATTCTTCAGTTTAGGGGATGGCTGTAACTTTCCAACACGCTTGGTGATTATGGATCCAGAGCAGCTTACTGTCTCAAGCCAAAATGATCCTGCTAAAAGGTGTGTGGTTTTTCTTTCACTTGTGTCTTGTTTCCTTTTATCTTACGTGTATCATTTTTACAAAGCAAGGAAAAATGCATATTGAAGACCACAGCTGTGGCCAAATGTGAACAGTCCTCTTTGTAGTCTAATCTTTTCCCTGCCTCTGCTTTTGACCCATTGCTCATCAGGTCTTAGCCTCCTTTTTTACTCCCCCACTCTAAACGTCCTTTGATACTGTTTGGCTTCAAAGTGAGTTAGGCTGGAAAGTTTATTTCTTTTTAATGGGAAGTTCTTTATGTTTGACAATATTTATAGTGCAAGCTTAGTTATGGACACCTTGTCCGTTTAAAATTGAGCTTTCTAAGCCTCAATTTTTCCTGCCTTCATCCTGACCTGCCATATGGAGCTTTCAGCCTTACCTCTCTTACAAGCTCACTGTTCTCACCAATTAATTCCCTGTGCATCCTTTCTGTTGTATGCCAGGCATTCGGAGTAGCCCTTGAGAGAGATTGTGCCAGTTTAGATCATATAACCACAAACTATTGTTTCTTGTTATAGGCTTGAACAATCCAACCCTCCCCTTTGCACTTGAGGGGAGGACATTTAAAGCCTCTTTTCCTGGTTAGCAGAGTTTCTTTCTTACTAGGAATGGGTGCCTTAAATCTCCCATCATGCATGAAGGGGAGAGGACAGCAGGCAAGCCTGAAGCTCATGCCAGTTATGTCTGAACTGAGCAATATTAATTGATATTGTGTTGGTCTCCAGAATAGCATTTAAGAATTTAACGTCCTTTGGTGCATGAACTCCAGCTTCTGATAGCAGTTCTTCTTTTCAGCTCGGGTCCCAGTCAGCCATTTCCTGTTAGGCCACTAAGCGAGTCCCAAAATCGATTGCTGGCCAGTGAAAACCAGTGGGTGGAAACCAATTCAGAAGATGAAAATGTTAAATCAGGTACTGAATGTTAACTGATTAATTATAATCACTTGTTATAGAACAGAATTTCAGCATTCTGATTAAACGAAAGAGAGAGAGAGAGAGACACTGGAGAGTAACTGAATTTAAAAATGGACAAGTTTGTCTTTTACAGATTAATACAAATAAAGAGGTCAGATACTAGCTTAATGCTGCTCCCCCCAAAAAATATTTCCATCATGTAAAATCTCTAAAATATGTACCTTTATCATTATGTTTTGTTTTATTTTTTAAAGGTGTAAAAAAGCATATTATAGTTTCATTGGAGAGCTGATCTTGGCTTCAGTGTCCATCCCTCTCAGTGGAGAGGAAAAGATGGTAAGATAACTTCCGCTCAGAAATAGTGATTTATTGTGACCTTGTAAGGCTGTGAAATAAGATTCTTTTCGTTTTGAAAGCCTTCTTTTTTTAAAAAAAGGAAAATGGAGCATGGGTGATGCATCAGAAATATAAAGCCTAGTCTTAAAAGTGAAGGCAGAAACACAGCAATTAAGGACTTGAAAATATTGCAATCTGTGGTTTGATACATATGTTTGAATGATTTTCCTCTGTCCAGAATGCATCATCTGCTGTCAGTCATGCTGAGCATGGCTTTAATCTGAACAGATCTAAGACCTGGCACCTGCTTTGAGTTATAGAATTCCAGCAATGAATACGTTGGAAAACGGTGGTGATAAGCATCAGAACAGTATTTCTTCAGTGTGGAGTAGCCACGATCAGTTCCCTTGTGTCTGCGATTAGGGGATGAGTTTTCTATAGGCTAATTTGAGATACCGCAAATCTATTTCCAAAGCAGATTTAAAGCAGCAGGCAGATTTCACAGAGCAGAAGCCAATTCCTGTTTGGATAGAAATGTGTTTACAGTGCAGTTGCCAGCATCCCAAGACCAAGCTGATAGAAGTTGTATGAGTGGAACGCAGGTGGCAGCACAGAGACCCCAGGTGGGATTCAGTCATTTTGGGGGAAGCCCTTCGTAAGCAGTAAGTCATGCAAGGAAGTGACATAGATCGAAATATGGAGTAGGTAGCCTTGTCTTTTTTCTATCTCTGTCTTTATGCAGCATTACACTAATGTAATTTGTTTTCCGTATAGGTTTCTACACTACATTTGTGCTTGGATATTACTTAATTTTGTATGGAAGACACTGATATATCAATGGAACAGTGCCAGCATGTTAGCAGGATATGAAAAAACAAAATCCTTGACGGTATCCAGTGGATGCTTATGAGCACTGTTGCATAGCAGAAAGTTTGATGCCTTAAGATTCTTGATGTGCATTTTTGCAACATGGACGTAAGCCACTACAAGGGCCAAATCCTGAAATACCCTGGAAGGATATGAGAGTATGCAAGACTCTTAGAAGTGCAGAAACTATGCATTTTGGCTGCACCGCAGTGGAGGAAACTAATTCTGCAAAGTTGGTGTGAGAAATGCCATGCCGGTGTCATACGGGAGTTTCTTCCATAGCAAGTCTATGGAAGAAAGATGGGGCAGGGGAGGAAAGTGTGAAACAATCATAGAGTATGGCCATTGAAACCGCACAGTACGATTATGTGTCTCAAAGCACTATCTGGTGGACTTGCAGCATGATGCATTTTTGCTTTCTCCACTACCATTATCAGATAACCAGTGGTATTGGTAGGTGTTGCTAAACAGCCAACCCAAGACTCTGGCCTTTTAGTCCTCTCTGATATTGAAGTTCTCTTCCTACAGGCTTGCTTTGTTGCAATACAACATCAGACAAGCAAGGTTTTTCCATTGCATTATTTTTCATTTTTTTCAGAAATAAGGGCCCACTGGCAACATGGTACATTAGTTAGGGAGAATAAAGTTTCCTTGACTTTCTGTTTCTTTAAAGTGCCAATAGTTTAATTTCTAGAATTTGTCTTATTAAGCCATATCAACAATATAATTCAGTAAAGTGAATTCCTCTCCTTCCTCCCCCCCCCAGATGTTTACCTGAATATTACTTTCAAAACTTTTTGACTGATAATCCCAGCATAAAGATCCCAATTGATCTATCCATCTTCTTTCAGCCCAGCTCCAGAGATCATCCATTTCTTTTTTAAGAGAAAAGAAACAAATATGTACTGTACTTTACGGGACTGGATTTCACAGGGATTTTTACTAGCAAAATTCCTCGAGTAAGATGTGGAAGAATGCACCCAAGGGAGAAAGAGGGTTTGTTTTCTAGTTATCCCTGCTTTGGCATCTCTCCCTCCCACAGTCTCACTGACCCTGAATACAAGGCCTAACCTTTTAAGACACAAATCTTTTTCTGAGCAAGTAATTCTACAAACTACTGTGGGGGCTTAATCTTTATTATCAGTTCACAAGAGGCAGCACAGTACTCGATGCTTGACTCAGAAGAATCCTCATCTCCAGCCGCCCAGCTCTTTAAGCAGAATTCTGGCTTTCAATACTCTTTAAGGAGGAGACCATTGTAGCCACGAAGTTCCGTCTTGGCTCACTGTATGGTGTTAGACTACCCCATTATTCTACCTTGATGTGTACCTTTTAATTCCCTATCATAAATTGTGTCCAAGCTGCTCATAGTTCGTTAGCTCCATAAAAATATTAAATTCTTCCCAAACCCCTTTTATATAAATTATCCCATGTATGATACAAGTGGAAAAACCGGGATCCACTTTGCAAATCTTAGGAAACATGGCGATAGTTGGGTGGGGGGAGTTATATTGAAAATAAATTTTGTAGTTTGTAAAATAGTTTAGGATCTTCTTAGATCTCTTAGCTTAGTTTACAAAATGAAGGAAAAGCTAAAATGGTTTGTGCTGTCTTTGTGACCAACCCAAAATCAAGAGCTGGATCCTACACCCTTCCTGTGCAAAATGCATAAATCAAGCTCAGGGCTTTCAGTGCAACTGCTAACCTCACTCTCCATACTCAAGGTAGTGGGATTTCACCCCAACTCCTGCTCTGAAATAGCAGTTGCCACCAGTGCTTCAGAGCACATGGGGGAAATAAGCTTTATGTGGCACAACAGCACCTTGCATATAGCTTCTCCAGGTCAGGTGGGGATGAACGGAGGCAGGTTTGTTTTTTTGTCTTCTTATGTCCCAGCCAGTCCACAGGATGGTCCCACAACTTCTTGCACTAGCTAGGCACTATAGCAGATGGACAGCCCCTTCAGTGTTGACGCAAGTGGGCAGAGGTGCCATGCTCTGCCTTGCTTGTCCCATTCATCATATAGTACCTGCGCTTTGACTCTTAACAGCTTCAGGAAAGGATAGAATGGAATCAAGTATATCTTGGGAGCCAGGCCATAAATTTATGGGTTGCGTTTACCAGTTAGGTCAACTATAGCAGCACATTTCTTATAGTATGTCATATATGTAGAGTACGTAAAATGGGTAACAGGGTTCTCTTTGTAGAGTGTACATAGGAATTAAGGCCCATCTGCACTTAATGTGAATGTTAGAAGTCCACACATTGCTGTTAATGCATTCCCTTTTTTCACTATTGGGGTAATAATTGTCAATATTTAATACTTTATTGATTTGCAGTCCTTAAACCACTTTGAAAATGTTCCAGAAGAACTCTTCTTCATGATATCCATTGTTTAATGTGTAAGCTATCTTGACCAGTATTGAGAAATTATACCAAAGAATATAGTTTGTAAACAGTTTCGTTTTAATTCCAATGCCTTATGAAAGCATTTTGCTAGTAAATGACCTCGCATCAGCAGGTCACATTTAAGAATCAATGTAATTTTTAATGCTAGTAAATACAGTTTGCATTCCCTAGCAGACACATTCCTGTTTCAAGAAGCTCCCCTTCCTAGTCACTGAGTTCTGATTCTAGCACAATCTGGCGTTGCTTGCTGGCCACTTTTATGAGTTCAATTTTATGTTACAGATTTGGCGTGAAGTTGTTGTTTTTTAAAACAGCAGCACTTTTTTCTTTTACCAACCACTCTTTTTTCTGGTAGAATAATGCCTTAACAATTGGTATCTACTACTAGAGTCAATCAAGTTCCAAACATCATCTTTATTTTTAATAAGATGCCAACCCTAAAACAGAATGTGATGTTAGCTCCTGGTTACTTAGCAATACATCTCTTGGCTCTGTGTTGGAAACTTATGCTTTAACTCAGTCTTAATATTCAATATGTATTCTCCAGATCTTAACTTGAATCTTGCAAATGGTAGAAAATGTCTGTCCACATTTACAGAACAATAAGTGAAGTTGAGTTGTAGAAGATCATCCAACAGGGATATGACTGACTCATAACTTGGGTCAAGTTAGGACAGCATCAGAACCTTTTTCTTAGTACCCAGAAATTGTAAACACCATCAAATGTACAAGTTACATTATGTTGCAATTCCCAAGTAGTCCCAGAATTCTGGGATTCTACCAGGAAAATTTTATATAAAGTGGTTTAAGGAATGCAGATTTTTCCTTCATTCCTAAATGCATTTACCAGGAAGTCCTATGGGTTTCTGCAGAGATGACATATAAATACATGGTTTAGAATTGCAGACCATAATGCAAAACAGAGAGCATCTCTCCACTGTGTCTTCATTTCTTCTGCCCTCGTGTGTAAATTACAAGGCCATAAGAGTGACATCCTTAGTTTATGTCTAGGGCTGCCACAACCTATGTGTTTACCAGTAGGTATGTCAAATACATTGCCCTGTATTTATGACAAAGGTGTATGCAAGGTTTTTACTTAAATAAAGGTATATCCACTGTAACTAAGTAAGCTTGCAAATACTCAAATTTAAATTGGTATGAGGTTATTTAGAGGATATATAATGTGAATAATGCATCTGTTTTTTATGTTGCAGATAGGAATATTCCTATGCACAAAGAAAGCATTGCCATTAATACTTTAAAGTGACTTTTTAAACAGACTTTTATAAATAAATTATATATAAAAGAATACAGATCATTTTGCCTGAAATTTTCATGTTTTTATCTGCACCTTGTAATATTTTCATGTGTATTTTTCACCAATAATTTTAAATCATGTTGAGTATTTTATATATCAAAGTGCAGACTTCCATTAATATCTTAAGCATAGCTCCTTTTAAGGGAAAAAGCATAATCTTTAAACCCTTCTTTGCCAAAGTGATGATACATTAAAATGGATTATGACACACTGAATGCAAAAGAAACTAAATAAATACGTTGAAAAAATGAGCTAACTTGTGAAATGCATTTCTAATTGGTGCAAGTGATGAAGATACAATTTCAATTCTCTTTTATGTGTGGGTATAAATGCGTGGGGACATCACTTGGGAAGAGGGGCTTTAAAAGTTAGTTGGGGCTATCTCTCATGTGTCAGGCCAATTAAATAAAGATAACAGTGGGCAGATGTTGCCAGAGTTCACCTCCATTTTGGGTCCCCACACTTGGCTCTATTTTGCCTGGTGTCAGGGAACTGCCATCAGAGCATCAGGTGGTGGAGGGACTTAGGCAGGATGAAAGAGACTCAACTGCTGAAGCAGGGACCAGCAGGGGGAGGAGTGGGTCTCTGAGGGAATGCGAGCAGGAGGGAGGGCTCAGGGAGACTTCCAGCGAGAACAGTGGGGAGGTATCGGAGTCTCCCATAGGGAGACCCATACCTCGCAGGAAACTGTCACGCCGTGAGTCCAGGAGACGCGTTTCCGTTAAGGAACTTCTTTGTTGGAAACGCTTCCGCAGACAGCCACTGTCGGACTCTACTAGTGACTAGAGCAGACATGTCTGAGGAGCTCCGTCACACACGGAGGTTTGTGGGGGCGCACAAACTCTGAGGGAGCACGTTTTCACGCACAAGCAGCTAATCAAACCCTCACAGCAGTCCGACAGTCATTGTACGCTGCCTGTGCAAGAGAAGGCATCATGAGCGAACCAACCGGAACCGGAGGAGCAGGGGCTGGAGCTGGTCCAAGCTTGGAAGATAGATACCGAGCGTTGGAGGTTCAACTGGCCCTGCAGACGGCGAGGCTGGAGGAGAGAAGGGCTCAGGATGCAGACAAGAAGGGGAGAGCCACTCAATTCCCCAGAAAGGTACCAGGATTGGTGCAGAAATTTGGGGGGGACCCCAAGGACTACCATGCTTTTAGGACAGAGATGCAATATGCCCTTAATGTGCAGTTCGATGAGTTCCCTGATGAGGAATCGCGAGTTGCTTTTGTAATTGGGCATCTTGAGAAAGGGGCTAGAGACTGGGTTCGACCCCTAATGGCAACGCACAATGACATACTAAAGGACACAATGAAGTTCTTTCGTGCAATGGATATCATGTTTTCCAGCGATATTGAGGAAGGGGTGGTGCGCAGACAGCTAATGGCTTGTAAGCAGGGGAGTCGATCTGTCCGTGAATATTGGACTGAGTTTACCATGCTGATTCACAGACTGAGTTGGGATTTATCGGCGGCACCCGTTCAAATGCTATTTGAAGAAGGTCTTTCTTCGGGGGTGAAAGACGAGCTGGCACGGAGCCCCAGGGCGGAGTCTATGGATCAGCTGACCAAATCTGCGCTGACCATAGGAGCGCGGCAGGAGGCAAGAGCCTTGGAGAGGCGGGAAGGGAGAGGGGAACGTTGGAAGGAGTTCCGCATTCCAGACATTCCTGAGCCAGCTTTCCCGCCGGCAGAGCCGATGGAAATCGGAACAGCGCGCGCGCGCGCATTTTCAAAAACCAGCGAGGGAGCTAAGAAGGAGGGAAAGGGCCCCCGGAAATGCTATCTCTGCCAACAGCCAGGCCACTTTGCCAGAGTCTGCCCCCAGAGGAAGGAATGGCAAGGGATGGTGGGAGCTGTTGAGGGGGGAGAAGAAGGGGGAGCGGAGCAGGTAAAAGCCAACGCCTGGTTGCCACAATTGGGGCACTGCAGCCAGGCCAAAGAGCAGTGAAAGTGCCCGTGCCAGAAGCTCCTCGACCTGCTCTAGTGATTGAAGTGTCGCTAGAGCTGCAGAATGGGCACCCCCTAAAAATAAAGGCGCTATTGGACTCAGGCAGCTCCTGCAATTTTATGAGCAAGGAGTTTGCTGCTGAACACCAGATACAGACCATCCCTTTAAGCAACCCCCTGCAGGTGACCACGATTGATGGCAGGGAGTTGTTGGGAGGAGGAGTCCGCTTGCAGACTGTCCCAATGATAATGAGGGTGGCAAGGCACACAGAACTGATAGCGTTTAATGTGGCCACCCTGGGAGGCGCTCCCATTATTTTGGGAATGAGCTGGCTAGCTCTACATGATCCGCTGGTTGGCTGGCATCAAAGAGTGGTGTCCTTTGGTTCAGCACATTGCCTAGAACACTGCAAAGGGGAGAAGGGTTCAGTAGGGGCCCAAGCCACCCTAGCAGGGACTGAAGTAATGGGGAAGGTGAAGGTACCACCACAGTATGCAGATCTCAGCGACGTGTTCAGCGAGAAGGAAGCTGACCAACTACCACCTCATAGACCCTTTGATTGTCAGATCAATTTACTCCCTGGAGCACAGCTTCCCGTGGGCAAGTTGTATGCCATGTCAGACAGGGAAATGCAGGAGTTGCGAGGGTTCATTGACAAGAACCTGAAGAGAGGCTTCATCAGAGAGTCCAAAGCAGCAGGGGGGAGCCCGGTGTTCTTTGTGGACAAAAAAAATGCGGACAAGCCGAGACTTGTATGTGATTTTAGGCGGCTGAATGCAGTGACTGAACCGGTGGCGTTCCCTATGCCCAGAATTGATGATATTTTGACCATGGTGAGGAAGGGAAAGATTTTCACAAAGCTGGATCTAAGGGGGGCGTACAACCTGATACGCATAAGGAAAGGGGATGAATGGAAAACCACCATGTTTACCCCTTTGGGGGCGTTTGAATACCTCGTTATGCCATTTGGATTACAAGCAGGCTCCGCGTGTTTTCAATCTTTTATGAACCACGTGCTGGGCCCTTTGCTCTACAAGAATTGCGTTGCCTTTCTAGATGATGTGTTGGTGTATTCTGAGAATGAGGAGCAACATGTGAGAGACGTCAGAGAAGTGTTGAGCAGACTGCAAGCCAACAGGCTGTGGGTCAAACTGGAGAAGTGTCGGTTCCATACCAAGGAGGTGGAATTCCTGGGGTACCGCCTGTCAGACAAGGGATTGGCCATGGATCCCGGCAAGGTACAGGCAGTGCTGGAATGGAAAACACCCAAAACCAAGAAGGATGTGCAGAGGTTCCTAGGGTTTGGAAACTTTTATCGTAAGTTCATCCGCAACTTCGCCCATCTGACGGCGCCCATCACTGACTGTCTCAGCAGTAAGAAGAAGTTTGTATGGACGGCGGAGGCGGAGCGAGCGTTTGAGGAACTGAAAAGGGCCTTCGCCTCTGAAGAACAACTTCTGCATGTGGATTTACGAAAGAAGCTAAGGGTTGAAACAGACGCATCTGACAGAGCCATAGGGGCGGTGCTTCTTCTGCAGCCGGGGAAGGAGGAGTCGGAGTGGCGTCCGTGTGCCTTCTTCTCGCGGAAGCTGAACAAATCCGAGAGGAACTACACGGTGTACGACCGAGAACTGCTTGCTATTCATGAGGCGTTCCGGAGATGGAGGCATCTGCTAGTTGGTGCACAACATAAAGTGCAAGTGTGCACGGACCATAAAAATCTAGAGTACTGGAGAACGGCACGAGTGCTCAACCAAAGGCAGTTGAGATGGGCCCAAGAGTTCTCCAAATTTAACTTTGAGATTTGTTATGTGCCAGGCCCAGAGAATGTTAGGGCGGACGCTCTCTCACGCAAACCTGAATATTTGGAGGGGGAGGGAGCACCCGAAGAAACCCATATCATTCCAGAGGACCGCTGGGTGTGTGGGGCGACTTTGGTGGGGCAAAGGGAATTGGTAGAGGGTACGGTGCAGGATGCATACGCCCAGGGGAAACTCAGGGATCTCAGAGGGGAGGAAGACAAACCCGGTGGTTTTGAGGAGAGAAATGGGGCATTGTATTATAAGGGAGCGTTATATATACCTGAAGGGGAATTGAGGGAGAAAGTACTCAAGCAGCTGCACGATAGCCCCACAGCAGGGCACTTTGGGCAACACAAAACCATGTGGCTGGTTACCAGGGAATTTTGGTGGCCCAAGGTCAGGGAAGATGTGCGGGAGTATGTGAGAGGGTGTGAACAATGCCAAAGAGCCAAGGGGGAGAGGCAGGCGCCGGCTGGTTTATTAGAACCACTGCCCACACCTGAGAGACCGTGGGAAGCAGTGGCAATAGATTTCATGACTGATCTGCCAAGGTCTAGAGGGAAAACAGCCATCATGGTTGTAGTAGACCTGTTAACTAAAATGGCCCACTTCATAGCCTGCTCACATGCGGTTACAGCAGAAGAAACCGCCAAATTGTTTGTAGAGAATGTGTTTAGGTTGCATGGCGCCCCCTTGAGGGTGGTTTCAGACCGAGGGAAACAATTTACTTCCAGGTTCTGGAGGAAGCTCATGAGCTTACTGCAGGTAGAGGTTAATTTCTCGACGGCCCGTCATCCTGAAACCAACGGGCAGGCGGAAAGAGCAAATGGGGTTCTCCAACAATATTTGAGGTGTTATGTTAATGACAGAGAGAATGATTGGGTGGAGAAGCTGGCGTTGGCAGAATTTGCCTACAACAATGCAGAGAACGTGTCCACGGGGATGAGCCCCTTTTTGGCTAATCACGGGTGCCATCCCAGAGCCTTCCCAGGGGGGGAGGGGGAGAACTGGAGCGTTCCAGCTGCAGAACAGTTCGTGGAAGAAATGGAAGCGATCCATCGCCAGCTCCAACTCAACTTAAACAGGGCTAAGGAGGAATATAAGAGGCAAGCAGACAAAAACAGAAGGGAAGGTGAAAGCATCAGGGTGGGGGACCAGGTGTGGCTGTCAACCCAAGGGTTGCCATTCAAAGGAGGTTGTAAGAAATTAAGACCCAAAAGGCTGGGTCCGTTTGAAGTCATACAGCAGGTCAATCCAGTGGCTTTCAGGCTCCGGTTACCGAACCACATGAAGCTGCACCCAGTTTTTCACAGGTCGTTGCTGTCACCGTATAGAGGAGACAGTGAGGGGAGGGTCACTAGGGGACCAGCAATGGAGGAGAAGGAACACAGCTACCATGTAGCGGAGATCCTCGATTCCAGGTGGAAGGGAGATCAAGTAGAGTATTTGGTAATGTGGGAAGGGGAACCGGAGTCGGAAAACACCTGGGTTAGGGCAGAGGATGTCAATGACGAGGTTTTAATAGAGACTTTTCATCAGAGGTTCCCACGTAAACCTCAGCCTGTAGCGAGGTTCCGAAGGGAATACTTTGCCACCACCGACGAGGAAGAGGAGTTGGAGGGGTTCCCAGATTCTGAAGAGCAGGAGGATTCAGCTGGCCAGGACGACGATCGATGGAGAGAATTGTTCGAGACGTCAGAAGATGAGGAAGATTCGTTTCGGGGTTTTAGCCCTTCACCTCCCAGGGGGGAGGAATTGGGAGGGGGTGAGGGGGGCCCTGGAGGGGAGGTGGATGTCAGGGAACTGCCATCAGAGCATCAGGTGGTGGAGGGACTTAGGCAGGATGAAAGAGACTCAACTGCTGAAGCAGGGACCAGCAGGGGGAGGAGTGGGTCTCTGAGGGAATGCGAGCAGGAGGGAGGGCTCAGGGAGACTTCCAGCGAGAACAGTGGGGAGGTATCGGAGTCTCCCATAGGGAGACCCATACCTCGCAGGAAACTGTCACGCCGTGAGTCCAGGAGACGCGTTTCCGTTAAGGAACTTCTTTGTTGGAAACGCTTCCGCAGACAGCCACTGTCGGACTCTACTAGTGACTAGAGCAGACATGTCTGAGGAGCTCCGTCACACACGGAGGTTTGTGGGGGCGCACAAACTCTGAGGGAGCACGTTTTCACGCACAAGCAGCTAATCAAACCCTCACACCTGGAAATGTTAGCTAGTAAGGGCTAACAAATTAGGACAGGATACATTTCACAGGTCCCATTGACACTATACTTGAGATGGAAGTGTCCCAGCCCAAAGCATGGATCACTGTTGCCTACCTCTGTCCCTGACAGGTTGCTGCTAGAAAGCATGCTACCACTGAGGACACACAACATGACAAAGCTAAAATAAACAAACACTCTCAAGATACACTTCCGGGGAAGGAGCTGTCGCAGGTTAGTCACCTCTCTCGGGAGCTCCCCAAAGATGTAATTAAGTGGTAACTAACGGTGGAGGATTATGTGTCATTTTTGTCTCTGCTGAACAGAGACAACATTTGGATTAATTCCTGGATGTTCTTGATGGATTGCTTGCTGATGTGGGATCGAGAAATCCTATTGGACGGGTGAGTGACCAGGAGTGGGGAAAACGACAACATTGCCCAGGCACTGCTAAAGATCTCTGGAGGTCAATCTTCTAGGAAAAGACATAACCATACCTCCTTTCTTTAGTTACCGTATTTTTTGCACCATAACACTCACTTTTTTCCTCCTAGAAAGTAAGGGGAAATGTCTGTGCGTGTTATGGAGGGAATGCCTACGGGTGGCATACTACGGATTTCCCTCCTGTAAAAACTATGTGCGTGTTATGGTCGGGTGCGTGTTATAGAGCGAAAAATACGGTATATCTGAAACTACTATAAATCAGTAAAGAAATTAAAGAAACTACTTTGTCAGTAAAAATGTCAATTTGAAATACGACCCTAAAGCTGCCATTAGAAGAGAAGTCATTGAAAGACTGAAGGCAAAATTGTTTTTTTTCAGGAAGTATCTAGTTTGTTTCAAGGAAAGTATACAGCTGTTTATAACATGCACCTGCTTATAACAGAGAAGAGAATCTCTAAGAAGTGTCTATGTTCTTGTGCTGTTATATCTTTGATCCTCCGTTTCACAAGTGATTGCATTGACAGTAATGAAAATTAATGGTTGCTGCTGCGCTCGCAGTAGGAAGAATGGAATGCTAAAGATGTGGTTAGGACTGTACTACTAGCAGCACCCAAGATTGCAAGTATGTTAAGAAATAATCTATTAACTGTGGCAGGTTTTCAAAAATTATTTGATCAACAGAGAAAGCAATTAAAAATGGGAGATGCAGAAAATGATAATGGGCAAATCACTGAGTAAAGTGGAGGTGGGTGTGGAATTACAGCTCCTGGGGAAAAATACTGGAGATGGTTTGCTACATCAGGAGGAAGGTTTTACACAGATTGCTGAAAAGTCACAGCTCCTGGGAAAAATTATCAAGGATCATTTGTCGGCCCTAGAGGATGGTTTATTGCTGATGCTGGAAGGAGTGCAACAAATGTAATGCTGGAAGGCGATGGAATTCATGGAAGGAGGACTCTGTGTATAACTTGGAATCATCTCAGAAGATAAAGTGATCATGCTTCCTGCAATACTTTTGGGGAAAAAAGAATGGAAATACAGGAAATTGAAAGAAAAAAATGGCAAGGACTGAAGACCATGGCAACAGGAAATGGAATTGGAAGATACAGGAACTTTTGGGGGAGTGCGAATTAATGTCTACTTGTGATTAATTGTGGACATTGTCATATAAATACAGTAAAGAAATTCATGAGGAATAAAGAATAAAGGACTGAACTGTCTTTTAAAATCTGGTGGTAAAGTTGTGAGGGTGGACCGGAGGAAGATTAAGGCCGACTCTTACTTTTAATAATAATTGGAGAACCTCTTTTGGACTTCTAGGATGGGAAGGGAAAGGAATGAAACTGAGATGCCTGGATTTAACACTGGGAAAATAACACCTAGAAGGAACGAATAACTGGACATTACTTTGGATTGAACATCAGATTATTACGAGAAACTTTTGCAGGCACAACTTGAGGAGAGAGGGTGATCCTTTCTAGACAGAATAGCATTACCAAAGTTTGGAAGAAAAAGAACACCTGTAACTTGGAATGAGCACTGAGACTGAGAGCTGAAGAGTAATACATTTATTTACAGGCCTTGTTGCATAACTGGTGGTTGCCACTGTCAGCAATTGCAAGCAGTCCAGTTTTTCAAGCTTCTGTCCATTTCTTGGTCACATTAAGGTGACCCAGATGTTCTGTAGCATACTTATGCTCTGGAAACTTAGCTTTTTCTGCAGCTATTGCTCTTTCCCGCCATAAACGTCTGCGTTCTGCATTGTGGCGATACTCCTGGTCTTTTGTCATGTATGGCCGGCTCAGCCAATATTCATTTTCAGCTTCCCTTTCCAGCCTCTTAATGATACCCTGTTTCATTATCTCTGTAACGAACCTCGGCCGTCTGTGTTTACCAATCCACTGACTCCCAGGAATGCGGTTTCGAAGCCGTGCTATGGTCAGAAACATACCTTTAACAGCAAAGGAGGTTTAACATTAATTACTTGAATATTCTTCAATCAAATACAAGAGGTAATATTATTTATAGTTAGCAGCTAGAACCCATGGCTATGATGAATTAGAGAAGCTCACTTCTAGCTTGAGACATCAATGTGTACACCTATCTCATATAGGATTTTTGGCAATCATCCGTGTGTCAGAGGCTGCAGGGGTCTTTCTCCTGATTTTTGATAATGTGTAAGTAGAGGACAGAATGGTGCAGCTTTTGATTCCCACAAAGGCACCCTTCCCTTCCCTTCCCTTGATTCCCTTCAGTTAACGGAAAATCCAAGTGAGGCTACACTGAGCAGGGATTACATTCTTGGGGTAGCACCTCATATGCAAAAACTCCTATACTTGAAGCACCCTCATATGAGCAATCTTGACTGTGAAGAAAGACAGCTTAGTTTTAAGCTCTCTGCCTTGCTTCCTGGGCTCCAGGAGGCTCTTGCAGACAGTCCAAGTTCCTGGAAATTTTGTGAGAAAAAAGAATCATGAAATCTCCAGGAGATCTCAGATTCATGTGAAGAGACACAGGAGTACAGTGGTACCTTGAGTTACATATGCTTCAGGTTACAGACTCCGCTAACCCAGAAATAGTACCTCGGGAACAGAGATCGTGCTCCGGCGGCACGGCAGCAGCAGGAGGCCCCATTAGCTAAAGCGGTGCTTCAGGTTAAGAACAGTTTCAGGTTAAGAACGGACCTCCGGAACGAATTAAGTACTTAACCCGAGGTACCACTGTATAATATAACCCCCCCGCAAAGTATCCACAGATGAAAATAGTCACTCAGTTGAAACCCGTCTCTTCCTGTACCAAAGATCACCACACTTTCTATTACTGATTGCTCTTGTCAATTAAACTATTCTTAACTCCATTTTCAGGGCACAAAGCGGCTTACGTTACTCTAAATGCATGAAATAAAATAACAAAAACGCAGCAGCATCTAAATAGTTTTTTTCAAGTACCGTACAGCACAACTCAGCAAATCAGACACACAAAAAACCCCAGAAGAAATATTTATTTTAAAGACCACCAGCAGTGAGGGATTGTACCCTGGGGATGTAGTTCTAAAGTGTAGGACCACCACCGATAAAGCCCTGTCCCTATATCTCACAGGAAGCCTAGGGAAGCCCTCTACCACCTGCAAGTTGTAGAAAGTAAACTCTGAAATGCACAGCGCTGCAAACCTCTCACACTGCTGAAATTCCTAGTCCTGGAAATTTAGAGGTGGTTTATTCAAACAACACTTTTGAGAAGCAAGGCAACCCCCACACTCCCATTTCTTGCTGTAAGGCAAGTGTGGAGGTTGCCCTACATCTCAAAAGCGTTGTTTGAAACTCCCCACACTCTACATGCTGGAAGAAGCATGTGAGCTGCTTTGGCTCCCCACCTCCACCCACTCATGGGGAATGAAATCCTGCTTTCTGTGTTGACCCTGTTCCCTTGCCCATCGCCTGATGCCACCAATGATATCAGGTGATCAGCAAGGTGTGCATGATGGGGGGAGGGAAATGGCCCCATGGACAAACCTGGACGTCCTTGAGGGCCAGAGGATCCCCACCCCCTACGGCGACACTTCCCTGGAGGCTCACCTGGAGCGTGTGAAAGGACTGTGACCCGAGTTCAGTTCCAGCAGCGGAAAACAACGCCTCTGCTGCTTAAGGTGCGTCCTCTGCTTTAATGCTACGCGTTTGCTTTTTTGCGCCTGGGCTTCGGCTGGTAAATCTTGGGAGCTCTAGTAACAAGAAGAAAAACCAGCAGATCGGACACGTCTGAAGTGCTTCCATCCCGGGATGAGATGGCAACTAGCCCCTGCCTCCTTCCACTGCAATTCTATCAATGCCTACCAGCCACCTTGGGCAGCTTCTCGGTGTCCCGCCCGCTTCCTCTTGCCGCCGGTTTAGAGGGAAACCCTTTCCCCCCGCCTCCTCCCACCTGCTTCACCGCCCCTCCGCTCTGCCCGCCCGTCCCCGCAACCCCTTTCCCGCTGCTCCCCTTCAACTCACCGGTCACAGGTCCGCCCGTCACACCTCGGCAGGGAAAACAAAATGGCGCCGCCCGAAAGGTTCGTCCGTGCTTCAGCCTCAAAACTCTCGCGAGAGTAAGGAGACCTCCCTCCCTCCCTCCCCAGGTTCGCTGAGGAGGCGTGGAAAGGGAGCAAAAGCGGGGCTGGCTCGCTTCCCTGCTGACCAACCGTTGAGCTGGCAGATTCAAACGTCGAGGCGGGAGAGGGGGGTGTGCCGTGAGAGAAAAGCGGTAGGTGTTGGAGACAGAGAGAGATTTAAAGGAGCAATTCTCCCCCCCCCCCCCGCTTGCTGGTCTTCAAAAAGGTCCCTTTTACTGGGCAGGAGTCTGCGCGCGTCTGTTTCCCGCCCCCCTCACCGTTTTATTGTTCCTGCCCGTAGGGAGAGGGGTTGTAAATACGTGTTAGCGAGCGGTCGTGTGGAAGAAGGCAGAGAAGTTGCAGGTACTCTAGACTCCCCGAGCGTGGCAACGGTAAGGCTCCTTTTTGTCTTCTGCACCTTTCAGGTTTTTCTTTAAAACGTGGGGAGGGCAAGATTTGGAAAGCCTTAATTAGTGGTTGTTCATCATCATCAGTTCTTTTTAGTGTAGCATCTTAAAAAGCGGAGACATCACCTTGCCAAAAAGCCCCTATAGTTAAAGCTATGGTTTTCCCAGTAGTGATGTATGGAAGTGAGAGCTGGACCATAAAGAAGGCTGATCACCGAAGAATTGATGCCTTTGAATTATGGTGCTGGAGGACTCTTGAGAGTCCCATGGACTGCAAGAAGATCAAACCTGTCCATTCTTAAGGAAATCAGCCCTGAGTGCTCACTGGAAGGACAGATCATGAAGCTGAGGCTCCAATACTTTGGCCACCTCATGAGAAGAGAAGACTCCCTGGAAAAGACCCGGATGTTGGGAAAGATGAAGGGCTCAAGGAGAAGGGGACGACAGAGGACGAGATGGTTGGACAGTGTTCTCGAAGCTACCAGCATGAGTTTGACCAAACTGTGGGAGGCAGGAGACAGGAGTGCCTGGTGTGCTCTGGTCCATGGAGTCACGAAGAGTCTGACATGACTAAACGACTAAACAACAATTCTCCCAAGGTGGATGCAATGCATCAATACAGTGGTACCTCAGGTTAAGTACTTAATTCGTTCTGGAGGCCCTTTCTTAACCTGAAACTGTTCTTAACCTGAAGCACCAATTTAGCTAATGGGGCCTCCTGCTGCTGCTGCGCCGCCGGAGCCCGATTTTTGTTCTTATCCTGAAGCACTATTTCTGGGTTAGCGGAGTGTGTAACCTGAAGCGTATGTAACCTGCGGCGTATGTAACCTGAGGTACCACTGTAAAATACACCATTAAGCATTCTAAGGTTTAAGTGTGGTAATATACCGTAAATTTCGCTCCAAAACACGCACTTTTTTGCTCCGAGAAAGTAAGGGAAAATGCCTGTGCGTGTTAAGGAGCGAATGCACGGATCAGAGCCATGGCTGCCGTCAGTCAGGCAAAGCGGGAGCCACTTACACGCTCTACGAGGCTCTCACTTTGCTTTCTTTAAAGCGACCTGGAGCCAGGAAGGAGGGAGGGAAGGAGAGCCATAGCAGCAAAGCCGGCAGCAGCCGCTTACACGGGAGGAGGGAAAGGTCTGCGCGCTCTCTAAACAGAGAAATGAGGCTGCAGAGAGATGGCAGGAAAGATAAAATTTAAGCAACCAGCAGCAAAATAAAACCAACCTCGAGCTCTGAGCCAGCGCAGTGAAAACCAGGAAGTAAAAAAAAAGGCTGGGGAGGGCATGAGGGAGAGGGGAAAACTTCGCAAATCCCCCGCGTCTCAGCTGATCGGCTGGGATGGAGCAGCTTGTTTTCAGGCAGGATAGATTTGAGCATTGTCTGGGTCCTAGTGCCCCTACCGCTTTTTTGTGCTCGATTCTATTGCTGCTGGTGGCTGCTTATCATTCAGGCTGCAAGGAGGAGCACTTTTACACAGCTAATGGCGAATCCCCTGCAACCCAAGTCCTCCTCACTTGCTCAAATCTATTCCGCCTCAAAACAAGGAGCGGAAGGAAAAGGCTGCAAACTGTTAAATGGAAAAAAAACCCAGGCACAGGGCAAATACCTTAAGTATACCTTTAAAGCAACAGTGCTCTTTCCCTCCCTCCTCCCCGCGGAAAAGCTCCTTGTCCCTTGATTTCTTTTCCTTCCCTCCCCACTTAAAACGTGGTTACAAAGCACGGATCCACATGGATCCTCAGGATTTTTGCATTGGGCTACCCCAAACTCACTGTCAGATCACATGTCTGTGGCCACAGCATGAACCATAAAAATCATACATCCACTGTTTCATTTAGAATATTTTTTCCTCGTTTTCCTCCTCTAAAAACTACATGCGTGTTATGGTCAGGTGCGTGTTATAGAGCGAAAAATACGGTAGATACAGAGTTTAGCAGCATGTAAAACGGTTCTTTTTATATGACAACTGGAAAGCGTGTTCTTGGATAGTGAGGTTACTAGGGGAGAGTTATCTTCAAAATCCATTAGGGAGCTTCCAAAGCATCTGGCTGGCCCTAGTATGCTGGACTGAAGAGGCCTTGGCTTGATCCACATTTTTAAGGATTTATAAAATGCTTAACATGAAATATAAAAACAAAATTGCAAAGCATATCAAAAGTCATTAATGATAGATTGTATTGGCCATGGGCTAAAGTAAATAATTAGCTGGAGGAAGGCCTGAGTAAAAAACAGAGGTTTGAGTAGATGTCCAAAGCACAGGGCAATAGGTGCCTGTCTAATCAAGGAGGGGACAGAATTTAATAATATTTGTACAACCATACTGAAGGTCTTGTCAGTAGCTGCACGCTGAGCACTTCCATCTTTTGAGTGTGGAGATATAGCGGTCTAGGTGATCTACAAAAAAGCCTGGACCTGAGTTGTCTAGGACCTTATAAAAAAGTTCAGTCTTGCAGTGCAGTGCCTACTCAGAAGAAATTTGGTTTCAGTGGATCTTACTCTCAGGAAACTGAGAAGTACTCAAGGACCACCTCTGCCCATATGAGAGGTCTGGAGGGTAGCAGCATGAGAACGGGTCTTTTCAACTGTGGCTTCCTGCTAGTGAAATGCGCTTTCCAGGGAGGCTCACCCGGCACCTTCAGGCGGCAGGCAAAAATGTTTCTCCATAACCTGGCCTTTGGCTATTATCTTTTAATTGTGTTTGTATGTAAATACATAACATGCTTTTTATGTTCTTGTTTTGTATTTTTATGCTGTGAACCGCCCTCTGAAGGGTGGTATACAAATATAATAACTAATAATAAAATAATATTTGAATCTGTTTAATTAAATAATCACTGTCATTTATTCTTTATAGAAGGGCTAAAAGTACTGAGCAAAGTTAAAATGCACAGTCCCTGGCCTAAGGCTCACAAATTAGAATGCAGTTGTATAGCTTAGATTGGCTACAATATTTCATGCTTTATTCTGTAATAACATCATTTGTATATGGCATAGTAAAAGAGGCAACAAAGCACACTAGCAAGCTGTAGCTACAGCTGGTTGCTTTTTGAGGAAGATATTCTTTGAATTATTAGGGTGATGGCTTCTCATAAAATTCTCATAAAAAGTGTTCTTTGGTACTTTATTTCAAAGGGCATGGAATTTCACTTCAACTTGAATACAAAAATTATAGTTATCAGTGATAATAACACACACAAACACAAAACTGTCGCATTTCTTATGCACTGAAAAGTCTCAGAAATGTCAGACCTTTGTGGGTGTCGTATCAGTGGTAGCTAATGACAACTCACACTATCCAGCAGTGTATGTGACACAAATTTACTCTGCTGCAGGTGTTCCTTGGATTAAACTGATTGTGAGGAAAGTCTCTTGCAAAACAACCAAATTTTCCAATGCTGAGCTGTTAAAACTTTATTTTTATTTATTATTATTGTTATTATTTTTATTACTCTTCTGTGGCTTGTGTTCTGCCTATTTGTTGAAAAGTTGCTCTGTATTCTTTCTGCAAATTATGCCAATAGCAATAAAAACCTGCTGCGTTGTCTAGGGTTTTCCTTCACTATGGACATCAGCGGCATGTTCTTCAGCAAACTGCGAACCTTAGCGGTCACTGTGGAAAAAGAGGCCGAGCAGCTGAAGCAGATTTTTCAGAGTGAGGACACAGGTAAGGAAGACCCATGAAACTAAAATAAAAAATACATGTTATTTTATTATTTATTGTATTTTACATAGTATTCAAATTGTAATACAATAAAATATAAGAAATAAAATTGTAATTAAAAATCATATAGCATCTAGCACAGTGCATTGCTACAATGACGTGGAAAATGGTCCAGCAAGACCATTAGTGTTTTTTTCAAATTGTCTGTAGGAAAAATAGTTTGGGAACTGCTCTCCTGCAGAATATCTTAAAGACATTGAATTGTGTTTTCTTTCTAAATCCATTTTCATTTAAAAACATGGCTTGAAGAGTTTGAAGAAGATTCACCAATGAGGTACTTACACGAACTGTTCTCTGAAGTCAGAACACTAAAGGTACTTTTGATCCATTCTCCACAACCCCTGCCCCACCTTTTAAAACTCTTGCTGTAATTTCACTGGTTATGTATTAGGTATGCCAAGTTCTAATTCACTGAAATTCTAAAGAAAAAGCTAGCCATTATTGGTTCTAGTCCTACCCGGTACGACTCAAACCAATGGCTTCAAGTTACAAGAAAGGAGATTTCCAGCTAAACATCAGGAAGAAGTTTCTGACAGTAAGAGCTGTTCAACAGTGGAAGGGACTCCCCTCGGGAGGTTGTAGACTCTCCTTCCTTAGAGGTTTTTAAGCAGAGGTTGGATGGCCATCTGTCCTGGATGCTTTAGTTGATTCTTGCATTGCGGGGAGTTGGACTTGATGACCCTTGGAATCCCTTCCAACTCTACAATTCTCTGATTCTATGCACTCTGAAATAAAGGACTAAATGTAAGCATGAAGATAAGTCCTGCTTGGTAGTGAACGTTTTACATTTATGCATTTATGAAGTAAGTCACATTAGTAGTGAGGGGTAACGTTTGTTTGTTTTCTTCCTGTGTGTTAGCTATGATCCTAAATATGCAGGAAAATTAAAACACTTCTGTTAAGCTTGCACCAAATTATCCATCAGTGATATACAATGTTGGCTCTAATCCTCCAAAAGCATGTGGAGGAATACCGTATTTTTCACTCTACAAGACGCACTTTTTCCCTCCTAAAAAGTATGAGGAAATGTGTGTGCGTCTTATGGAGTGAATGCAGGCTGCGCAGCTATCCCAGAAGCCAGAACAGCGAGAGCGGTCACTGCGCAGCGATTCCTCCTGCTGTTCTGGCTTCTGGGATTCAGAATTTTTTTTTCTTGTTTTCCTCCTCCAAAAAGTAGGTGCGTCTTATAGTCTGGTGCGTCTTATGGAGCGAAAAATACAATATATCATTTATATTTTGTAGAAGAATTGTTTCCCTTCGTTTAAAAAAAGAACCTTTGTTGCTGCTTTTGTTGGCAATAATAAAAAACTGATGTCATAATCCTGCCATACTGCTTGCTGACGTATACAAACTTCAGTATTGTCTAAAGATAAACTTTTTTTTTAATTGAAGAGTGATGCTGATAATACTCTTTGTAAGAGTTCTTCAGAAAGAGATGCTACATATTATTTCTTGAAAGCCACTAAAGTTTTGATGAAACGAACTTCAACAGATCTTGGGAAAATAAGAGACTTCTTCCAGAAATATGGCTACAAACCCATTGTTGGCGAGGATACAGGTAACTCTGAATATATTCCACATTTCACTTATCGCTGTATGTGCATTTTTAAAATTAAAGAACGTATTGGGTGTTTTAACAGAATGCAATAGAAGCTTTCAGCTTGGAAATTGCTAATACTTTTGTTGCATACTCACTCCAGTCATCCTCCTTTTTTATTCTAGTGTAAAATGTGCTTAGAATCCTTTTAATTAAAAGCTCTGACTTATGTAACTGCTATATGCCTCTAAGTACTGAAGCTGTGGAAGCTATATGCTTTAATGTAATTCTTTAATATACTTCCCAGGCTTCTGCCCACGTATCGCTTGCTGTGTTAAGTTTTGTGTAATAAACCTTCCATCCAGTTGCAGATACTGCCCACATTGAATTGCTTTCAGTGGTGTTTGCATTCAAGTGTACATCCATATTCTGGTATAGCTAGTCAGGTTTAGTTTTCTTTCTTTTTTAAGCTGCATTCGAACGGTAGAGTTCCTTGTTTCCTAACTATGCTTACGAGCTCTGGAGTATATTATGTACAGTGGTGCCCCGCAAGACAAATGCCTCGCAAGACGAAAAACGCGCTAGACGAAAGGGTTTTCCGTTTTTCGATGCACTTCGCAAGACGAATTTCCCTATGGGCTTGCTTCGCAAGACGAAAACGTCTTGCAAGTCTTGCGATTTTTTTCGCTCCCCCCCTTTTTCTAAGCCACTAATAGCCTTTTAGCCGCTAAGCCGCTAAGCCTTTAATAGCCGCTAAACCGCTAATAGCGCTAAGCCGCTAATAGGGTTGCTTCGCAAGACGAAAAAACCGTTAGACGAAGAGACTCGCGGAACGGATTATTTTCGTCTTGCGAGGCACCACTGTACCTCCTCACTGCTATTTCTTCCTATTATCCATGAAATTCCACTCCTCTTCCATTGTTTGCTATACCATTATTAAATAGTATATTATCAATCCTCACAATGGTATATTATTATTATTACTAACTAGGCTTTCTTATAATTTCTCTTATAATGAGTTTGAACTAGGATTTTAATTGAGTTTGCAAAGCTTGACTACAAGAGAACAGGGTGGATAAAAATAAATGATTTTCTTTTAAAAAAACTGATTTTTTAAAATTAAATGCTTTTGGAGAGAAAAAATCATTCTAAAGATAGTTTTCTATTTAAGTTATAGTCCAAAGGCTATTCATCAGAAAATAAAGATTTGTTTTAAGTTTTTCATGTGTGCTAAAACTCAGTCTAAGATTTATTTATTTTTAATTGTTTAACCACATCAGTTAACAAACATGGATACATATGCTATAATGTTATTGTTTCAGTTAAATAAATTGTTTAAATTGTTATTAAGGAAATGATTATTTTTCTCCTTCCAATAAAGTACAGCAGAAAATTTGTCCAAATATAAACAGTTAACTTATTAAACCTCACAATGATTTCATAACTATCTGTCTATGTATTTCTAATAGTATAACCAAATCAGTAATTTTTGATGTAACTGTAAAAACTACTCTGAAAATTTATTATTCCAAAAATGAAACCTTCATCTGGTTGTAAATATTAAGATAATACCCGCAAGAATTAGTCTTTTTGTAAAAAAGAAAAAGGAAAAAGATGATTTAAATCAAGTCTTGCTGACTAGTGATTTAAATCGATTTGATTTAAAACAAATCCACCCTACAAGAGAATCTGCTAAATATTAAACCATAACCATGTATTAACAACGGAAATTCAGCTATTTCACTATACTGTGCTAATACTCCTGATCTCCTTCAATTGAGAGATCAGAAATGTGGAAATGCCTATGAGCAATTCAGTCTTTAAAAAGTTGGTCATTTTTGAAACTAAGCAGTTTATCTTTTTAATAAAGCAAAACAGGATGAAGCTGAAATTAACCCTGAGTCTACATCTGCTGAAGAAGAGCCCAAAATCCTTGATTTTCCTGAACAATCATCTGCACATCATGCTCTTCTGCAAATTCCACAGCTTTCAGATTTTGGCCTTTCAAAATATGCTCTCCCAAGTACTTCAGGCATCTTGCATAATCAGCCCACATATGCACAGAAGGAGGAACCGAGAGTGGATTATTCTGAGCGTTTATCACCCAAGGCAGAACAGTTTCGTATCTATGGGTATAAAATGGGTTTGAATGATGATACCACAAGTTTAGTGGTAGATCAAACTATCTTCCTACTCAATCCCAAAAACAGTAGGTAAGTGACATCCTTTGAGAGTTCCAAAAATACATGGGTTCTCATTTCTGTCTAATGACACGTTCCATCCTTGAGGTGATCGGCCAGCAGATTTGCAGATTTTGTGTGCACACAAATATTTAGTGGGAGGAGGGTGAGACTTGCTGCAAACCTCTAATGGTACCATCACTTTAGAGCAGTAGTCTTCAACCTTTTCTGACTCAGAACTGCACCCCCCTCCCCGTTTTAACCCAAGTATGCACTTGGAGACTCATTTCTTTAAAACCATGTTTATACGGTGCTGGTACTGCTGTTGCAATCTCTTGAATCAGGCTGCGCCCCCAGCTGGAAGACCAATTAACCATTTACTCTTTTTTTGAGATTTTTAAATTCTGCCTTTTGTACAAAACACTTTCAGCTAATGGTTTCCAGTTGTTGTTTTTTTAAAAAAGAAAATGCACAAAATAACTCCATTCCCTCCCGGACGCCATCAGTAGTAACCTAGCACTGGGGAGAAGAAAAGCAAGCCCCCATCTCCCCATCCAACCTGGACATACATACATCTCTGTGATGGGACTGAGAGTTGAGCTATCAGAAAAGATGGCCGCAAGTGCGGGTGATTGATCTGTGTTGAAGTCATGAAAGAGGGAGAGTAGAGAAGGGCATCTCCTTGAGCCTCCTTAATAAACTGCAGTCTCCCAAATATTTGAGTGCATGTACTTTGTAAAGTTCCCATCCAAGAAGCTTACGGTCTATAATTCAACACAGGAGGAATGGGATGGAAATGGAGACCAGGGTAAACAGGGAAAATGTGTCTATTTTATTTTACTTGTGCTTAAGTTTGTTCTCCTCTGCCCATTCACAATTACTGAAAAGAGAAGGGAGTTGATGAGGGAAAGGCACAGACGTGTCAATATGAACTTCCTTTTCACCAACTGACTGTAGAGAAGTTCTCTAGCCATAGTTTTTGCCACAGCACTCAGTGCATAGGGCTTTGGGATCATAAACACAGTATCCCTTCTTTTCTAGAATTAGGCACTCTCTTATATGATGTGACTATATTTTTGTCTTATCCTTAGGCAAGCTAATAATAAACCGAGTGAATCTGCAGTGGAATTGGAATCAAACAAGAACCTAGCTACACCTAAGCAAAAGAACAAATTTTGTGGTAAGCCCTGTGTATTCAAATTAGGCTAGTGATTTCTTTTCCGTAAGGAACCATTCAAATACCCTAGGCTTGTAACTAAAGAGATTCCAGAGTATAGGGTCTGAAGGCATGTGAGGCTGCTACCTAGCTGGAACTTGGCAGATCTCCTGGGAACATGTGTGCCATGGGGGTCTGTGAGCTATAAGAAATGTAATGAAAGTAAAGAGTTATCCAAAGGGAGCCTGTGGAGGCCTGGTTCCAGGGATATTCCAGGCTCTCTTAATCAGTTTTCTTTAAAAAGAAGTAATAGTCTTTCTTGTGTGAGCCTTTGCATATTTACTCAGAAGTCAGTCTCATTTTAATAGAGCTTATTCCCTAGAAATTGTGTTTAGAATTGCAGCCTAATAAGTAAATCTGTTCTTCCAGTGTTTTGACCAATCGGTACAAAGAAAATAACTGGGAAACGCATTTATTTAGAAATTGAATAAAAATATTTTTAATTGATATTTCATACAGTTGAATAACTTACAACATCTTGGGCTATCCAAATATAGGTTGAAGCTGTTCTGCACCCCCTGCCCTTAAAAACCTTTATATACTGCCTTTCTGTCTAGAAAAAGGTTCAAGGCAGCTCACAAATTTCATAAAAACAGTCTAAGAAAAACAAAGAACAGGCAGAATGAAAGCTGAAATAAAATCTAGTAAGCAGCTCCAATTTAAAGCCAGGAGCAAAACAAAACAATTGCCTATTCAACACGCCTAAAGGCTGCTGGAATGAAAAATGTCTTTGACTTCATTCGGGAAGGGGATAGGTTCTGGAGCCTAGAGGCAACCAGCTACACGATATACCACCATCAGTTGAACATCAGATGGTGGGACAAGCAGGAGGGTGGCCCTAGTTGATATTGAAGGAGGTGGCAGCCCTTTGGATAATTTGTTCTCAAGGTGGGCACCATGTTGGCTGCCCCGGCCTAAGGTCATATCCAGTACATTGAATTTGGCCTGGAAATGGACCAGAAACCACTGAAGTGGGTATGAACTGAGAGAGTGATGACAATTTATCCTGATAAGGAGTTTCAGAATTTGGGAAAACTTGTTTCTGGCAATCTGATTTCATTATCAGAATGTAACTGTTCAGAAGCATATATCAAATTCTGCTATGCAGAAAGGCCAAAAGCTTGCATTCACCAGTGATGGAAGTTTCTATTGCATTCAGATATAAATCACTGGGTCCAGTGAGAACTCTTCATTCATGGAAGTGTGGTCCTCAGTTCTGCATTTTCATCCTTTTATGCCTGAATTTGTAGACTCACTATCTGTGTGAAATTGCCAATCATATACTGTGTTTTCAGATGACGATTATATGGCTTCACCCGCTGCACCTGAGTTCTGCACGCCTGGCTTGAAGATTCCCAGCAGAAAGGATGCCATATCCCCAGAGAGTAATAAATTGGATGCCTCTAATCATATGACAGAAACGTCTCTTCCAGATACAGAGTCTCTGATAACAAAACCTAAAGTAAGCACTGAGTTTTTATTTTGTAAATGAAATGGGTCTCTTAATGGGACTTCTGCACCATGCTGTACTCATAGGAAAGGCTTTTAACAATGAAGATCTTCAAAGGATGTCTTAACTGCATGATTTATTTATTTTTAAAAATGTCCTTGTATTTCATTATCTGAACATTGCAATTCTTTGGGTCTTTTTCCTTACAGCAAACATGTGTCCCAAATAATACAGTTGTTGGATATGGCACTGTTCCACCTGTCCCTCATTCAGACAAGTATCTGGAGTGTCTTGAACCACCTTCAGCAGCACTGGATAGGCTTGAAGAACTGCCTCCTCCAGAAATATCAGATTACAGTAGCCTGTTCAGTTCTCCTCCTCCTCCTCCTGAAATAACCGTGATTCCAAGGCAGATTTCTCAGGTGAACAAGTTAAACCTTCCTGCTGCTAATGCCGATTTTGACATTTTTGCCAGCAAATTGTTTTCCTTATGCGTGGAAAGTATAAAACTTGGAAAGGTCCACGCTTCTCTAACATAATCTACTTAATTATTTTTATTTTTTGTTACAGATCTTGTCAAAATACAATCCAAAGGTAGAAGCATACAGATCACTGGAAAAGGGGACTCGTGTAGGAATTGCTACGCAGTTTGAAAAACAGCCTGTTCTTGATACTGGGAACAAAGAAAACAGGTGAGATTTGAGCATGAGGTATTCCACACACACCCCTGGCTTTTCCAGACACTCGGTGGAAGTAGCATTGTACTATGTGCAGGTATATGAGGCACTCGCTGCCCCGTGCGAAGGCCTGGAATTAGTAGGTAGATTTGTGGCATGGTGTCCAAAGAACAGGACCCCTACTCATCCCTGCCTCTTGTGGGTTTGCACCCAGCCACAATTCCAACCCACCACATGGCATCAATGAAAGCTAGCTGGGAACTCTCCTGCAGCCAGTCATAGTTCTTGGAAACACTGCGTGGATCTGGAGCTACTGTCAATATCTTTTGAAGTTTTAAGATTCAGTATATTAAGAATAGGTCTGGATCAGGCCAGTGGCCTGTCTAGCCCAGCATCCTGTTCCCACAGTGGTCAACCAGAAGCCCAAAAGCAGGATTTGAGCATAACAGCATTCTTCTGACTTGAGATTCCTTGCTGCTGGCATTCAGAGGCAAACTGCGGCTGACACTGGAAGTAGAACATAGCCACTGAGAGCCTTATCAGTGTCTAATAGAAAGGAGGACAGACTGAAAGGTGGGATTGGGCTAATTGAAAATCCCATTACTCAAATCAGCTCTCGTTGCCTGGGCATGACCCACGTTTATTGGAGGAAAAGGTGAACAGGAGTTCAAAGACGGTAAAGAAGGAATGCAATGTGTTTCCACTTTCAGACTTAGCAGTTCAATAGAAGAGTGAATTTTTAGACATTAAAAAAACAAAAACCAAGATGGCTGTCCTTTAGTCAAGACCCCTATGAAATGAATACAAATGGGCATGTTTCAATGGAAGTCACTTGAACATGGTGCCAATATTATAATTTAACTGCTTTGTTTGTTTTTCAATTACATTTGCAGAAAGTAATATGGATGAAGGCTATGACTTGGCTTTTTAGAGGATGCTATAATGAAGATTGTCCAGCAAACTCCATGGGAAAATATCAGAATATTTATTTCTAACCGTTTGGCAACCAGTTTAACTAAAACTATAGTCTCTTCTTTCATTTCCCCAGAGACCCCCAAATACATTATGAAAACCTGTATCTCCATGCTAATGGAAGTTAGGACTGCATTTATTAAAATTCTGCTTGTGAGCTGATATGTTAGGATTGTAGAAGTGAGGGGGAAACAGTTAAGAGTGGCCTACTCTGCTGCCCGGCTCTTAAACTAATTCGATCTTTGAATCCACCCTCCCCCTGCCCGCAAATTTTCTGCATATTTTTAGGACTGCGGGAGTTGCCATTGTGGTTTTTTAAATTTGCTATTTTTTTATTAAAAAAAGTTAGATGGAACATTCAGGATTGTAAATGTTCATACTTAACCATGGTCTGTTACCAATGTTTCAACATAGTATTAAGAAGGCATCCACATATGTGCTGTAGAGGGGATCCTGGAGCAGATTTGAGAGGCTGCAGAAGTCCCACTGTACAATACCCCATATTTTTGTTATGGGCAAAACCCCCACTAACGTTCCAACTAAAGCAATCCTGTTCTATCATGATTGAGAATGTTTTCAATTTTATAGCAAGCAATTCATGAGAGAATCGCATCTTCAGTCTACAGCATGTGATGTAATGTCTAGACAAAAGAGCAGGTGGGCAAGCAAGCAACCGGAAAACTTCCAGCTTTTGTTTTTGATAGCAACTGCTATCATTGTCATGAAACACATTTTACAAAGCTATGTCACTGCTTTTATTTTTACAAGTTTTAAAAAATAAAATTATTTAACAAGGGCTTAATTATATCAAGACAGTCATACAGCTGTGGAAACCTTGCCTGTGGAAGATTTTTTAGAACTTCCCATTTTTAAGGATGTAACTTCCAGTTGAAGCAACAATTGCATTTTAAATTGGGCATACGTTAAGTGGTTCAAATTCTTTCGTAGTCAAATACAGTCAAAACCAGAAGCAAAAATAGTAGCCCTCCTGGTCGCACTTACACATCAGTGAATAAAATAGGGTGTAATATTACAGGTGTTAAGCTGCCATGATTTCCTTCTATTATGACCAATTTCAGGATGCTTTTCAACAAACCTTGACACTTCTGTCCATCTGATAGTGTAAGTCCTACTACAGCTGTATTAGGGAGAATATTTTTGCACAATGAATATGCAATTATTGAGCACAGATGTCGTGCTCACCGCATTGGCAATCCCATCATCTACACCCAATACTTTGTACCTGGGAAAATGCAGCTCTCCCAGATTGCGTTGTAGACTGATTTCTGACAAAATAGGTACTTTATGGATGTTCAAAAAGTAACCCGATTTCTTAAAAGGCAATCTTACAGTGCGCTTATGAAATACCTCTCATTTAATCTTTCCACACTACAGGCTGGCCTTACAATATATACGGTTTCAAATACCTCAAGACTGCTTGTGGTGTTTTAGCCAAACATTACACACTTTAAGAAACACTGCAGTGTCTGGTTTTCAGCTATTCAAAAAAGAAAACCTAGCAGAGAGCACCCTTCTAAAAATATACAGTAACATAATTTCAGTATTTCTACAGCTTAACAGGTTTTCTAGTATTTTCACTTTGCATTAAAAAAAAGAAGCCGTTTGTAATCTGTATGACCATGTAGTGTTGGTCATTAGAAGAAAGCAAAATATTAATAAGGTCTCATTCGACCTGATGGAGGCGGTGCTCGATTTGGGGGAGTAATTGCTATGTCCAGGTAATCCCCTATCTGGAACTTCTGAGACTGCAGAGTCATGGAATCATCTGTGCCCTTTCTGCCTGACATTGTACTGCCAATCTCTTTCACCCTGTAAAAAGAAAATAAGACCAAAATATGAACATGAGCCATATCTTTGTTCCACCTAGTCAAGTACTGTCTCCTGTGATCAGCAGCAGTGGGTTTGGTAGCTTTAAATTAGACACACTTAGAAAAGTGCAGGTATAAGTAAAGGTGACTGCCAACTTACATGGGGGATAAAACCAAAACCACATATAGTCAACACACTGCGTGCAACGGGGGGGGGGGGGGTTGAATTTTCAAAGGTTTTATTTTCCTGGATGTCCACCCTGTTTTTACACACCCCTTTTTAAAAATTCTACGCACATAAAGTTGAATGTGCACAAGTTAAATGTGTTTACGTTGTGTGTTACCTGTACTTATATGCCCTTTTGCAACAGCCTAGGAAGGCATTCCTCAGACTGCGGAAAGGGAGGGACCTAATTACATAATAAACTTCCCATTTACAGCCTAGGTGTTCAGATTACAGCATATATGGGCACTTACTAATACATGTTTTAAGATTTTAGAAGCTAATGCACAATTTCCAGTGTATTATAATTCCTATGAAGAATTTCATTAGAACTTTTCAGATTTTGCTACAATTTGCATCTACTGACTCCACTGACAATTACCTGTAACCAGGCCTTTTAAGATCTGTGAAGACTATTGCAAAGTTAAAATGCGTGCCCTTTTTCCTTGCTTCTGGGTAGACTTCTTTCACTAAACTTGTCAGTTCTTTTAGAGTTGCATCCATCCTGGAAGAAAAGCAGCATTATAAGTAATATAGTATCCCTAGATTTTAACATTGTGATATTAAGTCAAAACTCTTAAGAGGTCAGTGAACTGCATCAAGTGAACTACATCTCAGTGAACTACATCTCATTTTAGAGATTTCACAAAGGATTAGTCTGAGTTAATTTTACATAGGACAAAGAACTATTAGACTATGGCCATGCCATAACCTAAAATCCAGAATGAGTGTCTTGTTGTTCAACTGCTCTTTGTCGATTTGCACAACACTCATGCAAAAATCAACAGCATTAGGAGCAAGAAACATAACTGTAATTTTGCATCTTGGTCACATTCCAATTTGGACCAGGGCATTTGCTGGATAAGAAGTGCCGTATGAGACACTCCTCCTGACCCAGCAAGCACTCTGGGCTAAAAAATAGGCTGCACTACATTCACAAAGGTGCTGTAGATACAAGTCTCCTCATTCAACAGATGGCCCATAAGAAATGGGAGGACAACCAAGAGACCTTACGTCATTGTTCCACAGGAAAAAAGCAGTACTGGGAAGTTTTTCTCCCAACTGGCTGGTACAATGGTACCTCGGGATGCAAACACGATCCGTTCCGGAGCCCCATTCGCACCCTGAACGGAACGCAAGACGAAACAGCGCGTCTGCACGTGCCACATTTTGCTACTTCCGCGCATGGCGCCACTCTGAGCATCTGCGCATGCGTGAGCGGCGAAACCCAGAAGTAACGCATTCCGTTACTTTTGGGTTGCCATGGAGCGCAACTCCAACGCGCTCAACCCGAGGTATGACTGTATTTGTCAGTGACGAGGACTGCAGAAAACAAAGAGTAAGTGCTGGATGCATTCCACAAGTGCCCTACTCCAGACTGTCTAAAAGAAGAGGTGGGAGAGATTCTGGGCCTTCTGAGGCAAAAATATCAAAGCTTCACCAGTTGATGTTTGGCCTTTCATCTAGCAATGAAAAAAGCAGCCTCTGTCCAGTGGAGGGGTGTGTGGCAACCCACCTTCAGTTACCACACCAAAATTGCTACAAGTGGAGAAGTGCAGCTCAGACTGCTGCCACTCACCAGGTATAGATCTGCAGTTCACTGGAAGGTACGTTTCCTCGGGCAAACTCATCCATTCGGTGATGGCGCCCATTATTGGTTGTGAAGACCCTCAGAAGGAGGGGGCAGGTCTGTAAGGCAAAGAAAAGACCACCATTCACTTGCTGCAAAGCAAGCAATGAATGACAACAAACCCAACTAACTTAGATCACATACAAGAATTGTTTTGTTTTCAACCTACATTTTTATACAACACTTTTAAATTCTTTTTTATGACCAAGTCCTAATGTAAAGACTATCCTTTTAATCAATACTTACAGCTAAAATTATCAAAGGGGGAAAATATTTCAAGAGCTAAGATTAAATTTGAGACTGTTAAGTACTCTTAAAAAATAATTTCTAAAATTTAATTGCATTTTTTCTTTTAATTTTGATAACAAAAAGCCAACACCTTATATACATTAAAATGGAGCAGGGATCTGTTTAATCTATGATAAACCATTTTGAGGCATTTTTTTACAATGAAGAAGTGTATAAATGTTATGAAATAAATAATAACAAAAGTTGGCCCTTTCTGTAACATTTGTTATTATTTATTTCATAAACTTTATATACCATTTGACTAAGAAACCTCAAGGCACTTTAGTGGAACCTTTTTAAAATCTAGAGGTACTTGGAATTTTCTTCATATGTAACGGACTTGTGCTTGGGCTACAAAACACTGTAGGATGTAATTACAAAGTTTAGCAAAAACTGTGGCTAAATAAAGGTTAAGACTTTACTTAATTAACTGCTCAAAAGATGTTCCAATCAATTCACCTGCATAATATGTGAGTCGTTATTTTATGTCAATTCTCTTATAGTGTAATAGGCAGTGCTGCTGTTTTATGTCTTGATATTTCTTATTTACGTTGTCTTCTGCATGCATATATCTTCTGTAGTATCATTCCTTATGTACTTTTATTACTGTTTTGTATCTACATATTAAAAAAAAAATCTATTGCATCTTAGCTCTTTCCCATTAGACGTAATATCCCATGGATATAAAAGCAAGCCAAAGTGGAAAAACTGAAGTTTTCTATTGGAAGCCTGGGGCGGGGGGGGGGGGGAGAGAGACCACTTGTGTGGACACACCCCTCCCCACTTTTTCGAACACCACTTAGACAACTTATCTAAACGAGCGTTTCTTCAGCCATAAAATAAGGACACACACACACACGTAAACGGTATGGTTGAGAGAAAGGCATCTCTTAGTTCACCAATGCTAAACACTGAACGTCTGAGTAGGCCATCACGAAGAGTCTCCCAACAGGTGAACCAGCCCTCCCTGTGAAGCATACACGCTGCTGCAAACGCGGGCGTGTAACGTGTGAAAGCGCCCTCCCGCCTCTTCTCCACACCTTCTCACGATCGATAGGCTTCTCGGGCTCCTTCTTAATCTCCTCCTGAGTAACGCGAGACTCCACCGCCATCTTGCTGTCTGGTCGGACCGACCTCCGTGGAAGCGACCCAGCGAATCGAAAGGGGAGAAGCTGCAGCCTCTGCGCCAAGGCTCCGGTTCCAACCCACAAGCCGCACCTTCCTCCCCGCCGCAAGTTCTCCCCCACCCCAAGAGCCCGGACGTCCCCTCTACCCGCCTCTTCAGGCTCTGCTGAAGCAAGATGGCGGCGCCCACGGGCGTCAAGCTTGCTTTTGGAACCGCGGCGGCGGCGGCGCAAGTTCTCGCGAGGTCTAAGAAGCAAAACGTTGGGCTTCAGAGGCGAAGCTCCTTCGAAGTGGCCAATAAGGATTCGCTCCGCGATGGAGGCGCGGAGATCCTGGGCGGAGATTGGGGCGCGCGGCGCTGGGGGCAGGGCAAGAGTTGCGGTTGGGAGAACTGAAAAGAGAGGCTGGGGGCTGTTTGTGAGGCGTTCTGCCGCGGAAAAAGCGGGTTTAGTGGGAACGCGTGTCTGGAGGTGCAGGTTCACACGTTCAACGCCCCCTTTGGCATTCGGACGCGCATTATACACCGAAAACATTTAGTAATTGAAAGCTTTCATTTTATATACACTGTAAAGTGTACACACGCCCAATATATACCATCGTGGTTATAATTACTCTTTGTTACCCAGCCTTCACCCCAACGTCCCAGGGCAAGTTACAACAGTTAAAACGTGGTATAAAAAACAGTTTAAAACGACGTAAAATTACCGGAGTGAAGTGGGTCCTAAAAACCCGCATCTGGAGTGTCAAATGAAGTACATGATTTGTAAGGCGCAGTGGTTTATGGAGCGCCGGTCTTAGGATAGTGTCAGCCTATGAGCATATAAAGTTCCATGCTTCAAAATACCAGCTTTGATCGCACTTCAGTGCCCTCACAATATCTCCCTAACCCCTTGCATTTAGAAGTAGTAAACATTTTTACTACTGGTAAAACTGTTCCAATAAAAAAATTCATATACGTGTAGGAAGAAAGCAACTCCCAAGTATCACAATTCAGCAAGCACAACGATCTGTGGGACTTGTTTTCTTTTTGCATAACAGATGCAATTTCATTTCTCAATGAAATGTTTACCAAAAGAAAAAATACAGGAAAATATACGGACTCTAAGTCTGCCTTGAGTTCCCAGCATGAGGAAAACACACTATATTGTACAGCATGGGTGGGATGATTTTAGTTTTGTGTGACATACTTTTCAACAATCAAATTTATAAAAGACTTAATCTGGGTAGGCACCTTTTGTTATTGGATAGTGGGCCTGTGCCTTTAAATGGCTAACTGGCAGTCAGAAATTCAGCTGTACATCTTTTATGAGCAGTTCAATTTGACATTGTTAGCTAAGTTTCACAGGAGCTGCAATGTAACCTTGAGGCATTGTCTATGCAAATCATTTTACAGAGAATTTTCTTTTACTTGATACTAGCAATTGTTGGTAATCTGGAGTACTTTGTGGATAAGCTAGAGGGCACTGAAGTATACTGTATTTCCATGCTTAGCTGCATAAGGAAGTTGCAGACTCAGAAGGCAGTGCATTAAACAACCAATTTTATTGCTGTTTCTTTCCTAATTGAAGAGAGAGAGAGAGTGTGTAACATGTTTACACCTGAAAAGTGTTCTTCATCTTCTTGGAAGGTAGTAGAAGTCTCCATATTGCTTTGGCAAAAGCTGTTGGGACTTCTATGGCTCTGCCTGCCGTTTCCCCCAATCCTTTTCTCTGAAGCTCTGTGGCACCTTAAAAGACTAAATAGACTTTTTATGTAGGGCAGTTCTCTTTCTTCTGGCAGGTAACCCTCCCTGAGAAATGTAATCAAGAGACACCAGTTTTTCTTTCGCAACGTTCTTGTAATATATATCTCATTAATGCTGAGGCCTTTAGTGACAATATTACTTTCCTCTAATAATAGCTCTTCGGAAGTATTTTAGGAATCTGTTTGTCATGCAATTAAGGATGTGCTTTGTTCAGAATAAAAAAAAGAGGGGGTTGATTGTTTATAGTAGTAAATGTGTGTTTTAAAAGAGGGGGTGGAGTAGGGACACAGGAAATCAATTCCTCATACGGCATGAATCACTTACATTCTTGGCAACCAAGTTCAAGTTTACAAGAATGCTCAGTTTGATCAACTTCCTTCGAAATATTGTTAGCTGAGAGCACAAAAGTGGTTGGGGAGAACAGGAGAAAAAAGATACATGCATGGATCTGTGTAGAAGGCTTAACAAATGACAAGGAAGCAGTTAATGTAGTAAATAAATGTTCTTGCTCAAAATATGTTGCAAATTTACTATCGAACTAGTGGTCAGGTGAGAGAAGAGGAAAAAAGGTATCCTCCTAAAGCTTTTTTGCATTGCAGAAATGGGAGAAGAAGTGAGAGCTGAAAATCAGATTCACATTTTGAATGTGTTGCCCATTATGATTCTGCTTTAAGGCATTATTTTGCCCATTACTAAGAGGCAAAATGGGACGCGGGTGGCGCTGTGGGTTAAACCACAGAACCTAGGACTTGCCGATCAGAAGGTCGGCGGTTCGAATCCCCGCAGCGGGGTAAGCTCCCGTCGCTCGGTCCCTGCTCCTGCCAACCTAGCAGTTCAAAAGCACCTCAAAGTGCAAGTAGATAAATAGGTACCGCTCCGGCGGGAAGGTAAATGCTGTTTCCATGCGCTTCTCTGGTTCGCCAGAAGCTGCTTAGTCATGCTGGCCACATGACCCGGAAGCTGTATGCCAGCTCCCTCGGCCAATAAAGCGAGATGAGCACCGCAACCCCAGAGTCGGTCACGACTGGACCTAATGGTCAGGGGTCCCAGACGAGAGTACCTATATTATATATATATATATATATGCATCATTTTTAAGTATACACTTAGCATGTTTTATGTATATGTCTAAAAGGGTAATTGATGAAGCAGTTCCAAATTGTTTGGGCTAGTCAGTACCAGCATAGGGACTGTAGCAGTCCCTGTCTTGGTGAACAATCAGTAATGCAACATGAAACTGAGCAAATGAGCAAGAAATAAAGTACAATGGAGCTAAAATACAGTGGTACCTTGGGTTACATACACTTCAGGTTACAGACTCCGCTAACCCAGAAATAGTACCTCAGTTTAAGAACTTTGCTTCAGGATAAGAACAGAAATCGTGCTCCGGCGGCACGGCAGCAGCGGGAGGCCCCATTAGCTAAAGCGGTGCTTCAGGTTAAGAACAGTTTCAGGTTAAGTACGGACCTCCGGAACGAATTAAGTACTTAACCCGAGGTACCACTGTACCTACTTCCCATAAACACTGATGGTATCTGAAAACTGCACATGACTAACTCAGAAAGAGCGTTGCGTCTTATGTTGCGTTGTACAGCTCGTTGAAAATACCATCTCAGTGTGTGGTGACGGGGGGTTGGGGGGAGCAAATTGCATACCACAGATGATTTTAAAAGGTTTTGAAAACAAAACTGCTAGTAAGGCTCTGGTGGTGGGAACATCCCATGCCTGGAGTTCTGCTAATGAGACATTCCTGTTGAAAGAAAAAGATATTTTACGGTGGTAGAAGATCTGCCTTGTGGGCAGAAGGTCCTAAATTCAATCTGCCCGTAAAGCTGGAAGAGACTCAAACCCTGGAGAGCTTCTGCCTGTCACTGAAAGCATTGGTGAGCTTGAGGGACAAATAGGCTGATTCAGTATAAGGCAGCTTCCTATGTTCCTGTATTTTTTGTTCCAGAAAGGAGGGATTGCATGTTCTGCTGGTTTCCCCCCAGCTCCTTTGCTCCTTGAAAATCTGCTCTGGAAGGTTTGGGGACCCTCCAGAGAAGCATGAGAGGCAGTGGGTGGGGAGAAGAGATTGGCCAAAAGAATCTGTTGCCTCTACTAGTTGGGATCCGAGGCATATTTTTATAGATTTGGTGTCGCTCCATGTACTGTTTCATTTCCCCCCGTTTCGAAAAAGGATATCATAAAAGCTCTGCATCTCCTTTACATCTGCAGGTGTGGCAGTGGACGCGCTGGACCGTTGTCTTTCCTTGGTAATGGACTGGATGAGAGCCAACAAACTGAAGCTCAGACAGGAGAAGATTGAAGCACTCTTTGTGGGCGGTCATGGACTAGAATGAATGGGAGGTGACCTGCTCTTGATGAGGTTACTCTTCCACAGGAAGGAGCAGGTGTGTAGCTTGGAGGTACTTCTGGGTTCATTGCTGTCCTTTGACGGTCAAGTGGCCTCGATGGTTGAAGTGCCTTGCATAAGTGGCCCACTATGGCCCTATCTGGCCAGGGGTAGCCTAACTTCTGTTGTCTATTCTCTGGTAATCTCTAAGTTAGATAACTGATATGTGTTGTATCTGGGGCTGCCTTGCGGAATTCAGCAGCATTGGATGTATTTAAATGAATTATAAAATTCTAGAATAGAATAACACAGTAATTCTTTCCTGTATAACAAGGTTGGGAAGGGGTAGAGAAGAGCTTTGCCAGAGCTCTTTGTCCACCATGGAGACCCCCACTATGCTTGTGTGAAATCCTTTGGGCATAGATCTACTGCTGGCATTAACTAGTGTTAAGCCCTGAAAATGGGCATTCCAGGGGTGGGACAGAATCAGCCCTAGATCTGTTTGATCCATGGACGCTGGTTCATTAGGGTATATGGGGCAGTGCTCCACCAATGTCAAGCTTTTTATTTCTTGCCATCTTGCTGCTGTCAGAGTGAGGCCTTATGGCCATTCTGAGTTAACTGGGTGACCTGCTTTATTTTAGACAGCCCAAATGGACTTGTAATCAGCCAGAAGTGCTGCTGTTGTGCGAGGTTAAAGTATTTACTGTTATTTTAATGCTTGTCTTTCTGCCAGCAAATGCCTAAGTCACTGACAGCAATGCTTTCTTATGTATGTTTACCCATAAACAAGACCCACTGTGTTCAGTGAGGCATACGCCCAGGTAAATGTGCCTAGCATTGCAGCCTGAATGAAGCAACTCTAATCTTAAGCTTCCATATAAATCACTCAGAGCACAATTTATTGATCCACACAAAAACATTTTAATATTTTTAACTGTTAATTTTAATTGTTCTCAATAGTTTTTACTGATAATTTTAATATTTATCACAAACCACTTTGAGGCTTTATTACAATCAACAGTAATTAAATTTTGATAATTACCGTATTTTTCGCTCTATAACACACACCTGATCATAACACGCATGTAGTTTTTAGAGGAGGAAAATCCGTAGGCATGCCACCCGTAGGCATTCCCTCCATAACACGCACAGACATTTCCCCTTACTTTTTAGGAGGAAAAAAGTGAGTGTTATGGTGCAAAAAATACGGTAATTAAAAGGAGAACTAAGGTGGCAGTTCTGGCTCTTGAAGGCCCCTACAACTAACAAACCAAGCTAAACTCTGGCACCAGCAATAGCTTTGAGCTTAGAAATCTGTCTAATGCAGTAGTTTGCAAACTCCCCCACACACCCTAGTCCTATTGAAAACTGCTGAAGGTCTTGGCGGACCACTTAGGGTATTTCTGCCCACTGCAGTGATTGTGATACCCTGTGCTATATGCCGTATGATTTTAAACTCTATTTTTGGATGCTTTTATTTTTTTTCTATACTGTATTTTGTAAAGAAATAGAATTCAAATTGTAATACAGTATAAGAAATAAAAGAAGCCACACAGATACCATTAAAAAGGAGTACGACTATAGAATGATGGATGTGTTGTCGCCTGTTTTCAACCACAAATCCACAAGTGTGCCCTGGACCACCGGAATGAACCTTGTGGACCACAATTTGGGAACCCCGGTCTAACGCTTTCACGTACCTCCGCATGGGAGAATAAGGATGCAGTCATGAAATCCTTCCACTGAAAAATATATATCGTCTTTCCACAGCTGTGGTTTTATTTCATCACGAGAGGCGCACATGCATAGAACATAGAAGAATTGTGGGAGTTCCTTGCCTTATGGTGACATTTCCGTGGGGAAAGGAAGTACACAATAATAAGATTCACTGACTATGTGTGCATATATTAATTCCGGTAAAATAGCAATTGGAAGTCATGCTTCCATTGCTCCTGAAACCCAGGAGAAAAATAATTATTCTGCTGTAAATATTTGGCTGGAGGGTTTTTGTAACAAACCTTAATGTTTTCATAGAAATCAGTGAGTGACTAATGCTTGGGAGCTGACTGAATTCATTCCAAGACCAAGAGTTATGAAACTGTGCTTTGAGCTAGCTTCCTTTCACATTACCACTCTGTCAAGTAGAGCCCTGACCTTTCAGGACCACCCTCTTCAGGAATGGAGGTCATTCCGCCTGCATCCTGTCTCACGAAGGCACACCCCTCCCCCTCCAAGTGCAAGAGAGTTTCTGCTGCAGACGGACTGTGACATTTTGCTTCCCTGTACAGTTTCTGCTATGGATTTTTGTCTGCCAGTGAAAGACAACAGTGGTGAAGCCAACATGGATAAAAACACACACAGCAAAAGCAACACAGTACTGTAACAGCCTTTCACTTGGAAATGCATCATGAGCTACTGAAATAGACAGCAGAGGAGCTGGAAGTGTACCATTAATAGACAAGCTGCATCTTCCTTACTTAGATACTGTGTGGTATGATACTCAACTGAGCACTATTTCTGGGGTTCTCTTCATCTCTATCAGTGTTTCTCTACTAACTTGTGATGCTTTTCTAAAACCCCAAGTCAAGGGGCTGAAATGTGACCTCTCAAAACCAAGTCACACCTCTCACTGGCACTATTTTTCAGCCTCCTTGAGGTTTTTTTGCCCACCTGGACTGTGTTCTCAAACTCTCAATTATGCTTCTTGCCTGAATGGAGGATAGACAGAGGCATCTGAGTGTTTGCAAAACCAGCCTATTGTATAAAGATGAAATTTACATTAGGTGCGCCACCCATTTTGTCTCTGGCCCCACCCATGTGCCCCCCTCAACCCCCACAGAAGGTTGTCCAGAAGGGAAGGTCGCCCACTGTTCACCACCCCTGCTAGGTACATCTGTCAGGTTCCATTTTTAACTCCGTACTCCAGTTTAGGAGGCCTTCTGCCTACCTTGTAAATGCTATAACCAAGGTAAAGGTAAAGGGACCCCTGACCATTAGATCCAGTCGTGACCGACTCTGGGGTTGCGGTGCTCATCTCGCTTTATTGGCTGAGGGAGCCGGCGTACAGCTTCTGGGTCATGTGGCCAGCATGACTAAGCCGCTTCTGGTGAACCAGAGCAGCTCACAGAAACGCCGTTTACCTTCCTGCCGGAGCGGTACCTATTTATCTACTTGCACTTTGACGTGCTTTTGAATTGCTAGGTTGGCAGGAACAGGGACTGAGCAATGGGAGCTCACCCCGTCACGGAGATTCGAACCGCCGACCTTCTGATCGGCAAGTCCTAGGCTCTGTGGTTTAACCCACAGCGCCACCCGTGTCCCTTTTATAACCAAGGACCCTTCTCCAATTTGGTTTAAACTACTCAGAATCACTATCTGCTCTGAAAACGACCTTTGCCAGCAGGAAACAATCAAAGCATCTCAACTTGCCATGCTACCTTTGGCACTTCCTTGAACACGCTTATCTATCCTCCTGCAATTCAATTCTTTCTCAGACTTACTTCTACAGGAGTAACAAACACGTTTGAACATGTTGCAGGTGGCAGATTTTGGCGGTACCATTAAAAAACACGAATTGCCATATTTATTATAATTATTCTTCCTAATGTTTAGGAAGAACTTCCTGACAGTAAGAGCTGTTCGACAGTGGAATTTGCTGCCAAGGAGTGTGGTGGAGTCTCCTTCTTTGGAGGTCTTTAAGCAGAGGCTTGACAACCATATGTCAGGAGTGCTCTGATGGTGTTTCCTGCTTGGCAGGGGGTTGGACTCGATGGCCCTTGTGGTCTCTTCCAACTCTATGATTCTATGATTCTATGATTCTATGATTCTATGATTCTATTAACTTCTTTTTACCTCTAGGAAAGGCAGCCACTTGGATTTTCCCCTTCCGGCACAATAATATCTTGTGCCATCTCGTGTTGGAACCACCACACTCACCTGGGTCAATCAGTAACCATGAGTCAGACAAAGGTAAAACAAAGCTTTGTTTTCTGTATGCAGATGTGCCTTGCTTGGAGTGCCTTTCTGTTACACAAGGGCTGCTGCTCTGGCCAGAATGCCCTGCCTTGCCAGAGTATAGATAATAAACTGATGCTGAGCTGAAATCCCTGAGTGACTCCTGTTTCCCAAAAATACAGTCCCAACCATGTGATAACTGGGTCTCAAGGGCACACAGCCATTTTAAAGGAAAAAGCGTTACTACTACTATGAGATAACTTTTCCTCCTAGTTTTTCAGGTCTTATGATTTTGCTTAAAACCAGTAAATAAAAATTAATAAGTTACTGTGCTGAAAAATATCTACATATCACCCACCTGCTCACTTACCAAGTGAAAGCCCAGGCAGGGTGGTTTTGTTTTGTTTTGTTTTGTTTTTGTTTTGTTTTCCTTAAAAATTGGAGGGGGGACTGCCTCCCCTCATTATCCTAGCTTATTCTGGACTTTCACATCTCTACCTACTCCCTATATTTTTTATAGTCTAGCAACAGATTTTCTATAAAATCTTTATTGAGCTGCTTTTAAGACAGGGATTCAAGACAGGGATGTTGTGGTGCTTCCCGTCCTCTCCCTTTCACACTCTACAAGATAAAGCCATTCAAGAGTTTTAATTAGAGAGCAAACACAGGCTGTTGCTTTCCACTGTGTGACGCACATAAAAACCTATTTGCTTGTTCCAGTCTCACGCGTGCAGAACAGAACAGCTATATGAGAGCTGTTACTGCCTTTCTTAAGGCACTCAGGATATAAATGGTCACAACAGCATCAATAAGCGTGTATGTTAAAATTGGGCCTTCTACCTAAATGAACAAGAGAGGGAGAAGCAAGCTCAATGCAGTGAAAAAATAGTTTTTGAAGGTTTAAGACAGGGATGGGGAACCTCAAGCCTGGAGGGGGGGGGATGTCTCCCCCCCCCAGACCTCTCTGCCTGGCCCTTGGCATTCTTCCCGGGCCATGCCCACTTGCTGGCTGACCTTGCATCTCACCCACCTTGAGTGTTTTTGCTTGGCTGGAATATCCTTGAACACTGATAATGACTCTTGCTTGAAGGGAGGATAGAGGGGTGTGTAGAAATTTGCCCACAAGTTAAAGATAAAATTTGCATTCATTGTTCCACACACTTTTGTGTATGGCTCCATCTGCTCCCCCCACCCCCCATCGCCCCAGGGTTGAGGAATGAGGCGCTCCACCCCTGTTTTAAGGGATGAATTTATCAGAGGAGGTAAAAAAAAATAGTTGTGCTCATTTAACGGGAGGTCTCATTCTAAGGATAGGAACAAAACAGTGAAAGAAAAGCAGGGTTGCTGTTGAAAAAAGGCAGTTTTCCTCCTCCGTAAAGTGTGGTTCAATTTACTTGATGTTCTGATGTCATTAGTAAGTGTGTTTCTACCTGCCCTGCATCACTGAGTGCCACTGGCAGAATGCTCAGTGTGATGAGGACACAATTTGTATCCCACCTTGCACTAATACAGGAGGGAATTTGACACGGGCCTTCTGTTTTTTGCAAGGTATAGTTCTGCCCAAGGTTGCAGAAACACCACCCACCCCATCAAACATTCTAGGGTCCTCTAAATGCTACACAACTGGCAAGTATGTCTCTGTAGATTTGGGAGGACCTCCCCTGTGTCCCTCTAAATATGTTGACAAAAAAAGAGAGCTAGAATGGGGAGAATCAGGAACTGTTTGACCCACCCCATGAAAAATCACAAGAGGAAGAGCTGCAGTTGCTGTAAACCAAACTATTTGTTTTAGCAAAGTAGAAGGGTATTCACTTTCCATGCAGAAATTCCCAGGTTCAATCCCTGGCATCTTAATTTAAAAGGTGTAATGGAAAGCCTCTGCCAGAGACCCTTTACACCCTCTGGCAATCAGAATGAACAGTGCTGTGCTGGATGGATAAATTATCTGACTGGGTAGGAGTGGCCAACCTATGACCCTCTAAGTTGTTGGATTCCCATCAGCCCCAGCCAGCCTAACTGATGGTCAGGGATGATGACTTGTAGTCCAAAAACATCTGGAGGGTCACACATTCTCCATCCCTGCTGTAGTAAAACAGCTTCCCCCTGTGTGTGTTTTTAAATGTATTTTTCTTAAAGATGTTCTTGATTTACAAAGGTATGGGCAACGTCTCTCTCTTGTATTTTTTTCCCATGTAACTTCTTTTTTTTTTACAAATCGGCTTCATTTGTTGAGACATTAGGAAGAATAGGGGGAAAGAGGTGGAGTGGGAGGAAAGATGAGTAGGGGTGGGGTCAGGTGGTGATGTTTCTATTTTACTTAATATATGTGGGGTTTTGTGTCAGTGTTGCTTGTGCAGGTTCTCTGCTGTTCACTTGTGTTCCTTTGGTGGTGAGGTTGGGGTTGGCCTGGGGTGTGGTTGTTTGTTTGTGATTGGATATGGTGGTCTTTGTTTTCATGTGTGAGTGGGGTGGGTGGGTGTTTTGGGTGTTAGCCATATTGATTTGTATGCTGTTGGTGGATTTTTGTCATTGTCTTGTTGGGCTGTGTGTGTGATAAAGGGGAGCCATACAGGGGTGAAGGCGTCTTCTTCTATTTGTCCCTGTGTCAGTTTCAGTTTATTGGTTAATTTTTCTAGTAAGCTTCCCCCTGTTGATTGATACTTGTCATTTGGGCCACAGCTACTTTTGGTGGTTTTGTTTTTGTAAAACTTTTGCCCACGCTAGCAGGCAGAATAAATGGCAACTGGAAGACTCCAGGTCTGTGTTCTCCAACCTGGATTTTATGAGTCATAAGATCCCACTCGGCATCAAATTATAGCACACACAGCAGAGACTGAAAAAGAAAAGGGCTAAAAATGTAAAATAAAGCCAAGACTGCTGCAGAGCTTTTCAAAGCAAGTAAATATCCTTGAGAGAAGCTAAAAACTGACTGGTGTGGGAAGGAAGTTCAGAATGGGTATACAAATCCTTGAGCTTCAGAAGACTATAAGCAGCAAACAATAGTATGATAATGACACCAAAAATCCATTCACATCGGAAGCACTTTAAAATGAAAGCATATGCTGCTAATTGTATAACACTAGAAACCACTTAATTAGTAGGTATTGTACAAGGGACCAGTCACACCTACACATACCATGTGCAGTGAATACCTTTACCGAAGTCCCACATTTACTCCCCGGTGCAGTGTGGGTAAGATTACAGCTTACAGTCCTATACACACCTGGGAATCCTATGAATGCTCACCTGAGAGTAGCACACAAAGCCACCATCAGCACGGACAATGATCAGGGATGGAGGAAACTGTAGTCCAGCAACATCAGGAGGACTACAAGTTCTCCAGCTCTATCTAAGGGACCTCTCAAGGGAGAACTGAATGTGCAGGGGACATATATATTTTTTAAAAAATGATTATTATTGCAATTTAAATTAACAGGTAAACATAATCTTTTCCTTTTACATTTACATACATAATCTACTTATTCTTCTATACATATTAATCTACTCTATATTATAATTGACTTTCCCCTACCTCTTAACAGCTTCATCTTCTCTCTTTATTTCATTTTCTTTTGTACTGTGTTCTCATATAAAAAAAAGGTAAAGGACCATTAGGTCCAGCCATGACCAACTCTGAGGTTGCGGCGCTCATCTCGCTTTATTGGCCAAGGGAGCCGGCGTACAGCTTCCGGGTCATGTGGCCAGCAGGACTAAGCCGCTTCTGGTGAACCAGAGCAGCGCATGGAAACACCGTTTACCTTCCCGCCGGAGCGGTAACTATTTATCTACTTGCACTTTGACGTGCTTTTGAATTGCTAGGTTGGCACCTTTTCTTTGTATAAGATATCTCCTCTGATTGTCTTTTATTTTGTGAAATTTATTCTAGGCACACCCGTTTGGATTTGGGAACCATGTTTACACATATAACTTTTAAAACAATCCTGTTCTTTTTTCACCTTTAAACTTGAGTGATTTCTTATTGCTTCTGTCATTTTTACTAATTCAATGTATTCGCACTATTGCTTTTGCCACTCTTCCTTAGTTGGTATCACATCCCCTTTCCAATACTTGGCAATTAATACTCTAGCCGTAGTTGTTGCATAAAGCAACACTCTTTTACTTACTCTAGGAATGTTTATTGGGGGGACAGATTCATTTGTTCCAACAATGTTTGCTCTCCAAGTGAAGCCTTCTTAGCTGAGGTGCTCATACTCCAGCACTGCCTCTTTCCTGGATAATGTTGAACTTCAATGTTGGCCTAGAACCTTACAGTTTCCTCTTCTTCATTACATCCCTCTTGGCTCATTACCTGTGCTGAGATGGGGCCCCAGGCAAGGAGGCAGTTGGCTGCTTGGGACCCCATACTCAAGAGCAGAGGCCTCTCTAGATCCCTGTTTGGGTTACTTGGTAGACAAGTTCTGGCTAAGGGTCTTTGACTTGGGTCTAGCCTTTCTATGGCCTTCCTTGCTGCTCATTTTGAACGCGCCACAGTGGGGGTCATCATCACAACCACTTTGTGCAACTGAGTGGAGATCACTATCCTAACTACTTCCTGCAGGCTCATAGAATTACAGCGCATACTCCATGGGGTCTCTGCTGGTAGAGGCCAAGTGGGCAGGATTTGCTCCCATTGTAACACTTTGCTGTCCCCTACCCCCTGGAATAGATGTCAGCCTCCCTGCAATGCAGGGGGTCGGACTAGATTGACCCTTAGGGTACCTTCCTACTCTTCCAATTCTAAGATCTCAGCTATATATGCTAAACTTAGAGACGGCACCCGGGTGGGGTGACTAATGCTGACCCGTGTCTTTGGTGGCGCTAGTCTTTGGAGCGAAAAGTCTGCCTTTCCCACTTGCATCCTCCTGCTTACTTTGCCCCACAGAATCCAGTTACAGCCATCAGCTCCTATCTGCATAGCACCACCCTGGGTCCAGAGCAGGAGTGGGGAACCTCAGGTCAAATGTAGTCCTCCAGGCCTCTCTTCCTGCCCCTCTGCACCCTCCCAGGCCACGTCAACTCTGCAAGCCACAACCCTCACTGGTCCTCCTGCCCCACGCCTTGAGCGCTTTGCTGAAATGTGCTTTGCTGAAATGTGCCCTTGTGTTGCGCTAATGCCTTTTGCATGCCTGGATGGAGGGCAAAGATCAGTGTGGGGCTGCAGAAACATCCCGCTTGCATGCCTGGATTGTACAAAGGTAAGGGCCACAACTGTTTTCTTTGTCTATGGAGTTTTCTTGGCAGGGATACTGGAGTGGCTTGCCAGTTCCTGCTCCAGGTGGATCACGTGAAGCTGAGGCTCCAATACCTTGGCCACCTCATGAGAAGAGAAGACTCCCTGGAAAAGACCCTGATGTTGGGAAAGATTGAGGGCACAAGAAGAAGGGGATGACAGAGGACGAGATGGTTGGACAGTGTTCTCGAAGCTACCAGCATGAGTTTGACCAAACTGCGGGAGGCAGTGGAAGACAGGAGTGCTTGGCGTACTCTGGTCCATGGGGTCACGAAGAGTCGGACACGACTAAACGACTAAACAACAACAAAGGACCACAACCACTGCTCCAGCCATTTTTGCCTCTGGCAAATGGCCCATGGAAGGTTGTCTTTGAGGGAATGCAGGTTGAAAATAGTTTCCCCCACCCTGGTCCGGAGCATGCCAGAACGCCGGGAGCACAGCGAGGTAACATTTTTGCAGCCTTCCTCACGGTACATTTCCGAAGCGGCCTTTGCTAGTAAACAAATGCCAATCCTCGATCTATTCAGAGGTCATTCTGAAAATCTCACATTCTTTCCCCGAACAACAGGATTAGACAACAATGGTGAAATACCTGTGAGCTGATTTATAGTTAGCATTCCCAGAATTCTTGTTGTGCCTGGAGGAGTGCCTGTGCACCTTCTCATTGGTTTATAGTTAGCATTTTTGGTCTCTCTCACACACAGCCCAGTCTCAGGCTTTTGTTTTGTGCAAAGGTTTTCATGATGGGTGAACCTCGGGGCTGAAGTCCAGGACTTTGCAGCCCAAGGGACCTCTCCCCACCCACAAAATGACCACCTGGAAAGCGGCAGGTGTTGGAGGCAGCAGCAAACAAGCTTGATATCAGGAGCTAGGCTGAAATAAACATGCCATTTTAATCCCTCTGGTCATGATGGAGCTATGGTTCCAGTTAGTGTTCAAAACTGCACATATTCAGAGTGTTGTGGTATAGAGGTGCTGTCCTGTGCTGCTGGTGAATCTGATGAGGAGTGAAGCAGCGATAACTCCGAGATGCATATGCAAGTAAAGGCATCACTGGTCTCTGGGGACAGCCTCCACAGGTGGGTATTTTGGCCTCTTTCATTATTTGCATTGCAATCCTATCTATGCCTATCCAGAAGACACAATAAGTTCAATGGAGCTTATTCTCAGGTTAAGTGTGCATATACAGTAAAGGAAGACAGAAGTGCCTGGCGTGCTCTGGTCCATGGGGTCACGAAGAGTCGGACACGACTAAACAACAAATACAGTAAAGGTAAAGGTAAAGGTAAAGGGACCCGACTTTGGGGTTGCGGCGCTCATCTCGCTTTATTGGCTGAGGGAGCCGGCATACAGCTTCCGGGTCATGTGGCCAGCATGACTAAGCCGCTTCTGGCGAACCAGAGCAGCACACGGAAACACTGTTTACCTTCCCGCCGGAGCGGTAGCTATTTATCTACTTGCACTTTGACGTGCTTTTGAACTGCTAGGTTGGCAGGAGCAGGGACTGAGCAACGGGAGCTCACCCCGTTGCGGGGATTCGAACCGCCGACCTTCTGATCAGCAAGTCCTAGGCTCAGTGGTTTAACCCAGTGTTCCCCAACCTTGGGCCTCCAGCTGTTTTTGGACTACAATTCCCATCATCCTTGACCACTGGTCTTGCTAGCAAGGGATGATGGGAGTTGTAGTCCAAAAACAGCTGGAGGCCCAAGGTTGGGGAACACTGGTTTAACCCACAGCGCCACCCGCATCCCTGTGTATATACAGTACTGCAGCCTTAATGAATGCGCTTGTCCCATGGCACAGCCACAGCTAGGAATTACTCTTGCACTATAACATGTCTACTGTTTTATTTTGGGGGAGGAGTGTCTGGAGTCTGAAAAACACTGGTGTAAATCAACGGGAGTACAAATTTAATCACTGTGTGGTGTTAAAAATAAATTCTAGACGATACTACAGTACACAGCCCCATGCATGTCTACTCAGAAGTTAAGCTCCACTGTGTGTATCCTGACAGTGTTTACTCAAAAGTAAGCCTCACTGAGTTCTATTTAACTCTTACAAGAATCCTGTGCAGTAGGTTAGGCAAGAGGAGGAACTCTTCATGGCAGATGGAGATCTGAACCCGAGTCTCCCTGGTCCTAGTCCAGGACAGTATAGCACACAAGCTTACATCAGAAATATATTTTGTTACCAGAGATATTTTCAGTTCATGTATGTACTACTATTTTTAGGTGCCCTTTGTAAGCCAAAGAAAACACCACTGAGCAATATTCATATTTAAGCAAGCACATTGCCATGCTTCGTGGGTTAATTGCTGCAATAATTTGAAAAATGAAGATGTGCAGCATTGCTTAAATTGCAGGTATTTGATCATTACAAAATGAACTGCTTCACCCCACCACATTCTTTCAGCCCTGGAATTTTCTGAGAACCTAATGGTTTTCTTGCTCTCTTCCAAGATGGGGTTTCCTTTCAATTCCTTAATAAATTACCGTATTTTTTGCTCTATAAGACTCACTTTTTCCCTCCTAAAAAGTAAGGGGAATTGTGTGTGCGTCTTATGGAGCGAATGCAGGCTGCGCAGCTATCCCAGAAGCCAGAAAGCAAGAGGGATTGCTGCTTTCACTGCGCAGCGATCCCTCTTGATGTTCTGGCTTTTGAGATTCAGAATTATTTTTTTCTTGTTTTCCTCCTCCAAAAACTAGGTGCGTCTTGTGGTCTGGTGCGTCTTATAGAGCGAAAAATACGGTATTTTCATTGACACCACTTGAAGTTTAAAATGAATACTTATGTAACTGGCAGCACAGTTGAAATACCAAACATATTCTGTTTGTGGAGTCACTTTTTTATGGAACATGGCAGTTTGGAATATTTAGGCAGTTTGGAATATCTATATTATAAGTATTAGGGCTGTAGGGTTGTATCCAACAATGTCAAACCCAGAATAGGCCCATTGAAATCAACAGACTTAAGCTTTACTCTGGGTATGACTTTGTTGTATTTACACACAGTGAGGGACGATAATACAATCCGGCAGTCTATGGGTAAGCTCCATGCTATGTATGTCTTAGTTCAGTGATGGGGAACCTGTTTCCCTCCAGCTATTGGATCCCAGCTCCCATCAGCTCCAGCCAGCAAAGCCAATGATCAAGGATGATGGGGGTTGTAGCCACTGCTAAAAAATGATACTGAGCTGTACTATGACCATTGATCTGACCCAGAATAAGGCAGCTTCCCTCTTTCCTGGAATTGCAACCTTAATAATTATACTGTGGTACCTCGGGTTACATACGCTTCAGGTTACATACACTTCAGGTTACAGACTCTGCTAACCCAGAAATAGTACCTCGGGTTAAGAACTTTGCTTCAGGATGAGAACAGAAATTGTGCGGCGGCGGTATGGCAGCAGCGGGAGGCCCCATTAACTAAAGTGGTGCTTCAGGTTAAGAACAGTTTCAGGTTAAGAACAGACCTCCAGAATGAATTAAGTACTTAACCCGAGGTACCACTGTACTGGTAAGCAACATTAATGTTTCTGAATATTTTTGATGATACCAATGTAAATATATACTGTATTGTCAAAAGAATTGGTCTTAAATATGAATAGTCATTGCAACGCAATGGAAAACAGTCCCAAATCTTACACTGGATGCTTGGTACTGCTCACTCTGGAATATAGCTATTATGGAGAAAATAATTTGAGGTTTTGGCAAGGACCAGAACCTACAGCCACTTTTTATACGATTTGGCATTCCTTTGGGGATATATACAGTGGAACCATCATTTTCAAGACAACTCTCCTCACAAGCCTGGCAAATCTGGAACAATAGTTGGTGATCTGATAAGGTTGATTGCCTTTACTTGGACTTTGATAGTTTAACTCACGTGCAACTACTGATTCTATGCGCCTATTGTGTTGTTTTTCATCTTTTATTTTTCATGTTGTTTTAACTATCCTCTCTGTTTCTTTCCGCAGGGGAAACGAGTCCTGCACTGCAGCGAGATCGCGGTCCCTTCCAACTCTGCAATTCTATATCCATCATTATAAAATGGAGTTAATTTTTATTTTAAAAAAACTTTGCAAAACAGCAACAATTATTATTACCACTGTTATCCCGGTAACCAACATGACTTAATAACGACTCGCGACCCAAGCAGACCCGCAACAGGTCCCAAGCCGCTTCTTTAACGCGCTATTTATCAGCGCAGCCGGGATCGTGCGAACAAGAGCGCGGCAGCCGAGGCGCGGGACGTCCAGCGGGGCCCCGCCCATCCCGCGCTTGACGAGCAGGGCCCCGCCCCGCCCCTTTTCTTCCCCCGCTGGAATGCTGAAGGGGAGGGAGGCGGAATGACGCCGGAGCCCGGGTCACGTGGCACGAGTGGAATGCTAACAATGTAGCGAATGTCCCAACTGTGCCCGGCCGCCGCCGCATTCGGAGCCCGAAAGGGGGAAAGGGAAGAATGGAGACGGAGCGGGGCGCTGGGGGCGGCGGCAGCAGTCGAGGCAGCGGCAGGAGGCAGCGGAGAGGAGTCACGGCGGCGGCTCCCTGATTCTCCCGCGGGCACCGAGAGAGGGAGGGGGCTGCGTGCGGGGATCCCCCTTCCCGCTCGACCAAGACGGTAAGGGGGTTGTTGGAGGGGTGGGGCAAGGGGGCTTCCCCCTGGTGGCGCAGGCTGAGCCCTTCCACCTGCCCCTCCCGCCCCGCTCGTCGTTACTTCGCAGCTTTCTGGCTCCTTTTCTTCTTTCTTTAAAGGGGATTTTTGCGAACAGTTGCGCAGGGATTTTAGAGGGGGCGGCTTTCCCCGGGGAATCCTGAAGTTGCTCTTTAAAAGAAAAAGGCATCCACGCGACGCGATTTATTCCGGGAAGGGTAAGAGGCCGGGAGGGAGCTGGGCAATAGGCGGAGGAGAGCGGCTCTTCTTGGAAGGAGAGCGGGAGAGTTCCTCAGAGGGAGCGGCGGAGGGCAGCTGCTTTGGCCAAGAAGCGGAAAGTGGCCGCCTACTCGACGGCGTGTGCTAAGGACACGGGCCGTGCGGGGTGGGGGGCTTGGCAAGCCAGCAAAGCCAGGGCTGGGCGAAGATGCGGTTGTGAGAAGGGAGCCCTGTGAGCCCAGACCTCGGGGGCTCGACGGAGGACGGCGGCACGCGAAAGCATCTTCCCGTTTTCAAGGCTGGGGTGGAGAAAGTGGTATCTGTGGCAACAGGATTTGCTGGCAAGCCGAGGGAGGGTTGGGATTCTGGCCCGCCGGTTCCCTTTTGCTTTGCTAAGTGGAGCGCTAGTTACTGACCAGGGGGCCTCGTCGGCTAAAACTTAACGTTTTTAGAGGGTGTTGCGCAGCATGCAGAAGAGGAAGAGCGAGCGTGTTCTGGATTACTTGACGTGCCCTTGTATCTGGATTTAGGGGCTGAACTGGCCGTGGTGTCAACCGCTGGTGGAGCCAGTTGCCCCGTAAGCGTTTCCACACGGTCCCCTATGGGAGCGTTTACACGCCCAGGTAAGCCCGTTCGCGTGTGTATAGTTAGCTCGTACAGGGAGAGGTGGCTCGGGGAGTTGAGCCGACGGCGGCGTGTTGCACGCGAATGGGGCTTCTTCCGTGATAAAGGGACGGTCGGGAGAGATGCGGAACAAGATGGGCAATATTTTAACCCGTGGCAAATCTTAAGGTCCAAGGCAGCCTTTACGCAGCCCCACGGGGAGGGGCGTGTGCGCGTCCGCTCCTTAAAAAAAATCAAATCAAATGTGGGATTTTGTTGTGTCCTTTCGGTGTAGAACAGGGCAATTTCTAATTCACCGCGCGCGTCCGGGTTTCATTATAATTATTATTTCGGATTAAGCCATGCGGAGCGGCGCGCAAGAGCGTGGTTATTTTATTGTTTTTTTGAGGATGTGGCATGGAAGGGACAAGAGACGGGGCTTTCCTGCCCGGTCCTGTGCGCGATTCCTCGGAAGTTCCGCGGGGCTTGGCGCTCCAGAACCCGGTGGCGTGCTCGGGATTGCAACCTCCCGGCTTCTGGAGCGGCCGAGCGACCTTCGCTTCTTCCTCTTGCCCAGCGCCACACCTCCCGTGGGCTGTGGAAGCGGGGAGGAAAGAGGGGGAGGATTGCGATTCCACTTGAAGCCTTTCCAGAGAGGCCTTTGCACGGGCGCGGGGTGGGAGTCGCCGTGAGCCTGTGTGCGCCCGGCCGCTGTCGCGCTCGCCCTCTGCTACAGCGCGGCGCTCCCTCTGTTTTCGCTCGAGGCCTCTCGCGGCTCCCTGGCCGGAAGAAACCAGCAAACTTTTCCCCCAGCCCTTGAAAGTCGGACGGCGCTGCGCGGAGGGGAGTGGCGCCTTGGCCGCTTGCTCGAGTCCCAGTTCTGGGCCGGGGAAAATCTTGGAGCGGTTACCTCCGTCGCCCATCCCTTATGCCCGGGCCTCGCCTTCCCGGCTTCTCCTCACCCGCTTTGGAGTAGATATTGGTGACCGTGTGACAGCTGAGCCCAGCCGCAGGACCTTCCTTGCTTTCCCAACGCCGGCCCCTCTGTCTTGGACAAGCGCCCTGCAACCTCTCCTCAGTGTGGGCTTGAGGGGCGCGACTGGGGCTGAAGTTTGAAGCGGGAAAAGGTTGGGGCTCGCTTTCAGCGCCAAAGCAGATCTCCAATGTTTTCACTGCTCCTGGGCCTTCACAGGAGAATCTTGTGCATGGTTTGGGAAAAAATGGATAGAGATGTTTTTCTTTGGGGTGGGCGCACCAGGTGAGGCAGTCGCCTCAGGTGGCATGGTCTACAGCGGAAGCACATCGCCATGTCCATCTATCCCCTCCTTTTGCTGATGGAGATCTTCCCTCACCCATTCCTGGGTGGGGAGGGGGCCCTTTGTCATTTAGGGGGTCTGCCAGATGCCAAAATATCTTTTCCCCCTACCTCATAATATTAGAACTCCCCACCCCCGTCATCCAGTGAAGCTGAAGGGTGAGGGGAAATTCAGGATAGCCCCAAAGGAAGCAGTTCCTCACACAGCATATAACTGAGCCGTAGAAAATGCTATAACCAGATGTATGAATGGCCAGCAATTTGGATGACTTTAGAAGATGAGGCATATTCATGCACTATAAGGCTCTCAGTGGCTATTAGTCATAGTGACTGTGGATGCTTCCAAATACCAATTGCTAGAGGTCACAAGCAAGAGTGCTGTTGTGCTTATGTCCTGCTTGTGGGTTCCTATGGGCAACTGGTTGGATATTGGGAGAGCAAAATGCAGGGCTAGATGCGCCTTTGGTCTGAGCCAGTGGCGCTCTTCTTACATTCTTAGAACATTTTCACAAATGACATTTTATTGCTACAGTTTCTACCACAGTAATCTAGATGTAAATCCGATATTGCTGTGAGAAATTTGGCTTTAAAATTGACAGCCTTTTACTTTCCATCCCACATTAGTTAGCAGGAGAGAGGACCAGAGAAGAGGTTCCTTTGCAGATTTTTGAGAGCGAGACATCAGTGTGTGCTAGAAGTTGAGGGGGGACCTAGCTTCATCAGGTCAGGTGACTAGCCATGGAGACATGGGTGGTGGGAAGCAGTTGATGGCTTGGGTCTATTTCTTTTTGGCAGATGCATTTTCAGACAATCATTTTCTTTCCTTATATCTTTCACCACCACTTTTTCTCCCAAGTTACAAGGATGTTAGTAGTTTCAGAGGACTCTTATCATTCTTATAGAGCACTCTGGGAGTTCTCACTTGAAACAGACAAGCAAAATGCTGCTGATAACATTTTCATCTCTTGTGAAGGCTCTCTAGGAAAGCTCAATCCATGATAACTATCTTAGGGAGAATGCATAAAGAAAGCTAATTCTTCCGCAGTTTCAGTTGTTCTTTATGCAGATTTCTGCGTACCGGTAACTTGAAAGTTACACAATTAGCAGTTTGTCCAGCAAATTTTTTTTTGCTGTTTTGCAGAATTGTAGCAATTGTTATTATGTGGGATATTAAGCAGTGCTGAATTGTTCTTTAAAAAAGAGAGATTCATTATGCTCTGTGAAGTTCTGTAATAAAGGAACTTTTGACAGTTGCAGTTTGTATCGGCACTCCTATATTGCAGGTTTATTGTGTTTGCAGTGTTGTGTTGCATAGCTTGGGGTGCATATATGGCTGATATTTCCAGGGTTTCCATGTTAAGAGCATATGCTGCATCTATGGGCAGATTATCCTGGGCCAAATGGGATGTCTTTAGGGACATGTGGGAATGGCTCTCAGCCCATGATTCTGCATTTGTTTGTACATACTGAGGTCACGCTGGGACAACTGGGCTCTTGCCTTTCTCTTTTTCATCTGAGCTCTCACGAGAATTGTGTAATCCTCTTCTTATTCCACATGTCTAGCATACTAGTGACTATAGCGTAGGAGCAATTGGTGTCATGGGTAACTCGTCTGGCAAAACATTGCCGTGTTGCACAATTGAACGGCATATTGATAGAGATGGGGATTGAGGGTGTTGAAAAAGACCAACTATGTGGAAATGAAGTCACCGGGGTATGTATGTGCCTCACCTTTTTAAACCAGGGAAGTGGATCAGACAGGTAACAAAGACCAGCAGTCTCTTTCTATTCTGCATAACCAGAACAATGGAATCTGTCTGTGCTGTGTCCTAGTCATCACCTGTACATTTACCACAGACAAGCAAATTTTCCTTTACACACAGCGTGTTTCAGTTTTGCGTTGGACTGGAAACTGAAGAATTCCCCATGCAGACAGTCCTTACTGAACCCTTTATGGGCTGCAATTGCTCACCAACCCATGCTTCATTCCCAAGCATGGTAGACTGAATTCCCCACCTATCACTGCCTATCTCCTCTATAGCACTATTTGGTTGGCTTTCTGTTTGCTGTACGCTGATGGTGTAATAATAATAATAATAATAATAATAATAATAATAATAATAATAATAATACTGTAGCATCAGGCAGTACTTCTCTTGCCCCTTTTATCACCTTTGCTGTTCTTGAGCAGAAGATGCTAGTACAAAAAAAGTGGTAGGACGTTTCTATGGTTCACCAGCGGACCATTGCTGGTGCGTGTGTGTGATAGAACCATATAGACAGAATTCTTTGATAAGTGTGATAACTCCACATCACAGAAATCTAGCGATAACAGTACGTCCACTGAGTTGTAAGAAACAGAACAGTGCTAGTCTGTTTTATGGCCATTGTAAAACATTATCCACAGTGTTTAATTTCACACCCCAAGGTCATGCGCCTGGATTTACCTCTTTGTTCCCCAATATTAATCTGCTGCAAATAAGTTATTAAAGCTTGGAGACACCCAAATGATATTGGAGCTCATTTGTGTGTCAAGGACAGTGCATGCAATTTGATGTGTAATTTGAGGGAGAGTCACTGCCCTGAAGAGCTTAACGTCTAGACTAATAAGATTGACAGATAGCTCATGTATGCTTGGGTAAAAGTGCATAGAGCACCAGAATAATCTGTTCATATTCTCCGGTGCTTGAAATCCCTGCAGCTATTGGCAGAGGAAGGGGGACTTTCCCCTTTGTCTCATCTCACTGCTCGTGAATCTGGAATCATAGTTGGACAAAATATGCCTCCTCTCCCAAGCAGAGCCATATTTTACTCCCACTCTCAGAGGTCTTGGAAGGAAGAAAAATTACTTAATCTTGTTTTGCACACTCCTTTTAGAAACTTGGGTTATGGTATTTCTGAGGTGCCTGAGAAATTTGGCTGCAGGAAAATCTGACTTTGGAAACTGCTATGGCCTGATTTACGCAAGCAGCAAGGTGGCATCTCTTTGGAAATGCACATGCGTTTGCCGTGCTGTTGCAACCCCACTTTCAGGCATTTTGCTATGGGATGGCAAAAGTCTATAGAATTGCATGGTGAGCCTCCTTACACAGAACATGGAGCAGCCTCCACTCAGTTGCCATTCAAGAAACAACCATGCTGTCGCTTGTGTCAGTTCTGAGAAGTGTTCCAGTGTTTTGCCAACTCCGAACATCTCCACACATGCTTTTCAAAAAAGTGAGGGGCAGGTGATCTGTATTCTGGACAAAGGCCTTGTTTTAAGGACTGTGACCCTTTCGTTGTTAGCCATAAAGTGCATGAGTGCAGTTAGCAGTGTTTCACTGATATTTGTTGCCTTTTTGCATTGAAAATGTAGGAGATCATGACGCACGACAGATGCAGATGGAGTGTTGGTGTCTAGGTTTTGCTTTGTTCCCTCATTCCTAGTTATGTGAGAACTCAAGTTTATGGTTCAGTTTTAATGCTGCAGTCTGAAACAAGAGTGTGGGAAACAGCCTGTAGAGATATATACATTGAAGCTAGGATGCAAGGAATATGTATGCGTTGTAGATAATTGTGCCTTCTCTGCAACTTCAGGTTCTTCTCGCTGTCAAACGCAACCGTTCTGCTCTTTAAACAGAAGCTAAAGCAATGGCTGCAGTGACAAATGAAAGTTTCATCCACATGCATGGTTCTCCTTTCTGTTTCTTCTTTAGATTAACTGCACAGTTTACTGTTCCCTCACTTGCTCATCTCAACCTTTTGGGATCCTAGCCCAAGTACGAATCTTTGCAGGAGAATTTGCCTGTTCCTTGAAGGTTACTGCACCCCTATCTGTAATGTTGTGGGCCAGGAAAAGATAACAGGAGTGTGATATGGCATTATTTCAGTAGCTGCATCAGTACAGTATTCCTTTGTAAAGCTGCAGTTCCTGGATGTTCCATGCAGGGAAAGGAGAAGGAACAGCCTATATCTCAACAAGGCCCCCAAAAACCTGTGCTGATGAGCCTTAAAAGAAATATTAAAAAACAAATAGGAGAAACAGTTTGAAAAATAAGAAATCAAATATTCGAGGGCCCCCAAGGGGATCAGAATCTCATGTTAATAAAACCCACACTTTAATGTAAGCAGTGATACTTTTCTTGATTTGCTTTTTCAAAGGAAGAATGGATGAAGTTACCACCTTCTTGTAAATGTAAAAAACTGATGGGGAGACACTTTGCTCTTTGGTGGTGAGCTTTGCTTTTGGTCTGTAGTAAAGCCCCAGTGGATTCTGGTTTGGATTTTGAATCTGGGTTAAGTTTCTAGTTGCTGCGCTATTTTCATTCACCGCGGGTATTTGAATCATTTTATTTCCGTGCTACTTTCCATTCAGATGAATCCCAAAGCGGCTTACAAGTAATAAACAACGGCAGCATAGTGAAATGTAACAGAACATCACAAATGCAGCATATAAGTCATATGAAATAATTAACAAATCATCAGTAAAACCTAATATTTCACTCTCTTCGGGTTAATTCAGTCCCTTTTTTCTATCTTCTTTTCCCTTTCACCTTGATTCTTTTTCCATATCCTCTCCAAATATTTTGAGAAATATTTTTTTTTGGGGGGGGGGGACGGGCCCTAAGCTGTTCACGAAGTAAAAATAAATAAATAAATTCATTGGAGCTAAAATACTAACAAAATGAAAATACATTGCTGCCGGTAAAAACCCTGATGCAAAATACCAAGCCATGGGGGATAGACAATCGCCCTCTGTATAGGGGCAGGTCCCTGCCTCTGTTGGCATCGTCTCGAAGACTGTCTGTTTGCATGTGGCTCTGGAGAATGAAGAAACCCACGAACAGTTTTATCACGCCTACCCTGCTGATCATGCCGTTTTGGGCTCTCCTCCAGAGGAATGTGGACTGTTTGCACCAGCTGTGTGCGCTATAGCCAGTTTTGCCTCTGTGTTGATGGAAGGCTTGTCCTCGGCACAAGTTTTCATCTACAGTATATACTTCTGTTCCTCCCCCTCTTCCCTGCTCCCCCACCTTTTCTGGAGATTGCTTTTTCCTATTTTATAAAGAAAGTAGTTCGGTGGTAAGGAATGTGATCAAAACCTAAATCCTAAACACAATTGCTTGAAAGCAGTAGAAGTTCTATCTACATTTGTTTAGGATTTAGGGGCGTGGAACCTCAGGAATCAAATGAGCCCACACTGTCTGGTCCTCAGAACTCTCCCCAGAACCTTGCAGAGCCTGCTGGGCAACACCAAGTTCTATTTTTTTACTTAACCTCTGGCTCCACGTACCATTGGCATATGGCCCTGGAAGGGTATCCAGCGGGAAAAAGGTTCCTCACTGTAAATAATGCACACAATATTTAGAAAATTCTCATATGTGCATGCTGTTGAAATGAATGGGAATTGTACGAGAGCTCAGAAACAGCAGAATCATAGAATTGCAGAGTTGAAAGGGACCATGAGGGCCACCGGGTCCAAAGCCTTTGCATTGCAGGAATCTTTTGCCCAGCGTGGGGTTCAAACCCACAACCATGAGATTAAGACCTACCAACTAAGCTAGAAACATATTGTTTGTAGCTAATTTGTCCCCAGAAGAGCAAAGAGACTCGGGCTAGGTACAAACCATACATTTAAAGCACATGCACATACCCAAATAATCCCGGAAACTGTAGTTTATTCCCCCACAGAGCTAAGAACTGCTTTTTTAATGAGCTAATATATTTGTGTTGAGATGTGCACCAGTCTGTTATGTGTAAGAAGGGTCAGGGACAAAGCCCATAAGAACGCAGGAGCCTTCTGGATCAAGCCAATGTCCCATCTAGTTCAGCATCCTGGCCTCTCCGTGGCCACCCAGATGATTAGAAATTGATTTAGCGTTGCCATTACCCCAGGCACATCTCTTCTGCAGTTTCCCCCTTGTGCCTCCCTTCACCTGCTTTTGACTCAAGCAGCAAGAGTTTGGCTGGTACAGTTTAGCTGGCATAGTTGCGCCACCCTGAATTACTGCATCAATGAAAAATCTCCTGAATTGTTTACTGGAATTCTTGAGCATGTCTAATGGCAAGATTACAATTTAAATAGCATAGGCTGCCCTTTTCCAGTTAAGACTCTGCCAGAGTGGCTTGCGATACCGTACCAACAAACCGATGTGAACATTAAGCCCGGCACAATAATAAAATCCTCATTATTAAAACAATCCATGGTATGCTTTACGATCCACACAAACACACCAGTAATGCATACACATTCCTGCAAAAGTAAATGAAGCCGCCTTTTCAGTTAAATATATCAGTTTCTATTTACCAATAAAAATTCTTGGCCATAATGGACAGAGACTGTTCCAAGTCTCCTCATAAATGGCACAAGTCATCATTCTTAGATTTATTTGTTTGTTATTTAGATATTTATAAACCTCACTTTCCTAAGAAATGTAACAAGGCACTGTACAACAGAAATGACAGGATCTCTATGTCTTTTGTATATGGCTTCAAAAACTGGTTGTGGGAGGACACTGAATGTGGAATAACTGGTAATGTCTCCACAGCCTCAGTGGTTGAGGGTGGAGTGTAAGGAATCAGGGGGCCTGTGAGGTAATTGGGGGCCCAGGTTGTCGAGAGCGTCATGAGTTGGATGTTACCAAGTGCACATGTGTTTCTGATAACACACTACGGACAACATGTAAATGAGTGTCATCATGGAGGCCCAGTTTTTCCAGTGCAGTTGTGCAGCAGTCCTCTTGCTTTTTTTGTTGGTCTGCAGACCTTAGAGATGGGCTCTAAAGTTTCTCAGTAAAACTTGTAAATTGTGTGCGTGTGCGCGCACACGCATTTGTAAACACAGTGATTCCATTCAGGATGTTCTCCTGTCATTGCCAAATGCTGACAATTATTATTTGTTACTCCAAAAAGCTCAGAGCAGCATACATGAGAGAAATCCAATTTTTATATTCCCATGCACTCTGCTAAATTCAAATAAGAGTAACTTGCATGGCACAGCCTTGCATGGGTATTTTGACTCCTTGATCCAGAACTAGCAGTCAGTTCACTGAGTACAGTTTTTTTACCTCATTTCCTGTATTATTGTTTTGTTATGCATTAAATTTGTTAGTGGCTTTATCTTGCCCAGGGCAACCCAAAGTGACTTACAGTTGAATCTCTAGAACTCTCTCCTCATTGAATCTCCCAGACGCCCAGTGCTCTTCAGGAAAAAGTTTTAAGAGCTTCTGGGGAAAGCGTTTTGTTTATTGTTGGATTGATTTAGTATAAAACTTCCTGGACAGTTTTAATTGTGACATATTTCCATATTCTGCATGCTCTTAATCTTTTCTTTGTTCACCATTTTGCATTTCACAAGCAAAGCAGCAATGTGGAATATAATAACATACCAGACTGACTCTTGGGAAGAATTCTTTTGATAAAGAAGAAGAGAACTGCATGACTATATCTGTGTTCTGCTTTCTTCCAGATACTGTATAGCAGCGAGATGGAAGTTTCAGGGTTCCCCTCTGTGTACAGAAATTCTGAAAACTCTGAACTGAAGAAGCTTGAAAGTGGCACCTGCTCCTTGAGACTTATGTAGTGTCATAGACATACCAGGGGACTTCAGAGAATACGGAAGTGTGACACAGTCTCCTCCCCAGTTTTACCATTTATGTTGGAACTACTATCAAGGGATTATGTTTTGCAGCAAACTGATACCTTCAGGAAGAACCGTGTTGAATGTCCCTTTGGTTTTATGCAAAAGAAGTTGGAATTTATGCTGAAACAAACCTGGATTAACCATGAGGCCAAAGACTTTTCCTGCTACCACTTACTCTGGGAACAGCAGACAAAGATTGCAGGAGATCCGGGAAGGTTTGAAGCAACCTACCAAATCTTCCAGCCAGGGATTGCCCATTGGACCAGGAGGCGAAACTTCTCTGGACCCTAAAATTGCAGTAGGGAAAGATGCAGCCAGGCAGCAGCAAATGAGACCAGTTGCCAAGTTTGGGCCTTACCAGAAAGCACTGCGAGAAATCAGATATTCTTTGCTGCCCTTTGCTAATGAGTTGGGCACCACTTCTGCAACGGTTGAAGTTAATAGGCAGATGCTCCAGGAACTGGTGAATGCAGGGTGTGATCAGGTAAGCATTATATTAGAGCAAGCTGGCTCTGCTTCAAGGCTGTATTAATTGGATAGTGATATTGGTGGAAATACAGGCATACAAGAACCAAGTTAAACACTCCCCCTCATTATGGTCCATGGGGTGGACATTGTGGTTTTGTTTACCACATGCTGATGTGCTTTGCCACAGCATTCACTCTGCCACGCTGAGTTGGGGATTGAAAGAGAATGGTTGACAGAATGAGATGAAATACAGTCATACCTCGGGTAGAAGTAGCTTCGGGATGAGTATTTTTGGGTTGCGCACTGTGGCAACCCGGAAGTAACGGAGCGTGTTACTTCTGGGTTTCGCTGCTCGCGTATACAGTCAAAATGACGTCACGCGCATGCGGCGAATTGCGAGTTGCAGACGCGTGAACTTGGGTTGCGTTCACTTCAGGATGCGAATGGGGCTCCGGAATGGATCCCGTTCACATCCAGAGGTACTACTGTACTTTGCATTCTTGTTCCATAGGCTGCCCATAATTTTGCTTTAAAAAATGCAACATGCTTAAGTGATGGTGTGATTTATTTGTTTATTTTTAATGTAACAGAAGAATCTCCAGTGGGGTTTGCCACTGTAGATGCAAAACCAGGGTGGAATCTACACACATTAAAAACACACAGTGAAAATGCTTTTTAAAAAAATCATTTTGAAAAATACATTGAATTTTGCATAGCTCGCTTTCGCCATCTAGTGCCACATTTGTATATTGCACTTCACAACACATTTAAAATGTTTTATTTGCAGCTGTGTAGATGAGTCCCAGGACTCACTGGGGCTTGTCTCCATTGGAGTTTGCTGTGTGTTTGCATTCATGTTTAATTTGCATAGTCCACATGACGTTACCCTCAAACAACATCAATCTCCCAGTAAATTTGGGTTTACTTGATACAGGAATAATCTGAATGTTGAGGGAGAGTAGGCACGAAACTGTTTCACTTGTGGGTCACAGATGATTTGTTGCATTGTTTTGGGAGTGGATCAGTCGTCACTTTCTGCTGTTTCCCTTTGCATGCTCACTTCTTCCTCTGTGCTTTCACTTCCGGTTATGTTCATAACAATTTACAGCATGCTCCTTAAAGGAGGAGTGTAGATTTGCACCCAACCAGAAAACTGCCAAGGTGTGTGCTGAGAATTTAAAACAATTCCCTGACTGTGCACTCTTGCACACTTCCTGGGCAGGGAAATCTTTTTAAAAACAAGGTGTGCTCGCACATCTCTCTCCCCACATGCCCTGCTGGTACTTAATCGGCATAACAGAACCAACAAATTAGAAGGGGGGGGGCAAACACAAAAGGGAACTCCTACTGGTATGAATGGGGAAAGATTGAAGCAGCTCCTCATACACATCCAATTACGTGTGGGTGTGGACTGCTACGGTCTAATTTGAATTGGGGGGGGGAGTGGATTGACAGCTCAACAATACTCCAATGTGGACAAGCCCCAGGATGCAGCCCCTGGGCATATTTTAATGGCACGTTTCCTCACAGGAACATATAAAGTAAAAAGTATAGAGTGCCTTTCTCTTTTTCTCTCCTTAAATAATGGTATCCAACTCATATGCAGCTGGTACTAAGCATCCTTTCTGTGCCAGGGGTATAGCTTCTAGAGCAGGGGTCGGCAAGGCTTACTGGGCATGGGCTGGATCACTCCCGCAGAGATCCTCTGTGGGCTGGGCCAATGCAGTGCAGCGCCGGAAATCGCTTCTGCACATGCCCAGATTCTGAAAATCGTGTTTTTTGGCGTCTGTGCGTGCGCAGAAGCGATTTCCAGAGCCGCAGAAGAGAGTCCCTGCGCCGGCTGGTTTAGCACAGCATGCGGGGACTCGTTGAGCGGGTAGCTCGGTTCGTGGGTGGCTTGTGGGCCAGTTAAACGGCCTCCGTGGGCTGCTTCCAGCCCATGGGCCTCAGGTTGCTGACTCCTGTTCTAGAGAGTCCCAAGCCCTGACATCTCTGCTTTTGGAATTTAAGCATCGGTTAAAAGGAATTTCTTACTCTGTTTTACTTCTGTTCCGAGCTGCACTTCCTGTAAGGCAAAAATGGTCCCACTGAGTATCAAGACTGAAGAAAATGCAGAGCGGCCTGTCACTGGATCCCCCTGGCAGCTCATTCTATTTCTAGACATTCCCCTACTTCCTGCCTCTTGTGTCCAAGAAAGCCAAAGGCTATAAGACGTTGCAGAGTGGCCGTGTAAATCGAACCCACCATTTTTCTAGAAACCCATGGGGGCTAGAAATGAGCTTTAAAATAGAATAATGTTTGCATCAAATGAAACATCATCAGCTTGGTTTTTAAATGGCGTTTTGCATTCTGACGTTGTGCACCGCCCTGTTATTTTATGATACGCTGGTATGGAAATAGTTTTACAGATAAAAATAAATAAATGCCAAGTGCTGCGGCGACCGAAGAAGTATTGAGCAGTGAGGCATGGCTTTGGGGCATGAGTACTAGACCGGCAGGGGGCACCGCCTATCACCAAGAGAGTCTAGGTTCTGCTTTAAATGCTCCAAAGAATCTGCAGACAGGCACAGGTTTCCCATAAATGTGTTTATAAAGAGAACTAAATGTTCTCTGGCTTAAAAAGATGAAATTAAACCTTCTTAGCTTTTTGCTGAAGACACATCTCTTTACCGTGACCTTTGACACTTGAGATACATAATTTAAGCTCCACCGTATTCTTTTGACTGTAATTTGCTTTAACTGGCTTTAATAATTGTATTTTTAATGTTTTGTGATCTGCGCTTGGGACCTAATGGTGAAGGGCAAGTAAGAAATGTAATAATATTAGTAGTTTTGTAAAGGACTGTTAACGTGGCTGTGTGCTGCAATCTATAAGGAGGAAGTTTTCACATAACCTAACCATAGTTCCCTGTTGAGGGAGTTTTAAGTGGGGGGCTCTGATTGGTTTAAACTATGGCTAGGGCTTTAACAAACCTTAGTTTATGATTCTGGCTTGTTCACTGGCTATCCTTTAAATCAACAACTAACATGACACACCACATTTGGTTTAAAAGCAGAAGTGGGTGCTTTTGATCTACATCTGCTGAGGGCTTTTAGAGGTCTCAAATATTGCAAATCATTGGTGTCCAGAGGTGGCCTTAAGAAGAAGAACAGCAACAAAAATATGGGCTTTACCTTTCCCCAACAGCTGAATGTATAACTTCTTATTCATTCAGAGATGACTAAAGCAAATAGCATGTGATATTATGAATTTTTTTTAAAAAGCTCAGACAGTTTCAGGAGTTGTAGAACTAGACAGCAAAAAGGCACAGACTTACTCAGTAAGAAAATATGAAGCCAGAATCGCTGCTAGTTGCCCATCGGCTGGTAAACAAAACTTGCAGGGCCTGAAAGTGCACCTTTCAGACTTTGAGAAATACTGGTGGCAGGACTGTAGCTGTCCTCCTTGCTGATCATTAATCCACTTGGAAGCACCCCAGGCAATTAGATGTGGAATGTTGCATGAAGTTGTAGATAGTAGCTTTTTAAATATTTTAATTGCCCTGAATAGATGCAATTGGGCATGTGATTGGATTTGTTCATCAACTTGGATAAGTTTTGGGTTCCAGCTCGCGCTCTCTTTTTCATTCTTTCTCAGAGCGGAAATGTTGACAGGGTTGTTGCTTCTGCTACAAAATGATATGCTGATGTGAATTGTGGAACAGCTGCAGTGCGGGAAACTGTTTTTCAGCAATATGGATCTGGTTGTGCCTTAATACATTTAGCAAAGTTTGGCGTGAAGCGGCAAAATGTTTGTGATCTGACGTCTTTCAGCTCAGGGGCTTCCCAAATTTCGGGGGGGGGGGGAGGAGAAGAACCACGTGCACACACATTGCTGTTTATACTAATACCAGGAACTGTTGAGAGCTTAAAATCTGAATTTTCATAAGTTATGCAAATTAGGCAAAATATAGTTGGCTATTCATGGGGAGTGTAGTGTCATAGGACTGTCTGGGTGCAGAGGAATGGTGGAAGGAACCAGCTGGGGAACCTTTCACTGGAAGAAGGCTCAGACAATGAGTGGTTAGAGGCAGATGACTGGGAAGATGTGTCGGAAGCTGAAGAGGTAAAAGGACTTAGTGAGTTGAGCTAAGCTAAGAGATCTCTTGTAGACAGCCCTATGAGGATTACGGGGTTGAGTGGTGTGGTGTGTCAGGTTTTATAAACTGAGATATGGTCAGTCTGAGCGTTGTTTTTTGTTTTAAAACCTGTTTTAACTTACACTATTTTGCACCTAGCCCACCTAAAGGTAAAGGGACCCCTGACCATTAGGTCCAGTCGTGGCCAGCTCTGGGGTTGGGGCGCTCATCTTGCTTTATTGGCCGAAGGAGCCGGTGTACAGCTTCCAGGTCATGTGGCCAGCATGACTAAGCCACTTCTGGCGAACCAGAGCAGCACACGGAAACGCCATTTACCTTCCCACCGGAGCGGTACCTATTTATCTACTTGCACTTTGACGTGCTTTCGAACTGCTAGGTTGGCAGGAGCAGGGACCGAGCAACAGGAGCTCACCCCGTCGCGGGGATTCGAACCGCCGACCTTCTGATTGACAAGTCCTAGGCTCTATGGTTTAACCCACAGCGCCACTCGCGTCCCTACCTAGCCCACCTAGGGACCGTTTATTCAAGGGGAGGATGAGAGTATAATTCATGCATGTCCCATCTGTGTCCATGAAGCCTAAGCCCAGATAAGGCCCCAGTGGAAGGCTAGCCAGTTCCCTCCACCTTCAATATTCACTGTTTGCTTTTATCAGCCACACCATAACGAGTTCTTTTGGCAACGTGCAAATTAAAACAAATACTGCTTCTCTAGCGTCTAGGACTTTACCAGCTGCAGTTGTCAGACTGCTAGATTCTGCACGTGCTGCTAGATTCTGTGCTCAGGCCCAACAAAGGGGAGCAGCATCTCTGCTAATACCTGAGACTGTTTATGATGCCTTTCCATGACCTGGGAAGTTAAGAGTTATTTGTGAATATTGTAATGTGCCGGAGAACATCTACCTGTCCCCCATGTTGAAGTCAAGGGCTTGGAATCTTGTCTGTTCAGGCAGCAGTCTTGATTGCATTCCAACATCCTTTCATCTTGCTGGGATGGAAAACACATTGAGAAACCAAAGACCGATAGTGAGATGAAAAGAGCAAATGCAACAAAAAGTGTATTGTGGTCTCTTAAAGAATAAACAAATGTATTGTGGCTTCAGCTTTCATGGGCCAAGGGCATCTGACAAATTCGACTCTAGTCCACAAAATATGGTGCCACAATAAATTCCTTAGTCTTTAAAGGGCTGGGGTGTTGTTTGGGGTTATGGGGGGGGGTTGCTGTTGGTTTTTTTTGTATCTTTATTTTAGATTTAGTTGTCATCCATGTGGAGTTGGTTCAGTTTGGTCTTGTATTTTTAAAACTGTTTTGTTCATTGCTGATGACTGCTTTTGCTATGTTGCAGTTATGTTCTCCCCCTGTTAAAAGCCATGAGTGTGGTTTGACCTGTGGAAAGGCAACATACAAATAAAACAATGTGTGTGTGTGTGTGTGTGTGTGTGTGTGTGTGTGTGTATGGGCTGTAAGCCTGCTTTTACATCTGAAGCATCAGGCGAACATACCCGCAAATCACCTTGTCGTTAAAGCTTGCCAGCCATGCTTCTGTTTGCTTTCTTGCTTGCCTGTCATTGCCACCTGTAGCTTGGAGAAAGTTAGCAAAGATCCTCCAACTGGGAGCCTGAAATGGGAGAAGGTTGCATTGGTTGTACAGCCTTATAGGGCTCTCACCCTAAGGTGGGAGGGAATGGTTAGGAAGGAGAAGACAGATGGGTGTTTAGTTTGCTAATACAGTCATACCTCGGGTTGAATATGCTTCATGTTGAGCGCGTTTGAGTTGCGCTCTGCGGCAACCCGGAAGTAACGGAGTGTGTTACTTCTGGGTTTCGCTGCTCGTGCATGCGCAGACCCTCAAAATGATGTCACGCGCATGCACAGAAGCAGTGAAAGCGACGCGTGCAAGCGCAGACGTGCCGTCGCTAGTTACATTTGCTTCTGGATGTGAACGGGGCTCCGGAACAGATCCCGTTCGTATCCAGAGGTACCACTGTATACTCACCTGAGCTTTCAGATGTGAAGAGTTTGCTGAAAAAATACCTCATGTACCGTTCCTTATAGCATGTCTGTCTTTAGGTAGGGTTGGAGGACAAATTTGATTCAGCATGCATTTAAAGTTGCATCTATCAAATCCTGCCTTTCCAAAACATCATTTGAACTGAAACACAGCTCCCCTTTGAAATTCACACTTATCTTCATTTTGAAATGAGGCTCTACAGCCAGTGTTTATTTTAAAAAAGCATCTAGTAAGGGAAAGTGTACATGAAAAATAAAGGCATTAGCAAAAATAGCATACAAAAATGTGCATTGCGGGAAATTGCTTAAAATATGTGTACGTTAGTCAAAACTGCACATGGAAATGTGTTTTGCACTAAAATGCTGGTGAGTTTTCAAGGGGGTTAAATGACAAATTGCTGCAAAATGTGGAGAACTGGGGAAGAATGAGAAATGGAGAGAACCAAAACCGACAGATCCATGACCCCACTCCACCCCAATCTCCAGCCCAAAAAACTCCCAACATTTCTCCAGCAGTCCCTTGTCCTTCACAAAAGTATATTTCTGCCCATTTTAAAGTTGCTTCCATTATAACCAAATGAACTGGCTGGTCACATCCATGACTTGTTTTTTTTTTTAAAAAAGCTCCAGACAATTATGCCGCAGCATTTTCCCAAACATAGTGAGCCACAATATGGCTTGCTTGTGCCACGAGGGGAGGCATGTTCACAATGAAACCACAACTAATGCAAACTATGGCTTACTGTGACATGCAAACAAGCCCAGTTTTTTTTTTAAGTTTTTTTTTTTTTTAATGCTCTAATCAGAATAATTCATATATTATAACGGCTTAATTCTGAGCACGGAGCTTGTGTTTCCTTGGAATGGAATTGGGATTTTTGTGTCTGTGCAGAACAAACAACAACAAAAACCCTTCACCCACTTGACACCGGATTTTTGTCATCTGATTTTGGCTGCATAAAGGGAGCAGTAAAAAGTCACAAAGGAATGTGTAGTATTGTGAGAACAGAGTCTTGCTAGGAAAAGAGGAAACAATTGCTTCAGCAGGTCATTGAAAACATTGATCGTTTGTTCATTCCTGTGCTCAAAGTCACTTCTGAGTCCGAAAGGGTTGAGAGAACTACTAATGCAGCAGGAAGTGGTATCACAATAGAATCAGGGTGTAATAGTTCCTCTTGGAAGGTTTTTATGCTTAGTCAAAACCACACTTCTTGATAGTTTAGACTTGACAGGCCCCCAAGTGGCTCGGGTTAGGGCAGAAAAGTCGTCCGCCCCCCCGCCCAGTGGATTGAGACCTTTTAAAAAATATATATCTTTATTACAGCCAGTTCTGTATATAATAAATTTCCAGTGATCTCCCATCCAAGGGGCTTGACTAGATCCATGCCTTCTTCACTTACTAACAATCCACGTGGACCCAGTTTGACTGCTGGCCATGTGAGCTGAAATTTGTAACCAACATGGGATGATAGTGATCTCCTCTTCTTCCCATATCATGTCACTGACATGGGAATTTAATCTTTAGAATTTATTTCACCAGGGATGACAACTCTCGCTTTATAAGCGAAGAAAAGTTTCTCAGGAGGCGTCTCCCCCACCCCATATATTTGGCACATATTGCTGTTCATGTATAAAACCAAGGATGGAAAAGTGCCGTAATAGAATCTTTGAGAGATAGCCTTTGCCTGAATCTCTGTCCAGGGCTGGTGTCAAGGGTAGGCCCACCCCTCCCCAGCAAAGGGTCCACTAACGGGGGCGTCCCCTGGGCCTTCTGCAGTGGGGAGGCAGTTTCACTGGGCAACCACCTCTAGCAAGGAAAGCAAACTAGAACCACATACTTAAAGCTGCTAGTTGTGAAGGTGGTACCCTGCCTCGCTCAACCGAAAGCTCACTGGCCTGCTTCAAACCCCAGCTCATTCACCCCCTGCCCCTCTTTCTCGCCCCTCTCTACCACCCCTCTTGTTGACTCTGCCGCTGCCAGCCCAGCTTGCTCACCTGCTGCCCTGCTTGCTTGCCCTGCTGCCTGCCTGCCTGTCTCTGATGGTGCCCTCACACTGGAGCCTGTGCAGTCTGTTGACAGCTTGACGATGGACTAGTACCAATATTTGTGTGTGTGTGTGTGTGTGTGTGTAAAGCAGTAGAGTTGCACAGCTCAGGAAACAAATGCAGTCGCCGAAGAGATAAGCCAGTTTTAAACAATCTTAAAAAACTACTTTGTTTTCAGCGTTGCAAAAGACATCCTGCGCCAGAGGACTTCTAATGCCAGTAATTTTCAGCATGTTGTAGGTCAGAGAAGCATGACACGGTGCTCTGGAATGCGCAGGCTACGTGCCAGTTTGTAGTGGAGTATCGCTTCAAAGCAGCATATGTAGGATGTTTCTTGCAGAAAGTTGTGCATGTTCCCATAGTTTTCTAGTTCATTGCCTAGCAGGCGGATAGTTATGAACCTAATCTTTGCTCTAGCTGCTTGAGGCGAAGCACGAAGGAATTTGGGCAGAGTCCGGGTGTCATGGGTAAGGTAGAGTAAATCCTCCTTCAAACAGACATTGGGTTTTATTTACATTCTGGAAGGTTCCCTTTAAAGGCCTTCCCTCACATTCTACTGGGAGTGGCCAAGACCACATAACACTGGTCCTGAAAGACCTACATTGGCTCCCAGTATGTTTCCAAGCACAATTCAAAGTGTTGGTGCTGACCTTTAAAGCCCTAAACGGGCTCGGCCCAGTATACCTGAAGGAGTGTCTCCACCCCCATCGTTCAGCCCGGACATTGAGGCCCAGCTCCGAGGGCCTTCTGCTGGTTCCTCACTGTGAGAAGGGAGGTTACAGGAACCAAGCAGAGGGCCTTCTCAGTAGTGGCGCCCGCCCTGTGGAATGCCCTTCCATCAGATGTCAAGGAAATAAACAACTGTCAGACTTTTAGAAGACATCTGAAGGCAGCCCTGTTTAGGGAAGTTTTTAATGTTTCCCCCCCCCTGTTTTTAGTGTTATGTTGGGAGCCGCCCAGAGTAGCTGGGGAAGCCCAGCCAGATGGGCTGGGTATACATATAAATTATTATTGTAAATTATTATTGTGTGTGTCCATGAACTCTGAAGGATATAGAGTTGAGCTTGGATGTGGCAGTTCCGAATTTGGGTGCCTTGCCTCTCAGTTATGCAGTTGCCTTCAAAATTTCTTATACAGTGGTGCCTCGCAAGACAAAATTAATCCGTTCCGCGAGTCTCTTCGTCTAGCGGTTTTTTCGTCTTGCGAAGCAACCCTATTAGCGGATTAGCGCTATTAGCGGTTTAGCGGCTATTAAAGGCTTAGCGGCTATTAAAGGCTTAGCGGATTAGCGGCTAAAAGGCTATTAGCAGCTTAGCGGCTTAGAAAAAGGGGGGAGCGAAAAAAAATCGGAACACTTGCAAGACGTTTTCGTCTTGCAAAGCAAGCCCATAGGGAAAATCGTCTTGCGAAGCAGCTCAAAAACGGAAAACCCTTTCGTCTAGCGGGTTTTCCGTCTTGCGAGGCATTCGTCTTGCGGGGCACCACTGTAGTTTAATTCTTCTGTCTGTATACTGGGGAAAATAATATTCAGTTAACTCAGTTTTGTGAAGCTCACAGTGTGCCCTTGAGCACTATTCACCATCTCTCACTCTAACCTTTACATGGTAGTTGTAAGGAAGAAAAGGTGGGGTACCTTATCATAAAATTGTGGAGTTGGAAGGGACCCTAAGGGCCATCCTGTCCAGTCCTTCAATGCAGGAATCTCAACTATAGCAGCCAAGACATGTGGCCATCCAACCTCTGCTTAAAAATCTCCAAGGAAGAAGAGTCCACAACCCCTATGGCAGTGGTTCTCAACCTGTGGGTCCCCAGATGTTGTTGGACTACAACTCTCATCATCCCTGAGCTCTGGCCTTGCTAGTTAGGGGTGATGGGAGTTGTAGTTCAACAACATCTGGGGACCCACAGGTTGAGTAAGGCTGCCCTAGGGCATGGGTCGGCAAACTAAAGCCCACAGGCCGGATCAGGCCCAATTGCCTTCTAGATCCGGCCTGGGAATCGCCACATGGATTGCCAACGTATGCATTCTTTCCCTCTCCCTCATAAAGGTAAAGGTACCCCTGCCCGAAGGCCAGTCGTGTCCGACTCTAGGGTTGCGTGCTCATCTCACTCTAGAGGCCGGGAGCCGGTGCCATCCGAGGACACTTCCAGGTCACGTGGCCAGCGTGATGAAGCTGCTCTGGCGAGCCTGCACCAGAGCAGCACACGGAAACGCCGTTTACCTTCCCGCTATAAAGCTGTCCCTATTTATCTACTTGCACTTAAGAGTGCTTTCGAACTGCTAGGTGGGCAGGAGCTGGGACCTAACGACGGGAGCTCACCCCGCCGCGGGGATTCGAACCGCCAACCATACGATCGGCAAGTCCTAGGCACTGCGGTTTTACCCACAGCGCCACCCGTGTCCCCATATGGCGGCGCTTTTCTCTTCAGGGACGCAGCAATCTTGTCCCACGCTGGGCATCGTCAATGGTAGGAGTCGGCTCGCCCGCCTTCCCGCCTCAGCAGGGTGGTGCTGTGAAGGGGGCATGTGACACCGGCTGCTGCTGTGTTTTCCTCCTGCTCCCTCTCCCTCAGTCCACCCTTCTCTGCACCGCTTCCTCGCGCACTTTCTTCGTCACTACCTGCCTCCTTCCCTCCCTCCTTCATTCCTCCCATGGCGTTCAGGCAGTTTGTTGCAGTCGCCGCAGCCACCACTTGTGGCTTGGTGGGCAGCTCTATCTTCTTCTCTGCGTGCCTCTCGGGAAGCAGCATCAGTAGGTGGTGGGTAAAAGCTCTGGCCATACCCCGATTCCCTTACCTCCATCCGTGGCTCCTCTGCCAGGGCTGCTGCTTCTGTCTTCACCGGCCAACGCAGCCCCCTACCTGGCTTGGCTGGCTGGAGAAGCCCAACTGCAGCTATTGGGACAACAACTGGGACAGGTAAAGCGAAGCATCTTCACGCCTCTTTGCGGGCGGGCGAAAATCGTTCATTTTTTCCCTTCAAAATATAGTCCGCCCCCCCCCAAGGTCTGAGGGACAGTGGACCGGCCCCCTGCTGAAAAGTTTGCTGGCCCCTGCCCTAGGGAGTCCTTTCCACTGTCGAACAGCTCTTACTGTCAGACCATAGAGGCTTCCAAGCATGCCTTCAAGGAAGATAGGACATAACAATACTTCTCATTTTCATTTATTTAATAGCAGCCCTAGAGACTTAAAGCAGTGTTCAACCAAATAATTACGCAAGTGGAAAGACATCCGTTTGACTCTTCTCTTCCTGCATATAGCTTGAGCCATCCCCAGATCTTCTCCAGAAGGCTGGGGAAGCTACTTGCATGGTGTGAGACACTATGGGTTCTTTGGGGGTTAAAGTATGACTAGGAAGGTCAGTAAAGAAGGTGCTATCTCCTGAGGGAGAAGGACTTGACTGCTAGTGTTTTATTCATATAACAGTGCTAGAACAGATTTTGGGGGACAGGTGGAAATGGAGAAGCCCCATTGCACAAAGGCAAGTCATTCCCTTCTCACAAGGAGTGATGTAGTGCTTTGTTGAACACCACCAAACATCCAGCACAAGAAATATCTAAGGTGGCTCGATTGGGCAAAAGGCTTGAGTTTAAGGATGTGACAAAGATTTTAATTAAAAAGTACAAAGTGCAATGGCATTCAAAAGCTGGAAAGTGCAGATGGCAGAGGAACATGCATGTTTTCATGGATAGCTTCCCTTCCTCCACACCATCTTTTCCTCCTCTTCCAACTTGTGCCAGTGAAATGCTTTCGCTGTCCATCTGTAAGGGGCGGGGGGGGGGAAGAGTTTCGAGCTAGCAAAAGAAGCAAAAAAAAAAAAAAGTTTAATTTTAATTTTTTTTATTTTAAGTGCAAGTTTTCTGATTTGAACTGACCATTTGGAATGGTGATTAAGAACCTCCTGTTCCCAGGTGGAGTATGTTTGGTGTGGAACACTGCTAATATATATTTGTGGCATTTTGACAATGAGAAAGCCATTGCTTGCGGTTTAGGTTTTTGCATCTTTTAACATTTCCGCTGGTAATGTGCAAGACCCTGTCCCTGTCTGTTCTGCACAAGGAGGCAAACGTATGCTTCAGCCTTTGAAATCATGAGCAAACAGTGTCCTTGGATGGTCAAAGGCGCAAAAAAAACACAACAGGAGACAAAGGTATACATAGGCACCGTGTTTTATATTTATGTGGTTGTATGCAATTAACCTTTACTCAGGAGTAGACCCATTGAGATTAATGGGCCTAAGTTAGTCGTGGCCATTAATTTCAGTTGGTCTACTCTGAGCAATGGTTAACAGAATTTCACCCATGGTCTTTGCAGCCAGGTAGTTTGGGCAGACTGCTGGGAGCACCCAGTGGGTGATCAAGAAGCCAGTTGTGGCTGGTGTTGTTTCTTTACAGCCATCGCTTTTTCAGTTGCAGATCCCTGCATTGTTAAGACCAATATTTTTTAAAGGAGATTCCTTGATCTTTTCCTGGCAGACAGGATATCAAAGGATTGCTCAGATTGTGTACTTACTTGAAGTCGCTTACGTGTTCAGACAGAAGAGGGGAAATGGAGAAGTTCTGTTCAAAAAGAGACATATCCCTGGCAGAACAAATCTGTGTCACAGTCACTTTTTAGCTGTAATTTATATGCATGTTTCATCAGGTGCATGTCTTAAATCACCACAGTAATTTTTAAACTTCACCATAAGGCAGGCAACTGTTCTACGTAGACCACAATGTTTTCTAGCATCACAACTACTGTACATGAGGCCCTTGAAAGCCTTTAAAATTTAATGCTCTTATACAAGGTGTGTGCTGTCAGGTGAAGCAGATGCTACATGGAAGCCTTTGATTCAGCCTCTCTGGCAGCTGCAGCCTCCTAATCACTCATGTTTTGACTGACACACATCTCATTTAAACATAGCATATATATTTTTCAAAATGCACTTTTTTTAAAGGAAAAAGTTTACATCCCTCTCCAACATTACAGCGCCCAAAGCAGTTTATATTTTAAAAATAATAATAGCCAATTATCTGCAAAGAAAATTTGAAAACGAAGGAACCACTCTGAGATCTTCAGATGAAGTGCGGTACACAGATTTAATAAATAAATAAAATAAAATAAACCTTCAGGTGCTTTAACCTGCTTTTCCATTTAAAAGAAAATGCCCAAATCCACAATCTGAGGCAAGCGTTGATGCCTCACCTTGCCTTTTATAGCACATCGGACTCCATGCCCAGAATGATTGGATCGTTTAATGGTGGTTTTCTGTTGCAAGGAAAAGATACAAACGTCAACATAAAACAATGTGATTTATCTGGTCATGGAATAACCTTGTAGCTATCATCAGGTTGTTGGATCTATGAGGAGAGTGAAGTATTCATGGGTTTGTGCTAGTTCTGCCTGTGAATAAAAAAGCATGAAATATCGAGTGGAAACCACCCCAGAGAGTGGTTCCTGCTTAAGGAATACAGTGACTTAGAGCTGTGTTTTTGCATCCGCCAACCACACCTAGGCCAGGACTGGATGCTGTCGTGCAGAGCAGTGTTTTCTCAGACTGGGGGCCGACACCAGTGGTTTTGGGTGCCTCAGTGCCTCCTCACCTGTCTGCCCTGCCATAGCCATTGGGCTGGACCAGTACCATCAACTTACTGAGTAAGCTGAGTAAACAGTGGCCGGGAGACAGAGAAGTTCATGAGAAGGAGGAGATGTTGGGGGAAAATGGCAAGTTAAAGCAGTAATTTTTATCGCCATTGTTATCTATTATCAATACATAAACTAGGAATAGAAAGGAAGGGATGGGGAGACGAAAGCTGCCGTGGAAGGAAGAAGAGGAGGTGAAAGGACCAGGGAGAGGAGGGATGAAAGAAACCATTATTTGTAGCATCTAGTTTGGTCGCAGAAGAACAAAGTAGATCAAGCTCGATAGTCATGCAATGTGAATGTATTCCCCCCCCCCCCTTTCGGAGATGGAGGACCTGCAGCTGTTCTCTTGAGGTGCTAGCCTTCTCGTGCAAACCTTATTCTTGGTCAGCTGTAGACACACAAGAACTTCAGTAATATTGCTGCAGCTGCTTTATGCGAAAACGCCTGACCTCTTGGACATTTTATTCTGCTGATGGTTTTGCCTCCAGCAGTCGCCCAGCTATTCAAAAATTGTACCCTACGGTTTCAGAAAGCAGAGCAAATTGACAGTGTCTTAATTAACAATCCTCCTTTGTAATGGACTTCTATCCTGATATAAGAGTCTGAATTCCAAGTGGAGCTTGCAGCTGTTCCGACTGTACGATGAGAACAAATTCAATAAAAGGATTAGCTCTTGTCACCCGTTTCTTTTGTGCTAGAATGTTCCCTCATATTTCTGCCATTTGCCGTGTCCTCCATATTGCATCTTGCCTTCTGCAGTCTAGGCAACTCACTGTAGCATCTCATGGTTGTTTCATCAGAGAGACTGAACAGGATCAAGTGTGATCTTTTGGAGGGCAGAGTCTGTTTCTGAAGTGGCTGCACAGTGGAGTTACTCAGTTCAAACAAGGCTCCCACAGGCACATTGGCAAAATATATAATAGTATGTCTTTGTCTTGCACCAGTGTTTCATGTTGTCTGTTGATTCCATTGCCATTTGGCTCTTGTTCTGGTTTCAAATTCCTTATCGCATTTGTAGCTCACCTTGCTCCAAAGAAGGATTTGAACCCACATCAAGTTCCATTCCTGAAAAAGCTACCTTTTTCCTTTTTGTGTTTCTTATATATTGTAATCACACTGGCTCTTGCACTTCATTTCTATTCAGCATTTGCTTTAGCTATGTGCTGCTGCTTTTCAGCATTTTGGGTTTTATCTCTTCTCTTTTTCTGCTCTCTTCTCTTTCTGTGTTATGCATTTGTGTTTTTATCTTGTATTTTTATGCTGTGAACTGCTCTGAGATCTTCGCAGATTTAATAAATTAAATTAAATAAACCTTCAGGTGCTTTAAACCTGCTTTTCCATTTAAAAGAAAATGCCCAAAGTGGCATACCAAAATTAAAAACACAACACAGCAAATTAATTGCACAAAATTGTGAGTGTTGACTGCAGTAACTGTGTTGGAAAAAATATTTTTGATTGTGAAGCAAGCCCAGGTGGAGGACATACAGATCCCTCCCCCAATTCAAAAAAGATAAACGAAATAAATTTGCAAAGCAGCTATAGTGAATGAGTCACTGCATACAAAAACTCTTGAGAAACAATGAGAAAGGCAGGAGAGAACAATTACCAATATTGGGGAGGGGCACCACTGTGAGAGAAATGTGGGAGGAGATCACCAAACTACACATGAAGGTTTTAAAAAAGCTGAATCTGTTGTTTTGAAGAAAGAGCAGCCAGTGGGGCTCAGGTTTCCTGCTGAAAACATTCACTCTGGCTGCTGTTTGCCGCTAAGGTTGCTGAGATTAGTGTGGATAGGTCCTTGAGCTATTTCCAATGCCTGATTGTGCAAAATGACCTGGAGCAAACATGAAACGTGTGTATCGGGAAACACACAAAGAAGAGCAGGTAGACTTGCCACTTGGGAATGTGGTCAGCATACCTACCGTATTTTTCGCTCTATAACACGCACCCGACCATAACACGCACATAGTTTTTAGAGGAGGAAAACAAGAAAAAAAATATTCTAAACGAAACAGTGGATGTATGATTTTTGTGGTTCATGCCGTGGCCACTGACATGTGATCTGACAGTGAGTTTGGAGTAGCCCAATGCAAAAATCCTGAGGATCCATGTGGTTTGTAACCACGTTTTAAGTGGGGAGGGAAGGAAAAGCACTCAAGGGACAAGGAGCACACGTGGGGTGTGTGGAGAAGGATGCTGCTAATAATGCAGAAGAGGGGTATAAGGGGAGAAGGCTCCTCTCCTCTCCCACTTTGCTCCTTTAAAGCAAGCAGGCTCTGCTCTTCTCCCTCCTCCCTGCTCATCCCCAGCTTAGCGAGTTGAAAAACTTTGCTGCTATTTAGCGAGCTGAGTGGGGAGGAGAGAGGGACAGAGAGCCTGCTTGCTTTAAAGGAGCCAACCGGACAGGAGCCGCTTACATGAGTGTAAGCGGCTCCTCTCCTCTCCCGCTTTGCTCCTTTAAAGAAGCAGGCTCTCTGTCCCTCTCTCCTCCCCACTCAGCGGCTCTTCTCCCGCTTTGCTGTTTCAAAGCGAGCCACGGAGGAGGGAAGGAAGGGGAACCATGGATCCTCTGCTCACGACTGCAGCAGATCCCCCCTGCCACCCGTAGGCATTCCCTCCATAACACACACAGACATTTTCCCTTACTTTCTAGGAGGAAAAAAGTGAGTGTAATGGTGCAAAAAATACGGTATTTGTTAGTTGTTTTTCAATGTGTTTTTCATAGAAACGTAGAGTTGGAAGGGACACCAAGGGTCTTCTAGTCCAACCCCCTGCAACGCAAGAATCTCCGCTAAAGCATCCATTACAGGTGGCCTTCCAACCTCTGTTTAAAAACCTCCAAGGAAGGAGAGTCCACTACCTCTCGTGGGAGTCTGTTCCGCTGTTGAACATTTCTTACTTGAAGAAAGTTTTTCTGAATGTTTAGTCGGAATCTCCTTTCTTGTAACTTGAAGCCATTGGTTCGAGTCCTGCCCTCCTTCATGTGACAGCCCTTAAGATATTTGAAGATGGCTATCATACCTTCTCTCAGTCTCCTCTTTTCCAGACTAAACATACCCAGCTCCTTCCACCGTTCTTCATAAGGCTTGGCTTCCAGACCCTTGATCATCATGGTTGCCCTTCTCTGCACTCATTCCAGCTTGTCAACATCCTCCTTAAATTGCAGCACCCAGAACTGGACGCAGTGTTCCAGCTGTGGTCTGACCAAGGCAGATTAGAGTGGTACTATTACTTCCCTTACTTCTGGACACTATACTTCCATTGATGCAGCCTAGAATAGAATTAGCTATTTTTGCTGCTGCATCACACTGTTGACTCCCATGAAGGGGTCCACCAAGACCCCTAGATCCTTTTCACATGTACTGCCAGTAAGCCATCCTATATTTGTGCATCTGATTCTTCCTGCCTAAGTGCAGAACCTTACATTTGTCCCTATTGTTTTGTTAGCTTGCACCCAGTTCTCCAACCTGTTACGGTCATTTTGAATTCTGATTCTGCCTTCTGCAGCATTTTACTTGTAGTAAGTGCAACTAGACTTGAGTAGCACATAAATATAAATTGAATGTTAAGTTTTATAGTAAGCTAATCACGCCATTCCTGAATATTATCATTTCGCTGGCATACTTCTTTTCTGGTTTACAAATTGCAAGGAGAAATGCATAATACTGGGGGAAATATGAAGGCAGCCACTTTTTGTTGTGCTTCAAACAAGGGTACCATATGGCTCATTGCAGAGGATTTGCTCAGGAGCCATTCATTCTTGGGCACAGATAATTTGCTGCTCAAGATCTGTTTTGAGTTCTTCTGTATTGCTTAGCCCAGGGGTCAGCAAACTTTTTCAGCAACGGGCCAGTCCACTGTCCCTCAGACCTTGTGGGAAACCAGACTATAATTTGAATAAAAAAGAACGAATTTCTATGCCTCACAAAAAACCCAGAGATGCTTTTTAAATAAAAGGACACATTCTACTTGTGTAAAAACACGCTGATTCCTAGACCATCCGTGGGCCGGATTTAGAAGGCGATTGGGCCTGATCAGGCCCACGGGCCTTAGTTTGCCTACCCGTGGCTTAGCCTAAGGAATTATGGGTGAAGATTTGGTAGCAGTAATGGACTGTCTTACTGACCCTGGCTCATATGAATTGCACTGTGACTCCACAACTCCTAGTTTGTGCAACAGACTCCTAAGGATGTCTCCACAGAGATTTTCTTCCATGTCTGCAGCCTATTTCCTTGGCTACATGCTCCTGCCTGGATTCCGCTAATCGTCTTAGTCCTGTGTGCACTCTTCTCATTATCTCCCCGCTCCAGTCTCCTGCTCCTGGCTGGATATATCCTTTACATCACCTCCCACACTTTGCTGTTCCATCCACCATCTGCTGCCTTCGTTTGCCCATGTACAGTTTCCGGAATTCATTTGTTGGCTGCAAACCTTTCATTCCCCTAGTCAATTTTGCTTTCATTCTTTAGCGAGAGAAGACTTGTTGACGACAACAGCTATGAAACATCCTTGGTCCCCTGGTCCTCTCGCTCCTGCTGAGAGTACATTTAAGAGATGATGTGGTTCAGGCGTGAGTAACCTTTGGCTCTGTGGCTGTTGCTGAACTGTAACTCCTATCAGCCCTAGCAAGCATGGCCAATGACCAAGGATGATGGGACTTATAGCTCAGCAACATCTGGAGGGACAAAAGCTGGCCACACCTGGTGTAGGGTAATGATTAAGGGTGTGAGCTGTGAGCAGCCTAAGCCACAAACTCACTAGGGATCTGGAGGCAAGAAATTGGAAGCACTCGCACATAATCCTAACCCATGATTTAGGACTATGTATGTGAAGCTGAGACTCCAATACTTTGGCCACCTCATGAGAAGAGAAGACTCCCTGGAAAAGACCCTGATGTTGGGAAAGATGGAGGGCAGAAGGAGAAGGGGACGACAGAGGACGAGATGGTTGGATAGTGTTCTCGAAGCTACCAGCATGAGTTTGACCAAACTGCGGGAGGCAGTGGAAGACAGAAGTGCCTGGCGTGCTCTGGTCCATGGGGTCACGAAGAGTTGGACACGACTAAACGACTAAAGAACAACAACAAAAGGTGACCCTCTGTTAGTCCAAGCAACACATTAGGCTTGTATGGTCTCCCATCCCCTCTCATTTTCTTTCATGGCCAGTCAGAGGACTTCTGCTGAATTTGGTGTTGCTTTTGAAGAAGTCTCAGCTTATACCTACTTGCATGCCAACTGGGCAACTGTGGTTTACAATAAACAATGACTAATTGCTAAACAAGCCAACTTAAAACCATGGGTTATGAAACTAGCATTGTTAACTGCAACCCCCAGTTGTGCTAAACTGTGAGCCGCTTGGAAGGTGGAAGTAAATTCAACATAAGTCCTGCCCGCATGGGGAAAAGGAAGGGGGGGAATGTGTGAACTCTGTTTTTCACTGTGACTTGTGGAGTCTTGTTCTCATAGGTTGCTGAACCATAGTTTAACATTCATTGGAAATTGGGCCGGTCTTACTTGTTTTTCTCTGCAATGTGGCGATAATAATGGGGACCACGATTAGTATAAATATTACTGAGATAATGTATGTAGAACATTCTGATGTGCTTATTATTACTAAATATACATGTGTAAATATATGTATTAGTAAATTCTACTACAGAATATTATTTGAACAATGAAAGGAACAGTTTCTCCTGGCTTTTTAAAAATATGGGAATAGTTAGGGTGACATTCAGGTGCCTTTTCAGTATTACTTATTTATATATTCCCCTCCCCCCAAAATGCTCCCCCCTTTTTATCCTCTCAACAATTATGTGAGGTAGGATAGACTACTATAGAAAATTATAAATGATTATGACTATGTGGGGGGTTTTGTATTTGTTTTTATTATTGTTGTTTGTATTTTTGTGTTTTCTATATTGTAAAGCACTCTGTGATCTTTGGGTGAAGGGCATAATAATAATAATAATAGGACTATGACTGGGCCAAGGTCACCCCAGTGTGCTTCATCGCTGAGCAGTGATTTGAACCCTGATCTCCCATGTCGTAGACTAACCACTACACCACACTGCCACTGTAGTACAAAATTATTTTCTAAAATCCAGAACTCCAAATGATTGTATTTGTTACTTGCCCCATTGCAGTTCTGTCTTTAAAGCTAGCGCACATTAATTACGTGATCTGGGTAAGCAGCTCACAGTGATAGGAATATCTTAAGCAGAACATGGATCAATTATAATGCATACAGGTCAGCTATCCTGAAGGGTATACAGCCCTGTTTAAAATATTCCTAGAGGAAATAATAAAGATAGAAATTTCCTATTTGAGGTACTTATTATTGCTTTGCCCAAAGGTGCTAATATTCACAATGGTGAGATGAACTGGAAGACTTCGCTGCTTTGTAACTTGAAATCGTTTGAAGGTACCACGTGCATTTCCATTCCTTTTCTGAAGCAAAGCCCAATTGGGGCTTGGCCCAGACACGGATGGGAAACTTGTCTCAGAACCCCCATAAATTTCTCTGGCCTCCTTGGAAAGGTGGTTGGATGCAAGCATATATAAATGAGTAGAACACTGTTCCTTTCTGTGCGTAAAATGTAGCTGCATTATTAATATAAAGTATATCACAAGTGTGGGGAGTTATTTGCCATACTAAATTTGTATAAGGGCTGCAGCTGACGCCAGAAGGCAGGCCTGCAATTCTTAAACGTGCTTGTTTTTCTGAGGGCAGTTAGTCCAGTGACTTGTAACTTTTGATCTGTACTCACAGCTGAGGGATTTCTTTACACCCAGCTTGACAGAATTATTCTCCTTGAATCCTGGGAGGATTTGTAAACAGCACAGGGTTTTTTTTGTTTTGTTTTACTTTTTTCTGCACATACCCTAGATTTTTCTTGGAAGCAACAGGAAGGGAATGACTAGAACCTAGTCACTTCTAAATTAGTGCCTGCGGTACTGAAATAGTTGGCATATTGGGTGGTACTTTTTATAAATGTAATGTCAGCCAAATGAATGTTTGGCTAACGCGTGCGTGTGGTAAAATTAGCAAAATGCATCACTGATGCTAATGAAGGGAATAACCTCATTGCTGCAGTTCATTGAAAGTGCCATCCGGACAGATTACTTGCCCTGAACATTGAGGTCAAGGAGTTGCTATTGAAAGCGTGTGAGACTGTGTGTGTGTGTGTGTGAGAGAGAGAGAGAGAGACACAGACAGACAGACAGACAGACAGACAGACAGACGGACAGACGGGTCTGGCAGGGCCTCTCCATCAGCTCTACTTGAAAGGCCAGCAACATTTCCTTAAAATGTTTTAATTCCAGCTGATCATTATAAGGATTCTGTAATGGTTCCTTTTTCTTTCTCCTCCCTCCTAATCCCATTTCCTTTTGTGCTGTATCCTTAAACCTTAGTATATGACTGCCTCATCACTGACATTTGTAAGCTACTCTGAGAATCTTTTTTTCATTGAAGAGAGGAATAACAATGCTTGTAATTAATAAATGGCTTCTATTTGTGATACAGTACTATTACAGTCTTAACAGCTGAGCACATGAAGAATGTCTCTAGATGTGAACAAGCAGGACATCAATAAGACCTATAAAAATGACTGCTTTTAATAGTATATCATTATATCTGAGACTTCAAAAAAAAGAAAGTGTATCAGAAATTGCTGTTTTATTTCAAAAGCTCTCACACACAAAATACCTTAGAATCATAGAATCATAGAATCATAGAGTTGGAAGAGACCACAAGGGCCATCGAGTCCAACCCCCTGCCAAGCAGGAAACGCCATCAGAGCACTCCTGACATATGGTTGTCAAGCCTCTGCTTAAAGACCTCCAAAGTAGGAGACTCCACCACACTCCTTGGCAGCAAATTCCACTGTCGAACAGCTCTTACTGTCAGGAAGTTCTTCCTAATGTTTAGGTGGAATCTTCTTTCTTGTAGTTTGGATCCATTGCTCCGTGTACGCTTGTCTGGAGCAGCAGAAAACAACCTTTCTCCCTCCTCTATGTGACATCCTTTTATATATTTGAACATGGCTATCATATCACCCCTTAACCTCCTCTTCTCCAGGCTAAACATGCCCAGCTCCCTTAGCCGTTCCTCATAAGGCATTGTTTCCAGGCCTTTGACCATTTTGGTTGCCCTCCTCTGGACACGTTCCAGTTTGTCAGTGTCCTTCTTGAATTGTGGTGCCCAGAACTGGACACAGTACTCCAGGTGAGGTCTGACCAGAGCAGAATACAGTGGCACTATTACTTCCCTTGATCTAGATGCTATGCTCCTATTGATGCAGCCCAGAATTGCATTGGCTTTTTTAGCTGCCGCGTCACACTGTTGGCTCATGTCAAGTTTGTGGTCAACCAAGACTCCTAGATCCTTTTCACATGTACTGCTCTCAAGCCAGGTGTCACCCATCTTGTATTTGTGCCTCTCATTTTTTTTGCCCAAGTGCAATACTTTACATTTCTCCCTGTTAAAATTCATCTTGTTTGCTTTTGCCCAGTTCTCTAATCTGTCAAGGTCATTTTGAAGTGTGATCCTGTCCTCTGGGGTGTTAGCCACCCCTCCCAGTTTGGTGTCATCTGCAAATTTGATCAGGATGCCCTTGAGTCCATCATCCAAGTCGTTGATAAAGATGTTGAATAAGACCGGGCCCAAGACAGAACCCTGTGGCACCCCACTAGTCACTCTTCTCCAGGATGAAGAGGAACCATTGATGAGCACCCTTTGGGTTCGGTCAGTCAGCCAGTTACAAATCCACTGAGTGGTAGCATAGTCAAGACCGCATTTTACCAGCTTCTTTACAAGAATATCATGGGGCACCTTGTCAAATGCCTTGCTGAAATCAAGGTAGGCTACATCCACTGCGTTCCCTTCATCTACCAGGCTTGTAATTCTGTCAAAAAACGAGATCAGGTTAGTCTGACATGACTTATTTTTCAGAAATCCATGCTGACTGTTGGTGATCACAGCATTCCTTTCTAGGTGCTCACAGACTGTTTGCTTAATGATCTGCTCCAGAATCTTCCCTGGTATTGATGTCAGACTGACTGGGCGGTAATTATTTGGGTCCTCTCTTTTCCCCTTTTTGAAAATAGGGACAACATTTGCCCTCCTCCAGTCTGCTGGGACTTCGCCTGTTCTCCAGGAATTCTCAAAGATGACTGCCAGTGGTTCTGAGATCACATCTGCCAGTTCTTTTAATACTCTTGGATGCAGTTCATCTGGCCCTGGAGACTTGAATACATCTAAACTAGCCAAGTATTCTTGTACTATCTCCTTAGTTATTCTGGGCTGTGTTTCCTTTGCTGGATCATTTGCTCCAAATTCTTCAGGTCGGGCATTGTTTTCTTTATCGGAGAAGACTGAGGCAAAGAAGGCATTGAGGAGTTCAGCCCTTTCTGTGTCCCCTGTTTGCATTTCACCATCTTCTCCTCTGAGTGACCCCACTGTTTCTTTGTTCTTCCTTTTGCTACGAACATACCCATAAAAGCCTTTTTTGTTGCTTTTAACCTCTCTAGCAAGCCTGAGTTCATTCTGTGCTTTAGCTTTTCTGACTTTGTGTCTACACGTGCTGGCTATTTGTTTGAATTCCTCTTTGGTGGTTTCCCCCCTTTTCCATTTTTTGTACACATCCTTTTTTAATCTTAACTCAGTTAAAAGTTCTTTAGATAGCCACCCTGGCTTCTTTAGGCACCTTCCATGTTTCCGTCTCATTGGTATTGCCTGGCGTTGTGCTTTTACTATCTCCCTCTTAACAAACTCCCAGCCATCATGAACTCCCTTTCCTTTTAGTATTACTGTCCATGGGATCTCACCCAGCACTTCCCTAAGTTTTCTGAAGTCGGCTTTCTTAAAGTCAAGAAATTGAGTCCTAGTATGCTTGGCTGCTCCTTTCCGCTGTATAGTAAACTTCAGAAGAGCATGATCACTCGCGCCTAATGATCCTTCCACTTCTACCCCACTAACCAGGTCATCAACATTGGTTAGGACCAGATCTAAAATGGCTGTTCCTCTTGTTGCTTCTCCCACTTTCTGGACAATGAAGTTGTCTGCAAGGCCAGTGAGGAATCTGTTTGACCTTATGCTCTTGGCTGAGTTTGACCTCCAACAAATATCCGGGTAATTGAAGTCCCCCATTACTACTATCTCCCTTCCTTTTGCATGCTTGGCCATCTGTTCCAGGAAGGCATCATCTATGTCCTCCGTTTGGCTTGGGGATCTATAGTAAACTCCCACAATGAGGTCTCTGTTACTCTTCTCTCCCTTAATTTTGACCCAAATGCTCTCACTTTGGCTTGGAGGTTCTAAATCTTGGATTTCTTCACAGGTATACACATCCCTGACATATAACGCCACTCCTCCTCCTTTCTTGTCTGGTCTGTTTCTCTGAAATAGATTGTATCCCCCCATTATTACATTCCAATCGTGGGACTTATCCCACCAGGTTTCAGTGATGCCTATTATGTCATATTTAGTTTGCTGTACCAAGAGCTCAAGCTCATCTTGTTTATTTCCCATGCTTTGTGCATTAGTGTACAGACATTGAAGTCCATTAATCATTCCCCCGTGTCTCTTATTTAAGGATTTTTTCCTCCCACCACTAGGTCTGCGTGCTGTTTGCTCCATTTGGTCTATGACATTTGGATGATCATCTTCATCAATTGATAGACTCCTACCTTCAGGAGCACTGTCTCCCTCCCCCACATTAGTCAGTTTATGTGCTCCTTGCTTGAGCTTCATTTTATGCATATCTTACTTAACTGGAAAAACTAAATCTGGCATTGTTGTCTTATATCCACTTATAGGACTTATCAACAAAACTGGCTTTTCAACTTGCGTGTAGTGAAATAGTCGTATGAAAATGTCTCCCCCTTCCCTCCCCCACTCTGGGAAATTTGCAAATTTGCTGTGATGCCTACCAAGTTTTCTTTTTAAAAAATTGTTTTGGCCTGTGGTTACAAGATCATTCACACTAAAACATTTAAGCCACCTCTCTGTAACTAGCACGATTTTTATCGCCATGTTTCTCTATTGTGGCAAATATATTCAGTTGTGTGCAAGTGGAAACATTTAGTGTTTTCTAAAGGGCTTCTAACTTGATGCAACTAGATTCCTTTGACTCATAACTCCCTTACAGAATAAGCACTAACTTTGGACCAGTTCAGAGCAAATAGCATGTTTTGTGCTAGTTCAGCTTTATTGCTGTGTCTGAATTCACCTTGTGTTTACACTAGAGCCATGAAGTTCAGAGTACGAAAGAAGGCTCTCCATAATGGAGTGGAGGTTATTTTTAGGGTGGGGGAGTCATGTTTTGTGTGTACGGCGAGTTGGTTAGCCAGGAAGCAAACTGCTGACACATATTCCCTCCATCCCAAGCTGCCACAGTCCAAACAGAAGAACCCAACTGGCATCAAAGACGGCTGTTGGATTATGTAATGTTTGCTTTCCCATATGGAATGATCAAACATGTTTTTGAGGTGTATGTACTGCTTAGAACACTATGATAGAAAGGGAGAATAGGAATTAAATGAATAAAAACGTTGAGGGCAGAGGGGCACATTTGCAGTTTCTCATTTGCCTTCGTTTTGCAGCTCGACATAGTGAAGCAGATTCAGCCACAAGGCAGAGGTTGGGAGAGGGGAAAATTGGGGCATATGTAAGCCCAGACCTCCTGACTGCTGAATATACCTTCAACACTGTCCATTCAATGTGCATCTTCAAAACATGAGGGGATTACCAAAGTCTAGGCTTAATTTATACTAGGCTTGCCACAAGGAATACTGGAAAGAACGGTTTCTTTGGCTGTGTTGGGACCAAGTCAGTAATATAAAAAAAATTATACTTTTGTTTAAACAGTTTTACAGGCTCACGAGAACTTTCTAAGTGATTTCCATCCAGGGAACTACAGGATGAAGTTTTGTTTGTTTATTTTGATTTATTTATAAGAGTATGAACCACCAACTCATTTTTAAAAATGGCAGTGTACGTAAAGGAAACCATAATTTCAGAGTGGTGGGAAACATTTCACACTAGTAGAACATCCAAGAACATAGGAAGAGCCTGATGGATCAGATCAATGGCCTGTTTTCATGGTGGACAACCGGATGCCTCTGGGAAACCAGGGAGCAGGACATGGGGACAATAGCACTCTCCCCTCCTGTGGTCTTCAGCAACTGGTGTTCAGCAGCATTGCTGGCCTCCAACTGTGGTGGCAGAGCATAGCTTTCACGGCTAGCAGCCATTGTTAGTCCTGTCCTCCATGAATTTGTCTAAGCCTGTTTCCAAGTTGGTCACTGCCTCCTGGGGAGAAGCGAGCTCCATAGTTTGATCATGCACTGCATGAAGCAGTGCTTTCTTTTATCGGTCCTAAATCTCCCAACATTCAGCTTCAATTGGATTTCCGCAAGTGCTAGAGTTAGGAAAGAGGGAGAACTTTTGTCTGTCCACTTGCTCCATGCTGTGGATGCCATGTGCTGATTGTTTCTAAAGCACCAAAACATAGTTTTATTATTTCTAAGGTGCCTGATATTTCTAATCCAGAACCGTAGAGTCGGAAGGGACCCCGGGGTTCATCTAATCCAACCCCCTGATAGCAAAAACTTCATTGCTTAGGGGCCAAATACTCAGTCCAGTTTTGGTTAACACACTTCAACCCTTTAGGTTACCGTATTTTTTGCCCTATAGGACGCACTTTCCCCCCTCCAAAAATGAAGGGGAAATGTGTGTGCGTCCTATGGGGTGAATGCAGGGTTTCGCTGAAGCCTGGAGAGCGAGAGGCGTCTGTACGCACTGACCCCTCTCACTCTCCAGGCTTCAGGAAGCTATCCGCAAGCCTTGCGAGCCCAGCAGGAGTGCCCCCCGGGCTTGCAAGGCTTGCGGGCAGCAGCCTGCAGCCCGAAGCACGGGGTGCGTTCCGGAGCGCACCCGTGCTTCGGGCAGGTGTCTGCAAGCCTTGCAAGCCCGGTGGGAATTCCTGCCGGGCTCGCAAGGCTTGCGGGCAGCAGGACCCATTCTGGGGGCTGGGGTCAGGGGAAACTCGGGCTTCCCCCACCCTCAGCCCCGCAAGCTCCGGGAGCGATGGCGAGGTTGCGCGCAACCTCGCCTTCGCTCCCGGACCCCCAGCCCCGAGGCTAAAAATGAAGCCATGACAGCGAGCAGGATCCATCCCGCTCGCTGTCATGGCTTCTTTGCTCTTTGGGGCTCGGGGGGGAAAATATTTTTCCCCTTTATTCCCCCCCCCAAAAAAAATAAGTGCACCCTATGGGGGCAAAAAATACGGTAATTGCGGAGTATGCAGCAGGATTTAAAAAAATGTTATTTTTCATGCAAGTACTTATAGAAAGGTGACGCCCTCTTAGAAAAAGTCACCCTGCAGTGTCTGTTGCAACATGTTAATGCTTCTGAAACTGGGGGAAGCCCACAGCTTAGCAGTAGAGCATCACATTTGCCAGCAGAAGGTCTAAGGTTTGGTCCCTGGTGTCTCTAGACCTATGAAAAACTCCTGCCTGAAACCCTGGAGACAATACTAAATACTAAATGGACCACCATTCTGACTCAGTATAAGGCAGCTTCCTATGTTCCTAAAGTAGGGTTTGTTTTTTCTTCAAAGCCATAGTTCTGTAGTTACATCAATGATTTAATCAGTAAATGGACTGAAATTCATATGGCTGTTTAGGTTCAACAGTGTTATGCCATCAGATTGTTGACTTGGGCCTTCATTTGTGTTTCTGTATATCTGTTTTGTCTAGGAGATGGCTGTGAGAGCCCTGAAACAAACTGGCAGTAGAAGCATTGAAGCAGCTTTGGAATACATTAGCAAGATGGGATACTTGGATCCCAGAAATGAACAAATAGTCCGGGTAATTAAACAGACATCTTCGGGTAAGTGTGGGTGCTCTCTCCATTTCATTCCTAAGCTTTCACCTGGTTTGATGCTGTGTGGAATAAATATGAAAGCAACTTGGTAGCTGTCTTGACCCTGTTAAGTGTGGTTTCTCAAGGGATAAAAGATCATTGACCTGTGGACTGTGTGGCAATATAGACTTCAAGTTTCATTCCCAATCTGCTAAAGTTTGATGCAACCAGATAGAAGCCTTGCAACAATTTCATTGCATTTTGCTGTTGAAGGGTTTGAAATGGGAGTTTGCAAGGAAATATTGAATCTGAGAATTTTGCCTTGTTGTCAATACAAAAAGAAAAGAAATTGTATTTTACCATAAGTGTGGATGCACTCATATCCTCATCCTGAAGAATCATGTAGCATTTCACTCTTACTCCTCCTTCCATTTCCTTATTTCTGGTTCAGTGCAAATGCAAAGGTAAACTTAGCCAAGAAACACACTTGAATTTACTAGGAAGAACAGTTTGCCCTTTTAGTTTCAAAACTGCTTCATCATTTGCATTGCAGTGTTATACGGAGTCAAGTTTAAGTGTTGTTTTAACCAGTGACAGTGGGGGGTGGTGGTTTGTCCTTGTTCACAGATCTGAAACCTTTTTGTGAGAAGTAGTCTTAGAAATTCTATGAAATGATGAATTAAGTGTTATGTGTGTACGCAGGAATAAGTCAATTCACCTGAATGGTTTCCTAACACTACCCAACCCATTATCTTTCTCTCCCCACTATAGGAAAGGGTATCATGCCAAACAACATAAGCCGCAGGCCAAGTTTTGAAGGGTCCAGCGAATCTTTCCCACCCTACCACCAGGTTAGCAACCCGGGCTATGAAGGTGCAGGCTTTGGGGCAGAAGCTGCTAACATGCTGGGTGATGTTCCCAGGCCATACATGGACTACTTGCTCTCTGCTTCTCAGTCTGCAACCATGAACTCTCCAGTACAAAGGCCTGCCAGCTTAGGCTCCCACAACCCGCCTGTCAGTCACCAGCAGAAAGCCTACCCTGCAAACATGGATGCCCCAGTGATCAACTACCCGGTGGCTGGCCACAGCAGCCAAGCCTTGCAGCTTGGCTCAAACAGCCCTCATTACGGCAGGCAGCCCGTGATGGTGCAAGGGGAGGCGCAGGCTCTTGGCTATGGGATTCAGAGGAGCCATTCTTTCCAGAACAAGTTGCAGCAGGAGGGAGGCTATCCAAGCCTTCCGAACAAAGGAACGGTTGTTCAGAATAACTCCGGCCACGGGTTCCAGCAAGCGCCAGGCGGTCTGTATATGCCGCACTCCCATCACAAGCAACCCATCCCCTCCTCCCACCCGATGCACGTGATCGCCAGAGGAGGCCCAGCGTATACGAACGAATTTTCAGACAGCCCACCGCAGGGCCTGTTGACGCCATCCAGAAACAGTCTGAACATGGACCTGTATGATATGAACAACCCTCAAGTTCAGCAGTGGCAGACAACCTCTTCGTCGTCCTCGTCGTCCTCATCCCGCCGCGACTCGTTGCAGAACCCAGCCCTGGAAGCATCGGTCCGGCAGCACGTGCCCTTCAGGCCTGAGGGCTGCGTCCCAAGCAGAACCAATTCTTTCAACAGCCACCAGCAACAGATGCCGATATCCATGAGGCAGACTTCTCCAGGCAAAGCTGAGGCCTCCATTACTTCTCCAAACACCATCACGGCCGTCACATCTGCTCATATTCTACAGCCAGTGAAGAGCACAAGGGTGATGAGGCCTGAGCCTCAGACTGCAGTAGGCCCCGCTCATCCTGGCTGGCTGGCTGCGCAGTCTTCGGCTGTGGATGGCTTAGGAATGGCCGAACAGCACCCCCTTCCTGTTGGAGGAGCTAATGCCTACCAGCTAGATGTGGACTATAGCAATCAGGAGCTGAGGTGCCCTCCGCCTCCTTATCCGAAGCATTTGCTGCTGCCCAGTAGTTCCGAGCAGTTTGATATGAGCTGCTTACGTACAGGGATCGAGCAGACCCTTCGGGGAGTCCCCAGCTCATCAGGAAACAAAGCTGAGGAAAACGGGGAAAGGAACGACAAAATCAAGTCGGCCAAAGCGGAAAAGCCAGGCAAGGACAAGAAACAGATCCAGACGTCCCCAGTGCCGGTGCGGAAGAACGGCAGAGACGAAGAGAAAAGAGAGTCCCGTATTAAAAGCTACTCGCCGTTTGCCTTTAAATTCTACATGGAGCAGCATGTGGAGAACGTCATAAAGACCTACCAGCAGAAAATTAATCGCCGGCTGCAGCTGGAGCAAGAAATGGCCAAGGTAATTTGTGTCTTTGTGCTTTTGTTTTTCTTGAAAGGTAATAAGACGGGGATAATGTAACAGACCTCTGTATTCAACACAGCATAGATATGAAAGTCTGTCACACTTCCTGATAAATCACAATTTCATCCAACCCCCTACAGAGATATTTTCTGACATTTGGGACCATTGATTTAGTGCTGGGTGTCATTTGTGCTTCTTCCTCACCCAGTTTTTCCCCCCAATACAGAGGAAGGAGCAGAAAGCCAAGCCACACTGCCCCTGATATCAAGGGGAATAGACAAACACATGGAAGATAAGGTTGTCAATGACTCACAGAATTGGTAGACTCCTCTTCATGTTGGCTCTATGGAAGCTGCGTTATCAAAGGCAGCAGACCTCTAAATTCCTGTGGTTGGAGTATAGCAGTGGGAGAGGGCTGTTTGTAATATTCTGCTCGGAGGCTTCCCATAGGCATCTGGTTGGCCAGTGTTGAAACTAGGATGCTAGAATTCTTATGCCTTTGGCTTGATTCCTCTTATGGGTGGAGGAAGGAGGGTATGAGGGGTGTGGTCCGCCCTGGGTGTCATCACTGAAGGGGGATGACAAAATAAGTTTTTTTAAAAAAAATTGGGCTCACGAAACTTTTTAGGAGTGACATGGTGGCTTAGGCGCCTGCAGGTTCCGCGCTGCTTGAAACGGCAGCGTGGGACTTGCGTCTGCCTACTGCCTCTCCCACAGCTGCCCTACAGCGGCAGAGAGGCTTCAAGCGTTGACGAGGCTCACTCCACCTCCATGGGCAATTGCCCCGCCCCCTCAGTTGCAGGACACGCCCCCGACCGGGCACCTGAGCGGCTAGCTACCCCATTGCTTATGGTTTAACGACCAGTTTGACTTTAATGACCCTTTGACTTATGAAATTTTATCAGGGATTTCCCTCAGATTTTTCAGGGTAACCTTCCTTGCCATGTGGGCTAGTGAAATGCAATGAGGAATTAGATAGTTGCGGTGATTATTTTTGAGCCAGATTTTAACCTTAGAAGCATGAACTGAAAATAACAAAGTAATAGAATGAATGCAACCTGCACGTACTGCTTTTAAATATTTAGAGGGTGAGATGGAACAAAAACAGACTGAGCTTTTGTTCCACATTTTTCGTAACTGATGCGATTGTACAACTTTTCTGGCAATTTTGTGTGTGTGTGATGATCCTGACTCCCTTGATTTTTCTCTCCCTACCTCCTAATCTTAACCCAGGCTGGCCTTTGTGAAACAGAACAAGAGCAGATGAGGAAAATTCTCTACCAAAAGGAGTCCAACTACAACAGGCTGAAGAGAGCCAAAATGGACAAATCCATGTTTGTAAAAATCAAGACTCTGGGTATCGGTGCTTTTGGGGAAGTCTGCCTTGCCTGCAAAGTGGACACCCACGCCCTGTACGCCATGAAAACCCTGAGGAAGAAAGACGTGCTGAACCGTAACCAAGTTGCCCACGTCAAGGCCGAAAGGGATATCCTTGCAGAGGCAGACAATGAGTGGGTGGTTAAGCTCTACTACTCCTTCCAGGACAAGGAGAACCTGTATTTTGTGATGGACTACATCCCCGGCGGAGACATGATGAGCCTGCTCATCCGGATGGAAGTCTTTCCAGAAAAGCTAGCTCGGTTTTACATTGCTGAACTCACGCTGGCCATAGAGAGCGTGCACAAAATGGGCTTTATCCATAGAGACATCAAGCCTGATAACATTCTGATTGATCTCGATGGACACATCAAACTGACCGACTTTGGCCTCTGCACTGGATTCAGGTGGACGCACAACTCGAAATATTACCAGAAAGGTACTGGGCTTGGGGGCAAGGAAACAGCATCAAAATGTGCCGTAGTTGTTGTTACTATGACTTCAGCATATGTATATATCCTCCCCTTCAGAAAAAATCCCCAGAGTGGCTTATAGCACAAACTCAAAAATACAATAAACACATTAAAAAAAAAACATGAGAGGAGGTGTTTGAAGAATGTGAGAGAGGTGATGTCACCCATTTGTTCTAAGAGGCAGTTCCAAAGATAAGGGGCAATAAGGGAGACAGAGCAGAGGCTGGAGGAGTGACGGTCATGGGCAGGGGATGCATGGGGGATATAAGAGCAGAGATAAGGGCAGGCAAGGCTAAGGAGAGCTTTAAAGGGGAAGACAAGGAATTTGTACTGGACCAGGAGCAGAAAGAGAAAAAAGTGAATGACTCTGGGGGCAGATTTTTGGATGGAGATGAGGGGGCCAAGGTGTGACTGTGTAAAATCAGAGAGATGGTAGCAGTAGCCGACGCCAGCCTATTTACAAACACAGGTGTTTTTAATAAATGCACAGTAGACATATGAGCCACATAACATATAGGGCTCCTCCAGACAACCTGTTCATTGGGCATTCATCTTAGAATACAGGAGGCATTCAGCTAAATATTCCCATCAGTTCAAATAATACTGCTAGCACAATGGGATTTTCCCGCCCGCCTCCTCCTTCCCTCGCACTTGTCCTACCCTGCAAAACCTGCAATGAAAAGTTGAGCCAGCAGAACAGAATTGGGGGCACATGGAGGGAGGAGAGGAAAGGAAAGGTTTCGTTGCACAAGGAGAAAATCCTGCACTGACAGAACCAGTAACTTGGTGCTACATGGAATACAACATTGTCCAGTCTCTATTGAGCATTCATTCCAGTTTGTTTGTGAGGAAGTTAAACGGCAATGAGCATTCATCCTGATTTACTTGGATGGTGGCATTCCTGTTTTTCAGATGTTCATCTCACACTTTTCACGACGTTTCCCTGTTACTTTTTAAATTGCAAAGAGTCTAGTTTGTTGTTGTTTTAAGTGGATTTGTTGCAGCAGGGCAACAGAGCGCTATAGTCTGCTTTAATTGAAGAAAAATACTGACAACTCAGAGGTGAATGTAGTCACCGTTTGCGGCTGCTTCTGAGTCCCCAGAGCCACAAACATTTTTATCTTTGAGTAAGCAGCTACCTTTCGTCTCCTGAACCTTTTTTAAACACACTATTCATTTCTAAGATGTCACATGTTAGGGGAAGGGATGAAATGCAAACAAAAATTGCAACCCAAATTAAATTGCAAAGCTTGCAGTTCAGAGAAAAACATAGTGAATTGCGCTTGTTTTGTTTCTTGGGAGAGCTTTTGTTGATCTTTCCATGTAATTTCCTATTTTCTTTTCCCATCTGTTGAAAGGGAGCCACATCAGGCAGGACAGCATGGAGCCAAGTGACCTTTGGGATGATGTGTCCAACTGCAGATGTGGAGACAGGTTGAAGACCTTGGAGCAGAGAGCTAAAAAGCAACATCAGAGGTGTTTGGCCCATTCATTAGTTGGAACACCCAATTATATTGCACCTGAAGTTCTCCTTCGTAAAGGTAGGTGGTTTATTTGTTTCAAATGTTTCTAGCTCACCCTTCATCACAAGCGCTCAGTATTCTATACTGCAGTGCAGTCAAACCTTTGATCTTGAACGCCTCCGTTTTGGAACATTTTGGCTCCTGGACGACAAAAACCTGGAAGTAAATGCTTCGGTTTTCTAACGTTTTTTCGGAAGCCAAATGTCCAACTCGGCTTCCGTTTGAATGCAGGAACTCCTGCAACCAATCGGAAGCCATGCCTTGGTTGTCGAACATTTCGGAAGCTTCCAGAACGGATTACGTTCGACAACCAAGGTTTGACTGTATATACGTTTTATACAAAAAGTTCAGGCATCTCAGTACAGAATTCCATATTCTCTGAGGCTTGCTATAATCTTCATAGTGCAGTGAAGAAAATACTCTGAGCACTTTTGAATATCCACTTTGCTTTCAGAGGCAGGATCAAGGTCAGCCATCACAAGGCACATAAAGCAGATTTTTCAATGGTTTAGGTTTTTGGCCACAGTTCATTCTTCTCAGATGAAGTTACGAACCTATAAGTGGCAAGGTTATTGATAAAATTGAAAATAAAATCTGACTTGCGTCTTTGAAAACACAGCAGATAACACATTGTTTTCCTGATTGCCTTTCAGGATACACTCAGCTATGTGACTGGTGGAGTGTTGGTGTGATTCTCTTTGAGATGTTGGTTGGGCAGCCTCCGTTTCTGGCTGCCTCTCCCACAGAAACCCAGCTGAAGGTAAATTCACTCCCAATTAATATTGTTAAAAATTAATGGTGTAGCTCTGTGGGGGTCCCCCCCTTTTTCTCAATTTTCTTCAAATAATAAATCAATCCAATTTGGGTAAGGCATGGGTGTTATTATTTATTTGTGAATATTCTACACACACACACACACACACACACACATATATATATATATTTTTCAGGGCAGTTTACAGACGTATCCTCAAAATCATCTAAAACTAAATTTAAAAATAATATAACAACCAAGGATAGGTTTAAAAACAACACGGAATGAACACCTAAGCCAGGCCTCCCCAAACTTGGCCCTCCAGATGTTTCGGGACTACAACTCCCATCATCCCTAGCTAACAGGACCAGGGGTCAGGGATGATGAGAATTGTAGTCCCAAAACACCTGGAGGGCCAAGTTTGGGGAGGCCTGATGTAAGCAAAGGCCTTTACATAGAATCGTAGAATCACAGAGTTGGAAGGGACCACGAAGGTCATCTACTCCTGCCTCCTGCAATGCAGAAATATTTTGCTCCACATGGGGCTCAAACCCGTGATCCTGAGATTAAGAGTCTCATGCTTTCCTGACTGAGCTGTCCACAACATGAGATGAGCCTGCTGGATCAAGCCAATGGCCCATCTAGTACTAATTATCTTTTGTACAAAATGAGGCCATGGGCTGCTCTAGACAATAAGCATGTTTATTAAGCATTCGTCCTGATTTGCTTGCACAAAGCTTTCCAGGAGGTTAGAATGTGCCCAGTCTTTATTGTGCATTTGATTTATTTAAATCCTTTCTGTACCAGTTTATACGTCAACAAAAATCTTAAACCTATTTTAAAGGCATCAAGTAAAACATTCCAGAGTATCAAAACCAAAACGTTACAGGTTAACTTCATGCTGCTTTAAACATGTACTTTGCACTTGATTTAAAAGATAGTACTAATAGAAATCACAGAAATACAACTCTTCATACTCAGCATAGTTGGCAGCTGAACAAAATAACTGAAATATACCCTTAGCAATCTTCTACATACAGACCTCGTATGTGTGGTGTGGTGTGAGCCAGTGTGGTGTAGTGGTTAAGAGCGGTAGTCTCGTAATCTGGGGAACCGGGTTCGCGTCTCCGCTCCTCCACATGCAGCTGCTGGGTGACCTTGGGCCAGTCACACTTCTCTGAAGTCTCTCAGCCCCACTCACCTCACAGAGTGTTTGTTGTGGGGGAGGAAGGGAAAGGAGAATGTTAGCCGCTTTGAGACTCCTGAAGGGGAGTCATAAAGCGGGATATCAAATCTAAACAACTTGTCCTCCTCCTCCTCTTCTTCTTCTCAGGCATCCCTACACCAACCCTAGAAGATAACACAGCTAATCCCTAATGAAACGTTTTTCACAAAGAAAACTTCCGGCTTACCAAAAAAAATAATCTAGCAACATTAAGCACAACTTCAACCAATTCATTCACCCACCACCTAGGGTAATACACTATTATACAAACAGTACAAATCTGGAGTGATGGTTGGATGGCTCCTTGTATGCCTCCTTCTGATAACTCCTGCAGCCAAGCTGGTGCCAAAAGTATTGCTCTGCTTTCCTTTGGACCACGCCAGCGAGGCTGAGAGAGGGGCACACCAGGACCTCCATACACATTGCCCAGGCTGGCGTCCTGGAGAGGTTGTTTCAGTGCCGTAAACGCAGTGGTTTGCCTTCACTCCATTGGCTTTTGAGTTGGATGGATGCCCACAGCATTACTCCCTCCCTACCTCCCACTCAGGTATGGCTTTACTGACTTATTCTATACCGGTTCAGTCTGGTATTAAGCAGTTTTGAAACACACAACAGCACAGTGCCAGTAGCCACCCAATAATGTATCACTCACTTTATTCAAATGGATAATAAATTCCCAAAGCGGTACCCACTTGTGGATTTCCACTTTCCTCTTCCTCTGGAATTGGCAAACATGTCCTGGCTAGCAGGGCAACCAGGAACAGGGTGGGCAGATTGGTGGAGGACGTTCTACAAAGAGGTTACATGGCAATGAGCATTCAACCGGAGTTACTTGCATAGCAGTTATCTTGTCCATACATTTTACCACCATTTTCCTAATTGCAAAAAGTCTGGGGTGTGTTTTTATAGTGGATTTGTTGTGCCAGGCAACAGAGCAATTTAACCCACTTTAATTGCAAAAAACTAAACTTCTAGTATGCTCTAGAATGCCGCCTGAAAATTATTGACAATCTGAAGCTGACCGATGATACAGTTTGAAGGAATTCGCCATGGATGGAAAGGCCCTTTATCAGTTATAAAATCAAATCTATAGGACAACAGTAATACTGTAAAAAAGCCATGGATATCCAAAATTCCTAACAGAGCCAGTACTAAAAATCATTACTAGAATGTATTTCTAATATAAGTTCATTTTAGGTTTCTCTGTAAATAACATTGATCACATTTCCTTCTAAATTAAATGAATTTGTTAAATAATTTCCTACTTCGTATTGCCACTCTTTAGCATCTAACCAAGTGGTATCCATATGTAGATATCAGCGATTTAAGAGTTCTTGAGGGGGTGGGTGGAATCTTTGGGGAATCTTTTTTTTTTTTTACCTCAGAACACGTTTTGTAGCTTGAGGATACTTCTGGATTGAGGCTCAGGTGGCCTCAATGGCTTGTAGCTTCAACTGGTGGCCCAGTTGTGCCTCTATCTGGACCAGGATAGCCTAACGTCTGTCCTGTTTTATGTCTAGAAGGCTTGCCTTTCAGGAGGAATGCTACTGGATGCTAACCATCTATATTCACTACTCTTCAGGTGATAAATTGGGAGAGCACACTGCACATCCCCTCCCAGATCAAGCTGAGCCCCGAAGCAAGTGACCTTATCACAAAACTGTGCTGTGCTGCCGAAGAGAGGCTCGGGAGAAATGGAGCAGACGACCTCAAGGTTCACCCTTTCTTTGACTCCATGGACTTCTCCACGGATATCCGCAGGCAGGCAGCTCCCTACGTCCCAAAGATCAGCCATCCAATGGACACCTCGAATTTTGATCCCGTTGAGGAAGAAGGCCCTTGGGATGACGCTAGTGAGGACAGCACCAGGGCATGGGACCCGCAGACTTCCTCCAGCGGCAAACACACGGAACATGCCTTCTATGAGTTCACTTTCCGAAGGTTCTTTGACGACAATGGATACCCGTTCAGATACCCAAAGCCTTCTGGAATAGAAGTGAGCCAGTCAGAGAATTCTGATACAGAAAGCAAAGATGGGCTGGATCAGGCAGGAGCCTGTCAACCCGTATATGTGTAAATTATTGTACAGAGCTCTACAAAATTAACCCATTTATCCATAACTTCCGTCTGAGCCTGCAGATAGAAGGACTTGCAGCCCGGGTCCTAAATGCAAGCTGGTTTTGAGTTTAGGCTGTTTAGGACTGTAAATAGCTATGTTAATGAGTGCACTTGAAATCCAGATTTTCAGCATCGATTTCCACGGACAGGCGTGTTCTTAAGCCAAGTTTTCCTTCTGGGTCAGCGTTGCCCACTCTGAGCATTTACAAGCTTCCACAGTGTTGTGCTGTTTTATTTTATTTTCAAGTGAGCAGAGAGCACTTATTTTTGTTTATAGCAGGGTTCTGTTTATCCTACTAAATTATAGGGATTAATTCAGACAAATCATGCTGCTGTTCTTCTTTTCTACATTCTTTTTTTAAAAAAATGTCCATCGCACTTATGTCACATTTTTAGGAAAATAAGACTGAAGAACGTGTGATTAACGGTCTCTGTGCAATAATGTTTTAATAAGAGAAGAAAAAGTCTGCTGTCCTACATTTACCAGTGCCATTTTTATTCACATCATAATAATCTATATGAACTTTCAGTATCCTGACATCATTTTTGAAGCTGCTTTATTTCCCTTTTTTATTTTTTATTATTTTAATTTAGTGTAATCAAAGTGTGAGCAAGTGGCAATCAAAGAGTGGTTTCAGTGACTGGATTTGTGTAGAATGTTGCATGGAGCTGTGATTATGTTGTTTCTTCTGTTTTGAAATGACCTATTTCTTGCCATTCACAGGCAGGTCCTGTGCGTGTACTTGTACTGAGGATCTCAGCGACCCTCGGGACTTGTGTGCTGATAATGTATTGTGTGGATGGTTTTGACTCTTTATTATGACTGTGTGTTCTGTAAAAACAAATTACAAAGCTCTAATTCAGGTTAGGGGTTGGTGGTGTGTACAGGGGAAGAGAGAGAGAGAGAGGTTAGTAGCAGTTGATTATCTTGTTTCTTAAAATTCCTCCCAAAGATGGGTAACTAGCAAAACAGTTGCTTTGGAAATAAATTTGTGGCCAAAATCTAACTGTTTGATGGCCCACTCACCTACCACATGGTATGCAGTGTTCAGTTGTTTGAAACTTGCCATATAGTATTCATTTATCTTATCATTAAGTGTCTATATGGGGGGAAATATATAGAGGAGAATTATTTGTGCCTTAAATTTGATTGGTGGGCCTTACTTCCTTATCCTTAAAACTGATAGGACTCTTCAGAGCAGTAATGTTAAAGGTAATTCAGTGACAATGCCTTTCTTTCTGGGATGTGTTGAATCTATGGAGCTGCCTTTATACCAAGTTGTTTCCTCAACACCCTAGCCAGTTTCGTCTCCTCTGGCAGACAGTCTCTCAGGCAGAATTCTTCCAAGCCCAGTTAACCTGAGACCGTTTCACTGGGAGGCGCTGGGGATTTAACGTGGAACTATATACATGCAAAACATATATTTTGCCATTGAGATGCAGACCCTACCCAGGTGCATCTTTTCTTTGTTGCGGCTATATCTTATGGTGGAAAACCGATCTACAGTATATATAGCAATCCCCGAAACCATAGATACACATTGGCCTCTCTAGCTGCTTCTCTGTGATCACTTGGAGGACCAGAAATGGCTTACATGATGAAAGCGTGCAGTCCTTTATCAACATCACATTGAGGCAACAATGGCTGGCACTTCCAGAGCTGCCAGGAATTGTGAACTCTTCTTTCCTATTTAAATAGGCCTATTCTAACCATGTATACACAGAAATGAATATATTTGGGGCAGCAGCCTTAGTTGTCTTAAGTGACGTTCCCAAATGCTGGCCCCGATTATACCTGGTCTGTTATATTGTTATATATCTATGATGGACTATACTAACCCTGCATCTCTATCAAAATGCAAGCGTACGTTAAAATATTTTCTTAAAATTGTTTAAAATGATGCATTTTATTAGTTATGTTAACATAAGGATTATTCAAAATGATAATGGAATACTAAAAATAAGTAAGCCATAAATATCTTCATTTATATTATATATATACCTGAATCAGATTAGTTTAACAGTCCTATTTTAAAATAATTCATTGCAATAACATTTGAGGGCAATATTCCACTGTGTTCTTGCTTTTTATGTTAAGCTTTTGAATCTGAAGCTGCATTTTCCCCACTCCCATGTTATTCCAAATATTCTTCCTTAACATTTTAGCCTATCATATCCTACCCATTGTCTAGGTATCTAAAGCAACAGCACCTGTAAATCCATCAGGCTAAACTAAACAAAATGATTGTGTATTTGTTTACATTTGTATGAAAGGAGTGTTCTGAGGTATGCAGTGCTTGTGTTGTGGCAGTTTATGAAAGATTTCAGTATTACTACTTTTTATATAATAATGCCATGTTTTTTATATATATTTACAACTATCTGACATTCTTTCATGTGGTAGGTTCTTCCTCAGGAACTCAGTTTAACTGTTATTTATTTATCATTTGCCTTTCGAAAGCTTCCGCTGGCACAATTTATTATTATTATTAAAAAAAAATACCAAATCAAAATCACAGGCTGTATCTTGTGTGTGTTCTTTTAGCTTATTATAGTGGTTCTTAATTAGCGAGGTACTGCAAATGCCCTTTTTTTGAAAGCCAATCCATGGACCCGCTACTTTTGCGACACTGTAATTCAGTTTTACTAGCAAACCAGAGGTTAAACTAACCTTTTCCAGCTCTGGGAGGAGCTCAGGGAGTGTTAATGCAACACACCTACACACTGCAGCTGACACACTAATGTGTTGCGACACACAGTTTGGAAAGCTCTGCCATACATGCCGATTAGCTCACAACAATTTTGCTTCCCCAAATATCCCTACGTTTGTCCCTTGTAGACCCTGGCGATTATTCTTCGCACAGAAGCTCACGTAAGCGGGTGTTTGCAAACCTAGCGTGAGAATTGCCAAAAACCCCACTTCACCTAAAGTGAAGTTCAAAGCTGAATTGGGTAGTTTCTCCTCAGGCAAATGGCTTTAAAGGAATTTCATAGGAAGTCAAAAGAGTTTTGATCAGATTTATGAATTTTGAGTAAGACAGGGGATCAATATACTTACTTCCTCGTGGTCACCATATGGAATCACAGAACTGCAGAGTGGAAGGGGTCCTGCGGGGTCATCTAGTCCAACCCCCTGCAGTGCAGGAGTCTTTTATTGCCTGAAATATAAATATGAAGCAAATATGGAGGTTCCTCTTCAGGAGAAGCAACTGACAAAAATGTGAAGGACTTTCAATAAGGACTTTCAAAATCAGCAGGACTTTCAATAAGACTATTGTAGTTTTTGTGGGAGCAGGGAAGGGTGTTTTGCCGGATTTTGCAAAAACCCAATCTGGTGTTGAAGTCTATAACTAAATTGAATTTAACAGTAGTAATTGCAGCTTCACAGCACTTGCCAAAGTGGAAGGAGTTCTGAAAGACGATACTGGAACACTACTAATCTTTTCCCAATTACATGCGCAGAAAACAGCAGAACTCACCGATAGGCAACACATGAAGATTGTTGCAAAGCATCCCAAATTATTACTATTGTATAATTATAAGGTTATTGTATAACCTTAGAAGGGACATGGCTGTCAATGCACTACTTACCTGTGAGTCATCTTAGGTCCATCCCCAGATGTTCAGGAAGGCTCCCTAAACCTCTGGAGAGCCTTTTGTGGGTGGTGGAGTTAGGGGCTGGGTGGCTGCAGGGGAGAGGAAGTAACAGAAAGTTTTCCTTCCACAAAGCTCCTTATCCACACAATCCCATACATGTCTCCTCAGAAGCAAGTCCCATTGAGTTCTACGAGTCTGGCTCCCAGCTCAATTGCAGCCTTACGGTGCAATTTCAACCATGTTTACTCAGCAGCAAATCCTATCAAATTTACTTGGGGCTTACTTCCAGGTAAGTGGTGCTAGGGTTGTGGCCTAAGTTAATTCATCTTGCGATCCAAGCCATTGTTTTCATACAAAGCAAAAACAGACCTGTAAGCTTAAAATAATAACAGAAAAATGCAATGTTATTGGCAGATCATCAAACATGTAATTCCAAACATACTTTTACAGAATTTCTCCTTGCAGGCAATAATAGATTTAGACATGCACATGACATAAATAGCAAATGCTAAATTCTATGGGGGGTGGAACTCGGAATGTTTTTTCTGGCAGAGAAATGTGTTAAAGCAGTGAATGGTGGCATGTGGTGGAAAGGATTCTGGGTTTGTTCACTGGCAAGATTTCCGCCATCTGCCTTATACACCATTTTCCTAATTAAAAGTGAGCGGAAGAAAATGTTACATTTTCAGAATTAGCCTGTTAAAATATATTCAGAGTCTGAGGGTTTGCAAATGAGGCAAACAAAAGTATTATTTTAGCAATAAGTGTGCTGCTTCTTTAACATATACATGCATAAACTCTAAAAAGCAGCCTGTGAAGCTGCTTTCTACTGAGTCAGACCACTGGTCTGCCTAGCACTGTCAACACTGACCAGCAGCAGCTCTCTAGATCAGTGTTTCCCAACCTTTTTTGGGCAAAGGCACACTTGTTTCATGAAAAAAATCTCGAGGCACACCACCATTACAGCCCCGTGACGTCAGCGCGCAGCGTCACGCCGGGAAGGACATGAATTGCTAGCAAATTACATAATCACCTCCTTGAGGGCTGGCTCAACTTCTCCAAAGGCAGAACCCCATTAATTAACAGCACAGACTCACACCATAGCCAAGACGAGGGGGGAAAACCTCAGTCATGCACAGTCATGCACATGTGGGGGCTAAATGAGGACGAAGACCGGGCAGAGAGCAGGGTTCAAATCACCCCACCTGGCCAGGACAATCCCTGGGTGCTCCCTTGGGCCACTCGCCTGACCCATCTCGCAGGGCTGTTGTTGCGAGGATAACACGGGGAGAACCACGCGCACCCCCGGGAGCTCCTTGGAGGAGAAAGCGGGCGATGAATGCAATGCACGAAATATATGAGAGGCGACCAGGTTTTGCAGGTCAGGGGCCCCTGCCAGCCTCTGCTTCCAACACCCGGCGCAACGACGCCGAAGTTTCCCCCCGGGCTCGGCTCGGGGAGCAGCGCTGCTCCCCCCGGCTCCCCTTCGCCCTCCCGGCTCTCTCTGCCGCCCACTGGGGACCCCCCTCACCTGCCAAGTCCGGAGCGCCGGTGGAAGTTGCATGCATGCATGCAGGGCGCCGCGTTGCCATTGCATTGCACTGCACTCCATGCAACGCCTGCACGCATGCATTGCCTTGCACGCCCGCCAAGGGGTCTCCCCGCGGTCCAATGCGTCCCCTCCGGCGCGGATGCAGCATTGCAAAAATAAAACCCCCCCGACGCAGCCCTACCTGGGGGGCAGCCTCCGCCGCCGCTCCGCCTCCGCGGGGATCCCCGGGCTCCATCCTGCCGCCCGATCTCCGCAGGGGCGCAGGCAGGCTGCGCGGGGTCTGCGCGGAAGAGCCCCTGCCCACCCGGCCGCCGCCGCTGCGCTCATCCATGGCCGGGAGAAGAGCGCTTCAAACAAAACGCCCGGCCCGCCAGGCCACGCTGGGAAACGTAGTTTGCGCACCCCGCGCGGGCGCAGAGCCCAAGGGCGAGGGGACTACGGATCCCGGCAGCCCCCGCGCCGGGGACGGAGGGGGAGAGGCCGGGTGCAGGGATGGAGGGACGGGTGGGCGAGCGAGTGAGTGAGTGGCAGCCGCCAAGCCTTGGCCGAGAGCCAGGAAGGGCCTCCCCGGAGGAGGAGGAGGAGGAGGGAGGCGCAGAGCGGGAGGGAGGGAGGGAACCCCAGGGGTCATCTAGTGATGGTGCCCCAATCGAAAATTTGACTTAAAAAAAAAAATCTTTTGAATTTTTTAATTTTTCCCGCGGCACACCAGGCAACATCTCGCGGCACACTAGTGTGCCGCGGAACAGTGGTTGGGAAACACTGCTCTAGATCACTCACTGCCTTACCGAGATATACTGGGAATTGAAGCTGGCATCACCTGCATGCAGCATCCCTGGCATCTCCAGGTAAGGACTAGGAAAGATGCTTTCTGAAACCACTACCCGTCACTGTTGACAGTACACAGCCTGGTGAACCAATGGTCTCACCGTATAATGCAGCTCAAAGTAGCTTACATCAGGCATAAGCAAACTCAGCCCTCCAGGTGTTTTGGGACTACAACTCCCATCATCCCTAGCTAACAGGACCAGTGGTCAGGGATGATGGGAGTTGTAGTCCCAAAACATCTGGAGGGCCGAGTTTGCCTATGCCTGGCTTACATCATAAAAATGCAGCAAAATATCATAACGATTGAAAAGCACATTGTCTAAAAAATACTGGAGAAAGCTTTTCACAAAAGTGAGCGGAAAGTAAGCCAACAAGTGGCTATCAGTCATGACAAAATGTTGCACTATGGTGGAGGAAAACCTATTCAGAGTGCCTGCCAGCCATGCACCGCTTGCAGATCTCTACATGTAGATGCATTGCAGCAGAAGAGTTGAATCAGGATGCTCGGCATAAATTCCGCTCCCTGCCCCGATTTACCATGCAGGTAGCTCTCTTTGAAATCAGTGAGGCACACAGCATTGTTGCCTATAGTTTTTTTATCAGTTCAAAACTTAGCTTATAATCTAGGAAACAATAACCAAAGAGTGTGCACTATCAATCCAAACCGTCAAAGCACATTCATGCACGTTCTCCAGTACCTGCTTGTAAATTCTGTTTTCCAAGACTTGAAATAGAATGGCAATTCCCTTCATGCCACCATTCCCCACCCCACCCACCGAACAGACTGGATGTTGCTGGCAATCCTTCTATCTCTGGTTGGCACAGATCAGACTCTTTAATTAAAAAACTGAGAAGACACTGTTTTTCAGAACAGCAGCAGAATCGACATATCGGACAGTCCTGCTGGGGTACTGGGCATTTGCAGTGCATTTTGTGGGTGCCAAATAATGAATTGATTTTCATAGCAGGGAATTATGTCGTTGCCACGTAATCTGTGCTAATCCTCTATTATTGTTCCATTTTTCTTTTTTACCATACTTAGTCTTAAATATCACGCAGTCTGAATTTACGGTCAAGCTAAAATGCCTGCCATGAGAGCTCCTACTGGCTCATTCAAAACACACAAAAGTCTCTCAAGAATCATACTAAATAATTCCCGTAGTGATCGCAAAACTAAAGCAACAATCAGGATGCCCAAATATGACTCCCGCATTGTGGGCAACCCTTAATCTAGGCTCGTGACTCATTGAACCAAATGAAGTTCACCAGCTAGCTTGTCGAACCTAGTGCACAAATTGTGGGGAACGGGGAGGTAATAAAGCTTATTGTGAAAGCTACAAGTCTCATCCCCTGAAACACAGACTGTCAAAGGAAGAGGGGCTGGGTCCCCTTTGACTTCTACTTCCCTGTTCTTTGATCACAGTATTAGGGTTTTCATTTCTCTTCTGTGTGGTTCCTAGTGGCTCTTTGAGTTGGATTCCCAGCTAACTCTCTCTTTGTCATTCACTTGCTGGAGTTCTTGCCTTGAAGCCTTGATCCTTCCGGAGGTGCTTTAAATACATAGTTAGGATGTGGCATAATACTAATATGAAGTACAATGCCTTCTTTTACCAATAGATGGAATGTGTGACCAAACCTGGCGTGCTTTGGTCCATGGGCTCACAAAGACTCAAAACACAACTAAACCACAACGACCAAACCAAGATAAAAGCAGGGAGGCTACAGAATGACACAAACAGAGGTAGCAAGCCAAATCATGTTCTTCAGGGGCCATCACAAAAGGAAGTACGACTAGCTTGTGATTCAAACAAAGGTCAAGCCTCGGGAGTGCTTGACAATCCCCCCGTTTTTGTGGAATTGGAAAATAGATCTGACCCACAGAATCAGCTGAGCTCCTAGATTTAAAACATGGGGTTAGGAACACTCTCCAGCTGGAGAGAACCCCCAGCAGAGTTGAAAACACTTTCAGAGTTAACCTGCAGCATAGCCTGGAATATAGGTTGTTCAACCTTTTTGCATAGCCTGTTTACTCTGTCTTAAAGCACTTGCCCCACCCTCTCCCTCTCTAGCAATGAACAGACCACACACTGTTAAGTAAGTTTAAAATATTTACTCACTAAATTCAAAGGTGTGGTTCATGTGTTGCCCCACGCAGCAGCAAGGAGAAGCCAGGTAGATTACTCTTGGGGGCAAAATTCACAATATAGTTTCAAACATGCTGTCTGAACTTTGAGTCTGTTCTGGTGGGTTACATGCTGAGAAGAGAGTGAGACAAAGGAAGAGAAACAGCATCACATCCTCCCTCACAGAGGTAAGGGGGCATGATCACCTGAGTCTAGAAACAAACCTCTCTGGTCTTAACCCCTTCACGCCCTTACGCTTAATTGTGTTTGACTGCAATTTCCCAGTTCTTACAATCCCAGACAGACCACAAACACAGAACACTGAGTGGACCCAGCTTATATATGGCCAAAGAACTGCATTCTGCTTTATGGCTCACAAACTTTGTAGGCCTTACATAAGTCATAACTAGTTTCCTCCAACCCCCAGGCTCTGAAGGTTAAAACTCCATGGTGCTATTGGCTGTTGTACAAATCCTACAGAATGAATAAGATGTTCTAGGTGGATAATTGTCAGTATTTGGAACGATCCATGAAGCCGCGTTGATTGTGTGAGGTGCGGTACTATGGGCTGAGCACCATGAATTATATGTGTATAATGATGACTATAAATGTATTTCGCTATACAATTTAAAGTTATGGTTGGAAAGAGCCATCTAGTGGTACAGGAAAGGCATGTGCTACGTGTAAGTAGCATGAAGCCCTGTGATACCACTTCAGCAAACATGGCTTCCCCCGAATAATCCTGGGAACAATAGCTTGTCAAGTTTGGTCTACAGAGTGTTTTAACAATCAATTCTTCTTCCAAATAACTGTAACTCTGTGAGGGGAACAGGGATCTCCTAACAACTTCACAGGACCTTATTATCATTATCACATTTATTTTTTTGCTACTGACTACTAATTTTTTTTTAATGAAAAATTGTATTTGAAAAACTTATAATAATGTTTCCTGCTTTAAAAATAAAACAAAAGCCCATTAAATTAAATTAAATTATTAGCTATCAGAATGAACAGAATGGATGAAGTGAGACTGTTTGACTGCAAAATAGTAATAATATGTGGGTAAAACCTCAGTGCCTAGGACTTGCCGATCATATGGTCGGCGGTTCGAATCCCCTCAGCGGGGTGAGCTCCTGTCGTTCGGTCCCAGCTCCTGCCCACCTAGCAGTTCGAAAGCACCCTTAAGTGCAAGTAGATAAATAGGAAGTGCTTTATAGCGGGAAGGTAAACGGCATTTCCGTGTGCTGCGCTGGTGCTAGCTCACCAGCTGCAGCTTCGTCACGCTGGCCACATGACCCAGAAGTGTCTTCGGACGGCGCTGGTTCACGGCCTCTAGAGCGAGATGAGCACGCAACCCCAGAGTCGGACACGACTGGCCCGTACGGGCAGGGGTACCTTTACCTTTACCTACACCAGACTGTTATCTTTCTATGTTCTAACACTGGGGCTAGTAACTTTCTGTTTCTCTAGGACTGCATTCATACCCTCCGACATCTTGAACCCCCAAACCAGGAAGCGTGTCTTGCTGCCTGTGCTCCCTCACAAGTCACACGACCTGCATAAGATCACGGAGCCCAAAAGATGCCCTTTTTCACCGCCGTGTTCACACAGCAACCGAAAATGCCCTCTTTGGGGTGCCACCCAGAAAAAATGTGCTTTTTGGGGGTGGAAGTGTTGTTGTTTTTCTGGACAGGATCTTGGTGTGAAATCATGTGAGATCTCATGGCACACAAAATGGCTGCCATGCTCTCCCACGAGATGTCTAATTTTTTTCTGTGACACAGAGTATGTGCATTTCCTTGCCGGGGGGGGGGGGAGGATACATTGAGAGCTGTGTGCAGATGGTAGGCAGGGCTGGAGTCTGTGGTAAGCAGGGTCAGAGCCAAAAAGTGTGTACAGTCACACACTTTATGGCACTCCCTTCTATCTCATATCTTTTTCTTTTTTCTACCTCCTGCAAGCTATATGGAGAGGGACAGATTGCTCTTGCCAAAGATTTGAATGAGGGCCACATAAAATTCCACCACCAAGGTCCACATGAACTTATTGGGCCACAGACTGCCCACTCCATTCGTAAGACAACAGACGTTAGCTCTGACCTTTCTGTTAGTTCGCCTTGTGCTACTCCTCATAGGCTAAAAACTAATCTTGCTATGCATGCTTTACAGCAATCAGAAGATTATCTGTGCATCAACATGGATAATCTTCTGGTTGCTCTAGTATGCATGGCCAGATTAATTGTTCATCTATGAGGAGTATGAACCTAAATTCTATTTTGGGTTGAAAACACATGGAATAAATCATATGGGCATGCAGCAAATGAATAATATGGATTTTCATTGCAACCATGCCAATTTTGAGAAATGGCTTGGTATGTTGCTCTGCAATCAGCCTGTAAACTATTACATAGATTTCTTTGTTTGTTTGAAATATTTATATTTCACCCTTCATTAAAATTTGTTCCAGAGTCGTTTACATAATGAAAAGACTATGTTGTAGCTTAGTCAGCAGAGAGATTTTAGTGATAAGCTCCCATAGCAGGCACCATTCAGGTCACTGTGTTATGATGGTTCGGTATCATAAGCCTGTTATAAAGCTAAATAATACTATGCAGATTGTGCATCCCTTTACATATTTATTTATTTATTTATTTATAAACTGCACTTTCATCTAGAATATAATGAGGTGGTATACAGACTCAAAACACACTATTACAATGAAAACAATTTTTAAAAAATCAAACACACCAATAGGAGCCGTTTGGCAGAGAATTCCACATATGAAAGGCGTGTCTGAATTAGTTTTTTAGAAGGCATCTGAAAAGAAGGAGGGATGACTCCTGCTGAACTACTATTTGCAAGGAGTTCCGCAGGGCAAGGCCAGCAACATTAAGGGCTCAGACCCTGGTAAAGGTCAGCTGAGGCTCAGGGGCAAGTGCTAACATCGTCCCATAAGAAGACCTCAGCAACTGAGTCTTGACACACATACAGTACAGTACTAGGTATTATTGTTCTTTGGTTGTTTCCAATTCTGTCCTGTGCGGAATGTCAGTTTAGTGGAGAAACATCTTATTAATGTGTACCTTTTGCCCATCTCTCTTTGTTGTTGATTATTGCATACATGTATAAGGGATATAATTTATTATTTTCGTGAATGAAGAATTCAAATGCTGTATGACTGTGAAGAAAAGTTATTTCTGATTTTAGAAGTGTCTGTCAGTTTGCATTTTTTTGGTAAAGAAAGTATTGATCTGATGTGTAGAGAGCTCTTTCCTATTCTAATTGATTCAAGAGGGTTCTGGAAGCTTCTCTGTGTGATACAACTAGTGCAAGATGGAGGTTTCTAACTGTGGAGTTCGTACAGAGCCCCCAGTCGTTTCACGGACTATTGACCTGTACACCACTACTTTATTCTTCCGCTGCCACCAATTTTGTGGAAAAAACTCAGAGTTCCCTGGTGATGTATTGAGTCTCAGTCAGGTAGAGTTAACAATGAAGATTAAAGTTTATTTCAAACACAAACAAGTTTTAAAATATATTCGAAACGCTGTCACTCTATTCCCTCTCAGTCTTGTCCCTGTCTCTAACTCACCCTGACTCCTCTATCTCTCCCCCCCAAAAGAACCAACTGAACTGTCAAAACCTCTAGGCTGAGCCTCAAAATCAGGTAGGCTCTGCCTTCAGGCTTTCTTATTGGTCAACCTAGTAACCCCTTCTCTCCCCCAATACAAACGTATCCCCAAAGAATGGACAAACGCCACACTAACTGACAAGGAATTCTCTATTTTGCCTAAAAAACAGGCAGAAGGTTCCTGATGTTTGGGTTATTCCTTCGGAGAAGCCGAACAGCTGGTTTGGACTGCATCTGTTATCTCTTTCACTCAAGGTCATGCTGACTATAATAATAGTGTGGTGTTCTGTACATAGTACACTTAGTGTTAAGGTTTTAGTCTTATTGTTAAGTTATTGTAAGTTTAGGTTAATTCTGCTGCAAATTGATTTCTTATGGACAGCGCCAATCCTGAATGTATTGGATTTGTGACCATTATGCTCATTTACCTTCAGCAGCAATAGTAAATTCTGGTATATGAAATATAGTTGCCTCTGGTCTATTTTGGGGGGAGTCTTGCAACATGTTTCAAGTTTTTACTCTGCTAACTATACATTGGAGTTCTGTCATGGATCAATATGAGTAGAATTTATAACAACGTCATTCCCATGGAGTCTAGTGGGACTTACTCCCAGGTAAGTGTTATAGGATTGGAATCTAAAAGGATCATCTTTAATGATCTTCTAGCTATTAAAGTACCACTGAGCTGTAATATTTTATCTAGTGCTTAAGATGGAAGAAAATAATCCTGCTTATGTGCAACTAAAAGGATATTAATGACTCAATCATATCCATATAATAAATTTAAAACACTTTAACAGTCCTGATTCTCCTAAAGAATTATGGGGACTGTAGTTTATTAACTGTGCTGGGAACTGTAGCTCTGTGAGGGGGGCGGTCTCCTAATAACATTCAGCACCCTTACCAAACCATAGTTCCCATAATTCTTTGGTGAAAGCTATGACTGTTAAGTGACACAGGAGTGCTTTTAATATATGGTGTGGCAGGCTGGTTTTCTCTAAAGTGTTAGGACCTGATCTGTCAGAAAGATTAGATTAATGATGTACATTCAAGAGTGAACACTTTGTCCAATACTATTAAAAAGATCCTTAAAAGGACTCTCTCAAAAGAACATAAACACACACTGTGTTCCTGAGGAATAAAGTGAAGACAGTATGTGAAATACACAAATGCATCCAACTCATCTTTTAAAGCAGTATCATGCCACTTTAAACAGCATGGGCTTCCTCCAACGAATTGTGGGAGTTGTGATTTGTTGGTGCTGAGAGTTGTCAGGAGACCCTATTCCCCTCCCAGAACTATAATCACCACGACAAGACAGTTTGAACATATTACACAGATCCTGACCCAACTGCACTGGCTTCCAGGTAGTTTCCGGGCCAAATTCAAAGTGCTTGTTTTGACTTTTAAATGCTTAAACGGCTCAGGACCTCAATACCTCAAAGGTCCACTTCTCTCCATATGAACCTATCTAGACCTTGAGCTCATTGAGATCCTTCTTCGTGTGCCTCCTCCACGAGAGGTCCAGAAGGTGTTAATGTTGTGAGCCACTCCATCTTAGGTTCCTGTTGTACAGATGTGCAAATAAACCATATATCATCAAGACAACACAGCCTCCACTGTCTCCTTCACTCCAAGGAAACCAAACTCTGGGAAAGCAACCTGGAACCCCCTGGGATCTCACACCGCTCAGAGATTGGGGTGGCATGCGGCAATATACACTTCTGCCTGAGTCTTAGTGGTTGCAAACAGCATTTGAAATAGCATGATTGTAAAAATCCATCCTGGAATGACTGAATGAATAAACAACAGTTAGGGTGTGGGGATAAATGGTTATGCAGGAGTTGGGGCACCATGGCTGGGTGTTATTGGACCGCAATTCGAATAATTCCTGACCTTTGGCCATGCTTGATGAGGCTGATGGAAGTTGGAGTTGAGTAGCATTTGTAGGGTCACATATCCCACACCTGGGTTAAAAACCTATTGCCTTGTAGCATGGCCCTGATCCTGGGGTTTTTTTTGTTGGGGGGCAGTTATGCAGAAATAGTTCTACAAAGATAAAATTAATGTTATGTTGCTGCAGCCAGTAGAATAACATATTAACTCGTTTTAATAAGCACATTTCGTAAACAAAGACTTTGTTAGAACCAAAGGAAGCTCAGAAACTATGCATCCATACAAGCAGAGCCATTAATTAACTAAGGGTTTGTCTGCTAGCAAAGACAAGGGTGCCCTTTATATATATTATAACACTGTTTTTCAGGGAGCCTCTCTGCTGCAGCTGGCATTTAGCCAACTGCAAAGCATGAAGGACACTTCTCATTTGAGAATAAAGGATGCAGTATATGCGGGTGACATTCTACATTATTTGGCATATCCGTACAATTAATCATCATACAATTAAAAGATTTCATTCTAGCCGTGGGCCAATGGTTTGTAGAGCAAGTGGTTTATTTAATAATAGCCTCTGCTCCAATACTAGCATGTTTTACATGCAGAAAGCCCCAGGTTAAAAGCCCTGCCATCTCCAGGTAGGGCTTGGAAAGATGATGCTCAGAAGCTCAGTTCAACTGGAACATGCCCCAAGACCATGTTTAGATTGGCTTTTCTTTAGCAATGAGTGTTGTGTCCCTACAATGGAAGTGGGGAAAACTTGTTAGTTCAATCTAAGCTTTGTTCCATCAGGGAAGCTCCAGTACTTCCTATCCCATCCCCAGGTGTGGTCTAACCAAGGCAAAATAGAGTGGTACTATTACTTCCATTGATCGGGACAGTATACTTGTTGCTGCAGGCTGAAACAGCATTAACTTATTTGCTGCTGCATCACACTGTTGACTCATGTTAAGTTTGTAGTCAGTAGATCCCTAGATTCTTTTCACATGTACTACTGGCAAGGCAGGTGTCCCCCGTATTATATTGGTGCAGCTGGTTCTTCTAAGTGTAGAACCTTACATTTATCCTTAATGAATTTCATTCTGCTAGTTTCACTTTGGGCCCAGTTCTCCAATTTGATAGGTCATTTTGAATCTCGATTCTGTCTTCTGTTGCGTTGGCTACCCCTCCCAGTTTGGTGTCATCTGCAAATTTGATGAGCATCCCTTCAATACCTAAATCCAAGTCATTTGTAAAGATGTTAAACAATGGGCCCAGGACACCTCACTTGTCACTTTTTTCCAGGACGAGGAATCATTAACAAGCACTCTTTGGGTTCGGTCAGTCAACCAGCTACAAATCCAACTTTCAGTTACCTCATCCAGCCCACATGTTACCAGTTTCCTCACATGTGGGACTTTGTCAAAAGCCTTACTGAAATCAAGATACACCAGGTCTGCACTATTCCGCTGATCCACCAGGCTTGTAGCTCTATCAAAAGAGAGAGAGAGAGAGAGAGAGAGAGAGAGAGAGAAATTCGTCGGGCATGACTTGTTTTTGAAAAATTCATACTGAATCTTAGTAATCACTGCATTCTTTTCTAACTGTCCACAGGACCTTTCCTGGTATCCACATCTGTCCAATATTATTCTTATAATTTCTTATGAAATGTCACATTTTTATGTATTTCCACCCAAACCAGCTTTGATCCAAATTGAGAAAAATAACAACCTAGCTGCATGTTAAGCTGGTAATATCATTGAATTGTAGAGTTGGAAGGGACCCCCAGGGTCATCTAGTCCAACCCCCTGCAATGCAACATGGGGCTCAAACCCACAACCCTGAGATTAAGAGTGTAGTGTCATAGTTCCATTTCTCACTGTATCATATTCACTATGATTAATTTCTGTGTGGTTCTATTTTAGTGACTATTAATCTATATGGACAAAGGGGAAGTGTAATGAGATTATAATTAGCTGTAGAAATGTTAACCTTCAGCCTTATCTTCAGGAGTTGCAGGTGGCGGAGTAATTCAGTTTGCTTACAGTTCTCACGTAGAAATTTATCTGTATCGGCTCTCAGTAAGTATCTGGAAAATTTGTTCTTGCTCCCCTCCTCTTACCATTACCCCCTTTTTTACTAAACAAGTGAATTCTGTGTTATTCCAAGCAACTAAACATTTTTTGATTGTATGCTGCCATAGTATATTATAAGCTTAATGCTAGAAATTTGGAACAATTTATTATAATCTATTTTGCCTAGGAGTCTTAAAATGTATAGGGCAAGATCCAAAGGAGCCAAGGACTGAAACCCCACTTGCAACATAGCACAATTAAAGGACTTTCAAAAACGGTTTCTAATATTTGCTCCTGAAAGAAAAATAAAGCCATAGCATTCCTTGAAGTAGCTCTTCAGATCCCACTATAGTTATTAAACGTACGTGTGAAGAGTAGCTATGGTGGAACAACTGATATAATAAAGGTCAAAGTATGATTCCCTATGAGTGAAGATCTAAAGTGCAATGAATCCATAAGATTTAAGTATACAGTATGTTGCAAATTCAGTTTTTGGTATGGACCTATGTGAAACGTGCAGCATCAGTTTCAAAAAACAAATCATGGGTGAAGCTTTTTTGGCTAGGTGGGCCAGATCTTTAATCCCCCACCATGCAGCTCTGGCTCTGCTCAGCACTGGCATATAGTCCGTGACTGATTCCTCTGAGGGAATGTGACTCTCAACAAAAAGCAGACTGCCCACTCGTTTATTGTTCAGGTTGAAAACAAGTTTAGTGCATACAAGCACACATTTGTGAAGCTGCATGTTTTGTATCAGCAATTTTTTAGGTGCAGCATGGGGTCTCATTTCTGTATGTGAGTGGCCATATAAGCATGGGAAGATTAGCCTATTATTGTGTGAAGTACAAGAGAGACAGCTGCATTTGGTAAATACAGACATAAGAGGCCAGTTCAAACTATTTCAGTGTTTCCCAACCACTGTTCCGTGGCACACTAGTGTGCCGCGAGATGTTGCCTGGTGTGCCGCGGGAAAAATTAAAAAATCCGAAAGATTTTTTTTTTAAAGTCAAATTTTCGATTGGGGCGCCGTCACTAGATGACCCCTGGGGTTCCCTCCCTCCCTCCCTGCGCCTCCCTCCTCCTCCTCCGGGGAGGCCCTTCCTGGCTCTCGGCCAAGGCTTGGCGGCTGCCACTCACTCACTCACTCGCCCACCCGTCCCTCCATCCCTGCACCCGGCCTCTCCCCCTCCGTCCCCGGCGCGGGGGCTGCCGGGATCCATAGTCCCCTTGCCCTTGGGCTCCGCGCCCGCGCGGGGTGCGCGAACTACGTTTCTCAGCGTGGCCTGGCGGGCCGGGCGTTTTGTTTGAAGCGCTCTTCTCCCGGCCATGGAATGAGCGCAGTGGCGGCGGCCGGGCGGGCAGGGGCTCTTCAGCACAGACCCCGCGCAGCCTGCCTGCGCCCCCGCGGAGATCGGGCGGCAGGATGGAGCCCGGGGATCCCCGCGTAGGCGGAGCGGCGGAGGCGGAGGCTGCCCCCCAGGTAGGGCTGCGTCGGGGGTTTTTTATTTTTGCAATGCTGCATCCGCGCCGGAGGGGACGCATCGGACCGCGGGGAGACCCCTTGGCGGGCGTGCAAGGCAATGCATGCGTGCAGGCGTTGCATGGAGTGCAGTGCAATGCAATGGCAACGCGGCGCCCTGCATGCATGCATGCAACTTCCACCAGCGCTCCGGACTTGGCAGGTGAGGGGGGTCCCCAGTGGGCGGCAGAGAGAGCCGGGAGGGCAAAGGAGAGCCGGGGGGGAGCAGCGCTGCTCCCCGAGCCGAGCCCGGGGGAAAACTTCGGCGTCGTTGCGCTGGGTGTTGGAAGTGGAGGCTGGCAGGGGCCCCTCACCTGCAAAACCTGGTCGCCTCTCATATATTTCGTGCATTGCATTCATTGCCCGCTTTCTCCTCCAAGGAGCTCCCGGGGGCGCGCGTGGTTCTCCCCGTGTTATCCTCGCAACAACAGCCCTGCGAGGTGGGTCAGGCGAGTGGCCCAAGGGAGCACCCAGGGATTGTCCTGGCCAGGTGGGGTGATTTGAACCCTGCTCTCTGCCCGGTCTTCGTCCTCATTTAGCCCCCACATGTGCATGACTGTGCATGACTGAGGTTTTCCCCCCTCGTCTTGGCTATGGTGTGAGTCTGTCCTGTTAATTAATGGGGTTCTGCCTTCGGAGAAGATGAGCCAGCCCTCAAGGAGGTGATTATGTAATTTGCTAGCAATTCATGTCCCTCCCGGCGTGACGCTGCGCGCTGACGTCACGGGGCTGTAATGGTGGTGTGCCTCGAGATTTCTTTCATGAAACAAGTGTGCCTTTGCCCAAAAAAGGTTGGGAAACACTGAACTATTTGTCCATCTGTATTGTCTTGTATGAAAGGTAGTGAGTCTGCATGGTCTCAAGCATACGTTTCCCCCATTATCAGATTATTTTTAAAACTGTAATTCCAGAGACTGAACCTGGGGCAAAGCAACAGCTCCATCTCTACAGTCCTTCCTTCCCATTTAAAAAATTGAACTTTGCACAGAAGAACAGAATATCTCCAATTCCGTCAGGGCCACAGTGTCTTTGATAGTGAATGACATGTACAAGTTCAGCAAGCGCATCTACTGAATTGCTGCCTATTACAAAAGCGAGCAAAAAAAAGTTCAAAATCTGGGCTCTGTGAAACTGCTTTACTCATCCATAAATAACAATAAAAAGTGATGCTCTCGGGGCTAAATAAGAGCTGCTAGTATACTAGCCCGACTTTATTCTCCGTGCGCGCTTGCAAGGACTCCCATTGCTTGCTTTACTGTTTGTGTAAGCCCTGAGGTGCGATGTTAAAACGCCAAAATAGTCCAGGATCGTTTCCGCCGCTTTTGAGCCTACTTGGAAAGCGCGCGCACCACCCTTTGACGTGGAAACCAAGTACCTCCCGGGCTGCGCTTACTCCGCGCAGAGAGTGACAAACACTCTGCACGTGCTCAAAGGCGCTTTCCCCCGTGTTCACGGTTACACACAAGCACACCTTTCGTCCGCATGCATGCATGCCGAGCTGCGGCGGGGCAAGCTCGACCCAGAGCCGGAGCCTCGCTCAGGGGACTTTCGGGGTCTGCGCTTAGAAAGGCAACGACGAACCGCGGCACCCGAATGGCTGAGGTGATTCTCAGCGGGCATCTTCGTACCCCACCCCCCAACTCCCTCGACCAGGGCAGCGACTGCCCAGCTTTTCCTCATGGCCGTTTTGGCGCGGGAGACACCCCCTCCCCCCCGCCCCCGTGGGCACGCGCGCGCGCCTCCGCAACCCCCCCTGCCTGGCAGGGGCGGGCAGCGCCGCCCGACTGAGGCTCCGCTCCGCGAGGCTCTCCCGGCGCTGCCCGCTCGCCCCTCCCCTCCCCTCTCTCCTTCCGCGCCCGCGCCGGGGATTGGCTGGGCGGCCGCCTCGTCCCAGAATGCAGTGCATGGCGCGTCATTGAAGAGAGACCATGATGGCGGCGGGGGGAGCCCCCGAGGTGATCGCCCAGCTGGAGAACGCGGCCAAAGTGCTGATGGTGAGGGCGGCGCGGCGGCGGCGGGCGGAGCGGGCGGGCTGGGCGGCCGGGGGAGCGGGGCGGCCCCTCCGCCCCCCAGTTGATCCCTCTGGGCGGGGGAGACGCCGCGAGTGCCCCTTCGTCTTCTTCCCTGGGCTCCCTTGTAGGTTCCTTCCTCGGAGAGGGACTCCGCGGGGCTGCGCCTCCTTCCGCACGGTGCCGCGGAAATCTCGCCTCTGCCCTCTTTTTCCCTCCAAAGCTGCAGCCCCGTGCGCGCTGGCTAGGGGAGCAAGTCCCGTGGACCACCCCCCCCTTCCGCGAGGGAGGACTTGCTCCCCAGCAAACGGGCGTAGGATGGGGCTGCTAGTACCTCTCTGCTTTGGGGCCCCTTCTCCCTCCACAACCCTTTCGCCTTTATCATTGCTTCGGGCTCCTGCTTCTTTCTGCACCATCATAGCCTCTGCTTCCCAAATCCTCTCCATTTCACTCCTGTACCCACGTGCTCAGATCCTTGATATCGGCTGCTCCACCACTCTTTGCTCTGCTCCTTTCTTCATTTTAGAAACATTTTTTCTTGCTGCGCGTCTGCTACAATCAGTATAAAATGATATTTTCCTTCCCTTTTTTTGAATGCTCCCACACACACACCCCCGCCGCCTCTGTCCCTGCAAGCCAACCTTCATGTGTCTGGGTTACATAAATCTTAAGATGCTTGTTCCATTTGCTTGTTCTCAACAGTCAAGGCACCTGGAAAATCTGGGCTTGAATAGCAAAACCTTTCCACCTATTAGTATTGCCTGTGCAAAGAGAAAACTGTTCCTTCAATCAGTGTTTAAAAGCTTTGTGTGAAACAAGGCAGTAAGAGTAACTTTGTCAGTCTGTTGTTAGTATTGAAGCCATCAATGCCCTCACCTCCACCCAAGTACACTTGTTTACTCCTGTAGAATTTTGATGGTTTGGGCTTTGTGGGATTGTGACCATTAATTTTTTTAACATTGTGTGTGTGTGTGTGTGTGTGTGTGGAAAGTGCTTTGCAGTGTAACTTGTTGCATCTTCTGCACACACACCCGAAACATTTGCAACCAGCCTCGTATTTCATAGGTTTCCTGGTAGCCATAGGTGTCCAGGAATGCCATAGATGCATGTGAGTTGACTGAATAGCCCACTTGGTTTCTGTGCCTGACTCTGAAGATGCTAGAGCTGCTTAGAAATGCAAAGGACTAGCAGAAAAGTGCCGGTTCTCTCCTTCTAGGAGCATAGCTAAATCCTTAAAAGGACTTATACCCATGACACACGTTGGTGTATGTTAATTTATTTGTTTAGATGAAATCTTAGGCAAACTTTGAGGGGAGGGGGAGAGAAACTACTTTGTAAGAATTTTCTTAAAGTTGATGTTTAAATACAGGAGGAAGGCACAGGAGGTATGGGGTCCTGTGCAAATGGTACACACTACCTGTGCTTTAACATCTCCATCATTTCTGTGGCCGTCTGCTTTATAGAAGTCTTTTTTAAAAACAACAGCCAAGCCTTTCAATAGGTTTCCACGTAGGCCTTTAAGGATGAGTCTTGTCCTCATAAGCAGCCATGAAAATGCAGGCCTTATAGCAGGCTGCTAAAATTTGTTTTGCAGGCTAGTAACTTTTCTGTGATTATTGACAAAGCAATAAAATACTAGAGAAATAGATAAATCTGTCAGCTAAAAGTATCCTCCAGCCAAAGAACTATACCATAATAATATTGCCAAAATGTCAAAAAGTTACTGCTTATTCTCCCAAAATACAAGAAGGCGAGTCATTGGTATTCCACTATACAAGTGGGAAACTAATGCTCTGAATTGGTAATTAATATTTTCTCATAGTCTTCTACGTGAGCAGTTTTTATGTAAAAGCATAAGTTTACCACACAAGCATCACACACACACTGCCGTACTACCCTGCAAGCAGTAGATATTGAGCAATTGCTTAACAATTATACATTAATGCATAGCATGGATGAAAACCATGTGTGTGTTTTGCATCATGTTCTTTCTTTAAACAGGCTGATATGTCTATGGTTGTCTTTCCTGCTCCTCATTACCACCCTTTGAGGTAGATTAAGCTCCCATTGGATCTAGGGTGTAGAATGTGGATGTATGCGTTAATCTGATTTTACTTTATAGTTGACTTTATATTTTGAATGATTTAAAGAGTTTTATGGTTTTTACTGATTGTTTTATTTTTGTTAACCTCAAAGCAGTTTGCAAACAAGCAGGATATAAATTTAATGAACTTTTTTAAGCAAAAAAATATCACCTAGCAAGCTTGATGTACAAGAGGAAATTTCAACCCAGGTATCTCTGGTTTTACCCACTGCACTGGTGAATATGTGGTGATGTGTAGAAAATCTGTTCTTGAAGGAAGTATTGGATTGCTTTATTGTTAATATTTCAGCTTCATTTGTCGTAGACTTGCTGATGGTAATTTTTTTCCTTGAACTATTTAAATATCTGTCAGTACCCATTTTTTTAACGGGTGGGTTAGCAATTTTTGGATGAGAGCAAGAGGCTTGTGGAGGGGAGGGGACTTCTGTATAGTTAGAAACAATGAAGCACTAGAAGCAAACAGGGTTTCGCTTCCAATTCAGGCATGTCTCAAATGTAAACACCATTCTCTTGGTGCATATCTTTCGCTTAAAAGGTCGGTAGTTTGTGTACTTTCTTGTTGTAGAGAACAGTTTTTATGGCTAAGCTGTTTCTACTCTGCAGGTTTAAAATCTGTGGATACCTTTCCTGGGATTTACTATAGACAAGGAAATCTGAGTGAAAAGTCTGGGTTATTATCTTTTGCCAAGAGTTAATAGTACACAGGATAAATTATTTAGCACAGACTTTGGTTTAGGAGTGATTTATGCCTGCTTATATGGGAATGCACTCTATATATTTCACTACTAAGCACACATTTATTTCTCTGTGCAAGACATGCATTTGAACAATACACTGTATTGGTTCATGTTTTACTGAAAATGTGCACAGATATTAAAGGCATTATGATAGTGTAAAGACTTCCCAAACTCTAAACTGAAATAGAACATCAGATTTGAGTGTTTTGAACAAAGCAGGAAAATAGAGGAACTTTTGCACTAAATAAGCTACACTCTGAATCCTTCTGAGGAGCTGTGGAAGAAATCTGCTTAATACTGTAATTGAGACTCGGAGATATTTGCAGAGGACTGTAGATTCTGTGTTGGGTGAATGAGTATAAAGTGAGCTATGAATTCATTTGTACCCCTTTGCCAGTGCCATTAAGAGTGTGACCCAACAAGTCCAGAGTATTTCAAGAGGAGGCAAGACACAAAAGCCCATTAATGGTATGATTGACAGAAATTTTCATTGTGTACAGCTATTCATATCAGCAGAACACACCAGGTGTGCTCTGTTTATGCACATGCTCCCAATCTCTTACAAATGCAGATCACAACAGAGTTGTACAGACAAAAGCCTTGCCTGATAGGAAAGTACTGTTTTTAAAGCAAACAGTCTTCATGATTGTGGGATGTGTATGTGGGAGGTTACTTCTATGATAGCTATGCCTAGTTTTCTAATTCAGACTAGAACATTACAGACTGGAAGGCTAAAATAATTTACAAAACTTTGGTAGCAAAACATTAGAAAAGGAGTGTTTTTAATATATACCTTGGCATTCTTCCCATGCCTTCTGTGCTTTTATTTGAGTTAGTAGCAACTTTCTTTGATGCCAAAGTGCATCCCTTGATTGCAGTTCAGAAGTTCACGAGTTTCCCATTGCTTGCTCTTGATGAGCAAATTTCCCTGATTTTGTGGTACCTTCTCCATAGCTGATAAAAGGAAAGTTGTGCATATGGGTCTATTCTTCTTTATGCTTCATTTCTACATATGTTAACAAGGGAACGGGTTTTTAATGAAACAAAAAGTACAGTTTTGCATTTCAGGGGGGTTGGACCAGGTGACCTTTAGAGTCCTGTAAACACTACAATTCTGTGATTTTAAAAGTGTTTGTTGTTCTTTCTTTCTTTCTATCTTTCTTTTTATGCTAATATTTTCCCAGAAAGTCTGCATGATTTATTGTATTTTTAATATTTTGTTGGAAGCCGCCCAGAGTGGCTGGGTATAAATATTATTATTATTATTATTATTATTATTATTATTATTATTATTATTATTATTATTAATTTTATATGATTGAAATGACTATTTTACATGTATCAAAACAATTCCATAATTGCTTCTGTAAAAGTATTTGTTGTTAAGGCTTAGATATAAGGCTTAGTCTTACACCTCAGTTATTAGCAAGTCAGTTTGGAAGCAAAGCTAACCAATAATGGTGGAATGTACTTGCAATTAACCCCTTCTTCCCCACATAGACATTTTATGTGGTCAAATATGGGAAGGAGCTTAATCTCGCAGGACTAGTGAGAGCACATGGGATTTTCCAGTTCAGTTGTTTGCTTTTTCCTGCTGTGATAGAGTTGAAAGAGATGGGAGGGGCACGATAGCCTGAGGCCCATTCCTGATTTTTCTGTGGACACAATTCTTAGGGGGCATATTGCCCAACCTGGGGAATAAATGGCTTTAAAATTTCAACCTTTGCCAGTAGTTCCTTGAGGTTGTGAAAATCGCACACCAGAGGTTTTTTTTTTTTTAGAGTTTTGATAAATCTCCATCTCTTTCAATATTCAGAAACATTCAGAAACAAAGCATTCAGAACACAACAGTAAAAGTGGGCTGCAAAATCATCTGAAAGCTTCTTTTAATCCAAGGAAGCTTAACTTGTAGACCCTCTTACCTGCAATTCGGCTACGACTCTCATCATTCCCGATCATTGGATGCTAATTGGGGCTGATGGGAGTTGTAATAATAGAGCAACATCTGGAGGGCCACAAGTTAGCCACCCCTGTTTTAAAGGAGCAAATCGTTTTTACTAATAAGATACCTACATAATGCATAAGTATATTGGGCATCTCAATGGAATAATGGGTGAAGGCTGGCTGAAAAGGAATTTCCATTTCTATTTGTTTCTGCTGGTTTATAAGTCCCGTGCCTAACCTTATATGATGCCAAGTGATGGAAAGATGTGTGTAGTTTGGGTCAAACCACTTTAGAAGGCCAAAAGGGATTTCTTGGCAGTCTGGAGGATCCCCAATGTTGCTGTAGCACTTTCATGAATTTGAGTATTTTAACGAAACATGTCTGTATCTTAAAGACCTGACAGTTTAACTACTAAAGTTTCCCAGTATTTGCTTGGGCAGATTTTTTTGCCAAGTTATTAGGCCCTCCCTGCTATGGTGAATGAAGGCTTTTAAGTTTTACTGTTGTCTATGACAATCAGCTCAAATTGAAAAGGTGTGAAGACAGAGGAAGCCAGACACTCTGTAGACAGGAGATTTCTTGTTCAGTTATCTATGCTAATTGATTGATGCAAGAGATTTCAGCTTAAAAACAAGGCTGGGAGAGTATAGGGTGGAGCTTGTACCTTTTCTCTTTGATGAGGTTTATATAAGCAGAATGGTAAAAGTTCTGTGTGCATTTCTATGAAATCTAAATTTCATCTGGCTGAAGAAGAGCCTTTGTTAAACAAATGCTTATTATGTTTCTCAAAGTTGAAGCTACAGATGTTTACGCAGAAGCAGACACCACTGAGTTCTGCGGATCTTATTCCCAGGTAAATTTACAAAGGATCGCAGTCTTCGAATCACAGTATAGTGTTAGCAACAGTTGGACAACAGGTAGTAATTTGTACCTGGAATATAGCAGATTTCTCACATCTGCTACACATGCACACCCCTTTTGAATTCACTATTTGAACTTTCAGTAAATAAGGTTCATATCATGCCATTAGGTACCATGATACCATCATTGGTCAGATCATTTAACATAGATACGTAGAGGCTAATGAAGGAGGAAACGCATTGCAGTTTTGAACCAATCTTTATAATTTGTTGGTGTTATCATGGTGGGACCGGGCTTTGCAGCTGGCTGTTAGAAACAAAAAATTCAAAACCTAGCACAGCCATTCATTATAGGCAGAACCCTGCTTCCGATATGAAATGATACTTGCTGGATATTTGAAGGTGTTGGAAGTACCTGAGAAGAGTAGGGACAGTACACAGTGGTTTTGTATGTAAGCATCATGCAGAACAAAAGCAAGCATGATTAAGCATTTGAGAAAGGTCTGCTGTCCTCAGCTACAACATTCTTTCTTGGATACGTGTCTTTAAAGTGGAGCCTTGGATGCCAATTTACACACTAAAATCAAATTTGCTCACATTCAGAAACACTGGCTATCTGAAATATTCCTTTAACAGGCATTATTGTTATCTGGCTATCATTTGCCGCTGACATGTTTAGACAGAGGAACTTTAACTTACAGTGCTGGCTTCCTGTTTTCTCCCAGATCCAGTACAAGCCTATCCTTGCCTTCAAAGACCTTCATGGCCTTGTTCTCCTTGAATTTGTGCCAATATCTTACTGGAGAGTCCAGCGCTAGCTCATGGGGTCTGGAGGCGAAGGCACCGGAGGGCGGTCTCGCTCCTTTGCACTGAGGTTCTCCCCTAAATTTCTTCTTTTTAAAGTGTTTTTAAGTCCAATTCTAGTGTGAGGAAACCCCCTTTTGCGCCGCTGAGCCTCTGCTCCTGGGAAATCCACCCGAGTAGGGCAGCTTACGCCTCCTGTTGCTCCTGCTTCGCCTCTCCAGGTGCCGAGTCTGTCGTGAGCAGCTCAGAGCTCAAACTCCGACCCGACACTGAGCGCGCTGTTCCGGAAGCCTTCTCTCTTCTCTTCAAATCTCTCTGGCTTGGCACAACTCCCTAGTTCTCATGCTAGCTACTGTAGTCTGCAGCTAAACTTAAATGCACCTGACTGAAGCGACTGCATTCGGCTTCCTTGTTTAGCATGTCTCCATTTGCCTCTCCTTCCCTTTGTGTTTCCCCGTTTCAATTTTTTAAAATAACATTTTTTATTTTCATGGTATAGAAGATAAATTTTGAGAAAACAATTGTTACAACAGTAAACAACACATAACTTGTCCTGACAAAATTGCAGGGTTTTAAAAAAACTTTCAGTGGATGTATTACACTTTCCTGTGGTAAAATACAACATGCTTGTACTGTCTTTCCAAAAGTTTAATACTTATCATGTATTTTTATTATGATCCCAGGTGGATCAGTTGAATTCAAAACAAATGTTAAACGTCAGGAATAAAACCTCAACATTGGCTTTATGGTGCTGGCAAAGGGGGAAAGCAAGATTGATTGAAACTAGTTTTTCATTTTATAATTTGCATATTGTATAGTTATTATAGTTGATTAAACACTGGTTTGCCACCAAATGGAGCTTGTATACAAATTAGGCACACAATCAGGGCATTTCCTTATGTATTATACATGCCCCTTGCAGTGCTTACAGAATAGTGGGAGGGAGGCTGATAGATTTGTCTATCTCTCCTGTACATATGCAAGAATACCAAACAAAATAATTTACTTGAAGATTAAGGCCAGGGTCAAAAGAACCATGAAATTCTTTCAGCTTATTTTTATTGAACAGCAGCCTCCAAACTGAGGACAGTTACTTGGGTATGGTATGCATGTGCTTTGTGTATGTGTGATCTGTCGGATGAAAATATTCATCTGGGGTAGTACAAACCTCTTGTCTGAGCCTGTTACTCTTTAGATTCTTGCCTCGGTGCCCAGACTTTCCATAATTTGCCATCAAAGTAGACCTTTTTTACATTTGTGATGCTTGACCGAAAGGGTGTATTTTACCCAGTAACATTTTAAATATATCTTTTTATCAATTTCTAAAAATATAAAGAAAAACATAAGAACCAAAACAACTTTTGTTCATGGAGAGCATGAGTACAGCATCAAATTACTTAGGTATAACACAGCTACTTCAAGGAAAAACATCCACCATAAAGTTGCATGTATGATAAGCATCTCTCTACCCGTTTATATAACTAATGGATGGAAACCAAGTTACATCAAAGTGATCACGTTTAGACATGCCTCTTAGTTTTACGCAGTAACGCGATATTTTGCATAGAGAGACACACTTTAACTCAGCTGGCTTGACTAGAGGGTAATGGATGAAGTTTTAACACAGAATTGACATAGACTTTTATCATATGTTGGATTTACCGTATTTTTCGCCCTATAAGACGCACTTTTCCCCCTCCAAAAATGAAGGGGAAATGTGGGTGCGTCTTATGGGGCGAATGCAGGCTTTCGCTGAAGCCTGGAGAGCGAGAGCGGTAGGTGCACACCGACCCCTCTCTCTCTCCAGGCTTCGCGGACCTCTCCCCAAGCAGCGGGAACGTTCCCACTGCTTGGGGAGAGTTGCAGGCATCCCGAAGCCTGCAAGCGCTGATCCCAGCACGTGCAGGCTTCGCGGATCTCTCCCCAAGCAGCGGGAACGTTCCCACTGCTTGGGGAGAGTTGCAGGCATCCCGAAGCCTGCGCGCGCTGATCCCAGCACGCGCAGGCTTCGCGGATCTCTCCCCAAGCAGCGGGAACGTTCCCACTGCTTGGGGAGAGTTGCAGGCATCCCGAAGCCTGCAAGCGCTGAACCCAGCACGCGCAGGCTTCGCGGATCTCTCCCCAAGCAGCGGGAACGTTCCCACTGCTTGGGGAGAGTTGCAGGCATCCCGAAGCCTGCAAGCGCTGAACCCAGCACGTGCAGGCTTCGCGGATCTCTCCCCAAGCAGCGGGAACGTTCCCACTGCTTGGGGAGAGTTGCCGGCATCCCGAAGCCTGCACGCGCTGATCCCAGCACGTGCAGGCTTTGCGGATCTCTCCTCAAGCAGCGGGAACCACCGCTGGGCTCCCACGGCTTGCAGAGAGCTGCCTGTTTGGGGGCTGGGGTCGGGGGAAGCTCGGGCTGCCCCAGCCCCGCGCCTGGGGGGGAAATAATTTTTTCCCTTTATTTCCCCCCCAAAAAACTAGGTGCGTCTTATGGGCCGGAGCGTCTTATGGGGCGCAAAATACGGTAATTGTTGTCTTCTCTGGCTTCTCCTTTCCTTCTGCCTTGCATGTGACTTAGGTCCTTGTTGATATCTTTGTTGTTAAGTGGATATATTTGTTCTTGTGTATTGGCTGTTATAAGTTGTATCCAGCTAAGTCCTGGCTCATGGCTCAGTCGGTAGAGCATGAGACACTTAATCTCAGGGTTATGGGTCCGAGCCCCACATTGAACAAAAGATTCCTGCATTTCTGGGGGTTCACTGGATGGCTCTTGTGGTCCCTTCCCACTCTACAATTCTGATTCTTTGACTCATAAGTCATTCTCAGAGTAGACCAGCTGATGTCAGTGGACAAATATTACTCAAACCCATTGATTTTAGCTGGAGTATGACTTAGTTCATTTACATTAAGTTCAGCGTTAAATTTCAGCTTACGATTAGGAACACTACTAAAAATCCTCACTTGCCAAATAAGCTCTCGAAGAGTGGGGAACCTGTGACCTTCCAGATGTTGTGGGACTGAAACTACCGTCAGCCCTAGCCAACAAAAACCTGCAGGATCACAGGCTTCTCATTCCTGATGCACAAGAACTGAATAACTTACAGCTTCATCTGAACCATTTAACATGTGCATAGAGGGGTTTGGAGAGGAAGCACACCGGAGTCGAGCAAGTTCACACCTGTGTTTACAGAACAGGGATGGTGTGCCGCTTCAGTCCTTGTAATTTGTGGTCCAGTCTTTCTATCTGTTGAAAACCTCTTATCCCAAATAGAAGTGATGAAGTTCTATTTGGTGATGAAGTGAAGAAGTGATGCACACCATTTATGGCCCCTCCTGGACCCAGAGAGCATTGCCAAAGTGATGCATTCTCTCGTGTCCACCAGAGATAAGACTACTGCATTGCATTATGTCTGGGGCTGCCCTTCAAGATTCCTTGGAAACTTAATATGTGAGTGTATGTTTAGTGGCCTGCTGCAGAAAATTCAGTTGGCTTCTCTTGTCTGGGACTGTTGCTGATCTGGAACCGCATAGATTCCTTAGGAGGGTTCCTGCATGTGGTTATTTACTAAAGCCCAGTGTTAATAACTGTCGTGGTGATAAACCGGAAAAGTAAAGCTTTTGGTTGACAATTTTGGTCCAAACATTCTTATGACAATCTTGTGGTACTAAGGATAGTAGACTGGTGGGGTTTAAATTTAGCTGAAGCAAATAATTAAATGTCCTATACCAAATATGTAATTCAACAACAATAATAATAATAATAATAATAATAATAATAATAATAATAATAAATTTTATTTATATCCCGCCCTCCCCAGCCAAAGCCGGGCTCAGGGCGGCTAACAACAATCAAATAATCAGTCAAATAATCACACAATCTAAAAATATTTCATTATAAAAATTAATTAAATCAAATTGATGGCAACCAATTAAGCAGAATTATGTGCAGGTTGCCAGAGGAGGGAGTCAGGCTGCGCCCTGACCAAAGAGGGGAGATTAGCCTCCAAGTGCAATGAAGCATTTGGAGCACAGGATGGAACAGGGGAAAAAATGCCTTAGAAACTTAGGCTGAACAGCTTCTGTAGATCCAAGGTGAGCGCCTGTCCAAATCTGAGCCCCATATAATAACTGTGCTAGGGGTTGACCATTGACCATGCTGGCTTGGCTTTATGGGAGTAGTCAGGACTTTTTTTCAGCTGGAACTCAGTTCTGCCATCTCTCAGGTGGGCACCATTGCCATTATAAGATGCTACACTTGAATTAGCCAAACGGCCAAGAAGCAATCTCTGGAGGCATGCAGGCTTCCCCATCCCTGCTGTAGAAGATGCTCTTTGGGTTGCATTATCACTATTCTTTACTTGTATGTTGTTTGTAATCCTTCTCATGAATCCTTGCAACATCACAGTAGTGTGTGTCACTGTTGGCTGTAGCCTGGCTGTGTAGAGATCTAGTCTAGGCAAAGTTTCCCAAAGTTCAAAGTGGACTTGTTTGTTTTTTTTAAAAATATTATTTGTCAGGGGTTCAGGGACAGAGGCACAGGTGAGGGGGGAGACAGAGAGCGATGGGGAAGAATCCCAGGACTGTGAGGAAGAGGATGACAATGACTTGAGGTCTTCCATGAGTCTCTCAAGTGAATTGGAGGATTCCCAGAAGGGGGCGCCCCTAGTCAGGCCAAGGGGGGTCACAGGGGGGACCTGCCAGGAGCAGGGAAGCAGCAGGGAAACCCCGAGTGGGAGTGGGAGATCGGGGCCGGCTTCCCAGCAGGAACGAAGTGAAGAGAGTGGAGTTCCCAGTGTGACACACGGAGCGGAGCAGGAAGGAGACAGGGGAAGGAGATCGGGGCAGGACGTCCTGGCGGAAGAGGCGGAGAGTAGTACAGGGAGTAGTGTAAGTGTCAAGAGGAAGGTCAGGGGTAGCGAACGCGCGCCAAGTTCAAATGTGGAGGCGCGCAGAAATGGAGAGAGCTCGGAGGAGGAGCCTGGCCCCAAAGCACAAAGGAGGGGGGAACAGGCATCTGAGGAATCCGCTTCAGGAGAGAGCAGGAGGGAAGGAACCCAGGGGGGCAGAAAGACCCTGCGGAAAAGGAAAGACAGGAAGAGGTGGACTAGCACAAGCCTCTTAAGCTGGTGTAGGGGCGGGACCGATTCAGAGGGGACTTCAAACGTCTAGGCTAAGAGACGCGGGGCTGCGCGCCTCGGTTGTGGAACCAATAATGAACTGCAATAAACAGCCTTGTATATAAGAAGAACCTGGCGTTGGTCTTTTGTGAGCTGAGACCTGAGGCAGCCCTGACATTATTGTTCCTCTGCCCTGTTATGACATCTTTGCCTGTTCTTTTCTATATGTTGTTTGCTTTCAAATATCCTCCTTTCTGCTTATTGCAGAGTGTATAGGCTATCTTCTCATTGACCTGTCTTTTTACTAAAATCACAGAGCACTTGTAATATTTTGCACCAATAAAAATATACTTGCCTGCTTTTTTGCCAATGAACACATTCTTATTTCCTCATTCAGTCTCCACTCCTAAGAAATATATTCTTTATAATCACGAGCAAGTTGGAACTCGGGCAAAAGAATTATTTCTCTGTAGCCAGTGACTCATAACTGTACAATAGCAAGTAATATTTTGTTTGCAAGCAATCAGTGTGGTTATAGGCTGTCTTCGAGGGATAGACATGTGTGAATTAAATAGTGTATTCAACTGTGTCTTGCAGGTTAAAAGGTAGTTTGAAAGTTAATAGTGTCTACTTAGTTGAAAATTCATCTGATGGAAAGCTACTTGATCACTATAAATCCTTAAATTCCATAATATACCGTATTTTTCATTCTATAAGACGCACCAGACCACAAGACACACCTAGTTTTTGGAGTAGGAAAACAAGAAAAAAAATATTCTGAATCTCAGAAGCGAGAACAGCAAGAGGGATCGCTATGCAGCGAAAGCAGCAATCCCTCTTGCTGTTCTGGCTTCTGGGATAGCTGCGCAGCCTGCATTCGCTCCATAAGACGCACACACATTTCCCCTTACTTTTCAGGAGGGAAAAAGTGAGTCTTATAGAGCAAAAAATACAGTACCTTCAGATATATACGCTTGTTGTGTATGAATGCTTACAGTGATATGCTTTTCAGATTCTGAATAAGTTTTGTCTACTACTTGTACAACAGGATTCTAAAGGCATTGTATTTGTATACTATACAATATTGTGTAGTATAGCATAGCATGCTTGTAGCAGAGTCCACTTACACAAGCTTCCGCAGCTTCTGAAGCTCCTGCAGCCAATCAGAAGCCGTGCTTTGGTTTTCGAATGTTTTGGAAGTCGAATGGACTTCCAGAACGGATTCTGTTCAACTTCCAAGGTACGACTGTATTTAATTTCAGGATCCTCATCCCCTGCAATTCTTGCCAGAGTTTTAAACTCTTTTAATAAGGTGTTTTTAAATCACTGTAAGCAAACGGTGGTCCTTTGGGTGAAGAAATGGAATTATTATTAATAAAAAATAATTATTGTTATCAGAATGATCTGTAGAACATCAAAACCTTGAGCTGACCAGACTTTGTTGGGAAGTTGCATTGTGTTGTGTGTTTTCACATGGCATATGCTGATTTTACACTAGAGCAGGAGTTCCTAAACCCTGGAATGTGTGGACCACCAGTTCCCTGCGAGCTTCAGTCAGGTGACCTGTTACATGTACATAGAATTATAGAGTTGGAAGGAGCCAAAAGGATCATATAGTCCAACACCTTGCAATGTGGGAATCTTTAACTCAACGCGGGGCTCAAACCCACAACCCTGAGATTAAGAGTCTCATGCTCTCTGACTGAGCTATCCCTCTGCAGTGTGTCTGTGAAGAACACGTAAAATTTTAATGCTATAGAATTCAAATTGCACTGCAATAAAATGCAAGAAAGAAAGAAAAGAAGTGATACGAATACAATTAAAAATGATACGGCATTCAACACAGCACATTACAGTTGCAACTGCGGACAGGAAAACAACCATCAAGTGGTTCTTCAATACCATCAACAATTTTCAAGTGGTCTGTGGGGGAAATGTTTGAGAGCCACTGCACTAGAGGGCAGTATTTGACTGCTAAAGACCTTGTTGTTGGCTTCTTGAAAGTTCAGATCTAACGAATCTTCAGTTTGCAACATTGCTGTTCTCCCCACCCCCTTTTTTAAAAAAAACAAACAAACGTGCTCTAGGAAATATGATACTACCAGAATAGAATCATAGAGTTGGAAGAGACCACAAGGACCATCGAGTCCAACCCCCTGCCAACCATATTCAGGTTCTCCCTGTCGAGGACCAAATATGTCTTCAGTGCAGGAGAAGTTAATTATGGCTGATTGTCAACAAGAATCAGTTTGTAGGTAGCAAGGATACTAAATGGCAGCTTATAGCTGGAACCCAGAAGTCTTACTGACTCCTTTTAACACCGGTATTTTTGATACTAAATTCTTTTGCCAGTATTTGAAGTTCTCTCAGCTATTCAGCTGAGCAAGTTATTTGCTGTGCTCTTGGCAAGAATGAAGGAACTGAAGAAATAGTGCATTGGCTTTTACTGGGAGTTGTTCTGCTGCTACTTTATTGCTTGGGATGGATCTGAATCACATTGGGATGGATATGAATCCGTTTTAGGGAATTTTTGTAATTATATTTGAATGCTGATTAATGTTCGTTGTTTTGTAGCCTTTCCTGGGATAATGAATGTGAAAAAGTGCTATAAATATATATTTAAGAAATCTAATCATCATAGTAATCTTTTATATTATTATTTTAAAAGAAAAACACACCAAAACAGCCTTCAGTTCAGTGTAGTCATCTTTCTGCTCATGAAAATAGGGACTTGTGGTTATTCTTAACATGGGTTTTCACCCCCCCCTCCCAATATATTGAAGCAAACTATCTATTTTCTCTTTAGGCACCACCTTCCATGGTCAATAATGAACAACGTCAGCATGCTGAACACATATTCTTATCATTTAGAAAATCAAAATCGCCATTTGCTGTTTGCAAGCATATTTTAGGTAAGTCCTTATGTGTGTATTCAGCTGAATATTCAAAGTGTATCACTAAGGCAGATTAATTGGCCCATTACATCACTTGCCTCCTTGTGTGTTTTGTGTGTTGGTGTGTTTGAGAAATGCTGCTGTCTGCGTGCCAGATTGGACCTGGGGTTTTCACACTGCAGTCCTTTGCACACTTAACCAAGGAGTAAGTTGCCCCAGATATCAGTGGGGTTCCTCAGCCCTGGGGAAATTGAGTTAGGGATCAGCAAGTCCACTCTTTTGCCAGCTGTAACAAGCAGGACACCTATTTATGTAATTCTCTGTAAATCAGGGTCACTGCCCTGGCACCCTGTGGTGTCATTTTGTTACGAATTAGTTGCTTTTGGTGTTGATGGTTTTGAGTTTTTAAATGTTTGTCTTGCTTTTTTCAACCAATGGTGCTCAAAGTAGCTTACAGTAATTGGCAGATATTAAACCAAAATGAAACAAAAATTACATTTTTTTAAAAAAAATCTGTTTAATTAAAAGAGCAGCTTACAAACATAAAAGAACAAAAAATTGAGTTACATGGCACCCAAATTACAGTGATGTTCGCACCAAGCAGTTTTCACTGGGGAAGGTATTTCAAAGACATAGTGCCAGTACAGAAAAGGCTCTGGGTAGTGTCCAGCAAAGCCATACACAGAGTAGACCCTGCCTTTAGTCTCTAGTCAGCATCCGCCTGGCTTGAAAAAGCAAGGGCACCCAAAAATGATGCTCTAAATCAGGCTTCCTCAACCTCGGCCCTCCAGATGTTTTTTTGGCCTACAATTCCCATGATTCTTAGCTAGCAGGACCAGTGGTCAGGGATAATGGGAATTGTAGTCTCAAAACATATGGAGGGCTGAGGTTGAGGAAGCCTGCTCTAAATCACCCTTCTCTAACCTCCATGCAGTGCTGGCTGTGTCTGATGGGAGCATCTAGAGGGCACCAGGTTGGGGAAGCCTGCTTTAAATGAAAAAACATTATGACCTGCCAGTTGCCACTTAATTCTGATTGGGAAACCCTTTGAACGTGCTTGGTTTGTGCTAACTGCGTTTAATTGTGGCGGGTTTGTGTAACCAGTGCCTTCTAGGTTAGTTCCTGTGGATTGCAAACTTACCATTTTGCATCTCTCCGGCAGAAACTAGTAAAGTGGACTATGTCCTTTTTCAAGCTGCCACGGCGATCATGGAAGCAGTTGTACGAGAATGGATTCTGTTGGAAAAAAGTAGCATCGAGTCCCTACGAACATTCCTTTTAACATATGTCTTACAAAGACCTAAGTAAGTACAATATATGGTACTGCTAAAAAAAAAAAAAAACTTCTGTAAGGGTGCCAGTTCTTAAAAAAATGTTGTAAGTGTTCCTGTTCAGAAATACGGAACCTAGTCAATGAGAAAATGCCTTCTGTTTTCATGGGGAGGAGCATAGTTTATTGATAAGATCACGTGGTTTGCATGCAGAAAGCTGTGGGTTTCAGGTAGCAGGTGACAGGGAAAACTCCTTGCCAGAGAACTGTAGAGAGCTGCTCCCAACCAGGGTAGAGAAGATTTGACTAGATAGACAATGACTTGAGTCCCGATCTGCATATACATATAAAACACTAGCATGCCACTTTCAACAGTCGCAGCTTCCCCCAAGGAATCCTGGGAACTGTAGTATTTTACGCCTCCTGAGAGTTGTTAGGAGACCCCTATTTCCCTCACAGAGCTACGGTTCCCAGAGTTCCCTGGAAAGAGGAATTGGCTGTTAAACCACTTCTGTTGTCTGCAGGGTTTTCTGCTTTGCCAGCACATTCCCCACAGGAAGCACGCTGCCAAAACAGAGCACAGCAGGATTGAACTCCGCGCTCCTGCCCATCAGCTGACATTGCTCAGCCGGGGGCCGATCCACTGTCCCTCAGACCTTGGTGGGGGGGCTGGACTATATTTTGAAGAAGAAAAATGAATGAATTCCTATGCCCCACAAATAACCCAGAGATGCATTTGAAATAAAAGCACACATTCTACTCATGTAAAAACACGCTGATTACCGGACTGTCTGTGGGCCAGATTGAGAAGGCAGTTGGGCCGGATCTGACCCACAACTAGATGATCCTCAGGTTCCCTTCCAGCTCTACAGTTCTTTGAGATTGTAACATCATTGGAATTCTATTCAGGCAGATGGATGATGTCTGTGCTACTTATATTAACCATGGGGAATTCTATACCATAGGGGCTAAAGAAGTTTGCAGTAACTTAAAAGAAACATCTCTCAAAGATTGCAGCTAATGTTCCAGATAACGTGCAAAAATTAATGCACAAGAGAACCGGGCTCAAAGCAGCAGCAGACCAAACAATTCAGTTCCGGGGGGACGGGACCTTTGTTCCACTAGATGTTAGTGAACTACAACTCCCATCAGCCCCAGCAAGCATTTTCAAAGGCCAAGGGTGATGGGTTGTAGTTCAGCAACATCTAGAGGACCAAAGGTTCCTATCCCGGCTCTACTCCAAGAGCAGTACAGCTAAGGATTTTACTTTATAAGTCTTGGACCAGTTGCCTTGATTCTGAATATTAATTTTTTGAAAATTTTATTTGCAGCCTCCAGAAGTATGTGCGGGAGCAGATATTGTTAGCCGTAGCGGTAATAGTGAAACGAGGGTCCTTAGACAAATCAATTGAATGCAAGAGCATTTTTCATGAAGTCAGCCAGTTGATAAGCAGCGGCAACCCCACAGTGGTAAGTTCCTGCGTTTTAAAATGTATTTCAACCCATCTGCACAAACCTTTCCTCACAAACTTAAGGCACTTAAAAACTGAATCCGGTGAGTTGCACTGAGGCCTGGTCTTGGTCTACACATGCAGCAGAATGTGGTTGCAGAGTGCACTATGTCTCTTCGGCCTGCATCTGAGAAATCATATACTTGTGATTTTCCTGTAAGTAGAAAGTTAGCACAGCAGAGAGTGAGTGGAGTGGGATGGAATACGCTTTTTTCTGATATTCTGGAGCTTTACTTGGCAAGGATTGTTAAAACCTGTAGTTTGCAGAGTTACAGCCCGCTTGACCACTTCATCCTGCTGCATCTGTAAGCCAGGCCGAAGTTGTTGCTTGAGTAGAAGTTCGCCATTAAGTCGGGAAAATGAACTAGCGATTGTGAAATGAATTTAGTTATGGTATGGTAATAAGTTAAATCCCAGTACTCTGCCACGATGTGAGATCATTATACTTTGATTCAGATTTGACACTTAAATACAACACAAGTGATATGTTATTCTCCCAGTGATTCATTGTAGAGCTCTCATTCACATTATTAATGTGACAACTTCATTTGAATGTTAGTACTGAACTTGTTTGAAGAGCCACAACAGTTTGATATCAGAGTGGATTTTCCATTGGCAAGCATTGTTTCCCTTGCACTCAGTTCAATTTGCATCTGTCCCTTGCTGTGTCCTGTCTATGATTCAGCTGTTGGAATTGTCTGAGGGAAGACCTTTTCCATTCCCTGGGGAAGTGGTGTGGTTAGGCCGAAGGGGTGTGTGTGTGCCGGCACAGAACTGAAAATGGCAATACAAAATTTACTCGTGTTACATTCTTAGAATCCAATGAGGAAATATCCTCCAGCCTCTCTGAAGCTCTAAATAGATTTCCAGTACCTTATTTCCACTTGTGTGCCTTTAGAGTTCAATTCCACACACTAAGCCAGAAGATAAGGTTTAAAAAGTTCCGTTGTGGAAATAAGCCATCTAGATTTCAAACTGAAACCTTTCCTAGTTAAAGCCAAATAAGTTGAAATGCTTATCTGCGACTAATGCTTGTCCAAAGATAAGACATGCATGTTTGTTTTCCCCAGATGAAATCTGTGCTACAGGTTCTGTGAGCCGACTAACAAAAAATACTGAAGGGGGTGTAGTGAGAATAATGCAACTCCTATCGCAGTGCTACAAAAAGCACAAATATGTATAAAACCAAAATCATTGCTTGAAGAGTGTGTGTGTACAGTTGTGCCTTAGATCCCAAATGCCTTGGTACTCAAACGTTTTGGCTCCTGAACGCCAGAAACTGGAGTGTTCTGGTTTGCAAACATTCTTTTGGAATCTGAATATCCGACGGGGCTTCTGCGGCTTCTGATTGGCTTCCTGCAGCCAATCAGAAGCTGCGCTTTGGTTTCCTAACATTTTGGAAGTCGAACTGATTTCTGAAACCGATTCCGTTCGACTTCCAAGGTTCAACTGTATAGGAACTGCTGGCTTTTGCATGGTTGGAATGTAGCCCACTATACAAAGGGACTCTGGCTTTCCCCACTTTCCCTCTGGCCCTGACCACTGCTAGCATGTGGCCCTAGAATGTTGTACACAGTGGATTGAGAAGGGTTCCTCGTCCTTGTTTTCGGGAGGGAAGCTATGCAGGAAGCCATTAGAGCAGCGTGGGAGCAATTGGGGTAACAACTGAAGAGGCCCCAGATTTGCATCACGCAACAACAGCCAGATCAAAGAGCACCTTGAGTTTTTCCAAAGAACCCAACAAAGTCCTGCATGTGATGTAGAGCAGTGCTGGATCAGCACTGTTTTTTCAGGAGCAATTCTTGGGTACAGATCTTCTCCAGATCGTTGCTCAGGGGTTGGGAGTGTGTATCTTGCCACACAAATTGAGCCCAATGTGAATTAGTCAGTCTCCACAATAAAGTGAGTTTTATCAAACAGAAAATGCTTCTCACATTTAAAGAGCAAGTGTACCATTCTATGCAAACACATGCATTTTTAATTACATGGATCTTGTGTACCAAATTGGAAAGAGATGCAATATTGCATGTGTTGATTATTTCTGCTTTATAACTTGAAAACGTTTTTCTATTCCTTACAAGTGAAATTGGGCAATATTTTTTTTGAGCCATTAATTCATAGGACTACCAGGCACCACATAGAATTGATTCAGAGGCCTAATCTTGCTCATTGACCATCAATGAAGAGGTTTACACATTTTTGGTTATTCAAAAAGCCCTTGACAAACTGCAAAATACACCTTATACAGAGGTGTCTAAAACACCATTCACTTGTTCTATGAGCTGAGGAGGGTGGACCAAACTGCCTCATTGTGAAAGTTTCTACCTCTTGTAATCTGTTGCACTATAGCCTGCTTCAGTCTCTGATGGACAGAGCTTCTGCTAAAACGCCAGTGACTAATTTTAGTCAGCTTAATTCATGCTTTCCATCACTGATTCCAAGATGCTGAGGAAATGTATGTGGGAGAGACTCCTCTTAACCACAGATGCCTGCAGTTCCTTGGCCCTGGACCTTGGTACTCTTTCTGCTTTTGCTATTTGAAGGATTCCCCTTTCTGAGACCTAAAGTGCAAATGCATCATACTTGTGTGTGTGTGTGTGTGCGTTTGCTTGCTTCTAGCTGCCTGGGGAGCTGCCTCATATTAATACATAAAAATAGTCTGTTCAATATGTCAAACACTGCTTCTAATGTGTTGAGCGAGCTGTGTACTCTTGGAAAGTTTCAAAGCAGAGGAGGAGGGTAAAGGTGTTCATGATGGGCTGTGGAAAACTTTGGAATGGATTGAAATCAGCATTTCGGTAAAGGATTGCTATAAAACGGAACTAAAAATTTATTCCCCTCCCGCATAAAATGTGTTCTAAGGAAGCAATTTTTAAAAACACTTTGTAATTGAAGAAAAACTCATCCCAGTTTTGTTTTTAAAAAAATGAATTTATTTCAGTACAGTCATGAAGCAAAAGTTTCAGTGAAAAATTCTGAGCTAGCTGTTACATTTTGTGTCCTTTGGGGGTGCCTTATTAATAGCATGAGAGAGAGAAGCTCTGTTCAGCTATAACACCAACCTGTGGTTTGCTGCTACACAAACCAGCCTCATGTTCCTTCCTCCCCCCCCCCTTGCACTTTGCAGATCAAGTTGCTACAATGGTGCCTCGCAAGACGAAAATAATTCGTTCCGCGAGTCTTTTCGTCTTGCGATGTTTTTCGTCTTGCGAAGCACAGTCCGTCGCAACTGCGCCTCTTCAAGCGGCTTTAAGAAAAAAGCGCAAGATGTTTTCGTCTTGCGAAGCAAGCCCATAGGGAAATTCGTCTAGCGAAGCAACGCAAAAACGGAAAACCCTTTCGTCTAGCGAGTTTTTCGTCTTGCGGGGCATTCGTCTTGCGGGGCACCACTGTACTTTTATTGTTGCATTTGAACATTAAACTGTGGTTTGTGCCTGCCCTCCAAACCTGGATTGCACCCCACTGTTTGAAGCTGGTTTGTGTTCTGCTTTGGAACGGTAGCACAACCATAGTATGTCTGTTTGGATGCAGTGTTTTGTGGAAATGGGCAAAGGAAGTTAACTCGTGGGATCTGAACTTGCTCTGATGGTGTTTCCTGCTTGGCAGGGGGTTGGACTCGATGGCCCTTGTGGTCTATTCCAACTCTATGATTCTAGAGCAAGTTCATATTTTTGGAAATTTAAAAGCTTAAAAACACCAACCTACAAGGAAATGTATAGAGGGGTAACTCTTTGAAGTGGAACAAAAGGATCTGAGAACACGCAAGCAAGCTGACCAAACAGTTTCAGAGGAAAATTGCAGTAGCATCACCATACAAAACTAACTCATTTGTTATAGACAGAACAAAGTGGAATGGATGACGGTTAGAAATCTTGCCAGTGGGAATATATTGTTCCCGTCTCTGAAGCAGGCAAGAAGGCAGGCTATCACTTGGGGCAATTTTGTCCATGAAGTGCCTTGTAAATTTGTAAAACAGGCTGCACAGTGAATTCTGGCAAACGCTTCTTGATTCCAGCGCTGCTAACTTTAACAGAGGTTGACATCGAAACGTGGTAGCAGCCACTGATAGAAAGGGCATCACATTGTAGTCTTGACTATAGTTCAGTACACATAGGACAGTTCGGCCATATTGGAACTGATAAGCCCCACCCCTTGATAACAGTTCTACTATGAAGCAATGGAACCCCTTAGGCTTTGTACCGATCCTTTTTCTATATAAAGGAAAAGCAGAAGTGGATTCTCGAAACATTTTATTTATTGCGTTTATACATGACCTTGTTGCCAAGTCACCCAAGATGGTTTGCAATCTTAAAATATCGAAGCAAATGATACCGAACAGTAGAGCAGAGTCCTTCCGGGCTGACTGATGGTCCTTTGGGGACCATTTGGCATGATCTCCCTGGTCTGGACCTTCCTCACATCTGCCTTCCTTCAGGGCACACAGATCTGAAGTAGCAAGAGGGTGAAGGGGCGCAGGCGACCTGATAGTTGATTCAGGAGCAGTGGTATGCGGCCCATAGGAGCCTGGGCTGCTTCTCTTCTTCCTTCCCTCAGGGCACACAGATCTTAAGTTTTATGATCTAGAAGGGTCCTGTCCCTTCACTCCAGTTGTAAAAGACGTCAGGCAAAAACATTCCTCCTCAGTTAGGCCTTTGCTGTTGAAATCTATGTCCTTTTAAACATACGTGGCGTGTGGGTGTGTTATTATTATTATTATTATTATTATTATTATTATTATTATTATTATGCTACACATTTTTGTGGGGGATCCTTTTGGTGCAGGATTTTATGTTGTAAACTACCCTGTGATCTTCAGATGTTGGGCAGTATATAAATTTAGCAATGAAAACGTAAAATAAAATAACCTGTGTTTTATAAATGGGAGCTGGAAAGAGTGCAACAGCAAACGAAAGCCCAAGGGGCTTCTTCATGCTTCCCCTTCTTCTCTAGGGCCCAGATTAGTAATGTTGGTGCTTTCCGCCCACAACTTGGCAAGGGAAAAGGAAGGGGAAGCAAAATTGCATAGCCCACAGACAGATGGCACAACGAAACCTCATGTGTTAAAGCAGGTAATTTAGTAGAGAGGTAAATAAACAAGGCATGGTTCAGTAAGAAACCTATATAAATGCGAATGTGTGTAAACTGTTTAAAAATAGATAACCCAATGCAGTTTCAAGAAGTGTTGCCAAATTTAGCCCTCTTCAGGCATCTGTGCTCCTGTTACTAATAGTGTTTTGAAGAAAAATGAAAATACATCAAGACAAGATAAATGGAGAATTCTGTCAATGGACCAGTTTTGTGTAATTAGGTCCTTAAGCGAGGGAAGCTGGGGGTGCTGATTGATAGGCCAGTGTGCTGTAGCAACTAGAGTGCTGGACTAGGGCCTAGGAGACGAGATTGAAATCCCCACGAAGCTCAGTGAATGGCCCTGGGCCAGTCAGCACCTCTTAGCATGGCCTCCCTCACAGGGTTGTTGTGAGAAAAAAACTCCTCCTTGAAGGAAAAGTGAGGTATCAATCTAGTAATAAATACTAGAAAAAGAAAATAAAGGTGAACACTTTGTTGTTATGTTACACTAACCTATATAAAGCCACAAATGTTTATAGTGGGGTTTTTTCTTTGCTTTCTTGCTTAACTGTCTGTTTAATTTATATTTATTTATTTATTTCCATTCATGACTAGTGTAACATAGCGGAAAGAAATAAAAAGTGATAGCCTTAAAATAAAACACATCAGCAGTAAAAACAATTTCATATGTAAAAATAATTCTAAATTCAGTAAGGATACAGACTGGAATTATTTGGGCAATGATATCTGAGCACCCTAAGCTGAGAGATGGTTGTCTAGACATGATGCCCGTAGCTGAAAGGGGAGAAATGTCTCTGGTTAGCCAGTTACCTCTTGTTTTCATGCAGCTACATACATACACCCTAGTTTATGAACCTGAATTTGTGTGTTGATTCTTTGTTTGGTCTAATGTTAACTACTTGTTGACACGCTAACTCAAACTCTTAACTAATGTTTTTTTAAAAAATATCCCTGAATGCATAATTCAGCTGTAATGAAATGCAATTCAAGTCACATTTACTCAGTGTGCAGGATTTCTTGGGGAGATCCTTCTTTTCTGAAAAGCACCCATGCAACACCCAGCTAGCGCAGAGAGTGTGTGTGAGGGTTCTCATTGACTTGAATAGCAGCTGGATTTAACCCCAGAACATCTAAACAGTACAAATGATTCAGGATTGACTGAAAAAGAGAAGCTGTATTTACCACTTTTTCATCTGAGGAAGGTTGCATAAGGACAGGGACTTAAAACAAAAAGCTACTTGTTGAAGTTGCTCTTCTAGAAAACGGTTTGCTTCCAGAATGGCCGTTTTAGTTCCAGAGCTTCCTTGTTTCACTGCGCCTGCTTCCTCTCGCTGTATTAGTTGCAAGTATTTCTTGAGTGGTGCTATCAAATACTTCCTGCGTTCTTAGACATCAGCTAACAATGACAATATGGATTTCACAGAAGCATTTCAGAAGAACAGCCACCCTATAAATCATCTTGGCGGTGTCTGAAAATGATTTAAGACAGCAGGATTAGCTTCAGATGCTGCGATAACACAACTGTGAAGGCTCCTGGCCCTAAGTGCAGCACTCCCTCTGCTTTAGATATAAAGAGGAAAACACACATACACACAGGCGTTTTCCAAAGGGATTTCCCTGTTTTCTGTTTTGAGAAGCACTAGCAAAGGCAACTGGTCAAAGCAAAGCGATCCTTCTTCGCCTGCTGCGGACTAGGATGCACATGTCTGATGGAGACACAACAGTTTTAGCTGCCGAAATTAATTCTCCGATCAGATTCTGTGTTTTGGACAGGTGTGCACTCTCCCCTCTATTTTCCTAAACAGTCTTTGAACTCTTATCCCTTTCATCCTCTGTAACCTAACCACTCTCAAATAAAACGGTGCGCGTATGCCATTGACAGTCCCAGACACAAGTGTGAAATCCCTTCAGACATTCATTCTGGCTTTATCATTCAGTTTAAGTGACATTCTTTTTTGAAGGCACGAGTCACACTTTTGGTAAGAGCACGGCAGCATGCAGAAATAATTCATACTATTTCTCTTATAATAAAACAGTATATATGTATATTTATATTTTTTTTGCAAAGTAGCATTATTGAGTTCATTAGATCCTAAATTTAAACAACAATCATAATTGTCTGGGACCACTTTTCTTCCACTGGGTGTCTGATTGCCCAGTTAATCTCTCTTAGCACATTCTCATTGATCTTCTGTTAGAGCAGCTGAAAGTCTCTTTTAAGCATGGCAAACTTTTATAAAGTATATTCCTGGTAGTAAAGCCCAACTGGGGTAAGTGCCAGGCTATTCTAAGAGACAATTCACTCTGCAAACAAGAGAACTATTTTATTTTGTCAGATGGGGTTATTGTTTGGGTATGTAGTTTGTTCATGTGGTGGAACTAATGAAATTTCTGGTGGGTGAGACAAACTAGTTTCATGAGGTACAATCTTTACTGGTATGAAGCTAATGTACTGTCTCCAGTTACACACGTTAGATCTGTCTTCTTAACCAGGGTTCGAGGTGGATTTGCAAACTTTGGTTAGCAGGCAATTCTAGCCAGTTTTAACCATTGTTTGGGCCAATGCTGACCAAGCTGCACAGCGTGGTTAAAGCAAATCACAGAAGGAAGAGAGAAATTGGGGAGGGAGAGGAAAGAACATGTGAGATGACAGCACACTGATCTGCTAACCATGGTTAGTAGATCAGGAATATTACCTCTGCGCCAGTCTGTTATAGTGATATAAAATACTACTATGGAGACTTAACAAAAATTAAAGGACTGAAATCATCAGGTATTGTTTGAAGTATATGAGAATATAAGGAAAGGATAGAGACCTGCTGCCCAGCACTTAAATTTCTTGAAATTTGCTTTTGTAGTAGACTATCAGGAAGCAAGCACACCAGAATTCAGGACAATGGATGAATGGGCCAAAGCCATAACCTGCATGCACTGCAGCAGTAGGCAATAATAAGTATTTCTAGAAAATAAAATAAAGCTTTTTGCTTGTTTGTTTTGGCTGTGGAGTCCAAACTCACTTTTGTAATTTTCCACTGAATTCCACTTAAATGCATATTTAATCTAAAAGTCTCTTTTTCTTTTTCTTTCTTTTTTTCTTGGATTGTCTGGGATTTATATAGCTAAGAAGAATGTTAATTTTGTGTATACTAGCTGAGATAACTAGCTCTCTGTGGGGTCAAGGTACTGACATCAGAGGCATTTCTGAACAAAGATGTCGCAGTTGGTGGGTGGATGGCACTACTGTCAGCTGTTGCGTGACCTCGCATAAATAGTATCATCACGACTTTAATCTTTCGGGTGTTCAGAGGTAGTGTGCATATTTCCGTTTAACCCCTGGACACTTGCCGGCATGCATGACCCTTTAACAATTCCTGTTCCTCTGTCCATCCTTGGCACCTTGGCTCCAAATAGTCTAGGAATAAAGCCAATAGTTGTAGACATCTATTGTGCACCCAACCATTGTGAAGAGCAAAACAATGGAATATGGGACATTTAATGTATGATATAGAGGACCTATAAATCGCTCTCCCTTGCAGAATCAGGTATTGTGACACTTATTGCCAAAGGTACCATTTGGTATTTGAAAGTTCGCCTTAAACGTAAAGCTTGACCCATTTGGAACAAGAGTATACACCTTTAATGGAGTCTGGAAGATCTATGAACTTCAGTGCATCTGGAAATTTTGGTGATGAACTAAACAAAGTTCACTACTACAGATTTTAGAGGAATTCATTGATACAGGTAGGGTTTTCCTATCCAGGTACTGGCCAGGTCAAGACCTGTTTAGCTACCAAGATAAAACAGCAACAGACCTTTGTCTGGAAAATACAAATACTACTAATATGAGCATGCAATATTTAAAGCTTCTAGCTTTTATAGGGGCTTTGGAACCTTGCAATAAGAACATAAGAAGAGCCCTGCTCGGTGATACCAAAGCCTCATCCAGTCAAGCATATGTTTTTTTCACTGTGGCTAACCAGATTCCTGGATGAGGCCCACAAGCAGGGCATGAGTGAAGCAGCCCTCTCTCCTGTTGCTGCCCCTGGTCTTGGAGTACACAGCCATCATGTCTAGTGATAACCTTATCTATGAGTTGGTCTAATTCCATTTTAAAGGTTTCCATATGGGTAGCCACCACTACGCATTGTGATTGTTCCATCGTATGCTGTGTGAAAAGGTCTTGTCTTTCCTGAATTTTCCACTGTTCTGCTTCATTGAAGTTCTAACCTTTTGAGAGAGAGAAACTTCTCTATCCACATTCTCATGTGAAATTTATATGTGTCCAACTTTAACCCCCCCCCCAAAAAAACCCTTTAAAGCCCCAGGTGTTGTAACCTGGCAAGATTATGACTGATCCACGACAATAAGTAGCTCTTTCGAGTATAAAGGTAGCCGAAGTGTTCTAGAAAGCCAGATTCTGAATTTTATTTATTGATTTAGGAATCTCAGCCGTTAGGTTTTCTTCTTTTCCTTTTGTGCATCCCCCCCCAAATTTTTCAAAAAGAAGGCGGTATACAACTATGTTCTGCCTCCATGGTCAGAAGCCATGTGCTTCTGAATACCAGTCGCTAGAGGCGAGAATCCTGCTGTGCTCATGTCCTGCTTCCAGGTTTCTGACAGGCATCTGGATGGCCCCTGTGTGAGAACAGGATGTTGGACTAGACGGGCCATGAGCCTGACCCGGCAGGCTCTTCTTACATCATGTTCCTAAATTGTGCGCAGAGTAAACCCTTAAGGCTGGATTCAACTAAAGGTTGTATTACTGCAAAGTCCTCTGTGTGGGTCTACCGTTGAAGTTGGTCTGGAGGCCTTAGCTCGGGGTCCCTTCCAGCTCTGCAGCTCTATGGTTCTATGAAACTACTGCCAGAATATAACACCTTGTTTGGAGGATTTGCACTGGCTGCCAACCTGCTACCAGGGCAAGTTCAAGGTAATAACTTAGAAGGCCTTTTATAACTCAGGAGCAGGTTACTTGAGAGATCACCTTATCCCTTATATACCCACCAGGTCACTGTATTCTGCAAGTAACTTGTAGCAGGATTTTCTGTGTAGCTGCCGCAGTTCTGTGGAACTGCACCCCTGTTAAGATATGGCACTCACTACCTGTTCTTGCCAGAACTAAATGAATACATTTTTGTTTCAACAAGCTTTTCCAACTGCCTTCGGTGTTCATTTTTTTATTGTTTTTAGACCTTTAAAACTATTTAGACCGTTTAAAACTATTTTAGCTGTTTTATGGTGGGTAGGTAGGTTTGGTATGTTCACCTTGAGACACAAGTGAAAGATGATTAATAAATTAATTTTTTAAAAAATACTGAGATTTTTTCACTGGTAGCCCCTGTAAGTGACTTGGACCATATAACTATGTGTTTATTGTCTGACTTTCCAATGTTTTCAGTAGGGCTGGGTGATACCTAAATACTGTGATATGACTGATATATCACAATGTATGGAATGTATCTCGGCTGCTTCTTCCTCCCCACCTTAGGGGATGAAGCAGCAGCAGAGATATATCACCCAGCCCTACTGAGCAAGCTCCCATACCACTCCGGCTCGCATGAACTGGGAGGGCAATAGGGGCTTCCTTAAACTGCTCACCTGGAGAGTGGGAAGCCTGAGCAGAAGCAGTCACCATTTCAAAAAAGAGAAGGAATTGGCAAATATATATATGGACTGTTCCTGTGGATCAAGTGACTTTTCTTCTTTAAGTTCTCAAAGCTCTTAACCTAGCTCAAGGTTGTCATCTGAACTGAGAATCAATCACAATCAGTCCATCATTTGAAAAATAAGACTTTAGAGCCGTTGCCCCAAATTGGCAACTAGACATTCTATTTTGGCGACTGTAACCTTGGTTTAAGGAGCCATTTGGCCCCTAGCTTATATATCTGAGTTTCTAACATTGGTTTTCTTAAAATAAGTAATATAACAGATGTATTGTGTTAAGATATTGTTGAGGTTTACTTCATCATACACTTAATTTAGTAGTAGTAATAATAATAATAATTCTTCCCCTGTATCCTTGCAGCAAACACTGGCCTGCTCCATTTTAACAGCGCTGTTGAGCGAGTTCTCAAGTTCAAGCAAAACCAGCAACATTGGGCTAAGCATGGAGTTCCACGGCAACTGCAAGCGGATATTTCAGGTAAACAAAGGACACATGGTTTACATTTCTTCTTAGAAATATAGAATAAAGGAAATCCCTATTTCACTTACAGATATGTACACAAAAGTAAACAGAGTATCTATAAGCACAGTAGATGAGCTTGTAGGTAATAGACAAGACTTATCTCCATGAGCCTCTTCACACACACGCATTGCATTAGATCACCTGTCATCTGAAAAGAGCTGTCTGTTAACTTGGACCATAGCTGAGTGCTTTGCATGCACTTCAATTCTTGGCATCAGTGGTGGGCTTTGGGGAGGTGGTGGGAGAGATGGATCTAGCCTCGCCCCCCTAGTCCACTGATTGCACGCCACTGCTTAGCATTTCCAGGTAAGGCTGGTTAAAGGTCTTCTCACTGCCAGCCGATCTAGAATCCAGTTAGCACCCCTGCCCTAGATAGACCAGTGATCTGACTTGGCGCAAGGCAATCTTCAGATTGCATAGAACACACACTAAGGAGCATGTCTTTTTTATTTTTAAAAAAATCCTGATAGTTTATTATTTTAACCAAAGAAATGTAAACGTTTTTGCTTATCCTGCACAGGAAGACGACCTCCGACAGATATTCATGCTCACAGTAGAGGTACTACAGGAATTCAGCCGGCGTGAAAACCTTAATGCTCAGATGTCTTCAGTCTTTCAGCGTTACCTTGCACTAGCCAATCAGGTCTTAAGCTGGAATTTTCTCCCTCCAAATTATATCCTTTTGAAGATCGTTTATTACATGTGGGAAATAATCACCTGATCTTGACAAACAGTCTTGAGGAAATGTAAGCTTCAGAATTCTAATTTTATTCCCAACGAGCTGCTACGTTTGCTATGTCACTGCATTCTTTGCTAATCACTCATAGTTCGCTGTTGCAAATGCATCAAAATATTTGACTAAGCATCTGCAGAAAGACAACAATTAGCAGCACAACAAAACCGGAGCTAGATAGGAGCTGGAATTAGACTCCCGGGTCAAGAGGATACCGAACCGGGGGTTTATTAATATATGTGGTTATACAGTTAGACATATACTTATGCTGAAGCTGCTATTTATATTTTTGTATTTATCTGGGTGTTTTTATTTATTTACATGGGAGTTGCTAGGTTCTTAAAAGACTTTGGGGCACAGGCCTATGACAGAAATCTGCCTCTGGGCAAATTAAGATGGCAGGAGGCTGGGGTCCTACTGACATTGCACTTTGCAGCACACCCCACCCCCACCCCTAAGCAAAGTTAAAAATAAGAGGTTAAAAAAGGGGGGGGAGGTGCTGGAGGCCAAAGGGCCCATACAGAAGACAAGCCCCACTGTTCTGGTCATAGCAACTGCTGCATTTACACTTTGTAATAATAATACATACTTAATATGTTGTGAGAATCTTTCAACTCTTTATCTTTAAAAGCTAGTGTGCACCCTCTTGAATTACATTAAGGCCTACCCTTATTGCAAATGGTTTTTATTTAAATCGAATAATTGTCAAAGGCATTGCATTCTGACAGCACTGAAATGGTTTCTTTGTTGTTGTTTTTCAATTTTCAGCACCCCCCCAAAAAAAAGCCTACCAGGGTGGTGAATGATGTGCAATGTAATTTACCACTCCAGTTTTGAAATTAACCAACTATGCATCATTTTTGGGGGGGCCTCCAAAAGCTGTGCAATGCATCTTTAGGAAGAAATATGTGTTAAGCGGTTTAGCCCTTCAGACCAATGGCTTCTTCCTGCTTTATGTGTGGAACTTTAAAATGAATGGAATATTTTTCTGTGCTTGGCAAAATACGATAAATTGAACCACACAATAAATTGGATAACTGCCAGATATCTTAAACATTCATAGTTGGTTATAACTTTGGTTTAACGTTGAGTGCAAATGTTCACATCTTTATTACATGTATATTTTTATTGCCGAAATAAATCTCATAATATTTTGTAATAGTTCTCTGTGATAGGGTTGTTCAGCCGTGTTTATTTTAGAGGAGTCTCCCATTTTGATGCTCTAGCCCCATAGAACTCATTGGATGTCCGTTGATTCAGAAATCCTTAGCTCATTTACTTGGAAATAAGACCCACTGAAATTAGTGGTAGTCCTTCCTTCCTCTTTCTTTCTTTCTTTCTTTCTTTCTTTCTTTCTTTCTTTCTTTCTTTCTTTCTACCTTGGATTCTCTCCATCCCACCCCGGCAGGATGGCTCTGCCCCAGTCCTGTATATATTAGGATTTTCATTTGTTCTTCTGCATAGCTTGAAGATGAACTGCGTTTAATTCTGTGAAGCCTGTTAGACTGTTATAAAGATCAGGATCAACAGATTTCAAAGGGCTCGTTATAGATTTGTGATAAAGCCAGCCAATAACATTTCAGAATGGTTTAAGAAAAATATTTTGCTCAAGTTTGCATACCTGCCAAGTGTGGTATCATTTTTGTTTCCCTTTCTCCTGTCACAACGGGATGGTTATTAAAGTGATTGTGCCACTATGGAATGTCTCGTCATTGTGATCAAACTGTTATCTGGCATTCCTAGGGCATTCTTTTTTCCCAGTCCTTAATACCTTTTATTCCTTGCCCTCATGCATGAATTATGCTGTGTATGTGGAGGGGCTTAAAGCTTGTTTCCATTGCATTCTTTCTGAATGGGACCTGTTGTATCTGGGATTCTTTTTTTTCTTTCCTCTTTCTTTAAAGCCAAGTCGGAATGTTGTTGTTGACCTTGACACCCGATAACTAGGCAGACATTATATAGCTATGTTTGAATCCTCACAAAATGTGATGCTAAAGCCAACAGAGTCCTGGCGTGAGACCCTCCTGGACAGCAGAGTTATGGAGCTTTTCTTTACGGTAAGTCCCATTTTGCTGTTGCTAGCTTAGTAGGAAAGAAGCTGGGGCTCCCTTCTCTGAATTCAGGTGAGGGTTGCATAATGAAATTCTCTTACTTGCCAAACAGCTATATTTCTAAAGGTCACACTGTTTTTGTTGGTTTGTTTGTTAGAGGTTAACAGAAATCTGCCTATGTGCGCCTAGATGTTGTTGCTTTAAGATCTTGTTTGGTGAACAGAAATGAAGGCACTGCATTTATGTTTCCAGTGAATTTTAATAATGTTTAATCTGGGTGTCATTTAGGCCTAAGAAGTGGTGTTGCAGTGTGAAGTTAGTCAATTCCCTAATAATGACACTTAATTAAAAATTCCCGGTCGATTATAAAAAGCAGACAGATCCTTGCTTGCTGTCTCGAAAGGCCCTATTCTCATTTGGTATAGCAGAACTTAATGCAGCTTAATGGCTGTTTTCCCATGTAGGCAACTTCCTACTTTGATGATGTTTCCGTGCAGGAAAGATGTGCGTCGCTGTCATAAGCAACCAGGGACACATGCGTCAATCTTGTCTTGCATGTTTGCTGCATGTGAACAGTGCACATGTATGTCTTCTACATAGATCTTACTACCATATAAGAGATCATGGCATTGCATGTGAGGCAGGCTTTGGTGCCTTGAGCACTCTGTTCAGGAAATCTGCAGCCATCTAGACATGTTCAGTGGTGCTTTTCCTCCCAAATGGGTAGCTGTAGGATTGCAGCATTGGTTACCTAAAGGCTCCAAATCATTGCAAATTAATGGAAAAAAGGACAATGCTTTAAGAATATAGATTACCATCCTGAAAAAAAGACATGGAAGAAACCAGTTTAGGTTTATCTCCAGGAATAAAATTGTGTATTGCAGGAATGTGCGGGTATTGGTTTCAAAGCTAAGAAATATTTAAAACTCTTGTCTAGATGTCAAATAACGTTTAGTAAATATTTTGTATAGTGTATTAATTTGCTTGACAATTTTAGCTGTTGTGTGTACATAGTTACTTGTGAGCTTTTTTATCTTGCTCAAGCATTTTCAAAAAGGTGAAAAACTTGCTGGCAGACTATTTAACAGCTGCACACAATGTGAACAGCTGTCTAGACAACCCAGACAGTTGCTACTGTCAGCTGGGAACCTCCACAAGCAAATAGTTTTTGCATTTACAGGTTAACCCTTTCTAATGTAATTCTCTGTTACGAGGTCTCTGGCTCAAAGGCTCACTTTTATTGGTAAAATAACTTATTTTCAAATTATATCACTCTTTTTACCAGGCACACTTAGATTTATTTTAGATGTCAAATTCATACAAATGAAATGGTAACTAACACATTTATCAGCTTTTTAATGGCTTACTAAGTATCTAAAAAGCAGAATCTGCTGTGCTGGCTAATTCCTGATTTGCAGTGTTTATTTGCCATGCTTGTGTTTCAGTAGGAGCTTTGATTAAACTAGAAAACATAGCACTACAGTGAATCTCATTATATTAAAAATTCAATGTGTTCCTTTAACCAAAGAGAACTCTAATTTAGCATCACTTCTATTTTTTTTAGTACTTTGAGATGGGCATTCATTTAATTTATATCCATAGATTTCAATTACTAGTATTATATTTCTTATTGGATGACTATTTCTTGATGTCGGATTCTAGAAGCTCTAATTGCATCCAATAGTTTATGTAAAGTAAGTTCCCTTGACATCCTTATTTTGTCATAAAAATTCAGTCAATAAATGGATGCTCACTTTGTTGAGATGATTTCTTCTCACTGAAGACCTCCTGAGGAAGAGTGACATGATCCTGCTCGCAGAAATGAGGGGATCAAAACGGAATCAAAAGATTTTGCTGCAAGCAAAATATATTTGGTTTCTTGCGGGTTCTGTGTTTACCTCTGCTAAAGAAGCATCTATATAATCTTGATTGAACTTGTCGACTAACTTTAGCAAGACACTGTAGCCCAGGCATAGTTAGCATAATACAGATGGCTGTCATTATTGCTGTTTTTAGAAGTAGCAGCATGTCTGACTGGCTGGCATCTGTTTCTCTCTTAAGTCTCAACATGCATAGACAGTTCAACATGTAGGTAGGTCCCAGCGAAACATTGCCTTAGACTAATTAAATATGGCTTATGAAGTTGGCATATTGAGAGGGCAGCTTGGAAGGTTTAAGTGCCTAGAAATAATAAGACTCTTGATTTCAAATTCAGTGGAGAAAGTTCTGAGCGTGTGTTGAGTGTGCATGGACTTGCAATGTGCTCTTTAGGATTGCGAGCCATGTGACTATGGTAGAAGAATGTCTAATTTCCTACCCCCGCCTCTCATGTGGTGTTAACCCTCTTGCTTCCAAAAAGGTGCATCGAAAAATTAGAGAAGACACAGATATGGCACAAGACTCGCTGCAGTGCCTAGCTCAGCTAGCCTCTCTCCATGGGCCAGTTTTTCCAGACGAAAGTTCTCAAGTCGATTACTTAGCTCACTTCATTGAGGGATTGCTCAACACTATCAATGGGTATGTAATAGGTTTGCTTCCTAGAATTTGAGGAGGGAGGGACTTGCTTCCTGTAGTTCTTTGCAGCTTGAACAGTGGCGTGGAATACTTAAAAGATTCTTGACAGTGGGTCTTGATTTGACTATGCCGGTAGAGTCATTTACTCTTTTCTCTTAAAAAATAAAAATGTTTTGTCTTAACAGAATTGAGATAGAGGACTCTGAAGCAGTGGGAATATCAAGTATAATCAGCAACTTGATCACTGTATTTCCTCGCAATATACTAACAGCCATTCCAAATGAACTTTTTTCTTCGTTCGTTAACTGCCTCACACACCTCACTTGCTCTTTTGGGAGAAGTGCTGCCTTGGAAGAAGTGGTGAGTACAGATCTTTGAATTCCTAAAGGCTTGCTTCAAAATTTTTATCTTAAGTTTTTAGTTCATGTTAATGCTGAGCTTGCCATGTATCCTCCACCCCCACCCCACAAATGCTAAATATATTTGTAATAGTTCTAATGAGTTGCGTTAGTGTACTTTTTGTGTGCAAACGGGGTAATTAGAGAGCACTTTTTGAGACAGTATTAGGCGAGAAGTTAGTACTAGTTCAAAACTTGGCACTTCAGCAGTGAATTCACATTTTAAAATTGTGTGTTAGGTACCTGCCTCAGTGTAGCAGCTTTTGAATTTTCCTTGAGAGTATAACTGATGTTTTTTTTTAATTAAGAAAATATTTTTAACGTGGGGAAACAGGAACCACAGAGTGAACAAATGAGGCTGCTTTGGGGTGTTTTTCTTGCTATGACACCATACCAAATCTAGTTCTTGTTAAATTATCCCTTTAATGCCCATCCATGAAATCATTGCCTTTTATTGGGAACAGCAGGATTGAATTGGACACTTCTGTTACATGAACAGCTTTGTTCACTGCTGTGCCTTTTATGAACTGGTAGTTGAAAAGGAAGCTCAATAAATCCTAAGCAGATAAACGTCTCCCTCGAATACGCTTCATGTTTTTCTGTGTAGTTTGACACACCTACAGGAAAGTACAGCTTGAGCACCAATACTGTGCCTGAAGCATGGAAATGAATAACTGTCACAACTATTCTTGTGAAGGATACCCAATTGATACGACAGGACTTCATTCTTCCCTCCTGGGTTCTTCTTGCAACTGCCCCACCATTTTACTATTTTCACTGCAAAGCTTCACATTTGGCATAACCTAGAAAAGACACACCGCTTCCGCAGCTGATTCCAGTTAGTTTATAATCAAGTAAGATGCACACATTACGCATAGCTCCTGCCATTCATGGAAGAGTTGACCTCAGGGGCTGTAGAATTTGTCAGGGCAGAATGTGGTGCTTCATAGCTATGTAAAGACATATTGCCAGGCAAAAATAATGTTTGTATTGGGGGGGGGGGGGACGGACAGCTTGTGCACAGGAGATATGGTCAGAAACCCAGGGGGTGGTGACTCGGGAGAGGACATGCTGCCTGGCAGCGCCTAACTTGTAGAACTTCCTCCCCACAAAAGTGCATCTTGCATCTTGATTATGCAACTTTCGGTGAATGCTGAAGAAACCTCTCTTTACCATGGCTTTTGACACTTGAGATGTATATATTTAGGACACACTTTGATTGAAATTTGCTTTAAACTGTTTTTGACATTGTGTTTTAATTATTGTTAGCTGCTCTGGGCCTGTAGGGTGAAGGGTGGCTAATAATAATAATAATAATAATAATAATAATAATAATAATAATAATACCAAAGACTGACAGACCAACTTTTCATAAATTGGCTTAAGACTCTGTTCTGGGTCTTAGTCAGTGCAAACTCTCGCCCTTTATAGCCTTTATTCTGCTTCATATGAAATCTCTTTTCATCTTATAATAAAGTTTTCTTGCAATGCCCAGTGTTGTCAGGCCTTACCACTTCTGATTGCAGTCTAGTGCATTTTGTCCTAGCTTGAAAGAAGTAACCATTGAACTGAAAGAAGTAATTATTGAAAGAAGTAATCATTGAATCTGCTTACAGTTCATTTGCGCTGAATGGATCTTCTGCCTTACACAAACAGTTCACCACCACTTGCATTCTTCCAGTTTTTATAATGCATACTCCCCGAAGGCTCTGAAGCCATCTTGTCACTAAAATCCTGAATGCAAGTAGTGGAATAATTTATTCGCTTTTGCTTAATTTTGGATGCAATGTCATAGTGGCATTTAGCTTTCTTGATTATGGTTTTTCTTTTGGCACAGATGGCTATATTTCAAACACCAGATGGGTATTAGATTTCCTGCAGAGGATTCTGCACTGACAGTTCTTAATACCTTGTAGGTTCGTACTGGTACAGCATGTCCTTGTGCCCAAAGAGTCTTTAAACGTGTGTTCTAATTAAATGACCAGGGAGGGACGCAACACGGTTATCAAACAAGCCCAATATCCTTCAGAACTTTTCTAAAGGCAGTTGATTGACTGGAAGCAAATTACAAGGGACAGTTTCCCATGAACTGCTCTGTTTGTTGATGTTTGCCTTTTCATGGGTTGGCCAAATTTTCAGGAAGACCAGCCTATGGGCTGTCAGGGCATTAGGCTCAAGTGGCTCAGGTTTCCTCATTCTTTAAAGATATTTTAAATAGTGGAATTACTAGAACAGCCTAGTTTTTGCATGTGTTCTGGTTTCACTTAACAGAACATGTATTTTTGGCTCACAAAGCTAATTTTTGCTTTGTATTTACAACATTCCAGTAGAATGGCATGATAGATCTCCATATGGTTTGGGAAAAAGCGTGAGTTGTGCTGTCAGGTTTCCTTCGTAATCTTTTACAGGCCTCCTCCAAGCTGTTTGCTTAAGAAGTATCCCTGTCCCACTTGGCAGGCTAGATGCTCAGGTGTCCCTCCTGAGGTTCTCTGCACACAGTAGGGAGGGAGGTTCTTTCACAGAACCAGGAATGTAAAAGCTCAGTCTGACATGAGAGCTCCCATTCTCTTGTTCTTAGAGGAGGATTTGGGGAGCAGTTATGCTATGCTGAAGTTTGGTGCAGGCAGAAGCAGCCCATGAGTGTTTGCTCCAAAAACCAAGTGCAGTACAGTCATCCCAAATCCCAAACACCGCAAACCCGGAAGTTAATGTTCTGGTTTGTGAAAGTTCTTTGGAACCTGAATGTCTGACGCGGCTTCCACAGCTTCCAATTGGCTGCAGGAGCTTCCTACAGCCAATCGGAAGCCGTGCCTTGGTTTCCAAACGTTTTAGAAGTTGAATGGACTTCCGGAACGGATTCCGTTTGACTTCTGAGGTACCACTGTGCATGGCACTCCTGAAGTCCCTCCTGATATGTGCAGAGAAGAGCAAGGATCAGCAACAAGCCAAAAGTTGTGGCGCCATATGAACTGAAGTTGATAACATTGAACAGCACCTAGCACAAAGCACATTTGAAATAATTCAGTTAGGAAAAGCGTTACATCTCTCGAAAATTGCTGTGTGCTTTGGTTGGGGGTGGGGTACATAAGTAGGCTTTTCTCATATGTGTGGTTGTGAGGAAGGGGAAGGAGTAGCTGGGTGTAAAAAAGAATTTTGAGATTGGGAAAAGGAAACAAGGCCTTCCAGTTTCATTTAGGGGAGGGGCTATTTAATTTAACAGGCAGCTTCGGTCTTCATGTTTTATTGTAGTACCACAATGATTTAATCAAGGGACTCCATGATATGTATGTGAGGCCGGCCCAGTGAGTGTACTTGGCATAAGAACTGAACAAGGACAATGTCACTGCATGTTGATTATATCCAGTTTTACCAATATGTGAAAAGGGCTATGAGTCTATTCTAATTCCATTGTCCATGCAGTGAAGAAGCTGATTGCATTTTCTAATCATCTTTAAAGAAATTCAGAAGGAAGAATATTTTTATTATTATTATAAGACAACTTTTGGGTAAGCTTATCTCTGAGCTGCTGCTGGAGTTTTTTTTTAGTTTTTGTTAGGTAGCTAAAACGCTTCCTTGAGTTTTGAGACCTCATAACTTGCAAAAAAGAGAGAGCCCGCAAGAGAGAACACTTACTACTGTGGAAGACTGACTGACTGGAGGCATTGTGTTCAATGATTCCTTATTCTCAGAATGTTAAAGATGTTTTTCAGGGACAAAATATATTGGTGGGGTTTTTTGTTTGTTTGTTTTTTCTAAAAAAGTAAACGAATTAACAAAAAGATGTCATATTCATCAAAATACACCTACCCACTTTGTTACGGTCGAAATGGGTTACATGCTAAAGAACTGCAAGTTGGGTTCTGCTCCCAAAACAGGTTTTTGCAGCCTCATTTGTGCTGCAACCCTCCTACATCCCTGAAAAACCAACTCTGAGACTTGAGGGACCCTCTGTAATGGCATTTGAGGTGGCACAGGTGGCTACATCTGGTGGTGGTGTGTCTTAGTTGATTTTTCAACCAGCTGTTTGGATCCAGCCTGTCTGCAGTTTTAGATGCTTGGATCCACTAAAAAGTGTCTTTCTCCAGAAAGTGCCAACTATGAACTGTTTTTGGAATGAGTGGTACATGCGTTGATAATCTGCAAGTGTGTGTTATTGAAAACACTTTGTCCTTGTGTTCTTAATAGGCACAGTAGTGTAACTTGAAGAAAGTTTAGGCAACTTTTTGTGGGGTAACAGGTCTTTTTCTTCTGTTTCCTTAGCTTGACAAAGACGACATGGTATACATGGAGGCATATGACAAGCTCTTGGAATCCTGGCTTACTTTGGTACAAGATGACAAACATTTCCATAAAGGCTTCTTTACCCAACATGCTGTTCAAGTTTTTAATTCTTACATCCAGTGCCACTTAGCTGCTCCTGATGGTACAAGGAATTTGGTAAGTTCTTGAGCTGGCAGTGAAGGTCTGGAATTGCAGAGTAATTAAAAAGCTTTGTTTTGCCTACAATAAAATAAATATTAAAATTAACAGAGGAGGCTGAAATCATATTTATGAGAAAGGAAAGGGACTTGACTGAGCTTTTTCTTCCTGCTGTTTAGCTCCCGTTGTCTCCTGCCCATGACAAACCACACACTAAATAGCAGAAGTAATTTTACCTATTGACTATGGGTTGGATCCAGAATTGTAACTCCACAAACAAAAGGGATCTTTTCTTGATGCTGGCTGGCGCCTACAGGATTATAGTTCAAAATATCAAGAGGGCACCTGATGGGGAAGGCTGCTGCAGTTTGAGCTGAGCCCTAAATTTATATACCACTGTAACTGTTTCCAAGGCATCTTACAACAAAAATGAATTTTAAAAATTCCCAATTTAAACAAGTCTAAACCTATCGGAAGCAAAAAGCCTAACCAAATAGCAGCAGCCGCAACAACAACAACAACAACAACAACAACAACGCAGTCCTTTCCTTGTCGGTATGACTTAAAACAACAACAGGGCAGTCCTTTCCTTGTCGGTATGACTTAAGCCTCCTCCAGCTTTCTTAGTCTGCCATTTAAAGTTCTGAAAAGTCAGAATCTAGTTGTTGTTTTTTCATACCTCAAATATAATCCACTGCAGAATTATTAAGGTTTTATGTTTTGACAGTTCAAGGTGTAGGGTGTTATCAAGCCAGGAAGAGAGAGCAAGCTTCTGCGGTGTTTTAAAGAACAAAATGGATATAATTTTTGCTTGGTTTCCAGTTTTTTATGTAGATTGCTTGAGAGCGAGTACCTATCAGAAGCCGTATTCCTTTTGTTTTAGGGAATGCCTATTGTTGGCCTTTTAAAGTATATTGAAGTGCCTCAGTGTTTCTACATGTGTTGTACAAAGCATGGTAATGCTCACTGTAGCACTATTAGAAGCTTATAAGTGCCAGTACAAGAAATACTTAGTAAATGAAGCCATTGAATTTATAATTTGGCAATTTTAGCGTAATTTGTTTATAGAGGTTAATTCTTAGATTTCTGCATGATGAGGCACTCATCCCATGAGTAACCATTTAAAAGCCACAGCTGGCATGGCAGAGGCTGGCTTGTTCGATATCAAAGTAGCAGCTAGGATTCTCAAATAGAGAGGCACTCTTCAGGAAACAGCTGAGGCTTTGAAGTTTAAGAGCATTATTTGACGGTTTGCATAAATGAAAGAGGGCTGAAAGAGGCCCTCAGAAAGAAGTCACGCCTTGTATCCTTACTGTGATGCCTTCAGCAATTTTAAGTGGTGTTTCTAGTTCCTCTACCTGTGGGAAGAGAAAGTGAGGAAACCAGCCAGACTTTCTTGAATCTATGTTTTGTTTTTGAGGTACCCGGGAGGGGGTGAGGTGGGGGAAACAAGCAGCCAGGGAGTTGTATCTTTCTGTGAGAGCCAGTGTGGTGTAGTGGCTAAGAGCGGTAGATTCGTAATCTGGGGAACCGTGTTCGCGTCCCCACTCCTCCACATGCAGCTGCTGGGTGACCTTGGGCCAGTCACACTTCTCTGAAGTCTCTCAGCCCCACTCACCTCACAGAGTGTTTGTTGTGGGGGAGGAAGGGAAAGGAGAATGTTAGCCGCTTTGAGACTCCTTCGGGTAGTGATAAAGCGGGCTATCAAATCCAAACTCCTCCTCCTCCTCCTCTTCTTCTTCTTCTTCTTCTTCTTTCTTCTTCTCAACGTCTGCTTAACTCATTTCAATGTCAGACTGCCAATGGTGTTGCCTCCAGAGAAGAGGAAGAAATAAGTGAGCTTCAGGAGGATGACAGAGAGCAGTTCTGTGACCAGCTGGCCAGTGTAGGCATGTTAGGAAGAATTGCTGCCGAACACTGTATACCTCTTCTTACAAGGTATGGCCTTCAATCATTTCTGGGCTGTGGCAGTCCTTTGTAAAAGTGCTTACAGGGGTTTCCCCCAGAGTGAATGCAATTACGATCAAGTTTTCCCAATACTTTCCCTCAGCTTATTAGAAGACAGAGTGACGAGGCTTCATGGCCAGTTGCAAAGGCATCAGCAGTTAATTAGCTCAGCCGGGTCAGCCTCTATTGACAATAAAGCGCTTGATGACCTATACGAGGACATTCATTGGCTCATCCTAGTCACAGGTGAGTAGAAAATCTTTGAACACCAAACCACTGATGTTGCACCGTTGGAAGTGGGTGCTGCTTTGACTGACGTTTTGGTAACTTTTGCTTAACAATGGAAGTTGCGTGTACACTGTTCATACATGATGATACACCCTCAAGGGAGCAGGAAGAGGCCATGCTGGGCTTTCTGTAAGTGTGACAGAAGCTCATCATAGCCTGCCCCCCGGCCATAAAATAAAATATAATAAAGAATGATCAAAAATGAATAACTCCATTTGCAAAAGTTTCTTAGCGCCTCTGGTGTGCATCTGTTGAAGAAGAGGTTTGGGTAAAGAATAGTACCATTAAACAACACATTAATTCTCTGTTGCTGAGGGAGAACAGTTTACATTGGGATGAAGCTGCTCTTACAGTTGTAAGCCAGGAGGCAGGAAGTGGAGAGGCAGTTTCTCTTCTTCTCCCTGCCCATTGGTGCTGCCTAGCCACAATGGCCTGAGCTTTTCCAGTAGAAACTCAGCTCAATAGGCTATCAACCCCCCCCCAACCTTAAGTTTCTCCCCCCACTTTTTCCGATGACCCTAAATATTCAGGGAATCTTAAAAGGACTCTGTACCTTCAGAGTTCAGAAAGCCTCACCACTTAGTCCCACTAGCCTGAGACAATAAAACTTACGCACAGAAAGCTTCACAAAAAAACCCTAGTGGAGGTGATAGCTGCCGCTGCCAAGGCCAGTTTGCATCTGTTTTGTATGCAGAAAGTCCCAGGCTTAATCCCTAGCATTTGCAGGTAGGTCTGGGTGAGAGTCCTGCCTGATATCCTGGGGAGCTGCTGCCAGCCAGCGCAGACATGACTGAGGTAGATGGGCCAATTGTCTGACTCCGTAGCGTAGCTGCTTCCCATGTTCCACCATCACCAACCGAGGCGGAGATTCATTCCACCCAGATTTAGCTTTCTTGCTTTACTTAAAGCAAGTGGCTCCAGAGGCCAGAGCCAGCTTGAAAAGAGGAAGGGAATGCAAAGGTGGCAAACAAAAGTGCTGCTACTGAAGGAGCCTGAATTTATGTAGCAGCAGCAGTATCTTCTACACGTTCTCCCTCAGCCAATAAGCCCCATTGCCCACTTTTCACTAGCAGCTCCCCTTAATGTCAATCCCAGACCCTCACCCATTAACCAAGCTAGGGCAGCAGAAGAGAGAGCTTCCAGAGACGAGAGCTTCATCACAGTGCAAACTACTTTCCCCTTAATAAGCATGAACGGAACGTCACATTTACCTCCAGTATATTGCCATTCCCCACTCCTCACCCCACCCCACTAAGTTCAGGCTGATGCTTGAAGAATTAATAGTCCTGTTTTAGAGAAAGAGTATTGGTACGTAACATACAAATGGATAATGACTTCTCATCAGGGTATTTGTAGAACTGAATGTCTCCTTCCAACTCCTTACAGCGAAATTTTGCTGACCTGCCATTTGTCGAACCTTCCTTCTTGAAAAGCTAAAACTTTTCACCAGATGACAAAGCAAGGTGTGTTGAACAAGGAGTTAATTGTAGGGCCTCCCAGGTTTTGAGATTGGACCACACCAGCCAATCAGGCACTTGCCTACCCCCTCAAATCTGCCAGGCGGCCACCTGCTGGGTATCACATTCAAATGGAGTTTAATGCTGCAGGAGGCGTAGACTTGCAATCATTCATCAGGTTCAAGGGCAGGTGGAATGGCATGATTCACATGCTATATATTCCTCATAATATATAGGTTCTTCCTCCATAGGGCTACAGTTGTTTTATCGCATCTTCCTAATGAAATACTCCTAGCCTTTTTGTATTCCCTCTGAAATGAAAGTCAGTTTCTTCGGACTACCAATATTGCAGAACTTCTGAAATGTTTCAGGTTTGCTGCAGGCACAGTGAACGTGAAAAAGGGTCGAATTGGCATTTGTGAAGGTTATTTGCATTGTGCACTTACTTAAAAAGTTAGTTTACATTTGCTGTGGTAGTTTACAGTGATAAGTATTTTTTTTTCTATTGCCTGCTGCTTTCCACCCCAGTGATTATATTTCATTGTACTCTTCAGAATGTGTCCCCACATGCAGAAAACTGAAATATGGTAACGTAAATGCAAGTTACAGCTTAAGCATCTGATAGTATATAGTCAAATGTTGATGCCAATGCTCTCAACATCTCTTCTGATGGCCCTTAAAGCAGTACTTAATTTAGGTCAGGTAACCTGAGGTCACTACTTTCTTTTTTTGTTTTGTTTGCTTTTAATTTTAAGGCTACCTCTTAGCTAATGATACTCAGGGAGAGACTCCGCTAATACCTCCAGAAATAATGGAGTATTCCATTAAGCATTCAACTGAGGTTGACATCAATACAACGCTTCAAATTCTTGGATCTCCAGGAGAAAAGGCCTCTTCCATTCCAGGGTACAACAGAACCGATTCTGTTATTAGGTAACTTATTTAGTATTTTAATGCCAAATATTGAAAACAAATCAGAGGTAGATAGGGCTAACACTCTAGATTATTTAATCCATGTGAGCATTGTGAATGTCACTCATGGTGAAAAAGTGTTAAATAGGCTTCGTGGCAAGTTGCCGTAGTGACCTAGAGTTGACGGTCGAGGAGGAAGTAAATCTGTAAAGGTTTCTCTGCTTTGAGGAGAGGTTAGTGCTGCATTGCAATTTAAAATCAGTTTTCACCGCAAGAGCAGCTATGACTAGACAAAAGCACCAAGTCTGTAGGGGGCTAAGTGTTTGAATAGACAAGTAAGTAGTTTATAATGGAAAGTGAAGTGAGTTGTGGGCATGTGTAGAAATGCCACCTGCAGGTTATCCACTGAAGTATATATTTATAGATCATAACAAGGCAGAAACAATTAATAAAAATTCTATCTTTAGCAGGGGCCCAAGCGTATGCTGTCTTAAGTCAGTATGAGGTTTTCAAAATGCATTCTAGTCATTGAAAGGGGTAGATTTTTTTCAACTGCAAGCTATTGGCTGTTAGGGCTGCAGTTCACAGAACCAATTGTGTGCTTCCAAAACGGATTTTAGATGTGGAGTTCAATTGACTTTTAAGGGGAATACTTGAAGGGTTTCCTCTCTTTTACAAGAGCAGTGCCAGTTTCCAAAATCTCATCTTGAGGAAGTGATAGTGTATTCTACTGAATTTACAGCATCCCCTGTTTCAGTTCAAATTAATGTTAAACTTGTGGTCTTTTTGACAGCTAATGTTCTTCAAGAAATGATATAAAATGTTTTGATTGCTGCGCATGTGACCCTTAAGTTGACAATATTTATACATGCTGGGGGGAAATATTGTGCCGTGAGATGGAATGTGATTTGCAGTATTGTGATGTTGCAGTGGCTGAGTATTTTCTTAGAAGCACTGCAAGTCTTGGAATCACGGCACTGGTCAATAAATGTAAGGGAAGATGGGTATAGAAGTGGCAACAGAAATGATATTTACCATGTTCCAGTATTTTGGAAGACAAAATTGAGAATAAATTGATAATGGCTTTCCAGAGTCCTACAAGCATCCTTAAGAACCACTTCACATAATACATGGTAAACACATTTGGGTTTGCAGTTACTTCCTAGGTGTTTGTTCATTACATATCCATTAGCACAGTTTCCCCTTTAAATAGTACAGTTGCCACTGCAGAGACACCTTGTGGACAAAAATATAGTTCTAAAGAGTCGCCTTATACTCATCTAGACCAATAGCCCAGCCCTGTCTTCTGCCTGGCAGAAGAAGCTTTCTAAGATCATGAATCTGTCACAGTTTTGCTACACAATAACCTGTATTCTGGGTGCTGGGAGCTAAACTTGGGACATTATGCAGTGAAATACGTTCTGTACCATTGAGCAATGACTATTATTATTATTATTAGTCTAATTCACTGGCTCGCATACTTTACCATTGAAGTAATTACAAAATTACAGCCCTGTGTGGTTTGGACCAGCTTGAGACATTAAAATTGGCACGTCTTTCAACAGACGCTTCAAGAACTTTAGAGTGTGTTCCCAGCACTATCAGGGTCTTGGGGAAATAATTCTTCTCTAGTAACCTCAGTCCCAGGTCAAATGTAGATGACTCTTCAGCACATACTAGTCTCCAAGGCAGGCAGCATAGCTGTCATTTAGAGCATGAAGGAGCTAAGAGAATCCTTTGAGAACATACTCTTCCAAACAGGAACAATTACACCCAGCCCTTAAGAAATCCCAGTACTGATCATGTCACTCAGTCTACCCCACCCCTTATTTTGAAGATTTCAAGCCTGTGTGTGTGTGTGGTGAGGAAATAGATAAACAGGAGAACACGGGGGGAGAATCATGGTGTCTTTAATTTTCCTCAGGTTATTGTCTTCTATTCTAAGAGTGTCAGAAGTGGAATCCCGAGCAATAAGAGCAGATTTAACGCACCTCCTGAGCCCGCAAATGGGAAAAGACATTGTATGGTTCCTTAAGCGGTGGGCAAAAACCTATCTCCTAGTAGATGAAAAACTGTATGACCAGGTAAAACTATTTTAATCTAAAAGCATTCCCCCCTCCTCCATTTAGATGTACCAGGTGAATCAGGTGATGAATTTGCCAGGGAAGGCCTAAGCTTCTACCTTGCATTACTAGTCTTGCTCACTGCTTCTTTCTAAATAGAGTAAGTACAGCAGCATGACTTGGGGATGAGGTGCTAGAACTCTGAGGTGATCCAATTAGACTGGACCACCAGCAGGCAAAGGATTGAATTCTATCTAAAAACAAAAACCTGCCTGCAAGTAGAAAGCTAGAACAGTCATACTTTGGTTGTTGAACAGAATCCGTTCCGGAAATCCATTTGACTTCCAAAAATGTTCGACCACCAAGGTGTGGCTTACGATTGGCTGCAGGAGCTTCCTGCACTCAATTAGAAGTCACGCCAAATGTTTGGCTTCCAAAGAACGTTCGCAAACTGGAACACTCACTTCTGGGTTTACAGCATTCGGGAGCCAAAACATTTGAGTCGCAAGGCATTTGAGAGCCAATATACGACTGTATAGCAGTGAGTATTATAGAATCTTTCTGTCTGATGTGCTAAAATTTTACTCACAGGGAGTTCGTATATGGGGGGAAATTCCTAAAATGGCGTACCCCACCTTTGGCCTGAAATGCTGCAGTTTCCATTACCACCTCATTCTGTTGCATGTGTGGATTAGGGCTCAAATCAGACCATAGACCTTTGTTTCTAACTTGAAAACATATGCATGCAGCACCGCCAGGGATCATGTGCCTCCAGTTATAATTACAGCATCCTTAAATTGTGGTTAGCCCATACTTACAGAGAAATCCAGTGTTTTGTTTTATATTTTTGAAAACCACCGAGAGGTTTTCTTACGGTGAAGGGATATATAAAATTTGTTAAATAAATTATTAGGCAAGACGGAAAATGTAAGTGGAACACGATCTGCTGTGACATGTGAACATGGCAGCATTAGGGAATGAACTTGAGAACTTTCTTATCAAAGTACTGTATAACTTACACATCTCAAAAGATTTGCCTTCGCCCAGGGAAAAGGGATCCCTGGCCCTCGAGATGTTGTTGGACTCTTACCAGGTCCAGCTAGCATGGCCAGTGGTTATGGGAATAATATTTGGGCAAAATATGGAGGAGCACAGGCTACCCAGCCCTTCCTTAGCCTATTCAAAATTGTCAGCATATTTTCATGGGAGAGTGCTTTCTGTGCTGCTCGTCAAGGTACAATATGGATTACCTTTCCCCCCTTTTTTCTAGATAAGTCTGCCATTCAATACAGCATTTGGTGCTGACACAGAGGGTGCTCAATGGATTGTGGGTTACCTCTTAGAAAAAGTAATCAGCAACCTTGCCGTGTGGAGTTCTGAGCAGGACCTTGCAAATGACACTGTGCAGTTGCTCGTAACGTTGGTAGAAAGGAGAGAGAGGTAAGCCTTAATGTTACAAGCTGAAAGAAAAAGTTTTGCCTTTCCCCAGCGTTCTTGGTTGAGATTCTGATGTTAGCTAGTTGCATGAATGCAGCTGATGTTTTTCGTTTATATAAATAGCAGCTGCAAGGTGCCTGAGAAAGGTTAGGTTCAATGTACATCAGGAGGGAAAGTTTACAAAACCCCAAAAAATCCCACTCTCTTGCAAATTGCTATTTGTAAAGCCTCTCTTCTGGCTTGGCCCCATCAAAGCTGATGGTAATAAGGATAACCAGTGTTTGCTAGGAATATTAAGCCACTCATTTAATTACACTGTTCATTCTGAGAACAAAATCCAAGGTGAGTTCAGAGCACACAGGTTCGGGGCTCTCAGGATGCACTGTTACCAAGTGATGAGCATGCAAGTATGTATAAAGCAGCCCAAAGGAGTCCTAACAGCAAGACAACAGTTGAAGACATTCTCGTTTCAACAAGCTTTCCCAGCTAGATGAAAAAGTCTGTGCCCTAGATGTTCAATTTTTACAGCTTGTAACAATTATTTTAGTTGTTTTTAAGGCCTTGCGGAAGGCAGTTCACAAATTAATAGATAATAAATAGCATCATAAAATGCAACTGGATATTGTTAAAAAGCCCAAAGAAACAGGATAGACATCACCTTGTGGTTAAGGCTGCAATCCTGTACATAGTGGACGTAAGTAGGATTACACTGTAAGATGTAGTTAGGAAGATGCCAGGCAAATAGGCCTTGTGAGAGAGTTCCGCAGCTTGTTTCATCAGCATTTTTTAAAACCTCAATTTGGGAGCACTAGAGGAACAAGAATGACCTCAGAAATAGATGTGCCCCTGCAAAAAAAAAAATCTCACTGCTGGCTCTGCATTCGCTTTTGCACATCTACTGCTGGAAATAGTTGTCATTTTTCTAAAGAATCCCAAGTGCATCGATCAGTCTTCATTCACCTGGTGCCCTCCAGATGTTATGAACATCAGCTGACTAGGCCTAATGGGAACTGTAGTCCTAAACATCTGGATGGCACCAGTATGGTGAAGGTTGATTTAGATTATTGTTGTTTTTTAATCCTTACCATAATTTTAGGGGTTGTTTTTTAAGGAAATAAAGCTATTGTATGTGTGTATTTTATATTTCTGTAACAACCTAATCCAGGTGGAAAATACCTCTCTGGTTACTCCCCTAATCTAGGAAGGCTGGGGCACTTGGAGTAGGCCACCATTGAAACCCGCTTAAAAATTACAAGCGCGGCATGGATGAAAACGGGTCCTCCATATACCTTGCTCATTTTGGGCTTTTGAATCTTTATTTGTGTCACTGCTGTGTGCTTTTGAGCTACATTGTCTAAATCTCCTTCTGCTCTTAGGGCAAATTTAGTGATTCAGTGTGAGAACTGGTGGAACTTAGCAAAGCAGTTTGCCCGGCGGAACCCACCTCTTCACTTTTTGTCTAGCTCTGTGCAACGAACGTTAATGAAAGCCTTAGTTCTCGGAGGTTTTGCTCACATGGACACAGATACCAAACAGCAGTACTGGACAGAGGTAAGAGTTGGGAATCCCAGCACCACCTGGAAGACCACAGGCTTCCCATCTCCTTTTGCATGTGACAAAATTCAAGCAAACCTTTAAATGCCAGCTTATTTTAACATTAGTCTTAGTGTATCATGTAGTTAGGGACGTGGGTGGTGCTATGGTCTAAACCATTGAGCCTCTTGGGCTTGCCGATCAGAAGGTTGGTGGTTTGAATCCCCGTAACGGGGTGAGTTCCCCTTGCTCTGTCCCAACTCCTGCCAGCCTAGCAGTTCGAAAGCATGTTAGTGCAAGTAGATAAATAGGTACCGCTGTGGCGGGAAGGTAAACGGCGTATCCGTGCGCTCTGGTTTCCGTCACAGTGTTCTGTTGCGCCAGAAGCGGTTTAGTCATCCTGGTCACATGACCTGGAAAGCTGTCTGTGGATAAACACCAGCTCCCTTGGCTTGAAGCGAGATGAGTGCCACAACCCCATAGTCGCCTTTGACTGGACTTAACAGTCCAGGGGTCCTTTACCTTTACCTTTATCATGTAGTTGACGTTAGTACTGCAGAAATAATTACTGGAGCCTCTTAGCCGCATAGAACCAAGTCTTAGTATTATATGATGTCACTGGGACAAAAAACTATCAGAAGTAAATTGTGAAGGACAAACGTTTGTATGGTAGTGTAGGTGAAAGAATCAGATTGTAAACTCGTGGGCAGGAACTGCCTTGTTTTTATTGATCTTCCGTAAGCTGCTTGGGAAGCCTTTTCTACTGCAGAGCAGTAATAAGTACAAAACCACCAGCAAAAATAAGTAGGAACAGCAAGAGCACTAGTTCCTAAAGGTATAATGGTCTTCGCAGATTCGCAGAACGGCACAAAAACGGGAAATACAGTGGTACAGTGGTGCCTCGCAAGACGAAATTAATTCGTTCCGCGAGTCTTTTCGTCTTGTGATGTTTTTCATCTTGCGAAGCACGGTCCGTCACAACTGCGCCTCTTCAAGCGGCTTTAAGAAAAAAGCGAACAAACTTGCAAGACGTTTTCATCTTGCGAAGCAAGCCCATAGGGAAAATCGTCTAGCAAAGCAACGCAAAAACCGAAAAACCCTTTTGTCTAGCGAGTTTTTCGTCTTGCGAGGCATTCGTCTTGCGGGGCACCACTGTAGCTTGGTTGTCGAACGGTGACACATTTCTAAAGAGTACAATGAAATGGCTTAGTTGTCAAACAAATCGGCTCCCGAACGCTACAAACTCGGAAGTGAGTGTTCTGGTTTGCGAATGTTTTTTGGAAGTCGAACGTCCGCTGCGGTGTCCGTGGTTTCCGATTGAGTGCAGGAAGCTCCTTCCGCCAATTGGAAGCTGTGCCTTAGTTTTTGAACCGTTCCGGGAGTCGAACGCACTCCTGGAACGGATTGCGTTCAACAACCAAAGTAGCACTGTAAGCCTGACAAAGGGCATTCCTGAGCTATAGTCAAAAGACCCCTAATTCTCCTGGAGGCCAGGCTGGCTTCCAAATAAGTTGGAGAGTGAACAGGGTTTCAGTGGCTATTCTTCAGATTGTCTCCTATGGAATGGCATGGCTCTGTAAGGACACAAGAAAAGCCCTGCTGGAACAGGTTAGTGGCCCATCTAGTCCAGCATTCTGTTCTTACAGTGGCCAACCAGAGGCCTATAGGAAGCACACCAGCAGGATCTGAGCACAACAGCCCTCGATTCCCATCCATTGGCATTCAGAGACATACTGCCTCTCTAATGTAAGAGCTGCTCTCGCTGTGTTAAAAGTCAGAAATTTCACACCCCCAGCTGAGGTTGTTGTTACTGCTTTAACATGGAACTGCAACGCATTCTGTTTTGCTTCTTCTTCCGTAGGTCCTTCAACCGCTTCAGCAGCGGTTCTTGAATGTGATAAACCAAGAAAACTTCCAACAGATTTGTCAAGAGGAGGAGGTGAAACAGGAAATCACTGCCACCTTAGAGGCACTTTGCGGCATCGCTGAGGCTACGCAGATAGACAATGTAGCAATTCTCTTTAATTTTCTAATGGACTTCCTCACCAATTGCATTGGACTCATGGAGGTGTACAAGAATACACCAGAGACTGTTAACCTCATTATAGAAGTTTTTGTTGAAGTTGCACATAAACAAATATGCTATCTTGGAGAGGTAAATAACGGCGCAAATATACAATTTGGGTGTGGGTTTGGAGTGCAAGTTTCTGAAGACTGGAGCACTTGGGCAATCAATGCTCAGCCCTTTTAATTCCCCTTAGTACTTGAGGTTTATGTTTCAGGCTATTCCAGGCCCTACTTGCCCACTACCTTTCAAACTTAAGAACTGCCTTGTATTCTTTTTCCAGTAAATCTATTCCTGAACAGCTGGACATATAGCAGCAGAAAATTTCCATAGGGAAGCACAGACAATGAAGTTGTTGAAATGGAGTTCACAAACAGATGGGATGTTAGCAGATGGGCTGACTAGAGACTGGAAGTTTCTGGCTTACTAGCAGAAGTATTTGCCCATTTGTAGGTGTTTTTCTATGCTGTTCCATTGCCCATTTGGAATGGGCTCATGAGCATTTGTCCTCTACAGAGCAACAGAACAGCCCTCTCTCTTACACTGCTAGTCTGTGTGCACATGCGTGTGCATGTAACACATAAACATACAACATCTGTCATGCATCTGGGTTTCATGCATCTGATGAAGTGGTCTCTAGCCCATGAAGGAGTGCGGCACAATTAATTTGTTATGCGTTCAAGGTGTTAGGTTTGTGGTTTTTGCTGCAACAAACTTAATGTATTTACCACTCTGGAATTGGTTCAGTCAATCAAAAATCCTGCAGGATGGGCTGTTTTGGACCTAGCATTAACATAGTTTAACATTACAAGAACAAGACTAGCCTTCCTCCCAGGCTCACATGCTTCCCTCTCCTTCGTGTTGCTGATGGCATCTGTCTCAAGAAACATTGGAGTGTGCCTCCAGGGGTGAAGAGTGGCCACCGCAAATACCATACTTCTGCATCCATTTGTGACTTGCTGCAGTTTGCCATATTGTCCAGCCTCAAACAAAATGTGGTTAACCTTTACTATGATTGGTGGATACAAGCTCACTTTAAGCCATAGTTTATGAAGCTGGCTTTTTACTTTAGCGATTCACACAACACACTATAAACTGCAGATAATCTAAAATGGTGGACGATTCTGGTGTTGCAGCTGCACTTGAGAAGAAGAGAGGAGGTTGAAAGGGCATAAACTAGACTCATTCCCATAATGCCTTACATGAGTAGAAAAGGAGGCATTTGGTTCTTGACAACACATACAGTATTTCTGAATACTTTATTAATAAGTGGCAGATAGTTACACCCATAGGAACTTGAAAATGGCTCTTGAAGAATGAGAAATTGTTTGTGGAATGCTCTCCCTGGGGAAACACACCTCATGCCGTCACTCAGTTTTTAGGCACCAGGCTTCAGTTGTTTTCTTTTATCTAGGCTTTTGGTGGTTAAGTTTTGGGGTTATATTTGGGTGTGATTTCAAACCTTTCCTGTGGTGCTCATCTTCAAATGGGATTGGCTAGGATTTGACTTCCTTATTGTATTGTTGGATGCGCACTTGCAGGAAATTAGTTTTTTTCCTTTCTATAAAGTGACAAATGCAATAAATAATAAAAAGACAGTATCCTAGAGAGTGTTAGAACAACGTAAGTAGTAATGGAAACTGTTTCTTAAGCTTACGGCTGTCCTTACTGAAACAAACGTACACTTCCCACTAAGCCGCCTCTTCTTTTCTTTGTAGTCTAAAGCCATGAATTTATACGAAGCTTGTCTGACCCTACTTCAAGTGTATTCCAAAAACAATTCAGGTAGGCAGCGGATAGATGTTACAGCAGAAGAGGAGCAATACCAGGATCTTCTTCTCATCATGGAACTCCTTACCAATTTACTTTCAAAAGAATTTATAGATTTCAGTGATACAGGTAATAGAGAATTCAGAGTGGGGGTGGGAAGCATTGGGCACTTTACCTCTTGGCATTTGAGTATCTAAAGCAGGCATAGGCAAACTCGGCCCTCCAGATGTTTTGAGACTACAGTTCCCATCATCCCTGACCACTGGTCCTGTTAGCTAGGGATGATGGGAGTTGTAGTCCCCAAACATCTGGAGGGCCGAGTTTGCCTATGCCTGATCTAAAGCTCAGATGGAGAACCTGTGGCCCTTAGATGTTGTTGAACTCTCAACATAAATGGCAGCTCCCGGAGGCCAGTGTGTTCTCCATTCCTTCTTCAGTATGAACCACCAGCTTTGATATGAACAAACTTGACCACTGAGATCATCCCCCCGCCCCCGATCTCAGTTTCCTCTTTTTTGTTTTTGTTACATTCATTGCTCCTTTTGTATTTTTAAAGTTTCATACTTTAACATTGTGTAATTTTGGAAGTCAGCTTGGAATTCTGATAAACTGGAAGGCAGGGTGTGAATCTCTTAAATGGAAGTGTTATGTGTAAGTAGTGATGTTAAATTCTCGAGAATAATCTTTTCGAGAATACTCTCGAGAATATTAGGGAATTTTCATTTAAAACAGGAGAATATTCATTTTAATGCATTGAAAATGATATGATTAGTTAATATGCATGTTTATTCGTGGGTAAACTTGTTCAGATGGCAACAAAAAACTGTATAGCTACTTTTATTCAATGGGGAAATGCAGTGAATTCACATTCTTTGTCTTCTGTAGCTCACATCTTGAGAACTGCCAATGGCGAATGACACTATGCCCAGTAACTGGATTTAAAAAAAATCATTTTTCATTACTTACACTGGCAGTATCACAGCTTGACTTGTTATTTACTAGATTTTTTAATGTGGGTTGTAAAACTGGTTCTTACATTAGAATTTACAGTTTGTGGAGAATAATCTCCAGATAATTTTCTAGCAGAGAATATTCTAATTCTCGAGAATTTTCTCCACAGAATATTCTCACCTGTTTCTCACCTCACATCACTATGTGTAAGCATGGGTGCTGAAAACATGTGTATCATAAAGTTGTACATATCAGAATCAGGATTGTCTCTGACTCCCTTTGGACCATGCACGTGTAAATCCTGGTTTATATCTGTGTAAGGTTTGAAAGTCTTTCTGAGTAGATAAGTAAAGGTTATATGAGATGCTACACTGAGCTTTCCTAGAGATAGGTTTTAACTTCATGATACTGAACTTTACAGGAAACTGTTGTGGCTAATTTATGCAATGCCTAGATTTTGTACTTCCTGTACTTTGAACCAAAGAGATTTGTTGTACCACAAGGTAGATTTATAGCCAAATCATTAGGAGGCATTTGCTCTGAAATATATTCAAAGCATCTATTTCTAGACAACTTTAAATTGAAGAGTAAATACAATTTTTTTAAAAAAAAACCTCACAAACTTAAGTCTGTGATTGCTCAATATCCCCTAGCTGGAATTGATGGCAGTTCTCTTATTTTAGAGTTGCCTTCCTTCCTTTCCTAGTTGGGTTTCAGATTCCTTTTGTCCATTGTGGAGTCCAAAGAAGAATCTGATCCACCCTCTGTAACTTTACACAATTTATTCTTTGCATCATTGCGTATAGCGAGTCTTTAAAAATACATCTGTACCAAGTCGTGGACACAGAACATGCAGAACTGGTATGTGTGCAACATGCTGCTTCTTAGTGCCTCTGAAAAGAAAATTAAGACTAGCTACAGTGGCCAGAGTCAAGTTCAAGATGGACTTACTAGAATGCCTGTTCTGAACTCCAGTTGCTTCTGTGTGTGCTCATTATATATCAGACTTGTCAGGAAGGGAATGCGTATTTGTCTTAATGAGGCATATTTCAGATGTGCTGTTGTATCCCCCTCTCCTTTTAGATGAAGTATTTAGGGGACATGAGCCTGGGCAAGCAACAAGTAGATCTGTGTCAGCGGCCGACGTTGTCTTATATGGGGTGAATCTAATTCTGCCTTTAATGTCCCAAGACTTGCTAAAAGTAAGTACCGTTGAATGCAACATTGCAGAGAGGGTGGTGGTTTACAAGGCAACTGAAACTCTTAGCCCGCAAGTCTAGATGCACCAAGCCATTAACTACAGCAGTACATTTTCCACTGCTGCCTGCTCTTGTGTTCCTGGGTGGGAATACCAACCCATTCCTGGAAACTTTCTCCTTTTTCTGAGCTTTGTAAAGCATATGTACATGTGTATGTTAGCCTGAAGCTTGCACAACAATTAAATTTTTCTAGGCAGCCTGGAACTGGCACAGCAATCAGGCTTTGATTTGGACCAATGCCAATGGGGCGGCTCAGTTTTCAGCTGCCTCGGCCTCTTACCACCCCGTCAGAACACCCCATTTGGGGCCTACTACAGACTGAAGCTGCTGGGAAGTCCACCAGTGGTAGTTCTGTCCACCCAGAGTTTCAGTGGACTGGCTTGGTGAAGCCAGTTGTAATTTTTCAGAAATGCCTTTAAATTAAAATGCGGGGTGGGACTGTGTACCCCACCTTGAATTCATTGGAGGAATGTTGGATATACAGACATACCTTGGTTCTCGAACAAAATGCGTTCCGGGAGTCCTTTTGACTCCCGGAACTGTTTGAAAACCAAAGTGCAGCTTCTGATTGGCTGCAGGAGTGTCCTGCAGCCAATCGGAAGCCGTGCAAGATGTTCGGCTTCTGAAAATCGTTTGAAAACTGGAACACTCATTTCCGGGTTTTGATCATTTGGGAGCCGATTTGTTTGGGAGCCAAGGCGTTCGGCTTCCAAGGTAGCACTGTAAATACAAATGAATATTTTTACATCAAATTGACTTCTACCTGCCATAATTCAGCAATTTTTATTCTTAAATCATAGCTTTTAAAATTATTTTTCTTTGCGTAGCCTGTGTGTTTTGAATTAACAATTTGGAACTAGCCTGCAGGATCCGGACTATGTATAAACTGAAGACATCTATATTGTATTTTATAGTATTTTGTTTTTGACTAACCTAGTGTTTATAATCTGGTGCTAGAATAGAGGTTTGTATTTTAAGAAGCCTAATTAACCAAGATTTCTCTATTCCTTCCTATAGTTTCCGTCGCTGTGTAATCAGTACTACAAACTAATTACTTTTATTTGTGAAATATTCCCTGAGAAAATTCCACAGCTTCCAGAAGACTTGTTTAAAAGCCTTATGTATTCCTTAGAATTAGGGATGACGTCGTATCCTTTTTGGTGAACTTCTGTGCCTCCCTTTGCCTTTAGCCAGTGTGTCTCTCTACTGACTCCCTTACATGTACATGTTTGAGCGCCAAACTCTCTCTTCCCTTTCTTTAATTGCATTTGAGTTGAACCATGAGAAAAATTGATTAAGAAATCTTTTCTGGAAACATTTTGTAGGGTTGAACCAATATATAATCATTCTTAGAGTGGACCTATGGAAATCAAGTTGACTTAAGTTCGTTGTGATAACTTGTCCTATTGATTTCAGTTGGTCCACTGTAAGTCTGGACTTGTGCCTATAAGGAGAATGCTGACAATTTTTTAACAAATTTCTCTATGAAGGTCTTGTGTTCTTTAAATCTAGTTGGCAAGTTACAAGGTCTAATGGCTGATATTTTCCTGATGCCACGTTCCTGTTTTCAGTAGCAAATGTTTTTTGATTCCTTGACTTTGATTAATCAGAATGAGTTCGGACGTTTGCCAGCTCTGCTTGGAAGCTCTGACCCCATTGGCAGAACAGTGTGCAAAAGCACAGGAGACCGATTCATCCCTCTTTTTAGCAACAAGGCACTTTCTTAAGGTGAGAGGGGTGTTCCATATCTTAACTGTCTTGTGAGTTGCGGGCGTGGACCTATTCATTTTATTTCCCTAGAAAGCAAAGTCAGTATCCATGTTCTGAATCAGAAGTGAACTGAAACTCGAATCCAAAGAGACATGAGTGGAAGGAGAAAGTGTGTTAGTGCCGTTCCTCAAACTATTGCCCGACTAGCACATGTCTCAAAGGTTGTACTCCAGTAGAAGAAATGACAAATAAGGAGAATACAAGGTGTGGGGTATAAACTCTAGTGAGCTGTGCCAAGTTCTTAAAATGAGCTTCTGCAAAAATTTTAGGGTGCAAAAACTGGATTGGGAGTTGCCTTGCACAACACTTCTGCTAAGGCATTGTTTCTAAAAGTTGGGTCTCCAGCTGCTATTGGACTACAACTCCCATCATCCCTGACCACTGGTCGTGCTAGCTAGGATACACACTATGTAATATTCCTTCTTCTGATATTTAATGTAGAATAATGTTTGCAACCAAACAAGAAAGCGGTCATATCTATTCAAGGAGCCAAATTTATTGTAAAACTCCCTGGGATAGTTATCTGAAGGGCAGAATAAAAATAAATAAAGGAGTAGTTCCTCTGGCTCAATGGATATGCATTGAATCATTCACAGGAGCTGATTTCAACAACTCCCTCCCTCCACCTCACAGATCTGTGTGCAATTTTAAAGTTTGTTTATTGCGGCTGTCTTGAATAGCTATGGCGTCTCGTGGCTTCTATAGTACAGGTTCTGATTTTCAGCTGTTAACATGTATACAAAACTGATTTCAAGGTTATTAAGCCACTTCATTTTATTACAATTTAGATGGTTTTTGATATGCTGGTACTGCAAAAGCACAATACAGAAATGACAGCTGCAGCGGGTGAAGCGTTTTACACGTTAGTATGTTTGCATCAGGTATGAGCTTCTGCGTTTTTATTATTCTCTTCACTTCCAATGATCACAGCTGTGATGGTTCTCAAAATGTCAAGCAGCTTACGTCAGAGTCGAGAATATACTGCCTCTAGGAAGTTAAAAACAAGTAACTTTGGATCCTGCATTTATTCTCACCAGTAATGTTCAGCCACCTATTTCCATGCAGAATAATTCTAATAATGGATAGGAATCTTAAGAGGCCTGTGCATGCGTGAAGAAGTAAGAGGTGTCTGGGAGAGTGAAGCTCCCTCTTGCATGAATGGAAGTCAGTCACACCTTACCCTCAGCCTTAAATTCACCTGGTGGACTGAGACATGACCCTCTTCCTAAGCCTTGGCGCGTGCGCACACACACGCACACACAATCCCAGAATTGCAATAATTAAATATTGACCTACCTCAAATGGCTGTTATTAATACAGTGGTACCTCGGGTTAAGTACTTAATTCGTTCCAGAGGTCCGTTCTTAACCTGAAACTGTTCTTAACCTGAAGCACCACTTTAGCTAATAGGGCCTCCTGCTGCCACCGCGCCACCAGAGCACGATTTCTGTTCCCATCCTGAAGCAAAGTTCTTAACCCGAGGTGCTATTTCTGGGTTAGCGGAGTCTGTAACCTGAAGTGTATGTAATCCGAGGGACCACTGTACTACTAGGATCTATGTGAAATCCTTGGATTTACACGATATAAGTGCTGATATCTCTTCAATTACAATGGGTTTTTTCTAGTTTTTCAAATATAATTTGTACTTTTCAAGTTTATACATTTCACTAATTTTATACATTTCACTAATTTTACAATTTACAATCATTTTAACATTTCAAAACTTGACTTCCTTCCCCCTCTTTCTGCAGTTCCTTAAATTAATTTTTAGTATCCTCTTCATATCCAAATTAACTTAATTTGCTCATTTATTCATCTTCTTTAAATATATACTCTTATAACTGCGGATTATTACAATAATCCTGCCAATGTTCTTATCTGTTTACAATTTATCTGTAAATATTCAAGAAAACATTTCCATTATTTTTTAAAAAGTTTATTATCTTGATTTCTAATAATAATAATAATAATAATAATAATAATAATAATAATAATAATAATAATAAATTTTATTTATATCCCGCCCATCTGGCTGGGCTTCCCCAGCCACTCTGGGCGGCTTCCAAAAGAATATTAAAATACTATAATACATCAAACATTAAAAGCTTCCTGAAACAGGGCTGACTTCAGATGTCTTCTAAAAGCCTGGTAGTTGTTGTTCTCTTTGACATCTGGTGGGAGGGTGTTCCACAGGGAAGGCGCCACTACCGAGAAGGCCCTCTGCCTGGTTCCCTGTAACTTGGCTTCTCGCAGTGAGGGAACCGCCAGAAGGCCCTCGGTGCTGGACCTCAGTGTCCGGGTAGAACGATGGGGGTGGAGACGCTCCTTCAGGTATACTGGACCAAGGCCGTTTAGGGCTTTAAAGGTCAGCACCAGCACTTTGAATTGTGCTCAGAAACGTACTGGGAGCCAATGTAGGTCTTTCAAGACCGGTGTTATGTGGTCTCTGCGGCCGCTCCCAGTCACCAGTCTAGCTGCCGCGTTCTGGATTAGTTGTAGTTCAAAGGTAGCCCCACGTAGAGCGCATTGCAGTAATCCAAGCGGGAGATAACCAGAGCACTCTGATGAGGCAGTCCGCAGGAAGATAGGGTCTCATCCTGCGTACCAGATGGAGCTGGTAAACAGCTGCCCTGGACACAGATTTGACCTGTGCCTCCATGGACAGCTGTGAGTCCAAAATGACTCCCAGGCTGCGCACCTGGTCCTTCAGGGGCACAGTTACCCCATTCAGGACCAGTGAATCCTCCACACCTGCCCGCCTCCTGTCCCCCAGAAACAGTACTTCTGTCTTGTCAGGATTCAACCTCAATCTGTTGGCCGCCATCCAACCTCCAACCGCCTCCAGGCACTCACACAGGACCTTTACTGCCTTCACTGGTTCTGATTTGAAAGAGAGGTAGAGCTGGGTATCATCCGCATACTGATGAACACCCAGCTCAAAACCCCTGATGATCTCTCCCAGCGGCTTCATGTAGATGTTGAAAAGCATGGGGGAGAGGACAGAACCCTGAGGCACCCCACAAGTGAGGGCCCAAGGGTCTGAACACTCATCCCCCACCACCACTTTCTGAACACGGCCCAGGAGGAAGGAGCGGAACCACTGTATAACAGTGCCCCCAGCTCCCAGCCCCTCAAGACGGTCCAGAAGGATGTTATGGTCGATGGTATCAAACGCCGCTGAGAGATCCAGCAGAACTAAGAAACAGCTGTCACCTTTCTCCCTAGCCCGCCAGAGATCATCAACCAGTGCGACCAAGGCAGTTTCAGTCCCATGATGAGGCCTGAATCCCAACTGGGAAGGGATCCAAATGGTCCGCTTCTTCCAGGCGTGCCTGGAGTTGTTCAGCAACCACTCGCTCAATCATCTTTCCCAAGAATGGAAGATTTGAGACTGGCCTATAGTTGGCTATCGTGGCCGCATCTAAAGATGGTTTTTTAAGAAGCGGTTTAATAACCGCCTCTTTCAGCGGGTCTGGGAAGGCTCCCTCACGGAGGGAAACATTCACCACCCCACAAAGCCCATCGCCCAGTCCTTCCTGGCTAGCTTTTATAGGCCAGGATGGGCAAGGATCAAGGAGACAAGTGGTTGGTTTCACTCGTCCAAGCAGCCTGTCCACATCCTCGGGGGTAACAGATTGGAATTGATCCCACACAACTTGACTAGACAGGACTCTAGCACTCTCCCGCCCCGGCCCTGCTCCCACGATGGAGTCTACCTCTTCTCGAATCTGAGCGACTTTATCTGCAAAAACTGCAAAGTCATTGCAGGAGATCATGTGGCCCCTACTGGGCCCTGATGGAGCAGGTGGTTCCGCTAAATTGCGAACCACCTGAAAGAGTCTCCTGCTGCTGTTTTCCGCAGATGCAATAGAGGCGGTGAAGAAAGTCTTCTTCGCCGTCGCTATCGCCACTTGGTAGGCTCGACGTTGAACTCTAACCCGTGTCCGGTCAGATTCAGAATGGGTTATCCACCTCCGGCGCTCTAGCCGTCTCAACGATTGTTTCATTGCCCTCAGATCCGTGGAAAACCACGGGGCTGTCCGGACTCCATGCACTCTCTGGAAACCATTTGGATCCATTAAGTGGCGGGGGCAGGCCATCTGAATCTGTCCCGCCTCCCTGCAGAGGGGAAGGGTCACGGAGAAGTCCAGTTGCACCAGGAAGTGATCTGACCATGGCACTTCTTTGGTTTCGCTTTTACTTAGTGTCAGATCACCAACATCCATAGAGGTGAACACCAGGTCTAAGGCATGCCCGTGGCTATGAGTTGGGCCAGACTTATTCAGGGACAGCCCCATGGAGGCCATGCTTTCCACGAAGTCCCGAGCGGCCCCTTGTAAGGTCATGTCGGCATGGATGTTAAAATCCCCTAGGACAACCAAACTAGGTGTCTCCAGGAGGACATCCGCCACGACCTGAAGCAGCTCGGGCAGGGAATCCTTGGTGCAGCGGGGAGGTCGGTACACCAATAGGAATCCTGTACTGCCCCTATTGCCCAACTTCCAGAACATGCACTCAGAGAACTGGGTCTTTCCAATAGGATGCCTGGTGCAAACTAATGACTTCCTAAAAATCACTGCAACCCCCCCTCCCCGCCCACAAGGCCTGGGTTGCTGTGCGTAAGAGAAACCTGGTGGACAAGCAGCGGCAAAGACGAGCCCATCTGCTTCATCCAACCAGGTCTCTGTCACACATGCCAGGTCAAATCCTCCATCCACAATCAGGTCGTGGATGGCAGAGGTTTTATTCATCATTGACCTGGCATTGCACAGCAACACTTTCAGGTCATGTGGGTTTCCCTTTGTTGATTCCAGTATCCTTCCAGTCAGGACCAGACCTGGAGGCAGGGATAGTCCTCAGACAACGACTAAGCCTGCTTCCTCGGTAATGACATGGTCTGGTCTTAGCGTAACTCCTCCTCCTACCCATGATCACTGAGATCGGTTGTCCGAGTGCATCCCCCCTGTGGAATCTGCCCCAGCCATTTTGTTTGCTGGGACCCACTCCCAGGCAGCCCTGACCCCTCCCCTTAAAATCAAATTAAAGCCTATACAAAAAACAAACTAACAGAACAATAAAACTATAAAAACAAAGTTACAAACACAACATAATTAAATTAAACAAATTCCCACACCCAACTAAACACCCACCCCACCCCACACACCCGAGGCCTCCCTGGAGCCCCATAAGCTGTGGAGGTGAGTATGGGGCCCGCCCCCAGGCCCAAGGTGGAGAATGGGCTTCAGGGGGGAGCGGTCCTCCCCACAAACTCACGGCAAAGTGGCAGCAGCAATGTCCCGAGGCCTCCTTGGAGCCTTATATGCTGAGGTGGAGTATGGGGCCCGCCCCCAGGCCCAAGGTGGAAAATGGGCTTCAGGGGGGAGCGGTCCTCCCCAAGACTCACCGGCAGTGGTTCTTATAACATACATGAATAAATTTCTGTACATTGTAGGTAGTTCTGTCCATATAAATTCCAAAAGAAAAGATTATGGAGTTTTTTTACAAAGGTTATTTTAAACATCCTTTAAAGAAGGTTATTTTTATCATATGTGGTGGTCTTGTTGTAAGGTTAAAGCTTACTGGGAAATGATATATAATGAAATATATAATGAAATGAAAAGGACATCAATTAGTGTTCTATCGTGTAACGAAGACTCTCTTCTTCACAGGCAGAATATTCTGAATTAGTTGAAACATTATTAACAAGTCAACAAGATCCTATAATTTACCAGCGATTAGCAGATGCCTTCAACAAGCTTACCGCAAGCAGCACTCCACCAACTTTGGACCGTAAGCAGAAGATGGCCTTCCTCAAAAGTTTAGAAGACTTTATGTCAAATGTCGGTGGTCTCCTCTGTGTAAAATAAACACCAGAACTGTATGCCTAACCTTGACCCTTTCTGCAAAATGCACTGAAAAATGCTGAAAGCTGACTTAATTTTAACGCCTGTTTCTGGGTTTTTTGCAGCCATCCAAGATTTTAGAGAGCCTGAAGTTTTTATATAGTGCAGTGGAATAGGAGGTGTCAACTCTAAAATCAGCTTCTGCTAATGTCTGTTAACCACAGTCTGTCATACCTTTTTATGTTGTACAGAATAAACAGAAAAACTGAAATCTTCAAAAAAGAGAGAAAGAGGGAGAGAAAAGAATTCCACAAGTGTATACAGATGTGGGCACAGTCAAAATAACCAGTGCCTTGTCCCAAATGGCCTCAAATAGTGACGATTCAGATTCCTAATTTTGTTGCTGTTACTATAAACCCTTTTAGTGTGTGATTTAGACACATACAGAACTGTAAAACAATTTTAAGCTTTATTTTCCCCCCCTCTGAAAACTGTGTGTGTAATTAAGAGAAGAAGAAGAAGAAGAAGAAGAAGAAGAAGAAGAAGAAGAAGAAGAAGAAGAAGAAGAAGAAGAGAAAACACCAAATGATTATTTTTTAACGTGGATTTAGGGTTTTTGGGGGGGAATCTTGTTTTGGGGGGGTTTTGTTTTGTTTTTTTACATCAACCTGGCGTTGCATGTTTGTGTAATACAAGTTTCTACATTATATGCTGCTGCCCTAAAGTTCAGAAAGAAGAAAGGTGTATATTTTTGTTTCCCCTGAAATGAACTTTAGGAACTGTAGCCATCTCATTGCCTTAATTTAAAAGAAATAATAATAATAATAATAAAAATAGCTGATGTAAGTTAGGTGAGAAATCTAAGGCAAGTTTGGGTCTTCAGAACTGTTTTAGAATGTTGGCATTAAGCTGCCATTGTACCTGTTTGCAGCCCTCCTGTGTTTGAGAGTATTATGTCTGTGTGAGTGTAAAGAGAGAAGTTCATGTGTAATTTTACTTTCGATATCTATTGATTCATGCCCAGGTTGTACACAACTGCAGTGTATTTTTAGACTGAACTAGACTGAATTTGTTGAAGCAATAATGTTTCAAATGGTGTAAATTATTAATTTCTACAAACTATTTTTTATGTTGGGGCATTAGATCTGATGGCTAGACTCCGCGAGTGTCAGACTTGTCTAGCCATAAGCCGTGAACGCTTGATCTTCAAGATTCAGAATACCGAACTGTGGTCTGATGTCTTGCCACCACTGTCAGATTCTGCGGTGCTTGTCTTCTGCTGCTCTGATCCCACTCATTTAATGTGTTGGCACTTTAAAAAAAATAATATGTAAGATTATCTTTATGGTTTCATCCTGCACCCACCAAATAGGAGGTTGCCATGGGAACGAAGTGGCAGGAACTCAAGAATATGGAAGCAGGGAATTTTTGAATAGTTGCAAGCCAAACTAAACCAATGCTAATGCATATGCTGCTGGTTAAAACGAACTGTTTTGATGAAGGAAGGGGATAATTTGTCTCCAAGGCCTTGTGCTTCATCCTCTGCAAGATTCCCCCCCCCCCCCGCATTGGATATTTCCAAGTAGTAATTTTTTTACATTTGATATGGGGATGTATAAAACACTCGCCTCTGTATAAGCATCATGTTTTCAATTCATTGCCACCCTTGAGCTGTTCATCTCAAAATTTAATCACACTACCTGATGCGTGAGTGTATACACGCACACACACATTGTGGAATTTTGTGAGGGTCCAAAACATAACTTCTTCAATTCCTTCTTGGTAAGCCATGAACCCAGAAATCAAGAGAGGGATTTGTCACTGCTTCTGCAAAACCTTTTCATAGAATGAAGACAGGCAGGAGCAAGTTGTTTCCTTGAATAAGTTCTGAAATACTTAGGGCTCAATTGAGATACCGCTACTAAACCATGGCTTTGCCTTCAAGAACACACCCTGGGCTCATGCATTCCCTTCTCCCCTTGCAGGTTTGTGCATTCCCCCCGTGTTCCATTGTGCCGTATTTTGCAGTGATGGCTGAATGGTGCAAATGTTGGTTTCTACTAGCCATAATTTTTATCCAAACTAAAAACCACTCGTTTGAGGACCATGGTTTGGCTGTGACATCTGAACTGAGCCCAAGTCTCTTCCTTCTCGGTTAATATTGTTTCACCTGTTTTTCTAATCCAATGTTAGTGTTGTTTTGTAGAATGAGGAAATTTCTTTGGTGCCTGTTTGTTTGAAAATTTAGTTCCTGTGGCTTCACCAAAGCCATACTCACTCTAATTATGACAGATTCTGAGTGTGTCCTTTTAAATGATTTGATAATTCGGGGGGTTCTAAAACAACAGCTTTCAAAACATGACCGGTTGTGTTGAAGGCCGTTAACGGTTAGCAAAATAGGCAAATGTGTAGCCTAGGTTTCACAGATGGCAACTACATAGCAAATTGGGGTGTAACTCAATTGCATTTTTCAGTTATTGTGTATAACTGCTCTAGTTTATATAATTAGTGATTAAAATTGGTGCCATGTGAACTTCTAATTTCTGGAAATATGAGATAAGAGGGTTATCTCTAGAAGCTTTGAAAATAAGCGGGTCTGCGAGATTCCTTTTAAAGTGTAAAAAACTTGCAAGGCAATAGTGAAACTTGCCCAAGAATTCTACCTTTCCAGCTGGCTTGTTGAAAGATCTACCAAACACTGCTGCTTTGCAGCCGCCATTTTTTTCCAGGGCATGTGCTACAGGCTTCTGTAGATGCCAGTGCAAAATGAATGGAACTTGTGAACAACAATGCTTGGCAGGCTGGTTCTAAAATTAAGAGTTGTCATGGATTATTTGTAATCTTAAACTTTCTTCCTCATTTTAAATGTATGTTATATTAAAGGGACACTGTCCAGTACATTTTTACCTGAAATTTTTGTAACTGTTAGTAATATCTAAGAAGGCTGACTATCTTTTCTGTTTTTTGTATTTTTTAAAAGTATAAATGACATTCAATCTTGTCTTTCCCCATCCGACATGTTTCCAGATGTCACAGTATGTATCTCCAGCTTCTGAATGTTAGCATTTTACCAATTTCAGAGATTTATAGTAGCTCTGGAAACCAGACTTGGTGCATATGCACCTTCACCACACTGGAGAGCTCTTTTATTACTTGACTATGTCCATGTCTTTAAAAGAAAGCAATCTTTAATGAGATAATATGTACTTCTATTAGTGGGGGCACAAACAAAGCTCATGGAAGTCAATAAAAAATAATAATGCATTTCAGTTGGCTGTTAATTTAAGCCATGTGACTTTTTTTAAAAGAAATTGCTTCATTAACATAAGAGCACTTTGTTTTGGCACACAGTGAGGAATTATAGAAAATGCTTTAAAAATTTGATTTATGCAAGAATCTGTTATGCAAGCCACAGTTGTATAATTCTAACATATAAAAATATTGAATGTGGTGTTTGGACGCTTCCATGGGATGTCTGTTCTCATGATAAGCACGCCAATCCTGCTCCCCCTAAGGTTAAAGTCAGCCTTTCCCAAACATTCATTACTCTTGGGGATAGCTTTTTAAAATTCCACCCTGCTAATTGCTAGATTGTTCAAAGCATATGAATCTGACTGACACAGTTTAATACATCTAGAGTAAACTAGAGGATTGAGCATGGGGAAGTTAACTTTGAACTCTTCATGGGAGTCAATAGAAGTGTTAGCATATTTATAGCCAAAAGAACCAAACAGGAATTCTAATTTGTTCTTTCATCTGATTCTTGAAGAGTTTTTTGTACATAAAACAAATATATTCAAAGTGTGGATAGATATTTAATGGTCTCAACTTGCAACAGAGCTAAAAATCTGAAAACAATTGTAATCTAAGTTCATAAGTTTTAAAGGCATACCTCCTAGCAAAATGTATTATCACAAATTATTGTTGAAATGAAATATAGGGAGGCGGGGCAGTAAGTGAGTTTACATTTCAGTGAAAAAGAATCCTAAATTCTATTAGCAGTTCTGTCCTCCATGACCTTTAGTGAAGTGAAAGTTATTCTTCCCGTATTCACAAATACTGGATATAATGCTTGTCAAGCAATTAAACAATTGTATATTATTGTGAAGTGCTTAGAATCTAGCTCCATATGCTGACTATAACATCTGCTATTTGACAGTTAATTGACTACAATGTAAACTAAAAGAAAGCCCTGTGATCACAAAAACATACAAACAAAGCAATGTTTCACACTAATAGTCCACATTTGTATAATAATTCTAAAATTGGGTGTAGTAGGTATGGTAGGTTTTTCCAGTCTTTCAGTAGGGCAGAATCAAGGATGATATTTAATTTGGGAATAGGTTGGGTTATGTGAACTACTTCTATGCCAGAAATCGGTTATGTGTGCAAAAGCGCCTCACAGGCAAACAAAAACCATCTGAAATCATTGGTAACTGAGAGAAACTTTCTTTTCCTGACTGAGCTGACTGGAAGGGTATGCTTTTTGTTGAGTTGGCCAGCTGATGTTTGTGGAGTCATCTCTGTAACTTGAGATTCTTCACTACTTTGAGAAGTCCTCTAAGTAGAACATGTTCTTTTTGGACTTCCATGCTATGCAAAATTTGGCAAATATGCAAAATCTTTTTTTTTTCATGATGCAGAACACAATTTAATGCCATAATGCTAAAGGTCCTGTAAGATGTAGGTCATGAAGGTTGCAATCCTACACACCCTAGGAGCGAGCTCCATTTAATTCAATGGGACTTATTTCTGAGTAGATATGTGGAGTGTTGCGCTGTAAATTTTGTACATTTAAACATAATTCACCATAAGACTGAAGTAGAACATGAAACCTTTTCAGTTCTCAGCCTGGTCTCAATTAAACAAAAAATGGAATGACAGTGCTGAAATTGCATAAGAGTTCCTGAATCCCACTGCATATCAGAGTAAATTGAATATCCCATGATAAAGAGGAAGCTGACATTAAAAAGCCATAGGTTATAGTCACCTAAGAAGCCAGAATACAGGTGGCAAAGGGTTCCTTATGAAACTTTATTTCTGTGGTGTTCATATTCTTGCTTTTTCCACCACAATCTCCCTTTGCTCTGAATTCTGAAATACTGTTTTCCAATTGTTTCTACTCAAGATAAGTTTATAGTAGCACATTTTCAACCCAGTTTGGGAGTTATTCAGCTTTCTACCTCTGTGTGCCACCAAAATCTGAGTCGAATCTGGGCCATTTGCTCTTGGTATTGCAGTGAAATGAGCATTCAGTATTGGGAAGAGGCAACCAGGGTGCAGTTAACATTGCAAAATCACGATTGCCTTCCCAACACCTCAGATGCTGTTTTGTTTTCTCGTCTCTTACGACGCCAATTTTAGGAGCTGAAAAAGCATGTTAATCTTGGTCAACTAACAGTTTGTCTTCAAATTATTGAGGCTTGCTGTTGACTGAGTAATGCTAGCCTGTTTCAGAAATAATTGTTTCTTTTCACAGATGAGCATCATCAACTTGGAAACCCTTAAATTTACCCATCACTGCCCTTTCTCCTGCTCACACTCTATTTTTCAGCTTCATGCTATGATTGTATATCTCATTAATGAAGAACTATTGCTGTAGGATTTTTACCAACCTGCCTTGTTCAGCAAATGAATTCTCTCTAGAACAGCATTTGAGTGGAAGGGAAAGGAGAAACATTCTTTTAATCCTGGCTGGATACTGAAACATCAGACCTTTCATTTAATTGACAGTGGGTTGTTTTTTTAAAAAAGAAAAACACCCATAAATGTAGCACCACAATCTTGGTGCTTCAATGTGCGTCGTTCAGTACAGTATTTGGGTTTGGTATTCTTTGCTGGGTGACTAGTAAAATGTTTTATTGCAGAAGTCTTGGAAGTATAGATTGCAACTTTTTCTTTATTACACCTAATAATGCTTGCTTCTACATGAATGTTTGACTATCAGCTTCTGTCTTCAACTCTAAAACTCATTGTATTGCCTTTTACCAAAAAGTGGGATTATATAGCAGGCTTACGTGTCTTCTATCTGTTCTGAAGCAGGAGGTGGTTGCTGCAAGCAAGACTACAGTACAAATATTTTTGTCTGGTTTATTCTTTCGGTAAACTTAGTAAGTCAATGTCAACACTGCAAAATAGCTGGGGCAGGGGAACCAATATCCAATGTTCGTCACACCTGCTCTTAACTGTTGTGTCTATGATTCATTTTTCTTCTGCTCCATCGCTTTTAAAACAGCATTTTGCTACTTTTGAACTATTGCTGTATTGACCAGAGAATCTTAGGAAGATCTCTTCTCACAAGATCAACACTTAACTGCGGTGAATGCTTATACGTACTCTTCTACCCCATCCTAATCAAAGACTGTTCTGCTGAAGTTCTCTCGGACTGCCTTCAGGCTTTTATGCACTTTTGTGACTTTACGGCCGTTGAAATGAATTGTCTTGCAAATATTTTGATAAATGCATATGTATTAAAAACAAACAAAACCAAATTGCCTCAGGAAAGCAAGTTACAATAGGTACCTGTCTCTTATTTTAACTGAAATATATATATCTCCATCTACAGTCTTTAAAATAGGCGCATCGTGTTTAGAGACGAGAACTGTAAGTTGGGGGGAAAACCATCAACACTGATTATTAGTTTAACCTGGTAAAGCAAAACCTTGTTCACATTTAAACATTCCCGTCCCCGTCCCCCCCGTAATGTTGATTTCTATATTTGGTTCCTTTCATACTTTTAGAACAGAGCATAAGAATGAGGAATGAACAAACCATACTGTAGGTGTGTATAGCTTATCCATTTCCCTTGGGAAAATCTGTCACTGTACATATTGGTTTGCTATTGAATTCATTTTTGTTCTACTTCTAATTATACTGGTTTTGCTAAAATACATCTTATTTTTCTTCCTGCTTTTTCTGGTAGCAGCCTGACTGCTGCAAAAGTATGAGAAGGGAAGGTGTTCTGCCAGCTTTACAGATATGTCAGAATGGTATTTGTCATAGTCAGTGGAAGTGGGGTTAATTTAGTGGAAGACAAGCCTCTTGAACTTTTCTTGGAACAGTTATAATGTTCAATATATGGGAATGTTTTTATTGCCTAGTATTTCATATTCAGCAGTCTCTTTAGCCAATCCCAGACACTAGTTTTCTCAGGGAACTCTGCTGCTCATATGGATGACCAGTACATTCAACAAGCTAGGTGCTTACAGACCAGGAAGCTGTAAAAATTGGCATGAGAGAGCAGCAGCTGTTGTTCAAATCTAGTGAAGTTATCTCCCAAACCCTGGATTTTAAGTGCTGCTTCAACAAATAAATACTCTTTAATTTCTGGATTAGGTGGTATTGTTGCTGGAGAAATGCCTGAAATTATTCATTGGTTACCCACCCACCCACTTTGAAATGTATGGTCTTATATTGATTACCTATTAGAATAGCTATTGAGGCAAAGCCACATTTACTCTGGGGTGAAGAATTATGCTGATGCTGTTGGATCCTAAATTGAGTGCCCTTGTAATAAAAAGGATGGACATGGGTACTGTAGACTAGAGAGAAGTTGCATAGAACTAAAACCTACTGATCAGCAGAATGTACTGTAGTTGAGTATAGATTCATAGAATTGTAGAGTTGAAGGGACCTTGAGGGTCATTCATTCCAACCTCCTGCCATGCAGGAATCTCAACTAGCTCATATTTGACAGAAGGCCTTCCAACCTCTGCTTTAAAAACTGCCAAGGAAGGCGAGTCCGCAACCTCCCAAGGGAGTCTGTTCTATTGTTGAACAGCTCATACTGTCAGAAAGTTCTTCCTGATATTACGTTGGAATCTCTTTTCTTATAACTTGAAACCATTGGTCTGCATCCTAGCTTCTAGAGCAGGAGAAAACCCTGCATATATGCTCCACTCTGCATATGATAGCCCTTGAGATATTTGAAGATGACTATAATATCTCCTCAGTCTCCTCTTTACCAGGCTAAACATACCCAATTCTATCAACTGTTCCTCATAAGGCTTGGTTTCCAGACCCTCGATGATTGATGGTTGCCCTCCTCTGCACACATTCCAGCTTGCCAAAAGCCTTACTGAAATCAAGATACACTATTTCCAAAACATTCCCTTGATCCACCAAGCTTGTAACTATCAAAAAAAGAAAGAAAGAAACGAGATTTGTCTGTTATGACTTGTTTATTGAGAAACTCCTGTTGGGTCTTTGTAATCACAGCATCCTTTTCTAAGTGCTCATAGGCAGATTGATGTCAAACTGGTGGTCTTTCCCTCCCTTTTTGAAGATTAAGACAACATTTGCATGTCTCCAATCTGTAGGGACCTCACCTATTCTTCAAGAATTCTCAAAAATTATAGACAGAGACTGAGATTACATCCACAAGATCCTTTAGTACTCTCAGGTGCTGCTCATCAGGCCCTGAATATTTAAATTCATTTAAAGTAGCTAGGGGTTCCCTTACTGCCTTTTCCCCCTATATTGGGCTGCAGCTCCCTCCCTGTATTGTTTATTCTGTTATCACTAGGTTGGACACTGCTTTCCTTTGGAGTGAAGACAAAGTAGGCTTTGAGCAGTTCATTAATTCTAATTTATTGCAGTGGTGTACTTTGGAGCAGATATTTAAATAGTATTTCCTTGTCTCTTGCTCATTGTGTAAGTTTTTGTTGCCACACTCTTGCGGTTTGAAAATGTGAGGGGCATGTTTGGTGTAGAAGTAGTTACTAAAATTTCTATGCAGTCTCTAGACCAAACAAAAATTGTACTTCATCAAAGTATCACCTGAGGAGTTAGGGTTGGGCTGAAATATTGGCTTGAACACAGGCTGGAATCTGAACAACATAGAGCCATTGGACTTATGTATCTCCTTTGCTCATAGCAAAGCAGACTAAGAGGATTTGTAATACAGCCAGCCGGTTTGCTGTTTGTAGGTGGAGTGGAGGCTCCTGTACAGTGTGACCAGCTTGCTTTAAAATTCTGGGACTCAAAAGTAAAACTCGAAAACATGTTCATGCATATTATATATGCAATGCATCATCTATTCGGCATTTTTGTATGATGTTTTCACCCACATTTGTGGATGTATTCCAGTCTTGGCCCCAAATACAGTGGGTAAGCTATAGCAGCCGCTGGTGGCATGAAAAAGGAAAATAATCCGGAGAGGGTACAGAAAGGGAATGGTGCATTTGGGAGGGAGGTGAACTTTGTTCCACAGGTTAGATTTCTGAAAGAGGAATAAGAGTGTGTTTCATAGTAACAAACTCGCCCCTAGACATAATTTCTCTGATGCATGTCCTGTTGATTTTGATTAACTTTCAAGGAAGGGGCTCTCTTCCTCCAGAGAAGCTTGCTTAGGATTGCATCCATGATCATGATGATGTGCCTTGTTTAGGTGCTATACAAAGACATAAACACACATGATCAGATTGGTTGCTCTTCCCATTTGTTCTACTAGTAGACAAGGGGGATGCAATTCATAGAGTCTGTCTCTCTGCAAGGAAGAAAGCCCCTCTCCATATTCCTGGTCATAACAGTACCAAGATGGAAAAAGCCATGTATTAACACACCTGAGTGATGTCCAGCTTTCAACAGCCATACGCTCTTCACCACAACAAACTAGTTCCAATTAACATTAGAAGAAGAAAAAGGGCCATGGCAGCGGGAACAGTAGGAGAACAGCTCTCACCCAAACCAAATAAACATACTACTACAATCAGGATTACTATGTCCCACCTTCCACCCTGCAGTGAGAAAGAAAGGGAGACACAGGGAAGATTATTTCAATCTCCTGACTTAAATAAGAACCAATATTTGATTTTTCTGCAGAAAGGATCCTAAGATGGGATATTCAACAGCTCTCCCCATATGGGTCAGTAACTTGCCTGAGCAGCCATCTGTAGTCAGATGTAAGGTAAACAGCATTTCCATGCACTCTGGCTTCTGTCACAGTGCTCTTGCACCGGAAGTGGTTTAGTCATACTGGACGCATGACCCTGGAAAGCTGTCTGGGGACAAATGCTGGCTCCCTCGGCCTGAAAGCGAGATGAGTGCTGCACTCCATAGTCGCCTTTGGCTGGACTTAACTGTCCAGGGGTCTTCCCCTACACTGAGACTTTCTTCTGGAGCACCCTCCTGCTGAACAAAGCTTTGACCAAGGAAAATGTATCTGATCCATAGTACCTGATAAAGGAAGAAACTGAGGACGAGATGGCTATCCTACAGATATCAGCCAGGAGCTTTAATTCTGGGTGCAGCCAAGGTAGCAGCACGCCTGGTGGAGTGAGCAATAATGCCCCCAGACACAGCAATAGCAAACACCTCATAGCATTGCAATGCAGTGCATGCTTTGATCCAGCATGCCAAAGTTGCTGTCAATACTACCGTTGAGGTGAAAGGAGGCACAAGATAAAACATTACAGTGGTACCTAGGGTTACAGATGCTACAGGTTACAGACTCCGCTAACCCAGAAATAGTACCTTGGGTTAAGAACTTTGCTTCAGGATGAGAACAGAAATCGCGCAGCAGCGTTGCGGCGGCAGCAGGAGGCCCCATTAGCTAAAGTGGTGCTTCAGGTTAAGAACAGCTTCAGGTTAAGAACGGACCTCCAGAACGAATGAAGTTCTTAACCCGAGGTAAGATTTTGATGGCCCATTGAAAATCTAGTTTAATTCTTGTTCCACGGGAGCTGTCAGAAAACAACAAAATGATGGTCATATGACCTCTTGAGCCCTGTGCAACATGGAGTTGATATTAGTGGGAGGAATTGTTATGGCAAAAGAGGTAATGTTTCTAGATAGAGTACCTTGCATGACACTGCCCTAGAACAGTTAGCCACGGAATCAACCAGAGGGGCAGCAGCCCTCGATTTAATATTAAGTGGTGCCCAGGACTTGGGGCAGTATGGGAGTGTTGTCGAACCAGGCAATAGCCGTGACCATCAGGCTAACCAGTTTTATATATCCAGTAACCATTTGGAACAGCACTACTTAACAGTAACTGATTTGTTACACCAATGTACAAACTGGAGAGAGAGAAAAAGCTTGCTCAGAACGAAGACTCAATTCCTAAACTTGGGAGCAAGCCCCATTCAGCTCAATGGGTCTTACTTCCCGGGAGACTGCAATCCTAAATAAATCTGGTAGTCCGAGTGACTGAAGCCCCCTCGGGTCTTTTGCAATGGCAGGGTCACGTAGCTGAACTTAATTGTAATACAGAGCTAATGAATGTTGTTCTCTCCAATAGCATTTTTTAAAACCCTTCCCTTCGTTTCCCATTTCTCTCTCCCCCCCCCCCAAGTTCTGTTTATTCCCTTCAAATAGCTCCCTCCCCCTTTTATTTAAACGCCTCTCTCCCCTCTTTATTTTAATTCTCATGCTTCCAAGTCGGTTTTCCTTAATTGGTTTATAGGTAAGCTTTGCATGTTTATTAACTGGCCCGTTCCACCCACACTCCGTTAATATAAAATTAAATAATAAAGATGAGGTGTGTCATAAACGCAGGTGGCAAGATTAAAGAAAACAGTAAAAAAATCAGGCTCGCTCTGAGGGACAAACAGGGCGAGCAAAGGAGCCGCTTTCCCTGCGCTAGAGGGCGCAAGAGAGAAGCTTCCCGGCTGCTCGCGAGGGGAGGCGGGCGAAGCCTGACGAAGGGAGGCCGCGGGCGGAGAGGCCGCCGCGCTGCGGTGAGTGGCGGGGAAGGGGAAATGGCTGCCGGCGCAGGAGGGAAGGAGCGGAGGCCCGAGAAGAAATGGGGAGGCCCGGCAGCTCTCAGTGTTGTGCCTATGGGGGGAATAGGTTGGACGAAGAGGACGTGCCGTGGGACGGGGCGGGTGGGGAGAGAAGGTTTGCATTGGGCAGGGCTCGCAGCATCATGGAAAAGGTTAGCGACAGGGGCAAAAGTGGCGTGTGAGGCAGCATGTTCCCGCAAATAGCGCTTTGGGTTTATTTATTGTGTGTTTTTTTCCTTGTGAAGGTCAGGTGTGTCTGCGTGGGTTTGCAGAGTCCCTCCACGCCGCAGTTCCCAACGCACTTCCTTAAAAAACTTTTTTTTTTGGCAGTCAGTGTGGCAAACTTGTTCTATTTAGCTGAGATTTCCTCACGCCGCCTTCCAGGGATGCATGCATAGCAGTTTGGGGCGCTCTCGAAGTCGCTAGCCCAGATGCCCCCCTTTTCTTTTTCTTTTTGAAAGGACAGGAAGAGGGAGCATATAAAAGGTTGCACAAGTGGGTGGTATTGAGAAGAGGCAGCGAGCCCAAAATGCTTCAGGAATAGTGTAAAACTCTCCCTGGTCCCTTGGCTGGACCCAAAGTTCCCTGCTGAGTTTGCAGCTGAGCAGAAGTCAAGGAAGGTCTTGGCATGCTTTACTTCACTCCAGCACCTGCAAATATGAATTGGGCGAATAGGGTCTTAAGTGTGGTGGCTTCCTTGAACTAATCGGGTTGGGGATGGAGAACCTGTGGCAATCTCAGCACAGTCCATAGTCTGGGATGGTAGGAGTTGTAATCCAACAACGTCTGGCAGGACGCAGGCTCCTCATCTCGGCTTAGATAAAAATCAAAACCAATAGTACAATGTAGGTCAAGCGGCAAAGTGACTTCCGACGCATCGTGAGCTTTATGAGGGAGTGGGGCTTGAGTCTGACTATTTCCAAACCTCACCCCACATGCCAACCGCTATACAAAGTTATATAAAGAAATTGTGTCCCGATCAGTTATATGTTTCTGATATAAATTGGTCACGTAAAGCCCCAGAGTGGTGGTGATCTAGGCAATAATTTTTTAAGAAGCATTTCTGTAATGCACTAGAGAGATGTTTTTAACATCTATATAGAGCCGCTGGGAGAGATCATTGGGGGGTTTGGGCTAGGTGTTTATCAGTATATGGATGATATCCAGCTCTGCCTCTCTTTTAAATCGGAACCAGTAAAGGCAGTGAATGACCTGTGTGAGTGTCTGGAGGCAGTTGGAAGATGGATGGGGGCTAACAAGATTGAGGTTGAATCCTGACAAGACAGAAGTACTGTTTTGGGGGGACGGGGCAGACAGGTATGGGGGACTCCCTAGTCCTGACTGGGGTAAGTGTGCGCCTGAAGGACCAGGTGCGCAGCCTGGGAGTCATTTTGGACTCACAGCTGTCCATGGAGGTGCAGGTCAATTCTGTGTCCAGGGCAGCTGTCTACCAGCTCCATCTGGTATGCAGGCTGAGACCCTACCTGCCTGCGGACTGTCTTGCCAGAGTGGTACATGCTCTAGTCATCTCCCACTTTGACTACTGCAATGCACTCTACATGGGGCTACATTTGAAGGTGACATGGAAACGACAATTAATCCAGAATGCAGCAGCTATACTGGTGACTGGGAGCGGCCACTGAGACCATATAATACCGGTCCTGAAATACCTACATTGGCTCCCAGTATGTTTCCAAGCACAATTCAGAGTGTTGGTGCTGACCTTTAAAGCCCTAAACAGCCTCAGCCCAGTATACCTGAAGGAGCGTCTCCACCCCCATGGTTCAGCCCAGACACTGAGGTCCAGCTCCAAGGGCCTTCTGGCAGTTCCCCCACTGCGAGTAGTGAGGTTACAGGGAACCAGGCAGAGGGCCTTCTTGGTAGTGGCGCCTGCCCTGTGGAACACCCTCCCATCAGATGTCAAGGAAATAAACAACTGTCAGACTTTTAGAAGATATCTGAAGGTAGCCCTATATTGGGGGGAAATTAATGTCTTAAGTTTTACAATTTTTTTTATATGTACTGTAAGCTGCCCAGAGTGGCTGGGGAAACCCAGCCAGATGGGTGGGGTATAAAATTACTACTACTACTACTACTACTACTACTACTACTACTACTACTAAATTGCTTTAGGCATACATTTGTCAAATATGATCTTAATCCATACAAGACTTTTCATTATGAACCATGTTGAACATACCGTAAATATACACAGCTGGAAGTTTGTAGACATGAAAACATGTTTCTTTTGAAGTTGACAGCTGTGCTGATATTGGCTCAGAAGAGAATAATAAAATATACAGTTTAAACATCATAATTTTGCTTGACACCTTAAAAGTGAAACTAAAGAGCGTTTCTAGTTCTCTTGCTCCCCACCAATTAAAATGTAACTTCAACATGAAAATAACATAGGAAGGGAATTAATCTGGAATAATATCAGCTGCAAACACCCACAGTATTTGAGAACTCCTTTCCTATAAGGATTCCTAGAGATGCTCTCCGTGATGTATGGGCAGTCAAAATGTATGAAATTTAAAATATTTCTGAAATATTGCCAATTTTTGTTGTTGCCAGAAACGAGAAAACACTCTCATCTCTGCCTCTTATGGCAAAGAGATATAATTTTACAGCTAGTCCTTGTATCTTTTGAAGAATTTTGTTAATTAACAAAAGGGTTGTTTTATTTTGCTTTGTTTTGCGTCTAGAAAATGAGTGACAGTGATGATGATGTCCCTCAGCTTTCATCTGAAGCCTTATCTGCTCTGCAAGAGTTCTATATTGAGCAACAGCAGAGAGAAGACGTTAAGGCAACAGAAAGATTTGATAACAATTCTCTTGGCTCAATAGAAGAGAACTGGGTAAGCAAGTGCATTTTGACTAAAATACAGTTTGTGGTAGCACTTCTATAGAATGGCACAGGATCACAGATATGCAGGACAAAATAATGAGAAGAGAGGCACCCAACAAGACTGTCAATAGTTGGAATGCTAAATGACATCGAGATCCACCATTATTGTTACAGCTCAGATGAAATTTTTTACTTGGTTTTGGCTTTAAAGTCAGCTTGCTGTATTGAGAAACAGTTCAGAGAATGTAAACTCTGGACAAGCAAATTGTCTATAGTGGTGTGTGTTCCTCTGTTTGTTAGACATTGACCGCATTAGTATAATTGCACTATTTCCACTCATTAGCTTGCTTCTCATGGGAAACTTGCAGTTTGGGAAAGTGGAAGAGAGATTATCTTTTCCTTCAGTGAAAAATTAAGCGGAACCGAAGATCCAATTTAATACTAAGAAACAAAGTTATCATTGGCTCAGTTTTTTCTACCTAACCTGTACTTTCCAGTTTTTCTCATGACAAAGAAATGGGTATGAACTGGTTATTTGGAGGGTGCAGGGAACCAAGAGTGGAGCCAGGAAAATCTTACTTGTATTCTTGATCCCAGTTTGGGACACGAAACTCTCATCATATGTCTTCCAAGCATCAAGCATGTGGTCCTCCCCCACCCTGCTTGTTTCCCATTCCAGTTTCCTTGCCCACTTCTCTTGGCAGCTACCGTATTTTTTGCTCTATAAGACTCACTTTTTCCCTCCTAAAAAGTAAGGGGAAATGTGTGTGCGTCTTATGGAGCGAATGCAGGCTGCACAGCTATCCCAGAAGCCAGAACAGCGAGAGGGATTGCTGCTTTCACTGCGCAGCGATCCCTCTTGCTGTTCTGGCTTCTGAGATTCAGAATATTTTTTTTCTTGTTTTCCTCCTCCAAAAACTAGGTGTGTCTTGTGGTTTGGTGCGGCTTATAGAGCGAAAAATACGGTAGTTCCTGGTGTGTCTCATAAGCTTGGGCCGCAAACATGTACATATTTTAAATACTGTTAACAAATTATGAATTGTTAACATGAATGTGATTCAGGAGTGTATGTCCATTGTCTTCACCTAGCAGCCAGTTCTCAACCCCTGTTGCTGCTGATGCTTCTCTGGCTCCCTCCCCACACTCAGCATTGTCTACTCAGTCCATTGTATCTTATCATCTTGATCCTTCCACAGTCTGACCTTTCAGTTCTCTACCGTGATCATTGACATGTTGTGTCTCCCTTTTTCTTCTGTGTGCCCTTTTTACTTTGGGGACAATAAAATGGAAAGAGAAAAGGACACAACTATTGGATATCTGTAGGGGAGGCCATATACAACCCTGAGCCCCATTTTGCTTAGTCAGATGTCTGTGTTCCCCCCCCCCCCCTTCTGTTGACATTTATTGTATAAGAAAAGTGTATTACTGATATTTGTGCTTTATTACCCCCAGCAACTGAGCCAGTTTTGGTATGATGCTGAAACTGCGCTCCATTTAGCTAACGAGGCTGCAAGAGCAGTTGGAAGCGGAGGCAGGTGAGTTCTATAAATCTAGCAACGTGTTTTTGTCTTTTTGAAAATATTGTAATACTGTTTTCTGGGTTTTTTGTAGTATGTTAACGTGTCAACCTTTCTGTAGTACATCACTGTGATATAGCTTTGATAGTGAGACAACTTTGATCGTTAAAGCACAAGACTGTGAAATGTTGTTTATGATTTTTACATAGCATATAACATGCAAAGCTTCCCTTATCACCTACCTGTGACGAAGCAACCAACATTTCCGTTTTACAGATGAATTGAGACTGAGACTTGAGGCCATCTATTAATTTGTGCATGGATTTCAAGCCTCACTTCTGAGGTCCAAGGGAACTTTGCAGAATGATGCTAAGAACTCCTGTCCATCTCTAAGACCTCTTTTATATTTATTGTGAATTTGAGTAAGATGGCATTCCAGAACTGTTTGGAGGACCAATGTTTTCTGGTTCCTGTGACATGCCTCAGTCCTAATTGTGCACGTTACCTCTGTATGATCAACTGTTTTTGCAGTACAGAAGCTCAGCCCTTGGCTCCTACATGTGGTGGGGACTGCATTTCTTGGGGCATGAAAACTGTAATGGTTGAATATACACAATGCAGTCAGTAGAGATATCGTTGGAAATATGTGGATAATAAAAATGCATTGTTTAACCTTGTCATACCTGCAGATAGTTGTGGGAGTTCTCCTTTCTTAATAAGGAAGATACAGTCCACTTGGTGTGTGAGGGTTTTGTTTCTTTTTCAGGTAATTGCTATGCCAATTCGAAGTTCAAGTTGCCACGCACACTGTTTAGCACAAGTTCTGGATTAAATATCTGAACCTTTTTCTTTATTTCTTTTATCTTTTCAGAATAGCATGTGTTAGTGCACCCAGTGTTTATCAAAAATTGAAAGAACAGGACAACAAAGATTTTTCAACATGTTTATTGGAATATGACCAAAGATTTTCTGTGTATGGAGCTGAATATGTTTTCTATGATTACAACAATCCCTTGAACCTACCGGCCAACCTCACAGCACACAGTTTTGACATTGTCGTAGCAGATCCACCCTACCTGTCTGAAGAGTGTCTCAGAAAAACTGCAGAAACCATAAAATACTTGGCTAAAGGAAAGGTTCTGCTTTGTACAGGTATAAGCATTGCAACATCTAACATCTTATTATCTATAATTATAGTGTCTGCATTCATTTAAAAGGATAATGCTCATGACTTTGTACAGCATCTTGATTTGGGAAACAGTCAGCTCTCATAGAAAGCTGTTGTAAGGGGATATAGGATAGTGGGGGGAAACAGGAGTAGTTAAAAAAGATAATTTAAATATGCCATTGCTTTGCTATGATAGCAAACTGAAATCTCAATGTTGAGTCTGGACATTGGCTGCTCGGGGCAACCAGAGAGAAAGTCTATTTGCCCTCATGCCCTGCTTCTGAGAAGTCTGAGGTTGGCAACTGTTTGAAATGGGATAGGCCAACAAGAAAGTTCTTACTCGTTTTGTTCCATTAAGACATGATCTTTTGTTCATTTTCTGCTGCAGGTGCTGTTATGGAGGAATATGCTGCTAAGTATCTTGGTGTGAAGATGAGCAAGTTTATTCCAAAACATACTCGAAACCTAGCCAATGAATTTAGATGTTACGTGAACTATGATTCTGGACTAGATTCTGTTTCTTGACACTGCTCATAAAGAATTAACCAAATATTTCAGTCTGGGGCTTTTTCCCTTCTCTGGAGGTGTGAACATTTGTAATTTGTTTTCAACATTCAGCAATATTTGTGCTAATAGGAGGGAAGAGGTGATGAGAGGCGAGGGTTGAGCAAGCGGACATGGAACAGGTGCAATAACATTGGATAACCTTTCTCCCACCAAAACACTTCTTATACTCTGCCAACCCAAATGACAGGTCTTGCTCCCTTTCCTATTGCTCTTTATAATTCTGTGGGCAACTGAAGCTGAGAACAAGTGATGTAACTAAGTTCCTCTTCATGAGTCCCTGGCAAGCATAAATCTGAACTCCAGCACTGGTAACTAGCTCTATATTTTTCATTATGAATTGCCACCTTGTGTATTTGATTTGTGATAAATTATTGCCTTCTTAGAGAGGAAGGGAAAACGTTTTATTAAAATGTTGCACAGAAATGGAAGACTATAGTATTCTAAAATGCTATGTCAGAAGTTTTTTTTTAAAGGGGCATTTTATGTTATTAGGCTGCCATATTATCTTTCCAGGTGTATTGTGAACCTGACTTTATCACGTGGTTGAGTTGCAAAATACTTATTTCCCAATTCGGAAGAGCGTGACCCTCATCAAACACTCAAAGTGTATCTCACAGCATTTTCGCATACGAAACCTGAACTAATTTCATTTTTCTCTGAATAAGCCATTAAGCACTTTTGCAGCATAACATCCATTGATCCAAAGAGGCAATTGGATAACCTTTCTGACCTTTATCAAACTGAAGTTGTATGCACAGTACTGAATTCATTTTCTTACGCTTGTGTGCCATAAAATGTCCTTAGATTCTCTTGTATGATGTATTATGGTACAGGGACTTGCCAACCTTTCAAACTGCCTAAATCCTGTTCTGCTTTGGAGATGGGGAATGGCTAGGTTTTTATTCTGCCCCAGCCATTGGCTGAGCTGCAGTCATTGTACAAAACCCTAACTGTTAAAGAGTATTGGTTTGATTTTATGGATAATGAGACCTCCCTGTACTGAAGATACAATGAAGGGGAAGGTGTGGTGCTCCTTCCTCTCTAGTCCAGCAAATGATTAACACAATTACTGGGAGGAAAGTTGCAACCATTCGTTTTAGTTACACCCTGCTCAGCAGTGCGGGATACTACTGTATTTTTTTGGGACTCCAAATTAAGGAAAAGGGGGGAATTGGCAGCAGGCCTGGCCGCAGCCACCAATCACCTGCCAAATCACCGCTGACAATCTCCTGCTCACAGATGCCACCAATCACCCGTCCCCCCTCTGCACTATCCGTTTATAGGATGACCCCCAATTTTTAACTTTTTTTTAATAATAAAAAACATCATCTTATATGTGGAAAAATATGGTACTTACTTCCCTTTTAAGTCAGTCTTCCCATTTTTACAATTCTCCCATTTCTCCAGTTTGCTTTGAAGAGCTTGCTGACATCCATGTTAAGTGTGATGTTAACATTACCCATGGGGTTTCCAGCTTTCCATGCACTGGTGTTTACACACCTGCTCCTTCTTTCCCCCTTATATTTTGGGCAGAGGAAAGCTTCTCATAGACATCCGCTTGGCCACAGTGGGAACAGTCTGCCTGGACTAGATGGGCAATTGACCTGATCCAGCACGGCCTCTTTTATGTTCTTATGAAGTTGAGTGCCCTGGCATCTTCATACAGCCCTGCATTTCAGCAGTTCCCACGACCATAGCACCTCTCACTTGCCCAGCATCCCTGCAGGCTGCATTCTACAGGTGACAGCCACCTGTGCTTTAACTTATCCACCAAAGGTTTTGAATTTTTGTTTGAATATGAACTAAATTCTGAAATAAGAGCAAAAGAGAACATTGGATACATATGCCTTGGCACAAAATCTTCAATAGTTCAAGTCTGGTTTGTATACATTATCTCAGAACTCCAGACTAAGCCTGTATATTGCCTGTACTTTGAAATCTTGCCCTTACTTAAGCCGCCAAGTACTCTGCTCTTTGATTGGAACAGTTTCCTCTACAATAATAGTTGTATTCCCCACGCAAATTCTTACTCCTTCCCATTATGAATAATCGCCTCCAACCAAAATGTGCAGAGGTCATTAACTAGTTTGCCAATGTGGAAAAGATTCCCCGGGGGCATTTGAAAGCCACAACTTTAGCGTTAGACACTTGCAGATACACATAATTCACCCAGTTTAGCATATGAACTGTGGTCAAATGGGTGCATTAAAATTAGCTGTTCTCTGATAGTGCATGCCAGTGAGTTGCATAGTATAGCAGTCACAGATGCCTCAACAGTTTGATGCTGGAAATTATGGTGGGATGCTGCTGGTTGTATTGTAAAATACAAGGCAGATGCAAGGAAAATCCTCTGTGTCAGTTGATTTCGATACTAAAGTGAATGACTACCACAATTTGCACCTCTGAATTTCCAATAAAAGTTGCAGGGAAGGGCTCCTGCCATAAAAGTTATATCAACTTATGTATAGCTGCCAGTGTTTCCTTTGAATTGTGCTCACAAATTATGTCTGGACTGCATTCAACAAGCATTTCTTTCCTTTTAAATCTGCCTTCCTTCCCCCTCCCCACCACCCCAGTATAGAATGCAGAGATTCTGTTAGGGGTCCATGGACTCAGGGCTGTGAAGTAATCTCAAAGGAATGCTCGGTTGGAAGAGCCACAGCATAGTGCAGTGTAGCGCAGCGATGGAGAAAGAAATTAAATTAATCATTGGGAAGTTTTCTAGAAGAAGGACATGTTATGGGTGCAAAGGTTAGCCAGGCTCCATTAGGCATATTTCAGAAGTTTCTACCTGGATTTTGGGAAATCTGAATTAGTTGATCTCTTGTTTCCAATTGGATTAGAAATTCACAGTTCTGTATTTGAGTTATTTTCTTCTTTTTCATTTTAATGGAGGAACATAGGAAGCTACCTTATAGCAGATAAGTTTTTGCCCAGCGCTGCCTGTTCTGATTAGCAGTGGCTTTTCAGGGTGTCTGTCATTCCTCCCCACGTGTTGATAAAACAGTGGGGGGGAGGAAACAAACTTGATCAAGATTGCACTGCAATCCCTTTTCTACCATCTTACCAGTGTGTTCGTTAACATGTGTGTGGTAATACTGTAAAAATGCAATATGTGATTCTATACAATTGTGTGATGATTCTTTTTGGGAGGTATTTACCAGCGTGTCAAAACAAGTGTGCACATTAGTAAAACCGTCCAAAAATAGGTTCACATTGTTATGGATCTTCCTGCACTGTTTTATCAGTACAAAGGTGCATTAAGAAAGCAGTGGGGAGGGAGATGCCTCAGTTTTCAGCTCATTTGCAAACTATACATGCTGTAATTTCAGAAACTTAGAAATGAGAGCTAGATGGTGAAAAAAACGTTGTAATTTAAAAACTAATAATAGTTAAACTAGAGATCAGGAGTTAAACTCTGGGCAGAGCACACCAGAGGAAATAACAGAATGGAATAAATCCTCTCATCCCCAGAGTCCATTATGAAAAAGAAAGGATTTTGGCAGATACGCCTTTTTATGCAGAGATGGGCCTCTGGGTTGGAAGGAATCGTGGAAGTCAACTTGTCTAACACGCTGCCCAATGCAGGATCTACATTGCAAGGTGTGACTACAAAATCCCTGACATTCGTTCAGCCTCTGCTTAAATATCTCCAATGAGGAAAAGAGAGCTCAATACCTCCTGAGGCAGGCAGTTCCGCTGTTGAGTGGAAGTTAAACTCTTAGGAAGTTTCTCGTAAGGTTTAGCCAAAATTGGCTTTCCCACCATTTCCACCTATTTGTTCTAGATTTACCCTCGGGAGCAACAGAACACAAAATTCTTCCATTTGCTACATGAAAGCACTTCAGATATTTGAAGACGGCTGGAATGCCTATCCTTAATCTTTTCCAGGCTAGATGCACCCAGGTATTCTTTAATTGTTCCGTATAGGATTTGGTTTACAGATTCTTCCTCCTAGTCACCCTTCTCAGGTCATCATACTAGTTGCTATTCTCAGTTTGTGTCTTCCTTAAATTGAGGGGAAATCTTCATCCCAAAAAATTGCCACCCCTTCTACACAACTACTGAAGGTCCAACGGTGTCATTCTAGTCACCCTAAACAAAGGCCAAATGGCAAGTGCTGTGTCATGTGCAATTTTGAGATAGATTAGCAACCATCTACCCAATAGCTAGAAAGATACATGGAAAGCAACGCGGGTGGCGCTGTGGGTTAAACCACAGAGCCTAGGACTTGCTGATCAGAAGGTTGATGGTTCGAATCCCCACGATTCCCTTCTGGCAGGAAGGTAAACGGCATTTTCGTGCGCTGCTCTGGTTCGCCAGAAGCGGCTTAGTCATGACCCGGAAGCTGTACGCCGGCTCCCTCGGCCAATGAAGCGAGATGAGTGCCGCAACCCCAAAGTTTTCCGCGACTGGACCTAATGGTCAGGGGTCCCTTTACCTTTATAATTTGGTAACCTATTGATGTTTGCTAACATTACGCATTAGAAAACCATGGCTCACTCTCACCAAGTGGAATGGATGACTTGGGAAATAGCCACAGAATATCCATAAAGGATGGTGCTTTCAGTGTAGGAAGTTACGGAGAAAGGAGTTATAGACAGAATTAACCCTGTAAATTGAGCCAACAGCTTTGTCTATCATTGGGAGTTTAAAGAGGCAGCTGCCTCCAGCTTACAGAGTTTTCTGAACCTTTGCTGTTTAGAGCTCTTGGCTCATACATTCATTTAATTTGGCAGATGCTTTCCTCTCTCACCGATGGAAGCCAAGGCACATTCCCCCCCCCCCTTAGCCAAGCAGTTTGGTTTCATTTATCTGATCTCTCATCATCCTTGTTATTCCCAAAGGCTCCTGCAGCCTGAAAAATCTAAAACTGATAACTGGCTTGTAAGCTGAAAGCTAAGAACATCTTAAAAAGGCAACTGGCATGTTTCCACACTTTTGAAAGGGGTCATAAACCAGACTGCTTTTCAAGCCGAGACTTCTCTTTCCATGATGTTATGTGAGCGAGAGTATATTGTATAGGGTTGGTGTGCATTTGCGGCATATACAATACTGTCCTGGTCAACATCTGAGCTGTAAACTGGGAAAACACCAGTACTTTACTCCTCGTTAACGCCAGCAGTAAAGTTCTTCTCTTCTCTACATTTCACACCTGCCCCTTGAGTAAACTATTTGTGGACTGATACTCCTTTGCACTGTGAGGATGCTACCTTTTCAGCGAGTCTGCTGACGCTGCTTTTGAAATGATATTTTGTGAAAGGTTTTCTTCCTTTGAACACAGAAGTAACAATTAAAGCCGAAACAAAAATAATCAGGAGTCCAGGACCTTGCACTGTTAGAATCCTAACATCAGAATCCCAACATCAGGGTCATATCTTAAAGACACAGCCCTTTCAGCGACCTTTACATTAAGGATTTAGAAGATGTGACAAAAGGGAGTCCCCTATCATTTGATGTTCGAAGCAGATAAAAAATGAGCTGCTTGCACTACCTTTAAGGTTCAGTGTGACATGACAGACCCCAGGGCATTTGTGAGTCTCAGAGGGGGGTCAGTGATGACGACACATAATGGCTCTGCTTCAGAGCAAAGCCAACATTTGTGGACCTCTGCCTTTATCTATAGCAGCTATTAGGTGGTACAAGCCTCATATTTCCTGGACCACTACTGTATCCCCAGAGCTACTTTCCAGGCGTGATTTCTTAATTTGTTCAGTTCATTCCCATTATGATTCTTCAAATCTCACCATGGCTCTGTGTCACTGGACTGTGTCCCACCACACCTCCAGCTTCTGTCTTCGCAACGTTTGTAATGATATTTTCAAAGCACGCTGCTTCTATAGGTAGGCCCTATATATGCACAAGCACCACCTGGCCTCTCAAAAACAAGGGCCTCGCAGCCGGGTACATTATCTGACTGCACTGAAGGGGACTGTATTTGAGCTGGCACAAACGTCCTGTGCATATGGACTGTTCTCCAATGGCTCATTATGGATGCAGGCTGCAGCCCACATCATCATGCAGGTGTGTGTGTGTGTTTATGAATGGACTCCAGAACTCCCAGAACCAGGGAATGGCGAAGCTAAAAGGACATGCAAAGCAACCTCTGCCATCAGGTTTCTTCTGGGACCTTCATTCTGATGATGTCTTGCTGTTACGATTCAACGAGCAACTTTACCCCTTGCTTGTCTATGCTGGAATTTACACCATCTACTTCTTTTTCATGTACCTGTGGTACACAGGTGCAGCCCACTGGGATAGTGACATAATCCTCTGTGTAGACATAGCGTCCTCCGGTGCACGTCGTGGTTCGGCGCAAGATGACTGCTGGCATTAGCACCGGGACACTCCGGAAGTGGAAGTTCTCCTCCCCGTAAACACCAGTCAGGCAGCCCTTGCATAGGCAATAGGCTTCGGGGATGTACTTTGGATACCTTGCCGGGTCATAGGAGATTCTGTGCCAAAGGAAAAGAAAAGGGACTCAGTTTGTGCGTCCTATACCGTCTCCCAATTCCTTGTTTTATCCCAGCTGGAAAAGATTACGGCAAAATGTTGACAGTTGCTTTGCACTGCATTAAATAATGTTTTCGTTATTATGCCAAGGAGAGGGGAGGAGGGGAACAGCTGCAGCTCTTAAACACGGCCTGCTTATTTGAAAACTTGGAGAGAGAAACCCTTTGGACAGCTCCCTAAACGGATCAGCATCTGAAACAAAGGCATGCTCAATTTCCTCGTTCATGCAATGGTAAGGTGGATTCATTCGGCTCAACTCTCTCATAGCCGATGCACATCAATAGTTTGCCCGTATTCCTTCCCGGGATTCTTAGCTGTAGAGGGTACGTCGTCTCTGTTCTCCCACACATCCTTAGAACTAATGCAGTGCCTTTGTTGTGGACAGAGTTGGACCCCTTTTTTTCTGGCCCTGCTCCTGCTCATTTTTAACAGCAGGCCCAAAATTCTTCCCTTATCACTCTTTGCCAAAAAAAGCAGCAGCTTGGGGAGGTGGTGGTCCAACAAAACAGTCCTGCCAACACAATGAGTATTAGATGTGCAATGTTTTAGCTGTGAGCCCCTAACCTCAGCACCCTTTGTGTGCCCCCTAAAACTCTTCCAGGGTTCCCCCCCCCAAAAAAAACCCCTCTGGAGCAGATTTACACAGGGAGCACATGGCAGGAGCGGAGGAGAGGGGAGAAGTGTCATGTAACAGCCAAAACTCCTGGATCTCCCTTCCTTGACTTAGTAGGACCCAGTTACACTTTTGAAGGACTCACAGAGCTGCAATGAATGTGTAGTTCTGCCCTTCGTCATAATAGGGGATATTTGTCTACTCACAGGCAGGCGATAAGTACCTATTTGTAAAAGCAAGGAAGGCAAAAGCAGGTTTAAATAAGAGGTGGGGGAAATCGGATAACCTTTCCTTTTCAGAAGCTGTTGCTGCTTGGAAGCTTACTAACAAATGCGGAATGGAAGAAATTAGGCGTAATTCAAAGCCATGCTTGGGGACATGTTTGGCCCAGAGCTCCAGCATCACATAGATGGATGCTCTGGAAAGAGGAAGAACATGACCTCTGGCTTCAAATGGAACACAAAACTAGATCCAAGTTTCTGCAACTCATGTCCATATGTGAAGCAGAAGCGATTTTTCCTGAGAAAGCTCACTTTTTGCACAACCAAGCTTCATTGCCTTGGGGCAGAAATGCCCCCTTTTAAAAAGAAAGGCTTTGGTGGCTTGAGCTATCTGTTCACGTAGGGAATCCCTGCCTGTCTACAATAATACATGTGATACAAGTATAGTTATATTTACCGTATATAGCATTCTAGGAAATAGTAAGCCCTGAGAAAGAGGCTCACATGCTAACACACCAGTAAGGAAAAAGGAAAAAAGGTGAAGCAGGGTTTTCTAGGTCCAGTTTTTTCTTCTTCTGGTAAATGCCATGGTGCCTAAAGACTGCCTGACAGTCAGTAAATCAACTGGTGCAGCTTTTTACACACAAATGGCTACATGCAAAAAAAACCCCATGAAGGATAAACAGGGTCTTCACGGTATGACTGTGCTTTATTGTAAAACAGGCTTTCCCATTTGTGACACGGTGACTTTCATTTAAAGAATGAATAGAAAAAGATTGAGGTGTTGTTTTTTTAATGAGTGGGAACCCTCCCCCCACTCAAAACCCTATTAGTGCTTCAAACTCCACGTACCAGACTTACTTAGAATCATAGAATCATAGAATCATAGAGTTGGAAGAGACCACAAGGGCCATCGAGTCCAACCCCCTGCCAAGCAGGAAACCCCATCAGAGCACTCCTGACATATGGTTGTCAAGCCTCTGCTTAAAGACCTCCAAAGCAGGAGACTCCACCACACTCCTTGGCAGCAAATTCTACTGTCGAACAGCTCTTACTGTCAGGAAGTTCTTCCTAATGTTTAGGTGGAATCTTCTTTCTTGTAGTTTGGATCCATTGCTCCGTGTCCGCTTCTCTGGAGCAGCAGAAAACAACCTTTCTCCCTCCTCTATGTGACATCCTTTTATATATTTGAACATGGCTATCATATCACCCCTTAACCTCCTCTTCTCCAGGCTAAACATGCCCAGCTCCCTTAGCCGTTCCTCATAAGGCATCGTTTCCAGGCCTTTGACCATTTTGGTTGCCCTCCTCTGGACACGTTCCAGTTTGTCAGTGTCCTTCTTGAATTGTGGTGCCCAGAACTGGACACAGTACTCTAGGTGAGGTCTGACCAGAGCAGAATACAGTGGCACTATTACCTCCCTTGATCTAGATGCTATACTCCTATTGATGCAGCCCAGAATTGCATTGGCTTTTTTAGCTGCCGCATCACACTGTTGGCTCATGTCAAGTTTATGGTCAACCAAGACTCCTAGATCCTTTTCACATGTACTGCTCTCAAGCCAGGTGTCACCCATCTTGTATTTGTGCCTCTCATTTTTTTTGCCCAAGTGCAATACTTTACATTTCTCCCTGTTAAAATTCATCTTGTTTGTTTTTGCCCAGTTCTCTAATCTGTCAAGGTCGTTTTGAAGTGTGATCCTGTCCTCTGGGGTGTTAGCCACCCCTCCCAGTTTGGTGTCATCTGCAAATTTGATCAGGATGCCCTTGAGTCCATCATCCAAGTCGTTGATAAAGATGTTGAATAAGACCGGGCCCAAGACAGAACCCTGTGGCACCCCACTAGTCACTCTTCTCCAGGATGAAGAGGAACCATTGATGAGCACCCTTTGGGTTCGGTCAGTCAGCCAGTTACAAATCCACTGAGTGGTAGCATAGTCAAGACCGCATTTTACCAGCTTCTTTACAAGAATATCATGGGGCACCTTGTCAAACACCTTGCGGAAATCAAGGTAGGCTACATCCACTGCGTTCCCTTCATCTACCAGGCTTGCAATTCTGTCAAAAAACGAGATCAGGTTAGTCTGACATGACTTATTTTTCAGAAATCCATGCTGACTATTGGTGATCACAGCATTCCTTTCTAGGTGCTCACAGACTGTTTGCTTAATGATCTGCTCCAGAATCTTCCCTGGTATTGATGTCAGACTGACTGGGCGATAATTATTTGGGTCCTCTCTTTTCCCCTTTTTGAAAATAGGGACAACATTTGCCCTCCTCCAGTCTGCCGGGACTTCGCCTGTTCTCCAGGAATTCTCAAAGATGACTGCCAGTGGTTCTGAGATCACATCTGCCAGTTCTTTTAATACTCTTGGATGCAGTTCATCTGGCCCTGGAGACTTGAATACATCTAAACTAGCCAAGTATTCTTGTACTATCTCCTTAGTTATTCTGGGCTGTGTTTCCTTTGCTGAATCATTTGCTCCAAATTCTTCAGGCCGGGCATTGTTTTCTTTATCGGAGAAGACTGAGGCAAAGAAAGCATTGAGGAGTTCAGCCCTTTCTGTGTCCCCTGTTTGCATTTCACCATCTTCTCCTCTGAGTGACCCCACTGTTTCTTCGTTCTTCCTTTTGCTACGAACATACCCATAAAAGCCTTTTTTGTTGCTTTTAACCTCTCTAGCCAGCCTGAGTTCATTCTGTGCTTTAGCTTTTCTGACTTTGTGTCTACACGTGCTGGCTATTTGTTTGAATTCCTCTTTGGTGGTTTCCCCCCTTTTCCATTTTTTGTACACATCCTTTTTTAATCTTAACTCAGTTAAAAGTTCTTTAGATAGCCACCCTGGCTTCTTTAGGCACCTTCCATGTTTCCGTCTCATTGGTATTGCCTGATGTTGTGCTTTTACTATCTCCCTCTTAACAAACTCCCAGCCATCATGAACTCCCTTTCCTTTTAGTATTACTGTCCATGGGATCTCACCCAGCACTTCCCTAAGTTTAATGAAGTCGGCTTTCTTAAAGTCAAGAAATTGAGTCCTAGTATGCTTGGCTGCTCCTTTCCGCTGTATAGTAAACTTCAGAAGAGCATGATCACTCGCGCCTAATGATCCTTCCACTTCTACCCCACTAACCAGGTCATCAACATTGGTTAGGACCAGATCTAAAATGGCTGTTCCTCTTGTTGCTTCTCCCACTTTCTGGACAATGAAGTTGTCTGCAAGGCCAGTGAGGAATCTGTTTGACCTTATGCTCTTGGCTGAGTTTGACATCCAACAAATATCCAGGTAATTGAAGTCCCCCATTACTACTATCTCCCTTCCTTTTGCATGCTTGGCCATCTGTTCCAGGAAGGCATCATCTATGTCCTCCATTTGGCTTGGGGATCTATAGTAAACTCCCACAATGAGATCTCTGTTATTCTTCTCTCCCTTAATTTTGACCCAAATGCTCTCACTTTGGCTTTGAGGTTCTAAATCTTGGATCTCTTCACAGGTATACACATCCCTGACATATAACGCCACTCCTCCTCCTTTCTTATCTGGTCTGTTTCTCTGAAATAGATTGTATCCCCCCATTATTACATTCCAATCCCACCAGGTTTCAGTGATGCCTATTATGTCATATTTAGTTTGCTGTACCAAGAGCTCAAGCTCATCTTGTTTATTTCCCATGCTTTGCGCATTAGTGTACAGACATTGAAGTCCATTAATCATTCCCCCGTGTCTCTTATTTAAGGATTTTTTCCTCCCACCACTAGGTCTGCGTGCTGTTTGCTCCATTTGGTCTATGACATTTGGATGATCATCTTCATCAATTGATAGACTCCTACCTTCAGGAGCACTGTCTCCCTCCCCCACATTAGTCAGTTTAAAGCCCTCCTGATGAGGTTTCTGAGATTTTTGGCAAAAACATTTCTCCCAACCGTTGTGAGGTGCAGCCCATCGCTTGCCAGAAGTCCATTTTCAAGAAACTGCAGTCCGTGATCTAAGAATCCAAACCGTTCCTGTTTACACCATTTGCGAAGCCAGCTGTTCACTTCCACTATTTTTTCCTCTCTCCCTGGGCCACGTCGTTCAACTGGGAGGACAGATGAGATGACAATTTGTGCATTTAGTTGCTTCAATTTCCTGCCGAGAGCCTCGTAGTCTCTTTTGATCTTCTGGAGGCTATTGCTTGCAGTGTCATTGGTTCCCACATGAACCAAGAGGAAGGGGTATTCGTCAGTGGGTTTTATGATTCCTTGCAGTCGTTCAGTTACATCTTGGATCTTAGCCCCGGGGAGACAGCACACTTCCCGAGACATCTTGTCAGGCCCACAGATCACTGCTTCTGTTCCCCTCAGTAGGGAATCCCCTATCACCACTACACACCTCCTCTTAGGTTTGGTCGGGGTTCTTCCGTGAGCTGTCCGTTCCAAGGTCGCCTGCACATTCCCTGAGGACTGACTTTGCTGCTCGTCTTCATATACCTGATCGACTGTAATGAGGGAGAGATCCTCAAATGGAGTCTGCTCTTCGTCTTCCATGCTAGGGGAGAGGACCTCAAAGCGATTGTGTATTTCTAAACAATCAGAGCGAACCCTGGGCCTCCTACTTCTTTGAGTCACGTTTTTCCATATATCTGGCTCCTGTGTTGGTGAACTAGCCTCCTTCTCAGGGGAGTCCCCTGTCTCCTCCTTGGTGGAGACGGTGTGCTCTGTTGCTTCCAAGAAGAGCTCCAGCTCTCTAATTCTTTGGAGCGTAGCTACACGTTCCTCCAGTTGCTGGACTTTGTCTTTTAAGAGGGCAATCAACATGCAATTGCTGCAGGTAAAGCTGCCTGCAACCTTTGGCAAGATGGCAAACATTGCGCAGGAACTGCAGGCGACTGCAGCTGTTCCCTCCCCCTCCATCCTGAGAACGTGTCGTTGGGGGTGGCTACAGCGGCCCTCCATCATAAAAAGCGTGAAGACAGGACAAATAACTCCCCCCACAAGAAAAAAAACCTAGGTCTCCCCCAACAAACGTTTGAGACTAGCTCCCCTAAATCTAAAAGATGGATCAAACTAGGTCTGATAAGCTCCTCCCACAGCTAATCCCCTGCCTCAACAGAAACCCTGCCCCCTCTGACCTTTGCACAGGGAGAACAGCTAATCAGCCACAAAGAAACACACACACACAAGAAAACCTTTTTTGCTCCTTCAACTGCTGCCCTGCTAGGTCTGATAAGCTCCTCCCACAGCTAATCCCCTGCCTCAACAGAAACCCTGCCCCCTCTGACCTTTGCACAGGGAGAACAGCTAATCAGCCACAAAGAAACACACACACACAAGAAAACCTTTTTTACTTAAACACATCCACCCCATATAAATATGACCAAATTAACCTGCTATAGGAGAATGGTCAAAACAAATTTATTGCACGATGCTCACTATTTACCATGGTTTACATTTTCTAAAATATTCTTAAGCTGTGCAAACTAGCACTTTGGGAAGGCCAAGTCACTCACTGACCCATTCTTATCCAACTCTGACGCTGATCTAACCAGAACATATATTTGTGCACCTGGAATTTGTATTTGGAGTGCCTGAATGTACAAAAAAAGTCTAAAGAAATGACTACCTTTTAGATTTTTGAAATGCATGTACAAATCGGTTAAAGGCAAACAGGACTGAGTCCCAAGAGCTTATCCAATTGCATTTGCTATTGCTGTTAACAAAATTATATTTGCTTCAAACCTTAAATGTTTTGTTGCTCAGTGTCAGGAGTGAATTAATAGTGATTCAATATGACTGTAGTCTGCCTAAGCTTCCTACAAGTTGGACTCTGTTCAGGATGTCTGGAATTAGTCATTAAAAATACAGAAGAAGAACGTGAAAGCAGTAGTGCCAGTTTGGGCCCTATAGAATGGAGGCTGCAAAAATAAGTGTTACCAAGAGTCAGGGAGTTTAACGTTGCAAAATACTTGTGTGCCTCCCTTGAGAGACACTCAAGAAAAATATATGTCTTAAGCTCGGTCTCCTAAATCCTTTAACACTTCTAAAACTCTTTGAGTGGCAACTGAAGCCTATTTGGAATTAGGTCTTTGAAATGTATATAGGACTAGCAGGCTTACAGTGAGACACACCATTGGCCTATTTAACTCGGTATTGTCCACACTCACTGGCTGCAGCTTTCCAGGGTTTCAGGCAAGGGACATTCCCAGCTATACCTTCTGCATGCAAAACATGAGCACTACTACTAAGATATGGCCTTTCTGCTTAAAGTTTAATTGATTTGGGATAAAGAAGATCTCTTCCTGCAGATTAGAATCCTGATAATTATGTTTTCTTTTGTACTTTGCTGACTTACTCAAGCCATTCAGACTAGTTTAAGTAGACTGTTTCCTTACACGCAGGCACCTCTAACATTTTGACCATTTTCTGTAGTCAAATTAACATCCAGTGAAATAAAGAAAAGAACAAAGAAGGCAGTGGCTACAGTCTTAAGCATGCTTGCCAGACGCATCTTCCACTGGAGCTATTGGTACATTCTGCTGAACAGCAAGGTTTAGGCTCAACATATTAAGTTAGATCCCTGAGTGCATTTTAAAGAGCCCAAATGCTGTTGCCCATCCAATTTGAGAGGTGGAATTTTCAGCACAGAGCATGAGAGTTACAATGGCAGTGCCATTTTTTACATGCAATTTGTTCCAATGTATACCTACAGGTCTTTCCAAATGCTTCCACATCTCTGCATTGCTCCATATGATCGTTTCTGCAAGCGAATGGCACTAAGTGACCTGGTTCGTCTACAGTACACTGGAGAACTTCTACTTGTGTTGTGTTAGCTTTCCCCTTGCAAGGGCGCAATTTCAACTGAACAATCCCTTAGGTGTGTTCTTTGATGAAACACTTTTGTGGTACTCTGCACCTGTGTGGTGGCTCTGCATCTTCTAAGCATGCTGATGCTGAACTGATGCCAAATCAACCTGCTGACGTAGTCCTAAGGACTATGAGCTGAGATGAATTGAATTGAATTACACATATGGAAAGGCAGCGCATGCCACTACAGCAGGGTTGCGCAGGCACTGCTGAACAGACGACTGGCATTGCCTGTAAAGTCCTGTGCTAAAAAGGGCCACCTGATGACACTGTGATGTTAGGTGATTGACAGATGAGTAGCCCCACCCATCTGTCATAGTTGGCTTGCATGAGTAGGTGGAAGAATGATCTGGCCCAGTGGCCAGATCCTGTTCCCTACCTCTGCACTACAGATCCAAAAAGGCTTATGGCAGATCTGTCTGGCAAGACTATCCTACATGTGGATTTCAGCAGATGCCTTCTATCTCTTTTGTGAAATAACCCAGTTGCCTGAGCTAGGAATGCAGCCACACGGACCGGAAGGAGCAGTGATAAATGGCAGCGTATCAAACTGGGGTTAGGTGTCCAGGGAAGAGCTGCAGGAAAAGACTTTAGGCCTGGATTTATTTACCATCACCATCATTAATAATAATCTGGACTCTAAACTGGTCAGGCCAATGACATCTGGAGATGACATCACAAGGGGGAGCTGGTGAACAAGTCAGCGAGGAGATGAAAAGTAATCAGGAGGGGCCCATGCGGAAGGGAAACAAAGGCAGGCGAATTCGAGAGCGGGACATCTCAGCATCTGTGCAACTGGGTGGGGGAGAGAGCATGTGCAGGGGAGCACAGCACAGCTCTCTCAAGGACCGACAAGATCAGTACAAATTTTTCAGGGGGTACTCAATGTATGCACTATCGGCACTTCTTTTTTTTAGTTGTTAAAAAGTGCAGCACTTACTGTAACAACTTTATGGTGAGTACCAGCACCTGTTTTCTAGGGGCGAAACCACTGGACAGCATAATAATAATAATAATAATAATAATAATAATAATAATAATAATTTATACCCCGCCCATCTGGCTGGGTTTCCCCAGCCACTCTGGGTGGCTTCCAACAAAATACTAAAATACAATAACCTATTAAACATTAAAAGCTTCCCTAAACAGGGCTGCCTTTAGATGTCTTCTAAAAGTTTGTTAGTTATTTTTCTCTTTGACATCTGGTGCGAGGGCGTTCCACAGGACGGGTGCCACTACCAAGAAGGCCCTCTGCCTGGTTCCCTGTAACTTGGCTTCTTGCAGTGAGGGAACCGCCAGAAGGCCCTCGGCGATGGACCTCAGTGTCCGGGCAGAACGATGGAGGTGGAGACGCTCCTTCAGGTATACTGGACTGAGGCTGTTTAGGCATTTGAACTGGCCTCTCAGGTTCCAACTTGTTTATGGGAGGCATTACCCATGAAATAAAACGTAAATACTTTTGAACTCGCCTCTCTGGTACTTGGGTACTTGCATCTACTTAGCCAGAGAAAAAGAAGAGCCACTAAACAGAAACCAGGGACAAAACAACTTAATCCTATTTCTGGTTTTGTTGACTGCCCCGATTAATCAGAACTGGAGGCTGAAAGCTGTTGCTTAGACTAGGCATAGTTGGGACCAGGACTGTGGACTCAACTTTTGCTTTCTAATAGAGCCCTGTAAATTCAGGAACACAGCACAACTGAACATGTGCTCAGTATCAGAGCTGAGCTCACAGTACTTTTGCACAAAAATTTGCTTTGAATTCTGTTCTTCCTGTTGTGACACCTGTATGCACATTTAAAATAGCAGCTTCCCAGATGCTGTGGTTGAGCTAAAAATGTGACAGCCTAATTACTAGAGATCAGAACAAGACACCCAGACCCTGTTCTGCTCACCTGTCCTGCTGCTATTAAGTTGGGGTGGGGGGGAGTGAATCAGCTGCAAGCACAGCTCTCATAGTTCTGCCCTGATTTTTAAAAGTGCAGCATTAAGCAAGGTCTGTCTCATGACTAATTCTAAGAGACCAGAAGAGAGATGAAGAAACGGCCTCAATAGGTTGGTCCTATTCGACACAGGTCACATGTGTGGCGTCTCCTTAGGGGAACCTGTGGCCCCCCAAATGTTATAGGGACTATGACCTCCATTACCCCTAACCATTGGCCATGCTGGCTGGGGCTGATGGGAACTGAAGTTCAGCGACACATAGCCACAGCGCCATAGGTGGAGAGATAAGACAATCACACAACCCTACTTCACATTTTAAGCTAGGGAGTGGCAGATGAATTGCATTCACATTACCTGTAGGACCAAGGAGAGACGCTGTTGAGGTTGATAGGGAGCCGGTATACCTTGTCCGCAGCTGATCTGCCCCCTGCTGGACAACTGGTATTGTGATCTTTTTCCAGAGGCTCCAGCTGCAAGGTGTGATGGAAAGCGCTGAGCATCCCTGCTGTGAGTCGCCCGTACAGCTGCTCCAGAAGCTCTTCAGGCCGGTCAGCGCAGGTTCGAGCACGCAGTGGGCGCTTGCTTACCTTGAAAGTCTCTAATCCAGGGTAAGGGAGTCCACACAAGAGAAGGCAGGCAAGCACCCATACCTATAATGCACAGGAAATGAAAACATATAAAGGATGCTTTTCTAGGTGTTTGCTTCCCCGACACTTCCACATCTGAAGGAGGATAACAGGTACACCAGTTTTAGTTCGCAAGAGAGATTTGCAATGGAATCCTACACATCTATTCAAAAGTAAGCCCTATCAAGTTAAATTGGACATAATCCAAGAATAGGCATAGCCAGGATTTAAGTTAGGGAGGAAGGACACCCACCTGCCATCATCCTCTGTCTGGCTCTGTCTAGCAGATTTGGAATGAAATGTCTCAACAACTGTTGTTTTAAATTGCTTTATTTTGACCCCAAGTGCTCAGAAAAATCTGTCAAAATCTTTCTACAATTTCTACTTATTTAAGTATTTTTATTTATTTACTTGACCCCCCCCTCAAGCAGGTACACATATAAAGATTAACTTTAACGAGCTAGCCTAAAATTGGTAAATCATTTTTGATAGGAACTTAGATCTGTGCATATAAACTCATCAAACAGATAAATCAGCATCCAGAATTCAGTTTTGAGATTGATGATACCCATCCTTCAAACAGGTGGTGAGAGGAAAGCGCAGGGGGGCATGGATCCCTAGATGCACAGTCTCAGGGTGATCAATGTGGGGTTTAGAACTTCTGAGCAAATAGGATCTAATCCAGCAAAAGGATTTAATCTTTGGTAGGTTCTCGAGTAAAACTGTTTATTTCACATTAGGAATCCTTTTCCCAAGCAAGAAAGACATCATTCTGTCAGCTAAGTAGGTGCCATTGGCAGAGGATGCCCAAGTATAGAAATCCACGGCGCCCCAGTAAACCTGCACAATATCACACCTCGCTCCGCTCTCCTAATCCTTGCGTCTGTTAAATAACTACAGGTCGGGAGCCTCACTCCTCGCAGTTGCAACGCTTGGTCATAGAACTTCGAGAGCTGGAAAGGATCCCACAAGGGCCATCTAGTCCAGCCCCACCTCCTTGCAATGCAGGTTGTTACAGCGCCAGCCCAACAGCGTCCTCAGCCCTGGTTTGCGGGGCGGCAGTGCGAACGATTCTCCCGCTGCGCAACCGCGCATCCCAGCCGCGCTCCCTTTCGCGAGCATCTCAGCTGGCAAGAGGTAACTCTCTGCCCAGGTCACGCTTCCCATTCGGACCGAATTTAAAAGCTGCTTCGAATTTATTCTTTTCATCATCATCATCATCATCATCATCATCATCATCATCATCATCATTATTATTATTATTATTATTATTATTATTATTATTATTATTATTATTATTATTATTATTATTATTATTATTTCTTCTCCCTGTCCCGGGGAATCCTCAACCCAGTGACGCCCACCGGCTCTGAGGAAAAGCACCCCGCGCGCCCCTTGGGAAGAGCTCCGCCGCCTCAGCGCGCGCCTTTCAACCAAATCCGCGCCAAGCCTTCCAGCCCCGCCGGCAGAAGCAGCTTGCAGCAGCAGCCGCCGCCGCCTTAGCAAAGGAATTGGAGCGACGGCAAGCAGGCGGGAAGTTTGCGCCGAGGTTCCGCGGCGTCGCGCGCGTCTCCCCGCTCCCTGCGCACTCCTTACCTTGGCCGTCTGCATGGTGGGGACGCGCGCGCGCCGGGACCCGGAGCCCGGCCAGGCGCGCGAGGAGCCTCTGGGAAGCGTCGGCGCGTGAAGCGCTTGCTGATGGCCTTGGCTCTCGCGGTGGGGGGGGGGGGAGCGGGCGGCGAGAGGAAAAGTTGGAAGAGTGCCCCGCTTCGCACTGCGTCGCCCCGGCCTGCCGGTGCCAAAATCATTTTCAGCCCCGGCCGAGAGGGGCTGCTTCGTGAAGGTTGTTTTTTTTTTCTCCTTCGCTGGGGTGTGACTTGAGCTAGCGGGAGGCAGGGGGAGGTTCTCCTGGCCGGCGAAGAGTTTTGCCGCGCTTGCTGAGGAGGAGGAAAGCAGGGGCAGCAGGCCTCCTCGGGGTCCGCTGACCTGGGCCAGAGGCCTAACGATCCTGCAAAAGTCAATGATCTAATCTCCCCACTGTAGCTCTTCTTTGATACCCCTCAACAATGCACTTGCAAATCAGCTGTCGCGCGAAACCATTCTGTGTCCCAATCAGCAGAGAATTCAATGGGAAAATCGTAAGATGCAGCACGCTGTGTAAAAAGAATGTCAACGCCACGATTCCCAAGCAAGGGATCCTCGTAGGCTTTCATGGCGTTGTTGTTGTTTAGTCGTGTCCGACTCTTCGTGACTCCATGGACCAGAGCACACCAGGCACTCCTGTCTTCCACTGCCTCCTGCAGTTTGGTCAAACTCATGCTGGTAGCTTTGAGAACACTGTCCAACCATCTTGTCCTCTGTCGTCCCCTTCTCCTTGTGCCCTCCATCTTTCCCAACATCAGGGTCTCTTCCAGGGAGTCTTCTCTTCTCATGAGGTGGCCAAAGTATTGGAGCCTCAGCTTCACGATCTGTCTTTCCAGTGAGCACTCAGGGCTGATTTCCTTCAGAATGGAGAGGTTTGACCTTCTTGCAGTCCATGGGACTCTCAAGAGTCTCCTCCAGCACCAGAATTCAAAAGCATCAATTCTTCGGCCATCAGCCTTTATGGTCCAGCTCTCACTTCCATACATCACTACTGGGAAAACCATAGCTTTAACTATATGAACCTTTGTCGGCAAGGTGATGTCTCTGCTTTTTAAGATGCTGTCTAGGTTTGTCATTGCTTTTCTCCCAAGAAGCAGGCGTCTTTTAATTTCGTGACTACTGTCACCATTTGCAGTGATCATGGAGCCCAAGAAAGTAAAATCTCTCACTGCCTCCGTTTCTTCCCCTTCTATTTGCCAGGAGGTGATGGGCCCAGTGGCTATGATCTTCGTTTTTTTGATGTTGAGCTTCAGACCATATTTTGCGCTTTCCTCTTTCACCCTCATTAAAAGGTTCTTTAATTCCTCCTCACTTTCTGGCATCAATAAAGTGTATGCCTTCTCAAAGCCTCCATCGAAACACAGGCTACTAACATCTTTTTCTGTGGGCGGTTCACAAAAAGTAAGGTCCTGAATGTGAATTCTAGGTGTTTTGATTCTACTAGATCCAGCTTGCTAGAGCCATCTGTTTTAATTTTACAAAATTCCACTGATTACTTACTGTTGAGCCTAAGCAACACTTGAATTATGAGGGTGTTGGGGCATAATGAAACCCACTCCAACACCTCCCAATTTTAGCCAAATTGCAGGTCTGATGAAAATGGGGCCCAGGTGGATCTCCCCTCCTGTAATTCAAATATTATGTATGGGCAGAGCCCTACAAATATCCTCGAGATTCATGCCAAAGATGATCTCTCGAGATGCATCAATAAGCCTTTCTTACTAGAGCATGATTGCAATAACTTCTCAGAATTGAACACAAAGCTGATTTCTACCAAGTTGGTCTATCTTGTCTGGTAATGTCAATTATATTAAGGCATGGTCTTTCAAGATCTCAGGAGGTACCTGGCATTTTGAACTAGAGCCCTTGAAACATGAATATTCTATCATTTAACTGTTGTTCTTCTGATTCACTTAATTAAGAGAAATAAAGCCAGTTTTGATAAATAAGCATTAGTAAGCATTCCACCTTTCTGTGGAAGCATTCCGCAGGCCGGAATGAGAAGGCGATTGGGCCGCATCCAGCCCCCGGGCCTTAGGTTGCCCACCCCTGAGTTAGATGCCTCTATTTTATATGCAAATTTCCGGTAGTGGCACCCTCCATGTAGAACATGTAGAACTCCATGTAGAACATGCCAAGGAGATAAAGAGCTATACAACTTTTAGAAGACATCTGAAGGCAGCCCTGTTTCGGGAAGTTTTTAATGTTTGATTATGTTTTTATATATGCTGTAAGCCGCCCAGAGTGGCTGGGGGAAACCCAGCCAGATGGGCGGGGTATAAATAATAAAATCATTTTCAAAATGACAACAGTGCTGTCATTGAAAAAAACACGTAGAGAGGCTGTGTTTATGTTACCTATTATTAGATTTATTTACCTTAACTTCCCGGGGTAGGTTACAACTATAAGTGTTGCTTTGGGGTGTGCTTCATTCCCTGTCTACAAAATATAATTAATTTATGAATTGAGTGAGAGAGACAGTTTGGAGAACAGCAGTTTAATTTATCCTAATTTTGCTCCTTTCTTGTTCAAAACAATATATGTGAGTTATCCCTCGCAAAAAAACCCCTCAGATTATTTAAACAAAAGCATTTGGGGGATTTCCACTATAGTGTATCTTTCTAACTTTCTGCCTTTTACAAATAAATATGACAGAAATGCAGAAAGGAAAACAAGGGGCCTCTGCAAGCTGAAAGGGTTTTTGTTAGCTTACAGGAGAAGCAAATGCATAATTTATGATTCCCCTGAGATTTCTTGAGCTGGATCTGACTCTAGCACATTTTTCTGCTATGGCTAAAGGACTGCTCTACTATGCACAGGAAAAAATGTGTAGGAGTTTTTACATCATGGTATGTCAAAAGTCATGATTCCGTTAACTGGAAAAAAGCGAAGAGCTGAAACACTACCTTTGGAGTCAGTTAACAACATGCTTTTCAAAACTATTCTTATGGAAATTTGTGCAATAATAATTACTTCAATTTCTTTAATTCCCATTATCTCAGTGCTGGTGAGTGGCATAACAACCTTATTACTGGGGACCTGCAGTATTCTGTAGTACTCTCACAGGTATGGAGAGAACTATGAAACAAAGACTACTTGATGGATATGGAAAAGCATATGGAAAATTCAGTCCAGCAACTATCAGGTGAAGCCCGCTAGGTCTAAGGGAAATATTTGGTTGTAGCTAGTATGGCACAAATAAATTCACCCAATAACACAGGAGACCTGCAAATGAGCAGATAAGAACTTACTGTGTGTTAGGATTCACCAATCAACCGACCCATCAAATACTGTCAAATAAAGTATTGTTAGGGGAACAAAAATGTTACGTATAAAAGCTGTCTCAAAAACAAATGAGATAGCTGTTATTGTGAAATGATTGTGTTTTGAAAAATGGACTGAATTGCTTATGATGTTTCCCCCCCACCCTTTCTCCTAATGAAGTAAAAGTAGTAGACATTGCCCCCCCTCCATTTTACCTTTCCAATAAACCTGTGAGGTAGTTTGGCTGAGAGTCTTTGACAGGCCCAGCATTGCCTAGCTAGTTTCAGAGCCGAGTAAGGATTTGAACCTTGGAATATTCGATAATACTGGACTTTAGTCAATTGACTAATGTCCCAACAGCAGGTGATGCCAGCATGGAAACATCTGGCACATTCATTTTCCTTCTGCTTCAAGAACTGATTGGAATTGCAACAGAGAATTCCACTCTAAGATCCTAATACACTGCGCCATGAAATCCAGACATGAACAATGCAATTAAGTACTTTTAAGGTAAATTGGATCTTCGGAGGCGATGATAAATCGTTGAAAACTTCTCACAATGAAGTGCAAGAGGAAAGTCAACACACTGCCCTCCAGAAGTTACTGCACTACAACCTCCGCCATCGCTGACAGTCGGCCATGTTGACTGAGGCTGATGGGAATTGTAGTCCAACACTTTCTGGAGGGCACCACGTTGTCTACCCTTGTATTGGAACCTCAGAGCTGCAAGCCTGGCAAGTGGTGGCACCTTCCATCGCATTGACAACAGCGGAAATTAACTTGGTTTCCTGCAGTCACTACAAAATTCCCTTACGCAAGGACGATATTAAAGGCAAAAAGTTTTCCTTCAAAATAAAAATGACTTGGGTGTATACAATTGCACATCATGTAGACAAAGTGGATAAAATTTTTGCTCCCTCTCTATAATACTAGAGCCTGGGCTAACCAATAAAGCTGAGTGTGTTGGATACTTTAGAGCAGATAAAGAAAGTACTTCTTCACAGAGCGTATAGTTAAACTATGGAATTTGCTCCCATAAAATGAATAATCAAATTAGGGGTTTAGGAGATTTCATGTGGATACTAGTTAGATCAGGGGTCAGCAACCTTCTTCAGCCGTGGGCCGGTCTGCTGTCCCTTAGAACATGTGGTGGGCCGGACTATTTTTTTTTGGGGGGGGGGGGAGAATGAAAGAATTCCTATGCCCCACAAATAACCCAAAGATGCATTTTAAATAAAAGGACACATTCTACTCATGTAAAAACACACTGATTCCTGGACCATCCGCAGGCTGGAATGAGAAGGCGATTGGGCCGCATCTGGCCCCCGGGCCTTAGGTTGCCTACCCCTGAGTTAGATGCCTCTATTTTCAGGGTCAGAGAGAGCATGCTGGGGAACAGGAGTAGGAGAAGATTACTACATTCAGGCCTTGCATGTAGGCTTCCCAAAGAGAGCTGGCTGGCTTGTCTAGATAGTCCTTTGTTCTAATCTAGAAGTGTCCTTCTGTTCTTATTTCCATAATGCTCACTATATGTTGTCCTGCCAGATCTTTACCTAATCTTCCCAAATACTCAGAAAAGACTACTCCCTCATGGGATAATCTGCATGAGTAACAAAGGAACATTCAGATCGTGCTCTATAAAAACAGTTTACTCAAAATTCACAGTTCATATATACATTGCTTAAATAAACATAAGAACTTCACAACCTTATCAAAACCTGTAAGAAACATTTCTCCTTTTTTTCCTTTCAAAGCTTTTAAGGTTACTATACTGGGCTACAGGTTATTCTGGAAGCAAATCATCTCCCAGTTCTTCATCAGCAAATTCATCTTCATCTATTTTTTTCCTCAGTGCAGTTTTTGGTCTCTCAGCCTGTGGTCCAAGTGGGTCAATATAGGAAGCATCTAAATTTAAAAAAAGAAGTAGAAACACATTTTTTACAAAGAAAAGCAACACAGTCTCTAACTTTTAATAATTGCATGAGAAAAAGGGTGCCTTCTGACAGTCAGCATTTTGTTTCAAAGGAAGCTATTAGAAACATCAGTTACCTATTTCTTTATTACCACTGCTTTCATAGGGCTCATATGTTCCTGGCAAAGCTTTCAGTTTAGCACTCAGACGCTCCCCTTTATGCGTGATGCTACCAGGATCTGACAGAAGGGAGAGAATATTAGACAAAATATTACACCATAAAGGCACGTATGAGAGACCAAAGATTATGTGTTTCTGTTTGATATAAAACAAAATAAAAACAGTATTTAAAGCATTCCACATATGGTTCAGATGTAACAATCTTGGGCTGCTAAATCAGTTTCCGATTTATTGGTTTAATCCTTGCTTACGATATGAAAACACAAGCAAATACCAATTCTTAAGTGTGAACTCAGAAATCCTTACATCCACCACTGTGAGTAGGTCTCGGTACTGATCACATCTTGAGTTGGACCACAGTTTTCTTGACTCAGTACCAGTACACTGGCTCTATCTTAACAAATTAAAGTACATCAGGATTCTTAGTAGTGTTATTTAGGTATCACCTCCTTTCACATGTTCTACCCCATTCCCTGCAATTCTCCAATGCTCCTTTGATCCACATCTCCCTCTCCAGAGAGAGAATGCAGACAGCAGGATTATAATAATAATAATAATAATAATAATTTATTATTTATACCCCGCCCATCTGGCTGGGCCTCCCCAGCCACTCTGGGCGGCTTCCATAAAAACCAAAAATAAAGTAAAATGTCACACGTTAAAAACTTCCCTGAACAGGGCTGCCTTAAGATGTCTCCTGAATGTCAGATAGTTGTTTATCGCTTTGACATCTGCTGGAAGGGCGTTCCACAGGGCGGGCGCCACTACCGAGAAGGCCCTCTGCCTGGTTCCCTGTAGCTTTGCTTCTCGCAGTGAGGGAACCGCCAGAAGGCCCTCGGTGCTGGACCTCAGTGTCCGGGTAGAACGATGGAGGTGGAGACGCTCCTTCAGGTATACTGGACCGAGGCCGTTTAGGGCTTTAAAGGTCAACACCAACACTTTGAATTGTGCTCGGAAACGTACTGGGAGCCAATGCAGGTCTTTCAAGACCGGTGTTATATGGTCTCGGCGGCCGCTCCCAGTCACCAGTCTAGCTGCCGCATTCTGGATTAGTTGTAGTTTCCGCGTCACCTTCAAAGGTAGCCCCACGTAGAGCGCATTGCAGTAGTCCAAGCGGGAGATAACCAGAGCATGCACCACTCTGGCGAGACAGTCCGCAGGCAGATAGGGTCTCAGCCTACGTACCAGATGGAGCTGGTAAACAGCTGCCCTGGACACAGATTTGACCTGTGCCTCCATGGACAGCTGTGAGTCCAAAATGACTCCCAGGCTGCGCACCTGGTCCTTCAGGGGCACAGTTACCCCATTCAGGACCAGGGAATCCTCCACACCTGCCCGCCTCCTGTCCCCCAAAAACAGTACTTCTGTCTTGTCAGGATTCAACCTCAATCTGTTAGCCGCCATCCATCCTCCAACCGCCTCCAGACACTCACACAGGACCTTCACCGCCTTCACTGGTTCTGATTTAAAAGAGAGGTAGAGCTGGGTGTCATCCGCATACTGATGAACACCCAGCCCAAACCTCCTGATGATCTCTCCCAGCGGCTTCATATAGATGTTAAAAAGCATGGGGGAGAGGACAGAACCCTGAGGCACCCCACAAGTGAGGGCCCAAGGGTCTGAACACTCATCCCCCACCACCACTTTCTGAACACGGCCCAGGAGGAAGGAGCGGAACCACTGTATAACAGTGCCCCCAGCTCCCAGCCCCTCAAGACGGTCCAGAAGGATGCTATGGTCGATGGTATCAAACGCCGCTGAGAGATCCAGCAGAACTAGGAAACAGCTCTCACCTTTGTCCCTAGCCCGCCGGAGATCATCAACCAGTGCGACCAAGGCAGTTTCAGTCCCATGATGAGGCCTGAATCCCGACTGGAAGGGATTAATAAATGGAATCACATTTTCTTTGCTTTCAGAAACCTTAAATATGGCAGCATATGAGCAGCACTTACCACCACCACCGCTGCCTTCTCTGCGTGCCCGGGCACTGCCATCTCTGCCAGACTTGACACGCTAGGGAGGAGAGGAAGAAAGAGACAGAAGTGCTCTTTAATATTATCACCAATCATTTCTATTACTTTTAACATACAAGGTATACCTCACACTTCTGCTGGATAGCGAGGCCATTTGGTGAGCATCATGACTGAGTGGGGATTTGTTGCAGGTTCAACACACTATATTTGTGTCTAAAAATGTAGTAGAAACACTTGACAACTGGGAAACACTGGCCTTTGAACGCTCCAATTGGAGAACAGCCTTTATCAAAGGTGTCATGGGCTTTGAAGACACTCAAACTCAGGACAAAAGGGAGAAACATACTAAGAGGAAGGCACGTTTGGCAAACCCTCGCTGCGATCAACTCCCTCCTGAAAACCTATGTCCCCGCTGTGGAAGGACGTGTGGATCCAGAATTGGCTTCCACAGTCACTTACAGACTCACTGTTTAAACCATGTTTATGGAAGACAATCTTACTTGGCTACAAGTGATCACCGAAGAAGATTCGTGTGTAACGCTAATACCAGTTTTTACTCTGTGTACTGGAACGAATTCTAAACTTCTCAGACCATCTTGGACCAAGACAGCTAAATATGCAAATAAACAAACCAAACACTCAGTCAACTGTACTTCCCTGGCTTCCTACTCAGGGTCTGATGGGTTCCACATGCTGGAAAGCTTTCCAGTCCAACACTCTGGTGAAATGAATGAGAATCATACAAGAGCACCATCATCGTCTTGCGGTATCCCCATTATTTCTGTGAAGCAAGTGGAAAAGAACTTCCCAGTGGAAAGCTTACCCTAAAGCTGAAACCCTAAGCATATCTCAAGAAGGGCTACTGTGCTCATTTGGCCTGCAAGGCTATTCCATCCCAAGGTGGCATTGGGGAGGGCCACAGCTCAGTGGTAGGGCATCTTCTTTACATGCAGAAGGTTCCAAGTCCCCAACATCTCTGGGTAGGACTGGGAGAGACTCCTGCCTGAAACCCTGGAGAGTCACTTGTTACAATATTGAAGCAATGCAGCCGCGAGCTGCTGGTAGCTTGAAAACAAAACATAATGGGAATGTTGGGACTGTTCCGTGGGAAACAGAGGGACAGTCAATTCACAGTGCAGAGGGCACCGGAATTAGCTCAGAGTGTAATATGAGCTGAACAGGAAGTGTCTGATCTCTCTCGACTGCAGGAGTATGAAGAGAGCAGTCATGTTATCTGTAACGCTGCAAAGACAGAAATAAAGGCATGTAAATACGTTTCTGTCTATCTCTTTCCCCTGCCCGGGGGGGCAGGAAAGAGGGGGGGTGTTCTTCTCACGCTGAGAAGGATCGCCTATCGCGACCTCTGCCTGGATCTTGCCGGGAAAGCAGACAGGGAGGTCAACAGGAGACCAAGCCGGGTGCCTGGGAGAGTTGCAGTTTCTCCTGATAAAGGCTTGATTTCCGACATCACTGCCAGTCAGTGTAGACAATACTGAGCTGGATGGACCAATGGTCTGACTCAGTATTAGGCAGCTTCCTATATTCAAATTAATGTTGTCTCTTTGTCATCCATCTTTTGTCTCCTTGTGCCTATGTCACTAGATTTCTCCATTCTTGACTGCTGCATATTTAATGACTGGCAGCTATTAGTTTTCTGATTACAGTGGTACCTTGAGTTAAGTACTTAATTCATTCCGGAGGTCCGTTCTTAACCTGAAACTGTTCTTAACCTGAAGCACCACTTTATCTAATGGGGCCTCCCACTGATGCCGCACAATTTCTGTTCTCATCCTAAAGCAAAGTTCTTAACCCGAGGTAATATTTCTGGGTTAGCGGAGTCTGTAACTTGAAGCGTATGTAACCTGAAGCGTATGTAACCCGAGGTACCACTGTACCTATTACTTGTTTATGTCACTTATATCAAACCCCACCTCATAAATTATGTTCCAAGGATGGCTGCCAGAGTAGTAAGAAATAATAAAATCTTTTTTTAAAAAAGAAAAGAAAGCATGAAAATTAAGATGACAAACTAAAACAGCATCGGTGAGATTGTTGGAATGGTTCAGGGGGAAATGAAGCAAGCATTGACCTCAGGCAAGGCAAGCATATCCTGGACAAGGGCCACTTGGACAGGCAGGTAGGGCAGCCCACCTGTGGAGGACGTGACTTCATATGGTCATTGAAAGTTCAAAATGGGACTGCAAAGGAACAATCAGAAGTGTACTTAAGAGTGTGCTCCAATTACATCAGTGATTACTTGAACTTTTCCATGCCTGATGTCCTCTACAGCAGTGTTTCCCAACCTTTCCCCAACCATGTCCCTCTGCCAACCTCGTTTCCTTCCTGTGCCCCCCCCCCTTGGACGTAGCCTGGGTGGCAGCTGCCCCCCAAATAAGTAAAAACCAACACAAATCTGAGGTTCTAACAAAAGTCCTGGCTACGCCTATGCCTCCCCCCATCCTACCAGTAGAAAGGTAGCTATTTAAATGTTTTGTTTGCAAATAGAACATGTTTTATATATAATTTTTATAATTTATACAAAATACAATTACATAAAATGATAGGACCATAATGAAATATTGTTGAAGCAGAAAAGCAGAATCATAGAAGCTGGAAGAGACCCCAAGGGTCATCTTTCTAGTGCAACCCCCTGCAATGTAGGAAACTCAGCTAAATTATCAATGACAGAGTTGATGTTTCAGGTCCTAACACTCTACTATTTATGCAGGATCTATTTACTGAACACAGTCATCACTGAACACAGCAGCCACCAAGTGATGAACATACATATGTGAATCAACTTTATTCCTAAGCAAATCCAAGAAATCAGTAAGATTGCACTTCTAGTTGCCAAGTACATTTACTTCTAGATATAATAAAAATTGCAGTGAAATGGACTTGGCATGTTGTCACTGAATGGCATAATTAAAACACGGTGTTAAAAGTTGCACGTAATAAAAATCTTGAACCTAACAATGCTTGCATAGACTTGGAAGGTGCAGCAAAGGGATTTCAATAAAATCTATGCTATTTTAGATCAGGTTCATATAAAACAGATGATGAAAAATGCCTTATATTACAGTTGGAAGGTTCAGCTGAAAAAATAGCGAAGATATTCTTCAACAGCACTTCAAGAAAACGTCTGCATATTAAAATCTTGTAAATCCAAAATTATTTTATTATTGCAAACTTGTAGGGAACACGTTAAAAAAAATGCCACCCTCCAGGTTTTAATATACTTGGCACTGAATTTAAAAACATTAATTTATTTGTTGGAAAGTGTAAATTCTAAAATGAAAACCGTTAAATATTTATTGGGAATGTGCACTTTCTTGGAATGAGGAAGGTGGTAAGATTTTTTCCAGCTGCATAAATTTTATAATCGCTAATTTTGCTCAAGAAGCACTTTTGAATGTCACGACTGAATGGGATTTTAATTATAAATCCCACTTTTCACAATATGGATTTTGTCAATTGTGCAAAAATCAACATTTGAATTTGCAATCAACAGGTGCACATGGATCCAAGGTTAACCTTTAATTGCTAGCTTGAAAAACAAATCTCACCCCAGCACCAGTGCATATTTTGCAAACCTCTTTTTTAAAAAAAAGATGTGTGGGTATGCATTCATCAAAAATCACAGAATATGTGGTGTTTAAAAAGCTGTTCCTCAGCAACTTCTTGTAAAGAAACTGCTAGGTCAGCTTGATGTAGGAAGCATAAAAACAGGCAGGAAAATTTTCTTTGGCTGTAAGGTCTCTTAGGTCATGAACTTGTAGACAGATGGAAATACCTTTGACTAAATACATGAACAAGTCTACAAAATTTGTGCAGGTGCACAGACTATTAAGTTAATGTTTTCAACTGAAACTATCATACTAAAGCAACAGTTCTGAATGTATGATCCACGCTATCGTAGAATGGCATTAGCAGTATTCAAGAGATGTAATAGAAGCTCTTCCTTAATCCTTCCAAGTACTGTAGCTGTTAGGTACTGAGCAGCAGGGCAGTGTGAGGTACTGCCAAAAGACTTTACAGCCAAAGCCTACACCTAGTGAGCGAGATCCTTTTGTTGTTTATCAATAAGCTGTGTGTGGCTTATTATTTTCAGGGCTCCACCTCCCTCCCCTTTAACAAGTAGCACTTAAGACTGAAAATACAGATACAGAACAAAACGTGAAATCTGCAGAAACACAACAGCTTGTAAAATAAAACACACAGAAAAAATAGCTACAAGATATTCTGGAAGGCCTAGGCAAATAAAAAGGAAAGGCATCAAACTTTTTGTCAGGTGAGGTACTCTGGGGAGGGCATTCCATTATGGAAACCTGCAGAGATGCATTTTCCCTGAAGATTTATCAGCCACTCAGAAAAAACGAAACAAACAAACAAAAAGTCAGTTTAACTTGTTTTGCATGTGAATTGATCTGAGTTTCCAATGGTTGAGAGACAGGGACTGGCCCAAGTGAGTTTAATGGCAAGTGGGGATTTGAACCCTGGTTTCCCAAGTCCTGGTCTGACACTCTAACCACTGCACCACCCCGGCTCTCACACTAAGTATTGCCATTCCTGGCACACTGTATATTGGCTGGTCCTTTTTGTATGCAACTGTTATGGGAGTGGACAATGGGTTACTTATGACAGATGCAGATCAGTTTGCGTCACAGCATAGATGCTGGTGGGCTTATTTTTAATTCCAAAGTACCGTATGTTTCTACTGAGCAAAGATAGATCACTGATCACAGCCTCAGGTAGTCCAGCAAGCGCAGTAAGATGTAGACAATAACTCTGTTCTAAATATTATATTAAGAATTGTCTTTGAAGTGAAATTTTGGTTTGACAGTCCTAGACAGACTAATTACAATCACAAATCTCTAAAAGTTGATATTTTACCACCCGCTTCTTACTTTCCATTGAGGACAGAAAACAGCTGCTTGTTCAGAAGCATAAAAAGTAGCTTTAGAAAGCAAGATACCAAGATTTCTGCAGGTCTTGTGAGCAACATTTGCAATAAAGGAAGAATCAGCCGCACCTCAGCTCCTTATACACATTGCAATTTAAGAGCACTTTCTTTACAAATCTTTGAGAAACAGTGAAATTTAGTTGTTTAACTGACCCAACATACCTGTTCCCTGATTTCTTTCAGTTTTTCCACTCTCTTAAGCTTTGTTGCATACTCTTGGATTTCTTTCAAGCCCATGTCTGTGCAGAGTCGGACCAAAAAGCGTAAACCTAGTGGTATAAAAGTCATACCATTAGTTGCCATTATTGGACTTAAAAGCAGCTGAAAAAATAAGCAGAGCACACAGCCTAGCAACAATAACCGCAATCCAACTGCAATTAAGCCCAGTGATTTCAATGGATTAAGTAGTTTTACTGTGTTGAATTGTGACCACTGTATTTATTGAGTGGCAATATGATTTAGCAAACATGACAGCAGTGTAGTAAAAAAGAGCTATTTTTCTGCTCCAGTGTCTAGTAATGAAGCTGTGAAAAGAAATACATTTAAATAAAAGCAAGCTGGGATTTTGTAAAAATACTTTCCTATATGCAGAATGGTAATACGATAATAAGTTACAGGCCCATAGTTAGATATGGAGGTGGGCAGAAGCCCACGGTGGCAGTTGTAACCCAAAGAAAACAACAAGACAGTCTAATATGTTGAAAAGTAATTTATTAGATCAGTTTTTTAAAAAATTAATGGGCTAACCCTGTTAGTTTGTGGTAGCAAAAGCGACAACAAGCCTTGTGACATCTTAGAATTGAACTTATTTATTCTAGCATAAGCTTTTGTGGCCAGAGTCCATTTCATCAGATGCATGAAAAAGCTGCACAGAATTTTCCAGTGCATTTGAACTCACTGATTAGATGAGTTGATGGGAAGACTGGAGCAAGCAATGGCTAGAATGCTACCCTACAATGCTGAACACTGAGGAAGGATAATTGAATGTATCCAAGGGAGCCAGTGCTCTTTGTATGCAGAATACAGAACATCTTTAATGAGCATACTGAAAGTTAGTTGTTCATAAATTGAATTTACTTAATGTTCATACATGTCAGGAATATCAGCACCTGTTGATCTGCACAAGCCATTTGTTGAAGTCCCAGGTGTGTATCCAACCAGTGCCATCTGCACTATGCCAATGCATGCAATGCACTACAGAGAAGCCCTATATCCAATGATTTTTATGCAAATAGGACTTCCAGATTTCAACATGAGAGATCCAGAAAAGATCCTTTCTCCACATCTTTCCTATTTACTCCAAAGCAGGAAATTCTCAGATGGAGAGGCTCCCTCTGTTTGAAGAGCCCTGGGAAGCCTGTTCGTGCAGGAGCTATGCGCAAACTACAGAGCCATATGAGGGCATGACTGGTGGCTGTGGGTTTATTTTGAGAAGCAACATAAATGGCATTGACCTGCCACAAATGGATCATGATTAGGGCGAGTATTGATACTTTACACATGGGTAGCCAACGTGGTGCCCTCCAGTTGTTGTATGTAGACGAAGACTGCATACACACCATGCGTTTCAAACATATCCCTCCCCCCATCCAAAGATTCCTGGGCACTGTAGTTTGTTAAAGTTGCTGGGAATTGCAGCTATATTAGGAGTAAACTACCATTCCCAAGATCCTTCTTTTGGGGAGGGGGGCAGTGCTTTAAATGTATGCTGTGTCCACAGTCTTCAGCTCCCTAGTCAGTAGGTCAGGGATGACGGGAGTTGAAATCCACAGCATCTGGAGGCCATGCTATTGGCTCCCCTTGCCTTGAGACTATCCAATATAAAAAGTGTGCTTAGGATAAAAGGTGCATCATATCAAACCACTTACATTCCGCGTTTTCAGGAAACTTTCTGTGAATCGCCTTGTAGGTATCAAGAGCTTTTTGGTAGTTACCTGTTAGTGATATAAAACACACAGAGACACTACCATGAGACAGGGCCAAAACTAGGTTTTCTGTCACCCGGGTCAAAGACATTTTGTAGTCATTTTAGGTTCTGTGTAAGGTGAAGAAATGCTTTTTGCAAGTCTAAAGTAGAAAGTGCCCTTCCATTACATTCCTAATGCAGCTGGGCTGACCAGAGCTTGCCAGGGAACTGCCTCTGGCAGGAAAAATGCTCACACACCCCTTACTTTCCTGTGTGTAGATCATGTATAGTCTGTAAAATGACTCAGCCTTAGCTATTTAAACACATTTAAAGTTCTGAAGGGATCATAGAATCGTATAGCTGGAAGGGACCCTAAGGATGATCTAGTCCAACTGATTCTCTTCCTCAGCTTCCTGCCCCACCCTCCACCCCTCCGAAATTTATTTCTCACACAGTAGCAAACCCACAGGTGATCCTATCTTCTTCATTGGGGAGAGCCACGCAGCTTCTCCAGATTTTCCAACTCTCCTTCTCCCTGCATCACATTGTAAATAAGCCTTCTTCAGCTTCATGGGGGAAGGGGAAGGACGGAGCTTGTGGCTGCTGTTCACTTTTTCATCTTTCTCTCCGTCTGAAGCCCAGACATGCTAGGAGGCTGGGAGCCTCAATGGCGTCCCTCTGGAGGCTTCACCCGGGGCAGAAACCCTGGCTAGACCCCCAGCTACACCTCTGCATGAGAAACAGAGGTTCTCCAGCATCCCTTAGCTTGGGCAAGGGGTGGATTGGCTTGCAGGGCTGAGGAAGAGAGAGTCTAATTCTTTCCCATCACAGTGTTCCCCCAACTTAAAAAAAGCAGATTTAGGGGAGCACAACCAGTTTGCCCACGCTGGGCTCTGAGCCAAGAGGGCTCTGCAGGGGTGCCACAACAATGACGAACAATGGAAGATGAGAGACGGGGATTTTGGCACTGCTAAAATTTTAAAGGCCAAAGTCTGTCACTGCTTAAAACTGTCTGATCTGCCAAAGCTGTTATTGGCTGCAGAACGGGAAAATGTGGGTACCCGTCTTCCTCATGCTCTGCAGTTTAGAGTAGCTCTGGAAGGACAATTTATTTCAGGAAATGGTATGGGGAGGAAAGGGTTAAACACCACAGCATTGCAACTTTAATCCATATCCTACCCCTATCATGGCTGAAATATGCCAAGAGATCAAAGATTTCCTACATCTCAACTGCATTTTGGTAATTTCAGAATTCAAATGCAAATGATAGTCAAACATATCATTTTTATTGTTACCCATTTGTAAAAATAATAATACAAGAATGCTGTTCCTCCCCATTACAGGGTTAGTATTATTCAGGCAACAGGGTCCCTGACAGTAGCACAGCTATTGAGGAAAGACCGAACCCACGGTCCCGAAAAACATGTGGAAAATGAGATCACAGGTTGTATACAACCAAGCCGTCCCATTAGCACAAGGACTTGCAGCTGTGCAACAGGACATCCTCTCCCGCTTCCTCTTCCTGTTTGCGCCCCCTATCTGCTCTGGAGGGTTGTAGAACCCCCTCACAAAAACGTACTGGCGGTGCACGGGGAGAGGAAATCCCATTGCACAGGCTGAAGTCCTTGTGTGAACGGGTCAACTTTGCTGAATACAACCCCTGACGTTTAATAATCTGCTTTACAAATAGTCCAAACATTATAACACACTCTAAGCATTCAAATGCAAAATAAAAACACGTAATGAAACCACTTAGATATTAAGGCTGCAATCGTATATCAGGGAGCAAGTCCCACCGAACTTATCTCTGAGTAAATGTGTGTAAGATCAGGATGAAAAAAAGACCCTCCCGATTGCCTGCAATGGTTAAGCACTGTGAAACAGTGAGATATGATTATCAAAGTCAACATGAGATACGAAAGGAGACTTACCACTTCTTCTGAAGCAGCTTGCAACCATCAATTGCCACTTCACCTGAGTTGGTCTGCAGGTAAATATGCCCAAGTGTTACTCATAAAATGTTTCAATGTTTTTAAGGTATAATTATTTTTCTAAATGGGTTTTTTTTGGTACTGTTTTGCTATTTAGTTTGCTGCCTTGAGCTCCCTCGGGAAGAGTGGCAAGATATTAATTAAATAAATGCATCTTTGCCCTAAACCTCAAGGGTATAAAGGAAATTCTTCACCAAGTGAATTTTACCCAAATGAATCCTTGCTTGGATTCCAACATGAGGGTGAAATATGGTATTCATTGGGATTAAGTTACCGTGCCAGTTTTTAATCTGGCAAGGACGTTGTTGAAGATTGTACAGTATGCTTAGTAGATGGAGCCCAACATTTTTTCTTTTCACATATAAGATATTGTCCCAGCCAACATTAAGCACACTGATGTTCCAACTATTTCAGCTGGTGAGAATTAAACGCATTTACGGGAATTTTAAAAAATAAAATAAGGAGGATGCAGGCTAAATTAGAACGTTGATCAATGTAGCTCAATATTGGTTTATGTATGAGCTGCAGCAAATCCCAGGCCCAATAGCTTTTTTATACCTAGTATATTGTCCTCACTAAACATTTCTTGATTTACAATTATCAAAGCAATTAATTTGTCTTTGGGAGGGTGGGTATGAGAGATGCTGGGGAGGAGACATGATGGTTGAAGCAGCTCTGTAGCTCTCTGTGATTCCTGTTGCTGTTCTTATGTGGCTTGCAGCAAACACTGGAAATAAATCTAAACTTTCTCATATACCAAACATCTTTGGGTAGGCTAGGATTGTTAAAGGATGTTGCCTCCTGTTTCTTATGAATGCAGTCCTAGGAAAACACTCATCCAGAGTAATCAAACCTTCTGATCACATGAAGACCACCTAAGTAGATGCATTTGCTCAGTGCTGCATTTCTGCTTAAGCTGAAGTCTTAGAATTCCTTCCTTTAAAACTCCAAACAAATTACTCCATAATTTACATGTAGCATAATACATAAATATATATCAATGTGCTTCCCCTGTGTCCAATATAAGTGTACTGCAGAAAGTCCCCTTACAAATGATACTGGTCTAAACACTCAACAACAAAAATAACAACATCATGAATGGTTCCTTACTGAATAAGTGCTGCTCTTTCAAAGTAGTGAATGGCTTTTTCACAAAATTGTGTGTCAATGTAATAGGCTCCAAGCCATTCAATGACCTCAATGTTTGAAGGGAAATACCGATAGGACTGACAAAATAAAGAAGGGGGAAGAAATACAACATTAGTGATAAACAACGTATTTATTCTGCTTTTGGAATATCTTACTCATTTATGTGTTTAATCCTCCAGATGCTGAAAACATGTAATTTATGAATGAGAGCAGTGTGCTAATACACTAACTAATCCCTAAAGAAAATGTGGCAGGTTTTGCAAATAGCAAAAAGACATTTTAGAAAACTTTGCTGAGGTAAGTTTCTGCGTGTCCTATTTTCAAACATTTTTATTTTGTGAAACTAAAGATACACTCCACAAAGTACCTTCATTTCCTTATATAATTTATTTTTTTCATTTACATTACAATTTTGAAAAAAAATCTGTATTCAGGATAGGTTTCCTGCCAATCTGTTGGAGGAGTGTATTTTATATTTTGAAAGGTAAAATTGGCAATTGAAAAATATTTTTAGTTGTCTTGACTTAAAAAACAACAACAATAAGCTACATCTACAGTGCAATCCTATGCACTTCCACATGGTAAAAACATCTCAGTATGCTCTATGGAGTTACTCCCCTAGTGTGTTTAGGATTGCTGCTCTAAAAGCTAAAATATCAGATCAAATCCATTCTTGTTATGAATTATTATTATTTTTTAAAAAAATACAGAACGTGCTGCTCCCTGTGCAAGCAAAAAACAACACAACTATAGGCCGCTGCCAGGAGCAAGAACAGAATGAGAATGGTGATTCAAAGGGCCACTGTGTGGTTAAAAGAAAGAAGGAAGTTTTTAGGGAAATACGGAAGTTTTATTTGATGATGCAGTAGGAAAGTTTTAGTTGATGCTGCAACTAAAAGCAAGGAATGAAAAAGAGAACCATTATTTGAATATTGCAGCTCATATAGGAAACTATATCTAATTCTCTTTCATTCATATATATGTATCTCACATACGTATCCAAAAAAATACAGTCAAACCTTGGTTCTTGAACAGCTCATTTCGGCTCCTGGACGCCAAAAACCTGGATGTAAATGTTCCAGTTTTTCGGAACCTGAACGTCCAACACAGTTTCTGCTTGAGTGCAAGAAGCTCTTGCAACCAATCGGAAGCCGCACCTCGGTTGTTAAACATTTCGGAAGTCAAACAGTTGTCCGGAACGAATTACATTCGACAACCGAGGTTTGAGTGTATTGTGCAAACAAAGATACTTCTCCTTCTGAATTACATCCCCGACAAAATTCTCTGATTTTCCCGTACCACTGAAGCCCCCTGTACCCCACCCTACATATTTACAGAGGGGACTGTAGCAAGTTGGGAGAGGGAAGCCATAAGAGCTCTGCTATTTATTGTTCTCTGACTCCAACCCAAAGGGTTAGAATCATAGAATCATAGAGTTGGAAGAGACCACAAGGGCCATCGAGTCCAACCCCCTGCCAAGCAGGAAACTGCCAAGCAGGGTTGGATTAGTCGTATTGGGACCTATGCTATATGTATACTTGAATCTGACCATTAAACTAGATTCAACACTTATACAGCTACTACTTTATATTAAAATGTCTACTATATACAGCTTCCTTTTCAAAGCATCAGCTTAAGCTAGCATGCGTTCCTTTGCATTGTATGCCTATTGTAGAAGGTAAAAGCACATACCTCATAGTAATATTGAAAAGCCTGAGACTTATCTCCTTCACTGTCATAGAGTTCTCCAAGCTTTGCTAATGCATGTGAGTCCGTTGGAACAACACTGATGAGTTGCATAAGCCACTCAATGGCCTGATTAGGATCCTCCATTAATTCATATCTGAAGTACCACCAGTTAAGGAACTTCTTGCTGTGAGTCTGACGCATGGGAATTTAACTGCAATCTTCACGTAATCATATACTTTACTATTATTTATTTATTTATTAATTCTGTATCCCGCCCTTCCTTCAAAAAGATCTTGATTACATTATAAAGAGACACAGAGGATTTAGTGTTTCATATGCTTGATTCTATAATTGTTGAAAAGATACATGCTTGCTATTTGGAAGAGAACCTGGGCACTGTTTCGAAGGATAGCGTGAAGCTTCAGAAAAGAATCCAATGACTCATCTAACCTGTTCAGCTTTTTATACGTTAAACCTAAAAACAAAGGTCATCTAAATGGGAAGATTCAAATCTCATTGACTCATAAGATGAAGAAGCAGAAATTTAAGAACATGTTTATTATGGAAAATGAAATAAGGGAGCAATCCTATTTACAAGAAGCTGGCGTAAAGGCACATTAGTTAAACAACAATACATAAACATTAAAAAAAGAAGGGGCACTTCTGGTGTCCCCTCACCCCAGTTAAAAGCACAACAATATGTCAGTGTTGAAAGAGATAAGAAAACTTGCTCAGACAGAAACTCTGTCTCAGCATCGGTGTGGACAGCAGATTTGAAAGAGAGACAATTACAATTATATCACACTCTATTTCGTTAGTTAATACAGCTTTAATCAGAAGGATATAATAAAGCTCAAAAGTTGTCTCTCAATCCCTTCTAAAAAGGATACATATAATAACCAGAATGTCAAGCACAAAATTTATCATAAAGTATATTAGACTTACCAATGTTATAAAGCGCTTCAGTGCACGAAGAATCATTTCTTAGAGATTCCTTATAGAACTCTGCTGCCTTCTCATAGTCTCCATTTGCAAAGATTGTATTTCCTTTATTTGTGAGAGCAGATGGGTTGTATCTATCAGAATTTACCGCTAAATCTGCATAGTGGCTTGCCTGTGTAAATTCATTTTCCTGAATTAAACACAATACAAATTAAGCAGTTGCCATTTTGCATCCTCAATACTTTGCTGGCACAAGCAGTACATTAATCAAATTAGAGATGGGAGAGATTCTGTTTCTGAAATTTCATTAAAAATGTATCATTCCATTCCATTTAATATTAAACCTGTAAAACAAGCTTAACATCAGCTTTCCAAATATCCTTCTATCCTATAGCAAATTTGGGGAAAGGGACTTTAGTAGTTTTTCTCTTCCTTTATGTCTCAAGGCTCTTGATGTCAATAACCAAATCTAGGAAGTCCAGACAAAGAGCTATTGTTCAGGGTATATGCTCCAATCCAGCATCCATGACTCCATGGGCAATGTCCTAAACTACACAAGCCACCCAAGATGTGACGTGTTATCTGCATTATCATTTCTTAGGGTGGGTTGTGGGAAGTGGTGGAGCTAGGGGCTTTGGTACCCGGAGCGGGGGGGCGTGGCATGTCGCCCGTGTGCGAGTGTCACAATGGGGGCAGCAGTCGCCCACAAGAGAGCATCCCAATGGCGGCGCCCGCAGTGATGTCACCCCCCTCAGGGATGGAACCCGGGGTGAACCACCCCCTGCCCCCTTCCTATACCACTGGATGTGAGAGAGGGGGAAATCAGGCACTGTCTCGTGTCTTCCCTTGTCCTCTACTGCTCTTATCATACACAATTAGTCTGATGAGCTTCAACAATGCACTGATCACATCTTAGGCAGGCAGGCAATATTAAAGTAATATTCTCTGCCTTTTCCATTTTAAATCTACTTCTGGCATCTGAAGAGGTCAGTCATGTCATGACAACTGCCATAACACCACAGTGCACTTTAAAGATCACAATGAACTCATTATTCTTTTTTGTTTTTACAGAGAGGTCTATGGCACTGCGACAGGTTTGTCATGGACATTTGTGGGCTGCATTAAGTGAAATCAAGATTCTGCTGAAGTTCTTGATGAGTTTTTATTCAGTTAATGCAGACTGAGCTTCTCAAAATGTGCAGTGTTGGTATTAGAATAATATATCCAAGTGTTAGACCATTAAGGGTTGTATCCAGTGAATGTATTCCATCAACACAAGGGCTTCTACCTTCACAATGGAACTTCCTTCCTCTCCTCTCCTGCAGTAAATCTGTTCTGGGGTTTCCCCCAAATTTCCAGAGCAGAAGGGGTTTTTTTGAGTGAGGGAATGGAGGAAAGAAAGTCCCATTGCACAAGCAGAAGCAGGATGACTTTGTTGGATGCAACCATAAGAAACAATTAAAATGAAGCTGAGTTGGCAGTTTTAACATTCTAACTCAAATAAATGTGTTCAACAATTATCTTCGAAACCACTACTAATTGAATTTAAGACAAAATATATTAAATCCAAAGGGGCCACATGCTCTCAGACTTGGATTAAGTAAATTAACTGAAATACACCCACCACACATTCACTCACCAAGAAGTAAAGAAACGAAAGGTTCGTTGCAGCTGCACTTTTAACTCTGCTATCTTTTTTTTCAAACATCTTTAAAGTTTCCACAGCCTAGAAGCAAGTAATAATAAAGTGACTCACGTTGTTAAACCATTCAAACAAACTGGGGTTGATGCACTTTTTCTGAAGCAATGCAAAATAAACACTTAGGCTAGGATATAGTGTCTATCTGTCAGTGTAACATCATAAAGCATGATAGTATGTGTCATGTTTAAGATCACAGAATAAAATACATTTGATAGCAATCAGAAACTCATTAATACTCAAGATGCTCCAATAAAACCAAAAGGGACTTTCCCTCAAGTAAATGCATTTAGAGGCCTATATACTACATTCAAGCCTTCTTCCCTGAAGTTCAGTGGGAGAAGGAGCAAGGAATAGATTTCTGAGTAAACTTGCATAACTATGCACTGGAAATTTTACGTCCCAGAATGATCTGAGGAAAGCCATGTAAGTTCAGCAGCTATAAAGCAGATCTACAGTATGTCTCAAGATAAGGAGCACTGAGATCTTTAACAATGAATAGCTTTAGGCATTATTGTATTTTTATTTTATGTTGTTTTAACCAAATCAAATCAAATCTTTATTATTATGGTCAATGACCAGTCTTAAGAAACCAGGATAAGTACATTTTTATTCTGGATTCATACGGTATTTTTCCATCCTGAATTATATTTTTAATAAATAAATTTGTAGACATCACTGAATCATTAATTTAAAACAAATTAATTTGTTGTATGCATTTTGTATTACAAATGCAAGGTTCTTGCAGGGGTTTGTTTTCAAAATAATTACTGGATTTTGATGACGCCAGCTCATGGCTGCATTTTTGGCACCCTGATCCTAAGTGGGGGAATTTGTGGGCAGCAGCAACAGAGAATTTCACTACAGTGTGGATGTAACTAGGGATGTCAGAGAATTCTGATGGAAATGGGAGTGAAAATTGTTGATGTTTGCTTATTCATGTCTGAAAAACAAATCAATCCTGCATATATGATCAGTATTTGCTGCTGTTGTTTTTTGTCCGCAAATAATATGTAATTGATCACTTATTTTCCAATTGCATTGTGCTTCCTTTGCGCTGAAATGAATAGCGTGGAATAACATAATGATTAGGTAACTAATTATGTGAAATTCTGCCACAGCAGACAGACATATAATGCTGTTCTTGCAGGTGCTTAATTTTGCTAAATTTAACAAGAACCGAGAGCTGTGCATACCAGCTTTGCAGTGCTTTAGAGAACATCTCTACTTAAAAAAACAACACAAAAACAAGAAGCCCAACAATAACACTTTTCCTTCCTCCTCAGCAAAGTTTCTTCTACTTTCTACTATGTGGAGAAAGAATATAGTACTATTGGGTTTGGATTTACACTAGGTAAAAGTATTCTTAACAAAGTGTTTTGTTTTTAAACATTTAGAAATTAAATTATGTTGGTGCATGGAGCAGGAATTAAAATGAATGCAATTCATTGCTTTTTAAAAGAAGGTTCCAAAATTTCCTGAAAAAATGTAGATCATAATCATATCAGCCGCCACCGCACTTTTGCTTTGGAAAGTTATACTTCTTTCAGTTTCAGTTTGACTCATTTTTTTCCTACAATATAAAAATACTTGTTACAATTCACCAGGCTCCGTTTTCTCCTACACAGAAGTTTATGGAGCACAGAAATTCAGTTACTTACTATAAAGTGAATGTACCTTAAAGCAGCAAGCCAAGAATTTAAGTATATTTTAGGTTTACAGTTTCCAGCACAAAGTGCATTACTGTCTTAATTTATGAGGTGCAAAAGAGGGCATATGCAAAACACATGGGGCTAGCTCAAGTTTATTGCTCCCCAGCAAACCACTTAGGAAGTCCATACTTCTACTATAGCAGAACATTTTTCTCATTACAATGAATTATCTAAAGAAACCATTAATTTCAGAGGTGCGGGGGGAAAGCATTTCAGATGTGCATGACTTATGCTTAGGTTTTATGGAAGCTCTCAACCATGGGTTTTTGTTTATCGCTATGAATATCTGGCTATAATCCTAAACACACCTATCCAAATCAATTCTGTTATAGTCAGAAGACTTGTGTCCAAATAATGGGAATAAGGACTTGAGTATAAAACTGTTGTTAAAACATTTTAGGTAATCATAACAAGTCAGTATAGTAAGTACAGTATAGTGCAAGAGTTAGCATACTAAGTAAAGTCCAATCATCAGTAAGCCACTCTATCTAAATTTCTCAATAAGATGCAAGAACATGGGAAACTGAGCAAACAGCAATATACTGAGACAGACCACTGGGTCCATTTAGCTCAGTATTATTTACCCAAGTCAGCAACAGCTCTCCAGGGGTTGAGACAGAGACTTTACCCAGTCCTACCTGGAAATGCCAGTGATTTCAACCTGCTCCACCACTTAGCTACAACCTTCCCTTCTAAATAACAGATTATCTTGCAAAGTGAATGCTGCTTGCTAGAAATACTATCCATTTATTATATTTTATTTCAAACTGGCTGATACCAGGGCTTACCCCAGATCAGTAATCATCATTTTCCTTCCATTGCCCTCATCTGGACTTAATTCTAAGCTAGAGTGTAGCACTAACCCATTATTATGTCGGAATACGGCCAGTAGTGTCATGAAAGTATTTTCCTACAGATATTCCTGATTTATAGGAAAAACTGTGTTTACACATAGCAAAATAAAAAATGTGTTATAATTTGCTGTACTTGTCATTTTTCTATACAGAGGTGTTAAAATTATTAGTAAGTATTGTGTTAAACAACCCTGAAGCCAAGTGGAGGTTGCTTTTTATTCTACATGTTCCCTCACTTTTACTGACAATAATTAAACAGCCATGTCAGAAATAATTTGAAAGGCAACCCTGGGCCGTGAAGCCAAAAGCCATCAAAGGACAGTTTTTGCATGGTTTCTTCACCTCTGATGCTCAAGTGGCTTTCTGAAAACCTCCCCGAAGATATAATTTCTTTCAAGATAAGAAAATGGGAAAACATCAATAATGAGCAAATGCACTACAGCGTGAGTTGTAGAAGATACACACCTAGATTGCTACCAATAAAGCAACAGAACTAAAACAATGCAGCTACAGTAAAACTATGGCAGTGCGTATGGAACCTTGCCTAACCAAGGACCTGAATTTAATAAGAATAGCGGAAGGAGGATGCGTACAGAGTCTGCAGCAGAAGCACGCTCACAGTGCTTTGTTTTAGATTTATGTTTTGGAAGTGCAGCACAGCCTTTCTCACAGATGGAGCCCAGAGGAAACCACTTCTGTGTGTGTACAGCGCAAGATGGCCGTGCAGAGTGCTGATTGGTTGGAAGCCAGTGACATCAGTAGTCCACCTTCCTTCCCCTCCCTGAAGCAGTTTTTCAAATTTAAAAACAGATTCAGCTCTTTCTAGTGGTATGGCTATGGCTGTACATTTAATTACTATAAAGTAAATAAATAATAAATGTATATGCAACATTTTTTTAAAAAAAATTTGAGCTATTTTAAAGGACATTTGCCAGAATCTGTACTTCCATCATGAGTTGCCATACGTCCAGATTTTCTCAGACATTTAACCACTTTCCATCCAGACGCTGTTTCCAACGGCCGAATCCCGGCTATGTCCTGGAAATTCTGGATGTATGGCAACCCTAATAAACATGACTGCTGAATCAACATTCAGTTCCCTGGACAGTTAATGCCAGATTTAGGTGGGGAAAGCTGGGCTTGAGCTGCAGGAGAAGAGAATGCAAGGGACAATTCATCTTTACCCAGTCATTAAGTGCTGCCGATTCTTTGAAAGACTGACAAACTACACTAAACCTACGCAAATTTCATCTTGTAATAGGTATTGGTATAGTACCTACCTCTTCATACTTACAGTACCAAACAACATGGGAGAGATAGTACAAAAGAAGGAAAAGAATAATTAAAAGGAAAGGAAAAGTAACATTTTGATAAACATAGAGATAAACTGAGCTGAACACCAATAAATTAAATGTATGAGTGGAAGAGAAACATTTAGGACAGACACATTACACAAACCAATCCTATCAAGATTTGGCACTTTGGTCAAAGAACCAGTCAAATATAGCCAGTTGATTTGCCCACTATCTCATTGTCAACCACAGTATTCCTATAATATCAGTATGTAGATGGCACACTTTTTATTTCATTATGGTATCACTTGTTAACAAGGGCAAGAGTAAGTGCAGCTTGCCCTGGACCTTGCAGCAGTTAAGAGGCAAGCTTAGGAGCACAGCAAAATTTTTCCCACTGGCTACCTGGAATAACTGCAAGGATCCGAATTACAAGAAAGGAGATTCTGACTAAAAATCAGGAAGAACCTTCTGACAGTAAGAGATGTTTGACCATGGAACAGATTCCCATGAGAGGTGGTGGATTCTTCTTCCTTGGAGGTTTTTAAGCAGAGGTTGGATGGCCATCTATCATGTGAAAACAAGTAGTGATTGGTGGCAAATGCCACTGCTTAGAACACAGATTGTCAAGGTGGCTGGGGTAGTCAGACATTTGCAGCCTAATCTGCATTACAGGGTGGTTGTAAGGATAAAATGAGGGGGAAGCTATGTACACCATCATACCTGATTAAAGTCCTTTTGCCTCAAATATGTAATTGCTTTATTGATTTCCAGGTCATTAGCTAACTCCACATACTGAGAAGCTTTTACCATTTCTACACACCTGGAGAAGAATAAGAAAACACAGAGAAATTATTGGATGCAGTGAGCCTCTCTAAGTCAAGAAAGCAACTGTACAGTTTTTGCCAAGCATCAGTTACAGGTAAATCCAATATATTGGTTTTAGGATCCAAACAAACTACGTGCTTGTTTACAGTTGCAAACAGGCAACAGGGGCTTATTATACACTTGGTGGTCTATTAACAGGCTAATGCACTGAGTCTATCTTGGCAAGTGAAAAATTCCACAGGCCTGATTTATAGCGGCCCTGTATGATGGCTCAGTATTATTACTATTGCAATACTACTATACTTCAGACTGAGACTGAGAAATAGCTGCTTGCCAAAGGCCAATGAGGACGTTTATGGCTGTGGTGTGGTGTGATTTGAACCAGGGATTTCCTAGCTCACAGGTCTCATTCTGAGCTACTACTGTACCTATAGTACCACTTCTAAGACTAGGATTTACACTCTGGAGGTCTGACAGGCAAGTATACTATGAATGAACTGTGACTTGTTTCATTGTAACCCTAGAGAGAAAATAATGTAGTTGCTGAATTAAGAGCTTAACATGAAAACCTTTAGGAATTGCTACATTTTAAAATGATTAACTGTAATACAATGAAACAATGAACAGGGTGGTGATACAATGATTACTGCAATCGACACAAGATAATATCACCAAAGCAACTATCTGTAAACAAACAATAAACACCCATATAATTGGCAAAAGTATTTTCAATAGCAATACACAGTAACAATAGCAAACACAGTAAATAAAGAGTTCACTTGTAATACAACATATTACAAGTGAACTCTTTATTTACTGCATTTGCTGTTTAAGAAAAAACTGATTTGGGAAAGAAAATACTTTTGCCTTTTTATGGAAATTTATTGTTTGTTTACAGATGAAATGTAATACTTGGTGAAATGTAATACAAGCAGGAAATGGTATACATAGTTTGGGCCAAACCACTACAGGCTGTAGTTGGTGAACCACTGACTTATATGTGAGTTTTCTGAGATAAGTGATCTGAGAAAGGCAACTCAGCTGAAAAAAATGCCACTTACCAATCATAGCCTACAGCAAATGATGTTTCAATCGCTGGAGCAATTAGTTTAGCAGCCGTCATGATATACTTTTCTGCTGTAGCTTTCCTTTAAAGCACAAGAAATTATTTCGGGGGGGGGGGAACCCGAAATAAATATCACGAACATATAGAAGCAGAACACAACACCAAGAGTCTTGCGGCACCTTAAAAACTAATGGATATATTATGGCATAAGCTTTTGTGAACTATATATAGCACTTCATCAGATGAATTAACAGTAGTAGTGTCTACATCCTATATAGTAATAGTGAACTCATTCTTAGAGTCTGGATCCTTATGTAGCCAAAGGAGTACCATCCACACACAAGAGGGACTTGGGGGAAACCCTATGTTTGCAGAAGTGTAAAAAATAGAGATAGAAAAGCAAAGCTAAACAAAAAGCTCAAATAGGACTGAACTTGAAGTTACATAGAAAAACAGGGATGGCAAAGAAAAGAAAGGTGGGAGTTCAACATTTGCTTAATCAGTAATCTAGACCAGACCTCTGTTCAGCTGTTCCACACATTCATAGAACACACTATGATGCTGCAACTTTGAAAGGATTTCAGACTTTACCTTTCACACTCCATTTGCCGCAAGCTGTCATTTTTAATAGCTTCAATCAGTAGGTTTGTATGTGGATCATCCTAAATAAGGCAAATAAATGTCTACATCAACAGCAGATGACGATGTATACAAACCCACATACACATATTAGAACAGACTGTAAACATGTCATATTTTCTATCAGAAAAATAATTACTTCCCCCCCCCCAAAGGGGACAACAAGAGGAAAGTGTTGACGCTTTCATGCCATGCTTATGGTTTTCTCAGTGGCATCTGGCTGGTTACTGTTGGTAACAGAATGCCGAAAGAACTACAATAGACTGCATTGCAACTATGCAAAAGTTGAAGTTTCTAAACACGTTATCCCTTCCACAGACAAGCAAGAGGCATCATCACAGTTCAGAACTGCAGTCCATTCACCCAAAAGCATTCAAACAAGGGCAGTGAGGGTTGTGGCCTGGGGAGGGGAAATTCCCAAAGGGAAGAGATGTGCCCCCCTCCTCCAGCTCAAGGGCCTCCACCCCTGCCCTAGACCAACAACCCTAAGCTAAGCAACTCATCCGCCCCTCAGCATGGCACATGTGGGATTTGAACCAACACTACCACTGGAATATACCAACAAAGAACCCCTGTAATCAACATCTCAAGCTTATTTGCTCTATGAATTGGAGATATAACTTTGCTCCTACTTACTCCTTGTGAAATGTATTTGTCATCATCATCAATTCCCAGTGGTACCGCAATTAATTTCTGGAAAGCCTTTTTCATTTGTTCTCTGTCTCCAGTAGCAAAATAGCAAAGGATCAAGTTGAAGCCTGCTTTTAGGTTTGGTGATGTGCTCATAATGTGCTCAAATGAGCTAATGGCGTCTGTATATTGGCCAGTTTTAATAAATGCGACTCCAATGTTCTGCATTATTTTAATCCTAAATAAGTAAATAATCATTAGAACCTTATCGTACAAGAGATTTAAAAATACTACTAGTAGTTCGGCTTACACTTCAGTTCAAATGCAATGGATGCAATTTAAACAACGTAATCAATATTATAAACAATAAAACAGCAACCAGTCAAGGGCCAAACTAGGCCAAAAACAGCCAAGTGTCAGCCCCATTTAACCATAAATAGGGGTGTAGGGTAGGGAGATGGTGATTATAATGACAATGATTTATATTAAAAGGGGCAGGCTGTGAGTGGAGATGAAACCTTCCCCACTTTACCTCCCTTTGAGGAACTATTTCCCAGCCTGGCTCACTGCTAGCAGAGTGGAAGAAAAATGCCCAGAGTAATGGAACACAGGGAAGTAAGATGGAGATGCAACAAGAGTGCAACCTGGCACTCTTATCCATGTGAACATGTTGATGTTAATGCTATTTATTTATTTATTTTATTTGTGTAATAGGTAAAGGTAAAGGGACCCCAGACCATTAGGTCCAGTCATGACCAACTCTGGGGTTGCGGTGCTCATCTCGCTTTATTGGCCGAGGGAGCCGGCGTACAGCTTCCGGGTCATGTGGCCAGCATGACTAAGCCACTTCTGGCGAACCAGAGCAGCGCACAGAAACGCAATTTACCTTCCCACCGGAGCGGTACCTACTTGCGCTTTGACGTGCTTTTGAACTGCTAGGTTGGCAATAAATACTAAATTTGTATACTGTTAATGTTAGACACTCCTCCTCTCAACTTTATACATGAACAGGGCAGATAGGTGAATGCACAAGCATGACTGCCTCCATCATGTAAACTTTGGCCCCAAGATAAAACGAAGACAGAAGTTAAATCAATTGAAAACCCATCTACACAGAAACGTCTGAACTAGCCTCCAAAAAATAACAAGAAACCAAGCCTGGTGGACCTCCTTTTAGGCAATATTTGTTTTTATAACTTCTTATAAAGTTTTTTCTAACTGTTTTTATCACATTGTTGTTGTTGTTGTTGTTTAGTCGTTTAGTCGTGTCCGACTCTTCGTGACCCCATGGACCAGAGCACGCCAGGCACTTCTGTCCTCCACTGCCTCCCGCAGTTTGATCAAACTCATGCTGGTAGCTTCAAGAACACCATCCAACCATCTCATTCTCTGTCGTCCCCTTCTCCTTGTGCCCTCCATCTTTCCCAACATCAGGGTCTTTTCCAGGGAGTCTTCTCTTCTCATGAGGTGGCCAAAGTATTGGAGCCTCAGCTTCACGATCTGTCCTTCCAGTGAGCGCTCAGGGCTGATTTCCTTCAGAATGGAGAGGTTTGATCTTCTTGCAGTCCATGGGACTCTCAAGAGTCTCCTCCAGCACCATAATTCAAAAGCATCAATTCTTCGGCGATCAGCCTTCTTTATGGTCCAGCTCTCACTTCCATACATCACTACTGGGAAAACCATGGCTTTTACTATACGGACCTTTGTTGGCAAGGTGATGTCTCTGCTTTTTAAGATGTTGTCTAGGTTTGCCATCGCCTTTCTCCCAAGGAGCAGGCGTCTTTTAATTTCGTGACTGCTGTCACCATCTGCACTGATCATGGAGCCCAAGAAAGTAAAATCTCTCACTGCCTCCATTTCTTCCCCTTCTATTTGCAAGGAGGTGATGGGCCCAGTGGCCATGATCTTCGTTTTTTTGATGTTGAGCTTCAGACCATATTTTGCGCTCTCCTCTTTCACCCTCATTAAAAGGTTCTTTAATTCCTCTTCACTTTCTGCCATCAAGGTTGTGTCATCTGCATATCTGAGGTTGTTGATATTTCTTCCGGCAATCTTAATTCCGGCTTGGGATTCATCCAGCCCAGCCTTTCGCATGATGAGTTCTGCATATAAGTTAAATAAGCAGGGAGACAATATACAGCCTTGCCGTACTCCTTTCCCAATTTGGAACCAATCAGTTGTTCCATATCCAGTTCTAACTGTAGCTTCTTGTCCCACATAGAGATTTCTCAGGAGACAGATGAGGTGATCAGGCACTCCCATTTCTTTAAGAACTTGCCATAGTTTGCTGTGGTCAACACAGTCAAAGGCTTTTGCATAGTCAATGAAGCAGAAGTAGATGTCTTTCTGGAACTCTCTAGCTTTCTCCATAATCCAGCGCATGTTTGCAATTTGGTCTCTGGTTCCTCTGCCTCTTCTAAATCCAGCTTGCACTTCTGGGAGTTCTCGGTCCACATACTGCTTGAGCCTTCCTTGTAGAATTTTAAGCATAACCTTGCTAGCGTGTGAAATGAGTGCAATTGTGCGGTAGTTGGAGCATTCTTTGGCACTGCCTTTCTTTGGGATTGGGATGTAGACTGATCTTCTCCAATCCTCTGGCCACTGCTGAGTTTTCCAAACTTGCTGGCATATTGAGTGTAGCACCTTAACAGCATCATCTTTTAAAATTTTAAACAGTTCAGCTGGAATACCATCACTTCCACTGGCCTTGTTATTTGCAGTGCTTTCTAAGGCCCATTTGACTTCACTCTCCAGGATGTCTGGCTCAAGGTCAGCAACCACACTACCTGGGGTGTACGAGACATCCATATCTTTCTGGTATAATTCCTCTGTGTATTCTTGCCACCTCTTCTTGATGTCTTCTGCTTCAGTTAGGTCTTTACCACTTTTGTCCTTTATTATGGTAATCTTTGTACGAAATGTTCCTTTCATATTTCCGATTTTCTTGAACAGATCTCTGGTTCTTCCCATTCTGTTGCTTTCCTCTATTTCTTTGCATTGCTCGTTTAAGAAGGCCTTCTTGTCTCTCCTTGCTATTCTTTGGAAATCTGCATTCAATTTCTTGTATCTTTCATTATCTCCCTCGCATTTTGCTTGCCTTCTCTCCCCCGCTATTTGTAAGGCCTCGTTGGACAGCCACTTTGCTTTCTTGCATTTCTTTTTCATTGGGATGGTTTTAGTTGCTGCCTCCTGTATAATGTTGCGAGCCTCCACCCATAGTTCTTCAGGCACTCTGTCCAGCAAATCTAAATCCTTAAACCTGTTCCTCACTTCCACTGTGTATTCATAAGGGATTTGGTTTAGATTGTATCTTACCTGTCCAGTGGCTTTTCCTACTTTCTTCAGTTTAAGCTTGAATTTTGCTATAAGAAGCTGATGATCTGAGCCACAGTCAGCTCCAGGTCTTGTTTTTGCTGACTGTATAGAGCTTCTCCATCTTTGGCTGCAGAGAATATAATCAATCTGATTTCGATGTTGCCCATCTGGGGATGTCCATGTGTAGAGTCGTCTCTTGTGTTGTTGGAAAAGCGTGTTTGTGATGACCAACTTGTTCTCTTGGCAGAACTCTATTAGCCTTTGCCCTGCTTCGTTTTGATCTCCAAGGCCAAACTTGCCATTTTTTTTTTTATCACATTATTATAAGCAAATAATGTCAAAGTTATTCTCATTGGAACTCACCTCATTTCTTTATGGACACTTGCAATCTGATCCAGAGCCATTCGGTAAAATTTGATAGCTTTTGAATAGTTTCTCTGCTTCAAATAAATATTTGCCATGTTCACCTTCAGCATGCCTATTAAACAATGCACAGAATGAGACACAGATGTATCCCATGACTCGCACAGGATTTTACTCGGGTTACATGCAGAAAATCTATACCTTGGATACAGATGAATCTGCAGCCTTTAAATTACTGGGCAAGGATGAGCAATCTACTGGCGAAATGATTACGTGATTGCTTGAAATGGGAAACTACTATTGGTGGCAACAAGCAAAGGCATAAAAAAGCCTGGTTCATTTTCTGCCAGGCTAAGGAGTGTAGTAGCAGGCCTTAGGATAGCATAAACTCTCCTGCTGCCCATTCTCCTTGAGTAAAAAGCAACTTCTTGCCCAGCACAAAACTAGCTTCAATCCACTCTCTTAACCTGGCTTCTACCAAGGGAAAGTGGGGAGCAGTGGCAGCGCAGAGGGGAGCATGCAGGCTGGGGTAGGTTTGGACTTGTTCCCAGTACCTTTTTCTGCATGCTTTAACCTAGTAGGAAAATCTGAATTGACTCCAAAAGTGCATTTGTGTTTGGAATAAACGTGACTTTGAAAAGGGGGGAGGTTGTGAATTTATCAATTTATGTGAATTTATCGCAGGAAACAAGCTATAGCAGCAGAAAGTCATCTTAGCAGAAAGCAACCAGTATTTGGCATCTGTACAGTATTTGTAAGTTTACAAATATATATGACTTCAGATTTCAAACTAATCACAATAAGACAATCAGAATTCAGAGTTGGATCAGGAGATGTTGCCGATTCTCACTTCTCACTCGTTTGACTGCAAATTAAAGACAATGACCAAGAGTCCCCATCTCCTAGGATGTACCCAATAACTGATTTGAATGTTTGGGTTTTGTGGATGTAACCTACCTCCATTGACAAACATCTTGTTTTTCACTATGACCTGATAGGTATTTAATGCTTCTGCATACATTTCATTAGCAGAGTACTGGCTGGCCAAATTAAAGAGAACCTGAAAGAAAATAAGTGAGAACATTTATATCATATGATAAAAACAACCAACTTTGAATTTCATAATCACAAATGATGCATCAGTCAGCACAGCAGCAAGAGAGTAGCTGCCCCCTGGAGGAGCCAGAAGCAGCAGCAGCATAATGGAAGGACAACACCAGCAACTGGCGTCACTATGGAGAAGACAGTATTTCAGGGATGCATTGTCTCCCTTCCTTCACTAAATCCCCCTAGATCCCAGGTGGCTGGATTAACGTCGTAGAGGCAGGACAATGTATAGTTCTAATTTTAGGCATTTACAAAATTCATCCGAGTGTCAGCATTCACATGTGAATTTCACCATTCTTCACGTTTTAGACATGCACTCTATTTGATAAACTGGAATACTGTTCTTCTTGTATATATTCCCCCCCCCCCGAACTGTCATTACCTTCCTCAAGTCCTTGAGAAAGGGTAGGACAGAATCTGATCTGCTAAATAGACAAGTACTTACAGTGTAAGTAAGATCTAGGTTGATGTTGGCAGGAGACATAGTTTGTTCACGTTGTCTTACTAAAGCTCTTTCCTTTCTTCCAGCATCTTTCGCCTTTTCAAGAGCCTTAAAGAAACAAATCACATTTCAGTAGCACCTTCTGCCCTTCTTTAGAAAATATTGTATGAAACAATTTATTTTCACTTATACAAACACATTTTTATAGCATACATAAAGGCAATAAGCCAAAGAACAGTAAAAGAACAAGAAACAGCATATTCACATAGAAAGAATGATCAAATTGGAGATATAGTAGAAATTTCAGCTCTCATTGTACTTTCTGGCTAAATTCAATAGTGTTTCTTTAGGGACAAGTACACACACACACACCAGGGAGCTAGTAAACAATCTACATCTGTCTCTATATAGTTTAACACCACTAAATAGCCAGGAGAGTTTCCATGGCCTGGGTTCTAAGAAGTGCATTTTGAGAACAGAAACACGCTGCATTTCTTCCAGGAGGAAATGTACTGTGTCTGAAATAGACAGGCCAGTGATGAAGTGCTAGTCAATTTAAGTGTTTCATGTACAATCCATCACATATAAACATACTTGCAAGATGGCTCTGCACAAGTGCACCACCACTGTGTTACCTCTAACAAATGAATGGGCCGATTTGTGTGGCAAATGACTTCCAATGTTATGGGATATTCACGGAATGCTTCTTTGTGGCAGCCATCTCATATGCTTCAGCTATCAGTATGCCTACTAAGCTGAAAGCAGCAACTTAAATGAAAGGCTATGACTTACCAACTTTAAGTCTCCACAACTGTGAGCAATGCAGCTTTCTTCAACTAACTCGTTCACTTTTTTTTCCAACTGCTTAATCTTTCCCTCCGGACTAAAGTTAGGGAACACAATGGAATCAAATGATCATGAAGTTCCACAAACACCATGACAAAAATTAAACACCATTGGTAATGTGTGCTTTAAAAAAAAACCCCCAACAACTGACTAAGCTGGTGATGGGAGTCTTCTCTGGTGGTACATTTACAGAATACCCTCTTCAAATGTGGGAGTTTGCCTGCTACCATCAAGGGGTTGGATTCAAATGTGTTTTGCATGAGCAGAAAGGCACTTCCACCCATGAAATGTGCCCCTCCTCTAATTCCAGTGATTCTTCCTTCACACTGCAGTACCCTACTCTCCATCCCAAGCCTTTCTGGAGGGTCCCCCATCCTCAAAAGCATATTTCAGTGAGAACACCCTGTTGCATGAGCAGAAATCAGCTTGCACTTCCCTGGTTCCAACCCACAGATTGGGGGATGGGGGAGGGAATCACCTGGCACCTGAAAGATTTCTGGAATTGGAATAATTGTTTTATTCTCATATCTGTTCTGACTTGTATTTTAATCTTCCAACTTTTGATGATGCCATTTCTTTTTTAAGTTGCTATTATTGTTGCAATTGCATACATCAATTTATTGTAGTTTTTTATAATCTTATAAGCCTCAGGTATACAAAAATAAATAAGATATAAAGACTGATGTGATCCTTAGCGGTGAGCTTTTCCAGTTGCTTCAAACTGCTTTATTCCTTACATGAATTTTTTTTTTTACTTTTACCATGTCACTCTGATTTTTAATCCAAACAGAACCCTTGAGGATAATCATTCAGTTCCCTTCTACAATTAGCTTGGTGCTTAGCCTTTTAACTAAGCCTTGGCCAACAGACTACTTTGCATCTGTTTGCCATGGGAAATATTTTATAAACGTTGATTTAGATCCTTATTTTTGTACTGCAGTCATTGTTTAATTCTGCATCATAAGCCTCACAAGGAACATTGTAATGGAACGCAATCAAAATTTAATAAATATTGATGATGCTAAATCACAACACACTTGATCGTTAAAAGGCATGCCTTACTTGGTGGTCTAGGAAGAAGAAATTAAAAGAAGCTGCTGAAGCCCTGTTATTTTTGGCTGCTTTAAGATTCTGCTGTTATTGTGCACAGCTGGCCAGCCTCGTTCCGATTTATGTCTGCAGATCCACCAACATGTAAATAATATATTTTTGAATTCATTCATGCTAGTAGATATATAGCTAAAGGCAGCTCTGTTGTTATTAGCTTATATATTAAAAAATCAAAACGTGATAGCAAAGCACTTTCTCACAGAAAGCAAGCTAAACTTTGTACAACTGACCATATGGTGAGATAACCCAGGACCACTGCTACATTATCAAAGCCATAGTGTAGCAACCTAAGAAAAATAAAGGCACAGCAAAAAGCCTCTTCTAATCAAATTATTTTCTTTCTCTTCAGAATCCAGATGCACAAATGGTGGAATCTTAATGAAAAATTACTGAACAACAACAACAAAACAGATCTGAAGCATTTAACTGCAAAAGTCAAACACTGTCCACATACCTATCTTCATTCTTTGTTTCTAGGGGAGGAGCTGGTCCCCTTCCTTGACCAAGAGGATCAAATACAGAACCTGCAGATTAGTAAATAGTGGGAACTGTAAGAAAGTGCCTTCCCAAGGCTTTTAAAAAACCTATTATTGCCAAGGATTCTTCTAAAACTGTACCTCTGGAAACTGCTTTGGTGTAACCTGCTGCCTGAACTGCCGTCATCGGTCGAGCAACACCATCCTTTAAAAACAAAAGCTTATTTATATGGATAACTGGGGAAGCAGGGCTTTATAAATTATATCACTCTGAATTATATGACCTTTTAGGTACTTTATAATGAATACACTAGTTGAACTCCTGTCAAGACTGCAATACTCTACAACAGAGATGGAGAATGGCATCTGGCCAGGACTACATCCAAGAATTATTATTTATTGTTATTATTCATTAATTTTATATACAACCCTTCATTGAAAGATCTCACAGCAGTTCGCAGAATAAACAAATTGGCCCACCCTTCATAGGCCATTTTGACAAATGGGCAGAGCCACTCACCCACCAAGCACCTGATGGCATCAGGCAATTTAAACTTGAAGTCCTAGAGCAGGAAGATACCCTTTCTTTGATAGAAAAAGGCAGCAGCAGAGGCTTATCTCAGAATTTAGTATTGTAGCGCCACCATGCTAAGATCACAGATGATAAATGCTGCCTCTGCTGCTGCTCTACACGCTTACTTTGGAGCAAACCCCAGTGAACCTTACTTCACGGTAAATGTACTTTACTAAAATGCATCAGTCTTAGAGGTATTCAGAATAATCTTATACTATTCTCTTTAAACAATCTAATTTTACCATTTCTAAAATACTGATCATGTTTAGACATAGCAAAAGGCTGCACAATATATGTTGAGGTTTCCCCCCACCCCTGTAGAAAGAATGGGGGAAAGGAGACAATGGTTTTACTAATGGATTGCTCCTATTAGATGATATGTCACATTGTCTCAGGATGCTGGTAAATTATTATTGGTAGCCCTCCTTCAGGAGCTTCCAATGTAAGAAAGACTAACAAAGGTACAATACCAAAGGCTGAGAAATGGTGGACATTGTATTCTTCCCTGGTACTCTAAGGAGCTGTGGTTGACGAAGAAGGCTATATGAAGACTGGATTGCAAGTGATGCAAATCTTGATCTGAAGCCAACTGAACACACGCTATGACACATAATCATGCCTACCACATGGGTGAAGGCAGCAAAGAAGTCATTCTTCACTGCATCTATTGCATCCTTGAGGAGTCAGCTGACAGGGTTGTTTCCAGTTGATGCAGCCTGATGATGCTGACAGGATAGTCGCAGAGATGCAACTGATCACATGCCCTGTGGACCCCTGCTTTTACTGGCTGATTAATCACTTGGATTAATCTAAGTCATGATAGCACAGCTTCTGCATTTGACTGTATTACAAGATAAGAAGCACATTTAGGACTTGATGCCAGAGAGGTGCTTTCAAATGTTGCAGAGTACAGAACATCTTCAGGAATTTGACCAAGATTACCCCTCCTGCAACCTGGTGGCAACACAACACAACCTGAAACTTTTCTAGCTTTTTACCTACTACAGATTCCTCCATCTTCTGCAGCATGTGAAAGAAACTGGTTTATGTTTGGAAATACACCAAATCAAGCAATAAACGGATATGTGAAAAGGTGTAAGCTTGTTTTAATCTAGACACACCTTCAGCTTTTAGAAGCCCATGATAAATACAAGGACAAATATGAAGAAACAAACCGATAATGATAGCTTAGAAAAAGAGACAGATTAAATTTAATGTTGTGCTCATTGAGTTTTGTTCTCCCTGCCCTCTTTTTCTCAGCTCTTTTTCTGTCTGCTTGAAGTTCAACTCTTCACCATAATGACCTGTCTTTTGACTTGCTCTATACATTACACTGATGCTTGTCTATGAACTAGAAATAATTGTAGCAATATTACCTGTACAGCTGCTGTCATTGGTCTGCCCATTGATGAAGATAGTGTTGTCTTTGACTAGCACAATGTAAGAAAATATTTAAAGTCAATAATCACTGCATGCTCTGCTTCTAAGGGAAGAACAGGACTGGATCTCAGAGGACACTGTTCTAATACCGTAAAGGGAACACTGCTCTATTATTACAGAATTTACAGAACCAAGGATGGGAACTCTCACTGCAGATACCAGATTTCTAAAACTGCAGCAGAGAAAGATACAACTCCAATTGTCTTCTCCACACTGCACAAGCAACACTAGCTTCACACTGATGTTCTCTGAAGTGGGAAAGTAATCTCATTCAAAGAATGGCAGGTGAAACAAACCATGAAAAAGACAAATGCCAACAAGTACCAGGACCAGTTCCTGCGTTTGTACTATGTGACCTGAAGACCACCCTGAGATTCTTCAGCTACAGAACTTCACTTGTCACTGTCTGGCATCAATCCCTGTTACATCTATGCATAATATGAGACCCATCGGTATGCAACTGTATAGGCTTATTGGAATCAGAAATTAAACAGCAATGTGTATTGGTTCATTGGAGAAAGTGCTGAGCCAAAGAAAGAAAAGCTGAGTAAATTTCAGTACAAAATAAAAACTTACCCCATATCCAGTAGCTAAGGGTCGTGAACCTGATGTACCTGGAACTTTGGCTGTAAGCTTATTAGAAAAGATTAAAGGTTAAGCAAGAATGATGTATTCATTCAAAGAAACTAGCATATAAAAAATATAATTACTACAGAAAATTACAGTAAAGCTATATACCAATTTCTAAAAATGTTTTTTCCCTTTATTCGTGAGAAAATACAAAATTGTTTTAATGTCATCATGTTGTGTTTTTGGAGCAACCTCTTGACAAGAGACTAAAAAGTCGTGACTCCCTCTCAGAATTCAGACAAGACTGTCTCCTACTGTCCAAAAACAGGGGCATTCATAACATATCAGATCTATTGAAGCAACAGACCAACCTACTGTATTACTAAAAGGTTGATCAGAAAGTCAACACTGATAGAAAATCATCTGTTGCTCAGCAAGAATGTATGTGCCTTGTGGGTATGAGGCCACAGATATGGCCCCCAGAATCTTTCTTTAAGGAATCTCATGTAGCTAGTCTCAGAAAAAACCCCTCTGCTCTGGACTTTGAAGAGCTGGGTTTGAGAAGTACTGCTAGTCAGTATGAACAGTGCTTGACTAGAATGATGAAACATACATAGATGAATACTTAAGTGGTAACATGCGCAGTTATCAAGGAAAACTTTCATTGCCCTTTTGCACATTTCTCTTCAATTCCAATAACTTGCTAATTACTGCATATGTTCAGTGCTTGATCATAATATGCTGTCCTTACTGCATCTCGGGAATCTTAGCATGATTTTCTGAGCAAAACATTCCAAGGGGCACAACTGAGAGTCACATATTTGGAGTCTGATTACAGAAGAAAACTACTTGCGAAGTCCCAAGGGCACAAATGTAAGAAAAGTGCAAACTTCACAATGAAAGGTACAGGAGAATAGTTGAGGAAAGGTATGGCACTACACATGCTACTTCTGCTGGGCATGAAAATAGCAAAGGCTACTGCTATCTTAAGCATACTCAGCAGAAAGAAAGCCTTGATGAACTTAGTGGGACTAATAAGCATATAGGCTGAACTTGTTACAGCAGAAATGCAGCTTCTGGAAGCGCTCACACATGCTTACTTTGATATATTTTAATTCTTAATATTTACTTACAGGAGGTCTTCTACCATGACTAGTTTTCACAGCTTGTTGAAAAGCTGGATCATTCTCTAAATCCTAAAACAACATAAAAACAGATAAACATTGGAATAATTAACTTCGCAATTCATTTTGTTTGCTGGTGTAGTTAGATAATACAGACATGCATTTCATTTGATTTTCACTAACTTGTTCTTATAGAGTGATAGAAAATGAAATCATGCTCAGACTAAACCCACTTAAATTGATGGACTTAAGTTACAGCAGGTTGACTTCGAGTATGGCTTACATTGGATATCACCCATGGCCTTTGCTACATTTGTATGCAGACTCACAGTAGTACATTATTTCACTAGCTCAAGCTTTTTAATATCAATTACACTGATCCAAACTGTTCTGCACATTTCATTTCCGCTTCTATGCAAAGTAGCAGGCGGTCATGGAAACAGGGAATGTGCTTCCTTATCACACCAAAACTGTAAAATATCCAAATATAAACTTGGTATCACCATATTTTTACCTCTGTATCAAAGGTAGGATTATAGTCATTGTAACCAGAATAAATATCATCTTCATCTGCTTCGGTTGCCAGGTGGACATTTTTCATCATTTTAACCTATAAAACATTGACTACGTTAAAATATTTACCTTTATCTTCAGCGTTCAGTAAGCATTCAGTTAGTCCAGTTACATAAATTGTTACAACATAGAAATTATGCATTAAACTAGATTACTTTTGCGGTATCTTCCAATTATGAGTGTCTGCTCAAGTCTTATTGCGTTCATTGGTTGTTACAAATATGTCTGCAACTTAAGTCTTTTTCTTCCGGGATCAGTTTATGCTCACTGAATATTTTATGGATAAATTATTTAACAGCCCAACAAAGTATAGTCTTTGTGTTTGTGGATCAGGACAGATCAAAAACATTGTGTGCTATAGCCTATGTTGTCCTTTATGCAATCTACCTATGGAAAGGTCCCTCTATTCATTTCAAAATTTACTAAGAAGCTTTTCAAAATTAGATGACTGCTGTGCTGGCCAATGTAAACAAGCTGGTTACCTAAAGTAGCTTTATAGGTGCTAGCTGTGAGGAAGTTACATTTTTATTATAGGACCCACAACAGTGACAACTGCCAGGGAGATTGTTAAATAAAATGATTTTGGAAACTTTATAACATTAAGTTTTGATAACCTGCAGTCCTAAAAGTTGGTACATTTTTAACTTGCTCTTGGAATGCCTTGATTTTTTTGTGGTTCACAATGTAATGACCATCAGTTGCAAGCAATAAAACCAGACTGATAAGGATCAAGTATATACTTCTAATGGAATAAATCAGATAAGTTATAATCATGGGCATAGCCAAGGGGGGGCCCGAAGGGCAGCTGCCCCCCCCCCAAAATCCATAAAAATCAATACAAATCTGAGATTATGCCCCCAACAAAAGCCTGCCACCCCTAACAAAAATCCTGTCTACTATGCCCACGGTTAGAATTCCTAACAGCGTTTGAACAGATAGTAATCGCTCAGCTCCATCGGCACACACTTTTGTGTAACAGTTAACTTGCATCACCGATGCTCTTGCACCAGCAAAATCAGTTTCTTACTGATATTTGTATTTGCATTACAAATCATAACAGGAAAAAACCCAATACAAACCATCACAGCAAAAAAAACCAAAGTGTTTTTTAAAGAAAAACGTATTAAAATGTAATGCTTACCTCAATGGACGTTAAACTCTTCTGGAATCGGGAGCTGCGATGAGCTACTCCAGTTGTGTCGGTTTTCCTATATAGTAAAAGCAAACACCAAGAACGAGAGTTACACTGCTGAAATTATTTTTCAAAACAGTAAAATAATTACAGAATAATAAAATTTTAAAAAACCTGTAAATGTAATAAGATTGACAACCAATATTCAGGAAATTTGTCAGACGCCCAGCAAGTCCGCGCTGCCTTCCCTCCCTCTACTCGGGCGACCGACGCAGCCCCGGGTCGTTGTCAACGTTAGGGCCTATATCTCCCCTCGCAAGCCCACAATGCACCCCTTCAGGTTGCTTAGCGACGAGAACGCTCTGCTCGGAAAGGGGAAAGCATTAGAGCATGCGCAATAGCACAGGGTGAAGCTACTGCATCCTTAGCGCGCCCACAGTTTTGGTCACGTCCTACTTCCTAGCGCGAGCATAAGGACGGAGTTTGGATCATAAAGCGAAGGGAGCACTACAGGGAAATAAAAGGGAGAGCAGAAAACAGTGCAATTTGTTGTATAAAAGGGGAACAATTGAAGGGCATAAATAGGATGAGTTTAAGCTATGTAAGATTTCACACTCATACGCAATTATCCTGATTAGAATCTTTTTTCTTATTATTTTAAATAAGGATCAGGCTATGCTCCTCGTCAGTTAGAAACTTCTAACATTTTCCCGCTGTTCAAGTTTGAAAGGTTGCCCTAAAGTGGTTTAAACAACGGGAACATGTGGCTTGATGGCACAATATTTTGTTGGAACTTTCATCTCTTTATTAGTATGCACACTTCCTGTTCTGGATGGATTGGTGCAGTTCCACTTTGATGTTTAGGTTCTGTTTAATGACAAGAAACAAGTTGTAGCAGGTTTAGTTAATTTGGAAACCGGAGTACAACAACAGTGATTGATGTGGGAGTGAAAGGAACAGGAAGGAGTAATGAAGGAATCACAAATCCATGTTAACTGATTTAAGTAGTTTCTAGTAATTTTATTTTCTACTCTGTCTCAGACCCCACACTTTGTTAGCTAAGCTGACAAGCTGCCTGATATCCAAAGATTTGTGCTGTGCATATTATGCACAAAAGCCCAGTGCCTATTTTCAGAAAATTGGAGACTTGATCCCACTGCTGCTGCAGTGCATATAACAATTTTGTAAATACATGTCATTGTGCATGCATGACAGCTACCTCAAAAGTACCTCAGATTGTAAAGTGAATGTGGCTTACATTTTCAAATTAGATGGAAGCTGGTTTTAAGGGGGAAAATACATTAAACAGCAGTCTTTCCCAATAAAACTACATTGTAGATATGCATTGTGGTTAACTTCATGTATACTGTACACAGCTTCAGACACCACCAGTGGGAGTGTACCAGAGTAAACAGTAATGTGTATGTCACTTTATTTTATGGGGCCAGCTTCTGTTGGTGCAGGAACATAGAAGCTTGTTAGTTATACATAATTCTACTTGAGTAACTGAAAAGCTTCTATATGTCTACATATAGGAAATGGCCTCCAAAAACCTTTACTTTTTCCCTTTCTAACACTAATTGGAAGGAGGCAGATCCAGAGCAATGAATCACACAGAGATGCAAGAGGTAGTCTTCTCTGCGATAATCTTCTTGCATCTCTGCATAGAGAACGACTGAGTGCTATAATCATACCAGCCTGACATAGATGGCAGAATTGCCTACCCTCAACAGTGACCAGAAGGAAATAAAGTTAGAGTGAATCACTTTTGCAGGGATGTTGTAGACATCCTCCTTTGTGGTGGGGTACTTCTGGGCTCACACAAGCCTTTAATTAATACAATGCGTTTCTCATGGCCCACTAATAGATCTCATGTGGAACAGTTTGGGGATTACTGGTGTAGGATAATAGTACATGTTAAACAGAAAAGGACATGACAGAGCAAGGAAATATTTTCACAGCATTTAACAGAACTGCTTATATAGACTAGGAAATACACACACACACACACACACACACACACACACACACACAGAGAGTATATATATGATAATAATATTCTATAGACTAGGAAAGTAAAAGTAAAAGTGGGTTTATGTTTTTCTTTTAATTTATACCAAGCCCTTCAAAAAGTACTTGGGCCAATTTACAGTACAGTGGTACCTTGGGTTAAGAACTTCTGGAGTTCCGTTCTTAACCTGAAACTGTTCTTAACCTGAGGTACCACTTTAGCTAATGGGGCCTCCCGCTGCTGCCGCGCCGCCAGAGCACGATTTCTGTTCTCATCCTGAAGCAAAGTTCTTAACCCGAGGTAATATTTCTGGGTTAGCAGAGTCTGCAACCTGAAGCATCTGTAACCCGAGGTACCACTGTAACTAATTAAATACAAAAGTACCCCAAAATGTGCAATACAATTTTTTTAATGGCCTTCTAAGCCCTATGAATTTTTCCAAATTATGTGGACAATGGGGAAATGAAATGGAAAGGAACACCGCTTCCATTTCATAGTATATGGCAAAAGTCCATAGCAGCCCTGTTGACAGGTGCCTATCTCTGGTCTCTCAGAGTAAATATTGACTATTTAGTAGCATATCACTTTCTCCTTCCTCTGTCTCAGCAGAGGAATTAGGGGATTTGTTTGTGTATCCTCTTTCCCTGAGTAATCAGTGGAATTAAAGTCTTTCTGCAACCTTAGGCATGTCTACTCAAAGTCCCATTGAATTAAATGGATCTTACTCTCAAGAAAACGTGTATGGACCGCAGCCAAAATATTGGAATTGTGACCAATATGACTTTCCCCTTGGCAGCACACCTTGGCTTCCACCACCTGAGGTGACATCTGCCTCAGTTTGCCTTATAATAATAATAATTTATTATTTATACCCCACCTATCCGGCTGGGTTTCCCTTGAATTTGTCGAATCCTCTTTTAAAGCCTTTCAACTTGGTGGCCATCACTGCCTCCTGGGGAGAGAGAAAAAGGTGGCGGTGGGTTCTCTCCCTCCACCCCAGTCTTTCAAATACCGCAGCCAAGGAGGCCACCACCCCACATCCCTTGGGATGGAGTCCCTGCAAAGTGGCTCTTCTGGACCCCTGGTGTGCTAAGAGAGAGAGGTGAGTAAAGCAGCACCTCCTGCCGCCTTTTCTGGCTTGCGCATGCGCTCTCTCTTTGTGGGACCCTCACAGGGCCCGATCCTCCGAGCCGCGCAGCACTCCCCCAGAAAGACGCGGAAGAGGAAGCCATATATATATATATCTGGATGCATAGCCATAAGGGGAAAGCAAAGTCGCTGTGGAATCTCTCTCTCTCGGAACTGCCCGCCGACTTCCTTCCACAACGAAGAAGGAAGAAGCAAATGAACCCCCTTCCTCGCCCCCCTCCGCTGCAGAGCCCCACGCGCCCACCCGCCTCTCTTTTCCCCTGACCCGGGTAACCCCCATCTGGAGACGTTCCCTCTAGCCGCCGCTTGGGGCACCCGGGGAGCCAATGGGAAGTGTTCTTATCTGGGAGCCAATGGTAGTGGCCGTGACATCCCTTGGAATTGGGGGGTGGCGGGGTGGGGAGGAAGCGCCGCCTTGAAAAGGGATCCGCTGGCCCACGTTCCCCCCCAGTGGCTTTTCCCGGGTTCTCCTCCTCCTGCTGTGTGAGTGCTGCAACCTGAACTTGGCACGATGGATCCCGTGCAAGAGGGACGTGTTGTGATTGTTGGCAGGTAAATCCCTTGACGAGGGGCTCTCCTGTTGGCAAGGAGAGAGGAGGGAGAAGGGTGTTTAAGTCCGGGAAAGGGGATCCTGTGCCCCCCCTTCCCCCCAGGAAAGCGCGAAGGAGGTGGAACCTGCGTTTTAGGCGTGGGGTCTTCAAAGCCACCAAACCACAACTTACACTGGCATTTGCTGTTGCTGCAGCAAGGTGTTAAAAAAGACAAAACAAATGAGTAACTTCCCTGCGTGTGAATAGAACACTTATCTAAGCCATTTAATCTGTTTGCGTTTAGTCTGTACAGATTACCTTGAAACACATGGAGAGCTAAAGGACATTCTAGGTGAATAGCAGCACGGGAAAAAGTCCATTGCCAACATGGAAATTCAAAGTGTGGTGTGTTTTGGAAAGCTTTTATAAACAGCAATATGTAGATTTTTGCCAAGATAATTTTATAGTGTAGTAACTTGATTGAAATCTGGATAGCCTTCATGTATTTATGTTCAGGTTGTATGTGGTGTTCTTTTTTTCCTCCCTCTAAATTAACTGCATCTAATTAAAGTAACAGGAAATTTGTACCTAAAATTAGTGCTACCGTGTGTGCTTGCTTATAATTAAGAAAAAAAGAGCCCTGCTGGATCAAATGGAAGGCCTATGTAGTCCAGCATTCTGTTCACTTGGTGGCTGATCAAATGTCTATTGGAAGCTCACAAATGGCTTTAAAATATATATGCCTCTGTTTCCCCCGTTTGATAAGGCCTAAAACTCTGGCTTGCTTATTTTTATAATTGAATGTTTTCGCCCAACCTTAACTCTTCAAATGCCCGACCGCAGAACATAAGAGGTGTGAATTGTGTTTGGAGCATGTGCCTTTTACGTTGTCGCATGCTGTTAGACTAAGGCAGCAGCTAGGGGTTGCACTCAGTTATGCATCGGTCACCAGTGGTATGTAGAGGGTAAGGTCAAACTTTGCCCAATGGCAGCACCAACTGGGAAACTGCTTAAATGTCGGAAATTGGAACACTTCAGCTAGCACAGAACAAAGGTCAACCAGCAATTCTTTCTGTGCTAGAGATTTGTTGGTAGTCTGTTGAGGCTACTGCACTGTGGACTATGAATTGCTGTCAGATATGTGATTAAGAGACTCTCTTGTAAACTAAGTGAATGAAAGTACATGTTTGTTCTGAATATTGAGTGTATGTCTGAATAAAACTGTGAAGTAGATGACCTCTGTAACCTTTATGTAGAATTGCACCAGTATTGTTCCTGTATCCTGTTAACTGATTAAGAGAACCAGTGATAAACAAATCATGTTTATTGCCAATTTTTAACACGACTATTAACTGTATGAAAACAAAGTACCATTGAAATCAGTAAAACTACAAGGAAAGTGTGTGGTCATCAATGCCTTTATATGTGGAAAGCTTTAATTTCCTATGGCGAATATGGCAAAAAGTGTATTGTATATACATTTGCTATTATAAGGAAAATACTGACAATAAACTGATCAGAGGTTCAAGTAAGCCTTTTCTGAAGTCTAAAAGCATTTTATGGAAATACTAATACATTGAATTATAAGACATATTCAAGTAGAGATGACACCGTAGCAGTTATTTGCCCAAACTCCACCTGTATGGGTTATGTTTGCTCTGTAAATTCTATTTCAAATAAAAAAAATTCCTTCCTGTAGCACCTTAAAGACCAACTAAGTTAGTTCTTGGTATAAGCTTTCGTGTGCATGTCTTTAAGGTGCTACAGGAAGGAATTTTTTTTATTTGGACTATGGCAGACCAACACGGCTACCCATCTGTAACTAATTCTATTTCAGTTATTCTAATCTAAAGCATCTTGTCTTCCTAGTTTAGTATACAGTATTGTAGTGTAGATAGCTTACTCAGCCACATTTGCAATATACTTCCACATTTACTTGCAGATGTTGAGTCTGACTTGACCATGCCTCATTGTCCCCAGTTATAAAAAGAGATAAATACTTCCTTATTTTGCTTAGTTATTGGGCAATTCAGTTCCATTCACAATAATGTCAGTGCCCAAGACATTTTATTGTCTGAAGTGGAGCATGTGCTTAATTTCTAGTGAAAATGTATGGCAATTAATAGTGCAATCCTATGCATGCCAATTCAGATTAAGTCCTACTGAACTCAATGGGACTTTACTGTGGGCATAATCCAGGCCTATTTAAGCACATTTAGCTTGCAATTCTATACATGCTTACCTAGGAGGATAATATTATGCAAGGATTATATATCTTTCTTATATAAAGCACATGTTATTTTCATGGCAAGAGCTGATGGACGGTATAGAAATTTAATTTTAAAAAAGAACTTGCAAAAATCATTTTTAAAAGACAGGTTGCTTTATTTACAGCATTCTCTAAATAAGAAACACTTAATTATATATGATAAGACTTCTCAAAGATTTTTCCACTATCACCTAAGAATAATAAAAACATGTTAATTAAGAGAGTGTTTTGCATCTCATGACACATTCTTGCATTTAAAATCAATAGAGGTGTTTGCACAGACTGCCTGGCTGCAGAATAGAATAATATTGTCGGAATATTCTGTTCTGATGTCTGCTCTTCAGTGACTTTGATATGACCTGACTATAGCTACAACCTTTAATAACTTGTGACTTCATGTGGCCTTATCTTGCCTCTTTGAGAGTTTCCCCACTGCACTAGGAAACCCAGCCAGATGGGCAGGGTATAAATAATAAAATATTATTCTTATTCTTATAGCTGTGTATTGACAACTCCATTTGGTTGATCTAACTGATGAATACATGACTGCCACACTCTCTCTCAATACAGTGGTACCTCGGGATGCGAACGGGATCCATTCTGGAGCCCCGTTCGCATCCCGAACAGAATGCAGGACGGGACGGTGCGTCTGCGGGTCGTGTTTCACTGCTACCACGCATTTGCGTGACATCATTTTGAGCACATGCGTGAGCGGCGAAACCCGGAAGTAATGTGCTCCGTTACTTCCAGGTTGCCGCGGAGCGCAACTCGAACGCGCTCAACCCAAAGCGCATTCAACTTGAGGTATTACTGTCCATTGTGGAATCAACATATATCCTAAGTCCCCTGAATCTGTTTATTGCCACAGAGAAATTGTTAGTGCGAGTTAATATAACAGTGTTGTTGTCATGGATGGATGAGATTTAGATTGCCTTTGGTAATCTTTCCTCCACCCCCCAAATGCAGAGGTGAAGGACCTATTGGGATGGTCTGCTGTCGGACTTGTTGAATTTGAGAGATCTGAGACCTGCGGTGAGCAATTTGCAAGGCACTTTGAGCACAAGGTCACTTACATTTTGATCCAAACTAGATGTCAGTGTTGATAAAGTTCTAGAGAAGGTTTCTAGAGCACTGGCCAGTCAAAGTGTATGGAATCATGTTTTGTTGTTGTGGTTTGAGGATGTGGACAGGACAACTGAAGGGACCTCGACTACAACATGTACTCTCAGTTTAGATTATTCCTTCAACTACAGCAATACAGAGACATGGAAAAGAATTTAGGAGTAGTCTCGTATTTTTAAACATGGATTTTACTGGATCTTTACATGGAAGAAATAACAAAACAATAAATAAGAGCACATGAGTAGGGAGGTGATCAATGCCTTTTTATGAGAGGGAGTGGTCCTTGCCTGTTTGAAGGAGGCAGTGGTAAAACCACTCCTTAAGAAACCTTCCCTGAATTCGGAAAACCTAACTAACTACCAGCCAGTTGCTAATCTCCCTTTCCTGAGCAAGACCAGATCCCAGCGCTTTTGGAAGAAACTGATTTTCTGGATCCATTTCAGTTGGGGTTTTGGTTCAGAAACTGCTTTGGTCACCCTGTATGATGACCTCCGTTGAGAGAGAGACAAGGCAAACATGTCCCTGTTAATTCTTCCTCAGCCTCTCAGTGGCTTTAGATACCATCAACCATGGCTTCTTTCTGGAGCGACTGTCTGAACTAGGGGTGGGTGGCACCGCTTTGCGGTGGTTCCAGTCCTACTTGGATGGTCGTTCCCAGAGGGTGTTGCTTGGGGAATGCTTTACAGCCCTGTGGAACCTTCATTGTGGGGTTCTGCAGGGCTCAATCCTATTCCCCACATTGTTTAACATCTACATGAAACTGCTGGGTGGGGTTATCCAGCGGTTCGGAGTACAGTGGTGCCTCAGGTTAAGTACTTAATTCGTTCTGGAGGTCCGTTCTTAACCTGAACATGTTCTTAACCTGAAGCACCACTTTAGCTAATGGGGCCTCCCACTGCTGCCGCGCCGCCGGAGCACAATTTCTGTTCTCATCCTGAAGCAAAGTTCTTAACCTGAAGCACTATTTCAGAGTTAGCGGAGTCTGTAACCTGAAGCGTATGTAACCCGAGGTACCACTGTACATTGTCAGCAGTATGCTGATGACACTCAGTTCTATTTCTCCTTTACGTCTGCAGGTGAGGCAGTGGAAGTGCTGGACCATTGTCTTGCCTCGGTAATGGACTGGATGAGAGCCAAAAACTGAAACTCAATCCAAATAAGACTGAGACACTGTTAGTGAGTGGTTCCCTAGGCCAGATGGGTGGGAGATTGCCTGCTCTTGATGGGGTTACACTTCCTCTGAAGGAACAGGTTTGTAGCTTGGGGGTACTCCTGGATCCTTTGCTGTTACTTGAGGCTAAGGTGGCCTCTGTGGCCCGGAGTGCCTTCCATCAGCTTCGGCTGGTGGCCCAGCTACGCCCCTATCTGGACAGGGATAGCCTAACTACTGTTGCCTGTTCTCTGGTAATCTCAAGGTTCAGAAACTTCAGCTGGTGCAGAATTCAGCGGCCAGGTTGCTCACTGGAGCAAGACAGTTTAAGCATATTACACCGATCCTGGTCAGACTGCATTGGCTACCAGTTAGTTTCTGGGCCCAATTCAAAGTGCTGGTTTTGACCTATAAAGCCTTAAACGGCACAGGACTGCAATACCTCAAGGACTGCCTCTTTCCATATGAACCTACCCAGACCCTGATATCATCTTCCAAGGCCTTCCTTCATGTGCCACCTCCTCGAGAGGTCCAGAGGGTGGCAACACGAGAACGGGCCTTCTCTGCAGTGGCTCCCTGTCTGTGGAATGCTCTCCCCAGGGAAGTTCGCCTGGTACCTTCACAATACACCTTTGGGCGCCAGGCAAAAACGTTGCTTTTAACCAGGCCTTTGCCTGACCTGATCTACATCCTATACCCTTTTAAAATGTGTGGTATGTTTTTTTTGGGGGGGTATTGGGTTGTTGTTTTTTATTTTGATTCTATATTTTGTGGTTTTATATTTTGATTTTGTTCTGTGAACTGCCCTGAGACCTGACCTCCAGGTATAGGTTGGTATATATAAATTCAATTAATAGTAATAAGTAATACAAGTATATTATCTGCAAATGAAAAGGGTGATTAAAAAATTAAGAGAAATTGACTACATATACATAATTGAACAAATGAATTAATGAATAGGGCTAGGGAGTGCCTTCCATATTAATATTTTATTGTAGGACCAGAAAATTTGCATCTAGATATCCAAATTAGATCCCAATATTTAGCAAGAATTATGCCCGTTGGCAGGCAGATACTAAACAGGACTGTTTGTTGGCACTGTGCAATTTAGCTGATCTTTGAAATGAGTATTATCATTACTAAGCAGTATCTAAGATAGAATTGCATAGAGTATCATTTTCTGTAAAAAGAAAAAAAGAAAGGATTGACTAAATATACAATACAAAAAAAAAGAATTGCCAAGTGGGGCTGAACCCTGGTGGTAGAGCACATGCATAATCTCCCAGATTAGTCTCAAATTTTTCAGGTAACAGGACAGGGAAGAATCCTGACAGGCAAGGGAGCCATGATCAGAGTATATAATAGTGGGCAAGATGAATAGCCTAACTTGGGGTAAGGCAACTTCATATAACTATATATGTTCACCTGAATGTTTCTGCATTCCATATGTACTTAGAGGGATGCTCTGTGTGCAGAATTTCAGGCCTGTAGCATGCAGAATAACCTACAGAATAGTGAAACAAGACTACTGTATTTTAAATCCAAGTCCATTTTGTTCAACATTCGCTCTCTGCTTAATAAACTTAGATGTTCCAAAAGTAGGGTGTGAGCCAATTTGCTTTGTAATATGCTGATTGGTCTGTTGCGTCCTTCATTGCCCTTTCAAAACATACCTTAAACCTCTGTTGCTGAATCTGTGGGTTGGTTAACTATATCCACATCCAGGTTGCTGCCTTCAACAGGTGCTGAAACAGGAAAACCTTGTTTTGCTTCTGTGTTGTGACAGGAATAGGTCTGTGAGGTGGTGGAGCGTAAGAGGCAGGGTCTTTTTTGTGGTGGCTCCACCACACCTTTGGAGTCCTTTCCCAGAAATGCTGCAATGGCAGCAACACCTCAGACTTTTCAGAAGACCTTAAAAACTCAATTGTTTCAGTTGGCCTTCTCCTGAATAATTTATGTCCTGCTTACCGGAAAGAGACTGGAATATTGTTATGTTACTAGAATTCCAAACTCTCTTTGTGGAATTTCTGTGGAATAGATCAATAATAATTATTGATTTTTAGTAAAAAGCATTTTTATATACTTGTAGTTTTTATTGCTGTAAGCTGCTTTGGGCAGGCTTTGCCTGGAAAAGTGGCATGTAAGTATTTTAAAATAAATAACAATAAAAGATTTGTGCTAACCGTTTTCTCTTTTCTTCTTAGTGGACTCATTGGATGTAGCTGGGCCATGTTATTTGCTTCTGGTGGATTTCAAGTAAAGCTTTATGATATTGTACAAGAACAGGTAACAAAAGCCCTGGAAAAAATTGGGTAAGTCATTTGAGTTCCTTTAGCACAGATTAGTCAGGATTATAATTGTTTGAATACTGTGGTTAGCTTTTAGTTCTAAACAAGGGACCAATGGGATTTCAGGATGCATTCAGATTATCTGTTCAAGGTACCGTATTTTGCGCCCCATAAGACGCTCCGGCCCATAAGACGCACCTAGTTTTTTGGGGGGGAAATAAAGGGAAAAAATTATTTCCCCCCCAGGCGCGGGGCTGGGGCAGCCCGAGCTTCCCCCAACCCCAGCCCGCAAACAGGCAGCTCTCTGCAAGCCGTGGGAGCCCAGCGGTGGTTCCCGCTGCTTGCGGAGAGATCCGCGAAGCCTGCACGCGCTGGGATCAGCGCGGGCAGGCTTCGGGATGCCTGCAACTCTCCCCAAGCAGCGGGACCGTTCCCGCTGCTTGCGGAGAGATCCGCGAAGCCTGCAGGCGCTGGGATCAGCGCGGGCAGGCTTCGGGATGCCTGCAACTCTCCCCAAGCAGCGGGAACGTTCCCGCTGCTTGCGGAGAGATCCGCGAAGCCTGCAGGCGCTGGGATCAGCGCGGGCAGGCTTCGGGATGCCTGCAACTCTCCCCAAGCAGCGGGAACGTTCCCGCTGCTTGCGGAGAGATCCGCGAAGCCTGCAGGCGCTGGGATCAGCGCGCGCAGGCTTCGGGATGCCTGCAACTCTCCCCAAGCAGCGGGAACGTTCCCGCTGCTTGCGGAGAGATCCGCGAAGCCTGCAGGCGCTGGGATCAGCGCGCGCAGGCTTCGGGATGCCGGCAACTCTCCCCAAGCAGCGGGAACGTTCCCGCTGCTTGCGGAGAGATCCGCGAAGCCTGCAGGCGCTGGGATCAGCGCGCGCAGGCTTCGGGATGCCGGCAACTCTCCCCAAGCAGCGGGAATGTTCCCGCTGCTTGCGGAGAGATCCGCGAAGCCTGCAGGCGCTGGGATCAGCGCACGCAGGCTTCGGGATGCCGGCAACTCTCCCCAAGCAGCGGGAGCATTCCCGCTGCTTGGGGAGAGGTCCGCGAAGCCTCGAGAGCGAGAGGGGTCGGTGCGCACCTACCGCTCTCGCTCTCCAGGCTTCAGCGAAAGCCTGCATTCGCCCCATAAGACGCACCCACATTTCCCCTTCATTTTTGGAGGGGGAAAAGTGCGTCTTATAGGGCGAAAAATACGGTAGTGCTCAAATTATGGGATAAAAGGTAGTAGATCTTCAGTGAGACCCACAAGCCCCACTACCTGATCAATTGTCCAATGTGTCCTCTATTGCCTTCTAAAAGCAATAGCAGGCAGACAGACACACACACAGAAGCATAAATCCTTTTACTGTCACACAACAGGCAGAGTCTTATCTCTGTTTTTAGCACATAGAATGGAGATAGGATGCCCCTTATCTCTGATCGTAGTGCTTAGAGAGTCTGACATCTCCATCTGGCTGGTCCCTCCAGGTATACAGAAGAGCTTATTTATTGCATTTGTATCCCACCATTTTCTCCAAGGAGTACATGATGCACCCCTCTCCTCAGGTAATCCTTACACAACGACCCTGTGAGGTAGGTTAAGAGGTTGGGACTAGCCCAAGGTCACCTAGTAGGCCTGGGCAATATATCCATATATCACCCAGGACTGGTATTAGGGGCAGACAGTGATGACGGCTTCACTCAGCGGCATATTGCTGGTGAAACCACTACCTCCTGAGTCCCACTGCTACCAGCGTGCTGAGGGAAAAACAATCTGCATCCGGACTCTGGCGGCAGAGGGACTCGGGAGCGGTGGTAGTTTCACCAGTGATATACCACTGAGGGAAACCACCATCACGGTCTGTCCTCATACCACTGAAGGGAGAAACAGTCAGCATTGCCGAGGCACAATACGGCTTGCTCCTCCCTCTGCTTCAACAAGCCCCATGTCCCTCCGGCTTGTGCATACTGGAGGGATATGGGGCTTGTTCAGCTGGGGGGAGGGCGGCGAGAAGACTCAAAGAAGCCCTCCCGCCCCCCAGCTAAGCCTCGCCAGTCCCCCTTGCCTGTTTCAAGGCAGCAGTGGAAGCTGCCTCAGCTGCCTCCACCTTTCAGCAGCTTGCTTGGCTTGTCACATACCTTCACCTTTCAGATGTTCCATGTGTTTGTTATTTTTTTCGTGTTATACAAATACAGTATCAGTAACACTTTAAAAAGCTTGTTTAAGATGCCCAGTCCCTTCCAATACTAGTAAGTGGAGACTTAAGTTTCCAGAATGCTTATTGAGAGTTAGGAGTTTCCGTATTCAAATCACTCAATCGGGAGTTGCGTAGGTGTCTTTAGATAAGATACTGTTCTCTTGGCGTCAGCCCCACCCCTTGTAATATGGGATGGTGGCAATAGTGACCTATTTACAATGCTGTTGTAAGAATTATTGAGATAATGCACGTGAAGCACTTTGGACACTTCAGCTGTGCTAAATTGTAAGAATTGAGTTGGTGCTGGCTTAAATTCCCATGTCCAACTTCCTGAGAACTTGCATGATGTGCCACTGAAATGTCACAGAGAAGTTATGTTTCTAACATTGCCCCATCTTATATCCATGTCGTTGCAAACTTCAGATGATGATCACAAAAGTTATCCATACAGACCAGAGTTTTCTTTGTTGAGGGTAGAAATGTGATATTCTTTGCACTACCAAAATGGCATTGCCTAGGTAACAGCAGAATGAACAAGCAAACAAAACACTTGGGGAGAGAGGGTTCAGCAAAGCAGTTTCATGTTTCTGAGTGTTTGGTGGTAAGGGATACTTAAAAGTGCGAAGAGGAATGCATTTTTTTGTTTCTCCTTCAGAATTGATTTGACTGGACATAAGGGCTAAGCAAAGCCCCTTATCAGATTAGTGTTTCACTCCCAATTCCTTTGTTAAGTTGTTTTCCCTGATTTCTCTGTCTGTAATATGAGGAAGCATCTAATTACCTCTGGGTGATGGGACTGCTATTGTACAATATGAAAACATTACTGCTCTAACAATAATCAACATAAGGCTTTGCCAGAAGCATGGACTTGTGAGAAGGAGCGCCAGGTTGTTTTCAAGGTTTGTTTCAAGGTTTTGTTTTGTTTCAAGGTTTCCCCCACATCCGGTATTTATTTATTGCATACGACCCGCTTTTAAGTTGTGACCACTCTGCACATAACTTTAAACACCTCCTGGTGGATGAGAGCATTGCAGGTCCCACTTGCAATATACTCTGCATGAGAATGGTGGAGACACGAGCAGGTTGAGGAAACTGGCAGATTGATGACTGGGTAATCTGTATGTTAATATTGTCTGGGACATCACATTATGCTGTGCCTCCATCGAATAAGAGTCTGCCTATTCCTGTATAATCTTTGTTCAGTCATCAACAGACATGCAAAAGGTTTTCATGTGCTGGAGAGGCTGGAAAAGTTCACATGTTTTGTGGTACGGTGCTATATAAATATTTCTATGAATACATGAGTAAGATATAAAAAGGGCAACCAAAACAATAAAGGGGATGGAGCAATGGGGAAAGGTTGCGGCATTTGGGGATTTGTAGTTTAGTGAAAAGGGACGTGGGTGGCGCTGTGGGTTAAACCACAGAGCCTAGGACTTGCTGATCAGAAGGTCGGTGGTTCGAATCCCCGCGATGGGGTGAGCTCCCGTTGTTCTGTCCCACCTCCTGCCAACCTATCAGTTTGAAAGCACGTTAAAGTGCAAGTAGATAAATAGGTACCGCCCCAGCGGGAAGGTAAATGGCGTTTCCATGCGCTGCTCTGGTTCACCAGAAGCGGCTTAGTCATGCTGGCCACATGACCCGGAAGCTGTACGCCTGCTCCCTCGCCAATAAAGCGAGATGAGCACTGCAACCCCAGAGTCAGCCACGACTGGACCTAATGGTCAGGGGTCCCTTTACCTTAGTTTAGTGAAAATGCGAGTAAGAGGCAACATGATAGAATTATACATGGCACATAGAAAGTGGAGAGAGAGAAGTTTCTTCTCTCATAATGGTAGAACTCATGGACATCAGTGATGGCTGCCCGGAGGCAGTGGTGACCAGCAACTTGGATAGCTTTAAAAGAGGATTAGACAAATTAATGGAGGCAAAGGCCATCATGGTTGTTCTCTGCCTCCATAGTCTGAGGAACTAGGCTTCTGAATATCAGCTGCTGGAAACTGCAGGAGGGGAGAGTGTACTTGTGTCCTGCCTGTGGGTTTCTCATAGGCTCTGGTTGTGAAAACAAGATGCTGGACTAGATGGGCAATTGGCCTGATTCTGATCTGCTACAAGGAAAAGTTCAAGGTCTTGGTACTAACATATAAGGCCCTATGCAGCTCAGGACCAGGTTACTTGAGAGACCACCCTATCCCTTGTATGCCCAGGAGGTCGCTGCGGTCTGTGGAAGAGCTCCTTCTGCAAATTCCAAAGATATCAGAAGTCAGCATCACAGTAACTTGGAGCAGAACTTTCACTATGTCTGTCCCTTTTCTTTGGGATATAACAAGAGCCCACCATTTGCACTTTCCGGGAACAAATGAAGACATTTTTGTTCTGACATGCTTTCCCAGCTGGATTTCTGCCAAGGGTGTCTGTATTGTATTGCTTTTGCCTTCCTGGTTTTTTTAAAAGAAAGTATTTGCTATTTTGTGCTGTGTATAGCCATTTTTAGCTATTTTTATAGCACACCACCTTGAGATGTTGGCATGGGAGGCAATTAATAAATGAATAACAATGTTTGCATTGTGCTCTGAAGCATGAATCTAGAGAATGCCATAAAAAGGTAAAGGACCGCTGACAGTTAAGTCCAGTCGCAGATGACTCTGGGGTTGCAGCACTCATCTCGCTTTACAAGCCGAGGGAGCTGGTGTTTGTCCACAGACAGTTTTTCCGGGTCAGGTGGCCAGCATGACTAAGCTGCTTCTGGCGCAATGGAACATCGAAACCAGAGCAGCACACGGAAATATCGTTTAACTTCCCACCAGAGTGGTACCTATTTATCTACTTGCACTTTTTGGCGTGCTTTCAAACTGCTAGGTTGGCAGGAGCTGGGACTGAGCAACGGGAGCTCACCCCGTCGCGGGGTTTCGAACTGCCGACCTTCTGATCGGCAAGCCCAAAGAGGCTCAGTGGTTTAGACCACAGCGCCACTGGCGTCCTTGAGAATGCCATACACTGCACCATATTTCATGAGGGTTCCTTTTAATAAGTGTGCATGAAAAAAGTTAAGAGTGCAGTAGGGGAAAACAGGTTGCCGGAATCTTTCTTGTGGTATATTTTTATTAGTACGTGTGATAAATAAAACTCATAATTCTTCTGCTGGTCTTCTGTTTTCAAACAGCAAAGAATTGAAAGAACTAGGAAAGACAGGAATGCTGAAAGGTACTCTGACAGCTGACAAGCAGCTGTCTCTCATTAGCGGCTGCACAGATTTAAAAGTGGCAGTAGAGGGTGCCATTTACCTTCAGGTGAGTACAGTACATGCTTGTTTGCTTGAAATGGCCAAAGGGAGGAAATTTTGTGGGGAATTCACTGGCTTCCTTATGCTCTAATCATTTGTTCATTCACCAGCTTTATCTCATAGTTGGATGAAACTAAAAGCACCGGCCTCTAAATACAGCCTTGACTATGCAGCAGCTGGTCATTACCATTCCAGCAAAATTTTTATATCTAATAGAGCTTAATTGACCAAAAATTGTAAGTGGTACTCCTACCTCTTTTCATTGGCAGTTTGTGGGCCAAGTAAATGTTAAGTTTAAATCTGGTTTAAATCAGCCAAACTTAATGTGTAAAGTTTTCAGAAGTCTAGTTAAAGGAGGTACTTTTGTATAGAATCCTTTGTGGTTAGGTTGTGCATAAAGAATATACCAGATTTTAATAAATAGGTGATCTAGCTAAGTGCAGAAATAGAAATTCTGTTGCTTCAGTCAATTCAATTCTACTCTATTGCTTCATTTTACTGGAGTACCCCCAGATAAATAAACTTAAAAGTGAAAGTAGTGAAAAGGGTCTTAGCATACATTTTGCTACCCTAGTTGTACACGTATTTCTTAGGGGTTGTTTGTACATATCCTGATCTCGATTGATGCCCTGCACTGGCAACTTGCGGGAGGAGGGGCATACTCTCAAAGGCAGAACTATGCAGTTAAGGTTCCATGTAGTTTTGTGATGTAATACTATAAATAGACATAATTGCAATACGGGTAGATCTCATCTTAGACTGATTTTACAAATGTGACCACAGAAAATAAAATGGGCGAGAGAACAGGAAACACCTCCCGCCCCAGAAGAGATCTCACAGGAACCCACATGCAACCTTCCCAGAGCCTGGAAAGCAAGCAGGGCAGTGGGAAAACACAGTGTGGAAAGAGCTTTTAAGCCCCCCCTTACTTTTCAGGTTTCTGAGACGATCTCATCACAACTTTGCAGAGCCTTCCAAAGGCCTTGCATGACCTGCTCAGTAAGCAAGCTTGAGGGGCTTAAAAAGCTTGCCATCTTGGGGGAGGGGGCCAGGCCCGCTCAGCACTGGCCTCAGAGAGATAGGAATGGATGTGCAGGAATGTTTGGGGTGGGGGTTTGGCTTTGCATAATTTTGCTTATACAATCCCCCGCTTAAGACAACCTGTATATTCCCGCTTCTTCTTCCAGAAGAGGGAGCTGGTGCACTGAAGCTACTGCTAAAGCAAGCATATGATGACTTAAAAGTATCTGACCCTAACCCCTGACCAGCTTTCCAATGAGTTATGTATCTTCACAAGCTTTGTGTATGGCCAGTGGATTCAGAACTTTGACTAAGCTTTCTGTTCCTCCATTTACATTCTGTTGCCATCCTACAGTGGCCAGACTAGTACCGTGTCAAGAGAGGCTGTGAAATACCAAACGTAGATGACTACCTTGTACTCACTCAGACCATTAGTCTGCACAGTTCAGCAGTGGTTGTCCAAGGTTTCAGATGCAACATTCACAGCTCTGCCTAGAGATGCTCAGGATTGACCCTGGAAACACACACACACACACACACACACACACACACACTTACTTCATTTAATACATATGTTAAGGAAAATATAAGTTGATCACTTATCTGGAGCCCACCCTATCCCATTCTTCCTACTGCTTGGCTGATCTCAACTAAAGCATCCATGACAAAAAAAGCCATCCGACCTCTGCTTAAAAATATCCAATGAACGAGAGTCCACCACCTTCCAAGAAAGTCCATTCCACTGTCGAACAGCTCTCACTGTCAGAAAGGTCTTCCTGATGTTTAGTCGGAATTTCATGTCTTGTAACTTTAATTCATTGGTTCATGTCCTGTCCTTCGGAGCAGGAGAAAACAAGCTTGCTCCATCCTCCATATGACAGCCTTTTAGATATTTGAAGATGGGTATCATACCTCCTCTCAGTCTTCTCTTTAGCAAGCTAGGCATACCCAACTCTCTCAACCGTTCCAAACCCTTGATTATCCGGGTCGCCCTCCTCTACACATGTTACAGCTTGTCAATATCCTTCTTAAACTGTGGTGCCCAGAAATGGACACAGTATTCCTGGTGTGGTCTGACCAAGATGGAATAGAGTGGGACCATTACTTCCATTGATCGGAACACTGTACTTCAGTTGATGCAGCCTAGAATAGCATTAGCTTTTTTTTGTGCTGCCTGTTGAGTCGTCTTAAGCTTGTGGTCTACTAAGACCCCTGGATCCCTGCTCTTTAGATGATAATGTATATTATCTTGATCTCATAAAAAATGAGGGTCCCTGCTGAATTTGTGGACCCTCCTACTCATTTTTTCTGAATGAAGGCCTTTGACATCTGCTCCAGTTTCCTGTCCTGGTGGCTCCAGAAGCAGTGGTTCTCAACCTGTGGGTTCCCAGATGTTGTTGGACTACAACTCCCATCATTCCTAGCCAGCATGACCAGTGGTCAGGGATGATGGGAGTTGTAGTCCAACAACATCTGGGGACCCACAGGTTGAGAACCACTGCTCCAGAGGTTACTTCTGCTGTGGATGTGCTACCCTAGCCCTGTCTGTGATCCTGTTTGTAATATCCTTGGTTGTGAGTAAAATAAGATGCAATCATATATACGGTAATTTCACTGCATTCCTTGGAACTCCTGTCATGAACAATGTCCTTAAGAGTAGAAATTATTTTTTAAAAAAACCTGTTAAGAGAATGTTAATGCATAAAACTTCCTAAACTACATTAAACAGATAAAATCTAGCGAGTTCTTTTTTGTTCTCCTTTGTTTCTTATTTAAAACTTTCTCTTCATTAGATACAGCGGGTAAATTTACTTCATAGCCATAAAACATTAGTTGTCTAGCATAATGCAAATACTCTTCATGTTAATTGATTTAGGTACAGTTCTTCTATCCCTGATTTTCAATTCACTTGGCCTATTGTCACTTATTAACTAAGCAAAATTATTGGGAAAAGTGTAATCATGGTCTTAAATGTTTCCCACAGAAATCAGCGGGGCTTTAAACTAAAGTTGCTTCCAGGGACCTTTGCTATTTTAGGGTGGGATTCAATCACATACCAGCAAATCCAGGTTACACAATGATAGTTGACTGGAATGTCTTATGCTGCAGACTAGGTTCTCTAAAGGATTGGACTTTTTGTGCCAAAGTTGGACAATTCAGTGGGAAGTGCAGGATAATACTCACTTTGACATAATGTCGTTTAGCCTTCCAGCAATCAGATTGGAGTCAGTGCTCAAAACAAGTTCCCTGGAAGTGCCCTCATTCTCTTTTTAAAGACCATTGGTCTCAGTTGTTAAAGAATGGGCTACTTGATGTCATAATTCTGTTAACTTTATACAATGGTCATAACAATGTTGCCTTGGGGAAATGAGAAATGGGATATTCTTCTTGAGAGCCATCTTTGCAAAAACCTATAAATACCCTCTTCAAATATCATTGGCTTCTATCCCATAAGTCCTACAATTGAACAGGAGAAGAGCACATAGGTGTAATATTTGGTTATCTAAAGCCTCTCAATTTTACAAAGTGATATGAATGTCCACTCACTCACTCTCATTCCTCCAATGTGAGGTTGTGATTCTCGAAAGTCCTATTCTGTATTTTTGTTGTATTTTTGGACTTTGTCTTTTGTTAGAAGATAATTCACCACAATTAGTAAAGGCTCCGAGTTATTCAGTAAGTAAAGTATAGCTACATAGTTACTGGAGTGAATATTATCTGTATTCATGGTTGACTTTATTAACACCAATAGAAATCTGATAAAAATCAGGCAACGGAAGTATATAGTCTCAATCAGGCATGACCAATCTCATTATTGTAAGAAATGTTACACATAAAATTTGAAACCTTTTCAAGGGTTTTGTGGTTAATATGGATCAAATGTGGAAGTAAATCTGCATAACTCGGCTGTATCCCATGCGACAAAGCTTGGCTACAGCCTGCAGTTAGGCTGGAATCAGAACGACATGCCAAGTCACGACTTAGTTCAGCAGAGTGGTGAAGGAGCAAAGAACCGTGACCTCTCTTGGAAGTGGCATGATCACATGTTTGTGCCAAGCCATGTTCAGTCCAGGCCAGTTAAAGTAGTAGCAGGCCTGGGTGAGGAAGAATATCTTGCTACCCTCTCCATAAGACACTTTTGACATATTATAATGAGGGGCTCTCTTTCTTTCCTCCCCCTGCTTTTAATAATCTGGGCAGCCCAAATGAAGTGTTGTTAGTAGTGCAAGAAGGGAGTGAACATTTCCCCTCTACTTCCTTCAAAATCCTTCATCCAATTATTCAAGGCAGCAGTTGAATTAACAGGGCTGGGTAATTGTGGTTCTTGTTTCTCGTCTGTCCTGTTCACACTGATAGGGGCATGGTATACACACTGTCTTAACTTACAATTGCAAGTGTTCCCATGGGATGAGGTGGGCTTTTTCAGTCATAAGGCCACCTTCTCATGTGAGAATGAGAATATAAGATATGTTATCTTTCCATCCAGGAAAGCTGATACTATTTTAGTTCATGGACACATTCCAACCATGCAAAATACACAGAGAGTGTGGAGTAGGGCTGGGGAGGGAAATAACCCAGGGAGAGTCCCAAGGGCCAGGTAGGAAGGCCTGGAGGGCCAAATTCAGACCCTGCACCTCACCTCTACTCTAGGGCCTTCGCTTGTTACTTCTCGTAAGATGAATTGTTTGAAGGAGAACTCCTGCACTTCATGTTCTCCTTAATACCAGTTAAATCAGAGAATTAGTACATCTGCCGTACTTGCCAGCACTTGCCTGCCGTACTGCAGAAATGGTGTGCACTCTGATGCTGAGCAAACTGAAATTCACTTACGCAAGCTTTGTTTCGTCATTTCTTAACCAACGGTTAGTCCCTCCAGGCAGCTCCAATTCTTTTCCCTTTCATATTTGCACTGTGAAGAACACTCTTTCAGCGGGGATTTGGCAGGAATATTTGCTTTTGACTTTCAGGCATCTCCTGAAGACACTTTTTAGGCCGGCAGGCCTATGCAGCTGTTTAAAACGTTTTGATTAAAATTCAGTTTAATGATTTTTTTTTTTACTTTTTAAATTGTTTTTTATGTTGTACAGGCTGCCCTGATATCTTATGAGATGGCAATATGAAAATACTTCATAAATAAATAAGCTTCAGGGGTTCTAAAGAACCCTTATGCAATCCATCTTCTATCTGCTCTGAGTGCAACTACCTACTTCTAACATTTTCCTTATATTACTTTTCATTGCTGCTCATGTAAAATTATGTGCAGTACAAACAAAAATTCCCCAAAATGGATCTGAGTACAGGTCAGCACTTGCCTGCTATGCCAAAGATATAATCGTCATTCGCTATGCGAGTGTGGTATGTTTCTGAATGACATTTTTACAAACAAAATACCTACCATAGCATAACACACAAATCTTAATGGTGAGATGTAAAGAAGTTCAGTGTCAACATAACAAATAGATGTCCTGTTGGCTGCAGCCATTCCCACTTAATTCTTACTGCTTGCTAGCCCCATCTGCATGATACTCTCAGCACCCTTAACAAAGTAGACTTCCCAGGATTCTTTTGGGGGAAGCCATAACTGTTTAAAGTGATATGATACCTGCTTTTACATGTATAGTGCAGATGGTGTGTAATTCATTGCAAATTGGGTCTTTGAAGTACCAAAAGGTGGCTCTGTAATTGGGGGCAGAACTTTCTGAAAATCCAGGGCATGACTTCAACTTAAGAGTCTCAATATTACAAACAGTAATATTTGCAGTATTAGATATTTCTAGCCTTTACCCTCCTAGGGCTGAACATTCAGTGAGGGGAAATGCCTCTTACTGTGAATGGATGTTGGGATTGTAGAAGCTGGCCACATCTGCAAGTCTGACTGTCTTGAGAATGGGGCCAATTCACACCATAAAGGTAAAGGGAACCCTGACCATTAGGTCCAGTCTCATGACTCTGGGGTTGTGTTGCTCATCTCGCTTTATTGGCCGAGGGAGCCGGCGTACAGCTTCCGGGTCATGTGGCCAGCATGACTAAGCCTCTTCTGGCGAACCAGAACAGCGCACGGAAACACCGTTTACCTTCCCACCGGAGTGGTACCTGTTTATCAACTTGCACTTTGATGTGCTTTCGAACTGCTAGGTGGGCAGGAGCTGGGACCGAGCAACGGGAGCTCACCCCGTCGCGGGGATTCAAACCACCAACCTTCTGATTGGCAAGCCCTAGGCTCTGTGGTTTAACCCACAGTGCCACCCGCATCCCTAATTCACACCATAGACATACCTTATACAGTGTCCTAGCTGGGGGGGGGTAGTTGTGTTTTTTGCCAGGGTGAAGCCTCCAGAGGGATGCCATTGAGGCTCCCAGCCCTTCTCTCTCTCTCTCTCTCTCTCTCTCTCTCTCTCTCTCTCTCTCTGTGTGTGTGTGTGTGTGTGTGTGTGTTTATGTGTACACAAATGCACATGGGGGTGTCAAATTGGGTCTTTGACAGAGGTTAAATAAAGCTTGGTTTCACCTTTATATAAATGTGAGTAGCCACCTCTGATTTTGAACTGGTGAGTTCCTTCTCCCGGATCTCAGCCTTTTCTCCCTTTTAAGAAGACACTTTAAATAAATAAGTAAAAAGATTCAGCTCATGTGTAGTGAGTACCTCAAAATTACATATTGTAAAATTGCTCCATTTAGGTACAGTACAAAACATACTTGAGGACTGGAACAAGTTGACTTTTTCTTGGTGTTGGGCACATAATATCAGAGTAATTCACAACAGTTCAAGTGTTCATTGAGTTAACTGGGAACTCTCACATGATGCTTTTCTGGTACTTTCAGGGACAGTGTGTGCCTATGGCTTTTAACCATAATTGTCTGCATTTACATTGCAAACCTGGGGCATGCATTTTTAAAAAACACCTAAGGGGGAAGTCTCAACACTGAATTGTTGTTAAAGCCAACAATTTGGCATGTCCTAATAGGGCTTTGACAAGGGTCAATTAAGTTGAAATTCAGGTTACAGCAATAGCCTTTTTTTCAAGTGTTAAAGTTTTCAAATAAGGCTCTACTGTTTTGGTGCATCTGAGCTGTGTGATCCTCAGCAAAACAGAAATGGGCACAGGAATATACAATGTCCTTTTAAAATTCACTCAGGTGGACTTGTACTGAGGTGAGCTGGCTTTTCAGTACTAGGCCTATCCATTTCATGTTTGATCTCTTTCTCAGGGTGATCTGAATAGTTTGAGAAGCTCTGTAGTTGGTCGCAAGTGATGAAGCCCTGGATTAATAGCTGGTTTAGAGCTAAATTTTCCTTCTATTCTTCAGGGAGTCAGTCTCCCTAGCTAAGAAAACAAATCCATGCTTGACAAGGACAGAAACTTTTATTGCACCAGTCCAACAAATTGAATACAATTGTGCCACTATCAAAGAAGCCCTCAGCAAATGGTCTATTCAGAAGCCTTGCATAATCATTGTAGGTTTGAGTTTCCAAGAGTGTTGAGCTTCACCTCTGTGACTATCATCTGATCTGAAAGAAAGCTTTGGGTTTCAGGTGGAGAATCTCACAATAAAACTATTCACTGCTGCTCTTTTATTAGTTTGAACAAGTATCTACAGAGTTCTAGCCTTGTGACTTTGCTAAAGGAAAATATTTAAAGGTAACCCACCTTGCAGACTGAACCGATCCAGGAATTACGAGCAAAGCCTTGTTTTGCACCAATAAAGGGATGCATTATAGTCGGTTCTGATGTTCGAAAATGGCCCTGTTCTATCTCTCAGAACCGCAGTGGTTGTTGACTTTAAAAGGTCAGTAAAATTCCATCCTCTGCAAGCTTCTTCCCCAAGCCCCAAAATCTGGAGCATATAACATCTGCCACAAGCACAGTGATTTCTCAGTTAACTGGTATACTTTATAAAAATGGCATTGTAAAACTTTGAGGTATTCTTGGCCGCATGGGAAATGTGTTTTACTCCAGACAGAAGTTTGCACATCGTTTTTTACATTATGTAATCAGGAACACTGAACAAGATAAAATAAAATGTTATAAATTATAAGAGAGAAGCTTTTCACAAATAAGTTGAAAATAGTTAATCTCGAAAAATGCTTTATAAATGTATTAAATAAATATTCCATCATCATTGGGGCCTTTAAATGCACAGACATGGGTATTATTTTCAACCTAGATAGTACTTGCATGAGATGGAAAACCTGTTTTGATGATAGGCAAGTTATCAAAGACTTGTTTTTACAAAGCTAATAAAAGGATACCACTTTGTAAAAAAATATTGTGATTTTACTAGCTCTTGTATCTGGTGCAATCACTTTTCCTTAAGCACAGCATCTGGAAATGTTGATCCTAAAGATCCATAAAGTGTTAGCTTGACAGTGGAAAGTTGTAAGTTGTTTCGATTTATAAAGCAGTAAGCAGATGTTTGCCACTTTTCAAAACAACTTCTTAATTTATTTCTAAAGAATTTGTGAAATGAATGTAATAGGTGTTTTTATTAAGCGATTTCAACATTTTTTTGTGTTCTAGGAGTGTACGCCTGAGAACCTAGAACTGAAAAAGAAGATTTTTGGCCAGTTAGACCTTATTGTCAGTAATGATGTAATACTAGGCAGCTCAACCTCTTGTCTTCTGCCTTCAAAGTTGTTCACCGGGCTAAAGCACGTTAAGCAGTGTATAGTGGCACATCCTGTAAGTACACCAAGATACTTCAGTAATTTATTGTGTTGAAGCCTAAATTTGTGGTGTTCGGCTTGTATGTCGTAAGTACAGTTCTTACTCATTTATATGCAAGTTTTTCAAAGGGATGCCACTTTGATATGTTCCATTAAATCTATGATGGCACAGTTTTGCAAGCTACCCTGGGAAGAGTGGTATAAATGCAGTAATCAGTAGAGGTGGGCAATACCTGGTTTTCAACATCATGATATATCACCAGGTAAACATGCTGATATACCAGTATATCACAATTAACATTTACATTAGAAAAGCCAGTCTGGATCAGAACAAAGTCCTATCTAACTCAGCATTATGCTGCTTGAAGTGGCCAGGTAGATGCCAGAAGGAAACCCACAAGCCAGGTAGATGCCAGAGGGAAACCCACAAGCACGACAAGAGCTCAGTGGTCCTCATCTGCTTGTGATGGCCATCAGCTGCTTCTAGTATTGTAATACAGCCATCAGAAGCTTTGAGAACATAAGAAGAGCCTTCTGGATCATCTAGTCCAGTGTCCGGTAATGTATGGTCTAGTTGAGATTCCTGCAACACAGGTGATCCTTGGTGTCCCTTCCTTGATTCAACCAGATGTCTGTGGGAAACCCACAAGCAGCACCAGAGCACTCTCCTCCCTCTTCTGTGGTTTCCAGCAACTGATATTCAGAAGCATCGCTGCCTCTGGTCATGGGGGCAGATCATATTCTTCATGGGAAGGGTAGGCTTAGTGGCAGAGCAATCTGCTTTACATCCAGTAGCTCCCAGGTTCAGTCAGTGCCTTCCCAAGTTTTAAAAGACCTTGGTTTGTTTTTGTCAGGGTCCGTTGTCAAGACATGAACCCAAACTGGGCTTGGGAAAGACAGGAAACAACTTGGTCTTCCCTCTGTGAATTCAACACTCAGATCCTACATTTCCCTGAAACTTGTGGCACAAACTTTTTAGTTCCCATGTCCCACTTTAAGTTGGACCATAACCAGCCTAGGCATGTGCAACTGAACCAACCACATCCTGCTCTCCTGTTAAACCCTTCCCTCTCACCCTCAACTATTTTGCATGTGTTAAATTTTAGGTTGTAAGCTTGTCAGGGAAGGGGACTATCCCCTTGTACTCTGTCAAGTGCCATCCACACTGATGATGTGTTACAGGTGACGCCCCACATACGCAAGGATTATGTTCCAGGCCCCCGCACAAATAAGCGAAATCACGCAAAGTGGGGAGCATCCTCTAAACACCCTTTAAACTGCCCCTCTGCCGCTCTCTCATCAATCCATACCAAAAAAATACCGTATCCAAAAATATCCACAACTAGAATTGAAGCTCTGGGGCTGTCAGGAGACTGGTGCATGTGCAGGAAAGTGGCTGTTGCGCTACCCCGCACATCAGCTGCTAGGCGGGGAGGCTAAGCAGCATAAACAAAGCTCCGCTGCACCTCCAGTCTCTTCAGGGCTTCTTCTGCCCTTACTGGTGCCTCGGGCTCTGGGAAGGGTCTCCCTTGCAAGCCACAAGGACTCTCCAGCTCTCCCTCGCCATTTCCAGGTTTGAATTGAATGATTTAATTATTTTCCGTGCCATGCAAATACGTGTCTGTCCGTGAGTAGAATGCTGGGTGGGTGTGCCCATTTTATCATCTAATACAGGGGTCAGCAACCTAAGGCCCGTGGGCCAGAAACGGCCCATGGAGGTTGTTTGAGTGGCCCACGAGCCGCCCCCGAACTGAGCCACTGGTGCAGTGTGGCGTGGGGACGTGCTTCCATGGTGCCGGAAATCCTGTCTCTGCAGGGAGAGGGATCTCCGTGGAACCAATCTAGCCCAGACAAGATAAACCTTGCTGACCCCTGATCTAATACTACTATCGGAGGGCTTGCCTAATGTCAATACTGCTTTTCATAGAATTGGAAGGGAACCTCAAGGGTTATCTTGTCCACCCCCTGAAATGCAAGGATCACAAATTATGTTAACTGACCGTAATGGTATGTTCATAAATATGTTCCTTTTCTTTCTAAATATGTTTTGTGTAAAGGTAAACCCACCATATTATGTTCCTCTGGTTGAATTGGTTCCCCACCCAGAAACTGAACCTTCTACAGTCGAGAAAACCTATGCTCTGATGAAGAAGATTGGGCAATCTCCGGTTCGGTTGACAAAAGAGATAGATGGTTTTGCTCTGAACCGACTCCAGTATGCAATCATTAGTGAAGCATGGAGACTTGTTGGTGTATGTATAATTTTTATTCTTTAACTGACTTGAATGTGATTCCAGTAGACTGCATTGTACTACTTAGTCTGGAGATCAGTCTCGTTGAGCTCAGTGGATCCTTAAATAGGATCAGAAACTTATTATTTTAAATTATTTAATATTCCAAAATATTTTAATTATTTTCTTAACAACCCCTGTGCAATAACATTAACTGATAATTAGTCAATGCTAGAAAAAAAGAGAGAGACACAAGCTAAGTTGCACAGTAATATGAGGAACACTCCAAAACAATGCCATTTTCATTCAAGCCAGAAGAACAAGGTGAAAAGGTCAGCGAGAGAAATATTGATTTTCATGTTGTTTCCCTTCGTTTCCTGTTGCATTCAGAAGGCTCTGGGTATACTTTAAAACATTTGTGCTCAGTGAAACAACTATGAAAGTAATCCTTTAAGCAGCAGTAAGCTCAGCTTTCAAGAATCACATCTCTCAACTTTTGATAATCATTTGATACAAGGGAATAAAAGACAAATTTCTCCTGCTGCTGCTTTTTTGGAGTGTAGTTCATTATGGCTTATAGTGACATTGCTTGTAGCATTTCCAACAGTTACATATTCTCTGATACTCGTTATGACCTCCTTGCGCAAAAAGGTAATTTCTCAGTCTCCTTTCTTTGTCTTGAGTTTCAATGGTGAAGGCCATTATTGTTTTTCCGTTGTGTGTAACTGTAAACAATGTGTGATTGCAAGGAAGCATTGTTATACATGGTTACCTGTATCTTTCTCTTGATATCATAGATCAGGTGACTATGGTGTTGGACTCCAACTCTTATCGTCGCCAGTGGTCAGGGAAGATGGGAGTTGGAGGAGCCCAACAATATACAGACAGCCAAAAGTTACCCACCCCACCCTCATTCTTATATGCGAGTTGCTTCACATGGGGTCTTGGGGTTAAACTGCATATGATATGTGTTTTCAATCAGTGATGTGAGTTGGAAAAGTTTCTTGCGCTTTATTTTTCTGCAGGAATTTTTCCATTTCATAAATTCATTAGTAACAATGTGTGGATGCCAACTTGTTGGTATCTGCCTGTCTCAAGGGACAATGGAGTGTGCCTCTGGGAATGAAATCAAACTGCTGCATTTGCAGCACTGAAGTGACCTCCCCAGGGCGCAAGCCTGAGAACTGGGTATGGAAGTCCTGGACAGCACCAGAAGACAAGACTCCCACCCCCAGCCTCACTGTTGTGGTCCAAAGGAAAGCAGAGCAATACATTTGGCACCAGCTTGGTTGCAGGAGTTGCCAGTAGGAGGCGTACAAGGCACCATCCAACCATCTTAGGGGCTCCACTCCAAATATGTGTAGGGATTACTCCTTAACCTTTTCTTCTCCTGAAGATGCCCCCCAGGATTTTTCCTCGGAGTTTACTCCTGAAGCCTTTCTCGTGGATGAGTATAGCCACAAGGCAACAGAGGTGTAGGGTCAGAGTTTTCCTTCTTCTAGATGGGCAACCTTCCCAGGTTGATGAGCCCTTTCTGCCCCTCACTTCCAGAAGCTGCCTTCGTGATTGTTGGACCCACTAATGGTCTCACCCGCTTATTCTGCCGGAGCCTGTCCTAATAACTTTGCTAACATTTTAGATGGCTTGTTACCAAATTCAAAATGTTTTTGTCTAAGAAACATTAAAGATCTCCCCCACTTCTGAATTTGCATTTATTAAAGCTGTTGTCTTGTACTCTTCAATTGTTCACCTCCTTGCACACTTCTGTTTCGTTTGTGAAGTTATTGTTAAGTGCTAATCTTAGTTTTTAGTTGAGTTTCTTGTGGAATATTCATTTTCTTTATTTCTGACACCTTTTAAAAATACAATTATACCTCTTATATATGCCTTACCTGCATCTCATATAGTAGGCTAAGAGACATCTGGTTCCTTTGAGAAATATAGTTTAACTCTTTACTAATACTATTTACCAACTCAGGATTGTTAAAATGCATTCAATCTCCGTTGCCTAAACATTATTTCATTCCCACTTAAAATAATATGAATACAACACGCTGACAGCATAATCCATTCATGGAGTTTTACCATATTAGTTCTGGGAAAGGAAACCAAAGAAGCCCATTAAGCAATTGCTTTTACAGGTTCATCTTCTGTTTGAGTTTTTAAACTCATTTTGAAAACAGATTGTGCTATAGGGTGGGAGATGCTCTCGACACTTCAAAGAAAAATCAAGCCAAGTCTGCTTCTGCTGTAATGTGGGATGTGCAACTAGTCACCACAGCATGACCTGTGACCCCAGTGATCTTGCAGGGGAGGAGATCCATAACTCCCACTTGCCGCATTGCAGCAGCAATGGCGAAAGGAGAAGCAGAAGTTGCTCATGGTGCTTTTGTAATGTGTGGAACTGAGTAGCTTATTTTTCTTCCTTTATTTTGTTGCCCCCAGAGAGACCTTTGGAAGGCACCATTAGGACAGCAGCTACTTTCTTCACTGCTGCTTACCCGGCTTAAAAGTGAGCAGGATTGCTTCCTAAGGGAATTAGTCAAAGGATTTGTAATTGTATGTTGTAAGACTGTAAAGAACTCCTAAAAGCACAAAGAACAACAGGTAGTCTTTAAAAGGACACTCTTTTGGCAGCAGGGACAAAATTATTTGTGTGTCAATTGAACATCTGATCTGACTTATTAAGGGAATGTGAAATTTGAACTTGTCGATGGCCTTCTAGCTATAGACATGCCAGCTATTTACAGATTTCTAAGCACTTTTTAAATAAAGGCCTTATTCTGTTGCTGGAGGAGACATTTTGAAGGATAATAATACCATACAGCAAAATTTAATATCTTGACATCATGTTTTGTCATTATTTATTTTATTTTACCCAGAAATAAAGGAGTGACTTGTACATACTTTGTGGATTCCCTAGGTACACAGAAGTACACAAGTATGTTAATTTGAAAAACAACATCCAGACAAGAGCTTACAAAAATATTATGGCATCTGAACCGTGGGTGTGGGTGGGTGTTAGGGATGAGGAGTAGAGTCTAAAGAAACATTAAGTCAAGTGTGGGTCTATCAGTTGAATCTATAGTTGAGACATCCAGTGTTTTTGTGTGTCAGTCAAAGGAGAAAATAAAAGGAAATGGAGGACAGAGAAAGAAATTAAATTGGCCTGCTCAAGTCCCTGATAACTTATATAGTAAGTATCCCGGAGAAGGGAAAATAGATTTTGTGCTGTAGAGTTCCTGATATCTGCAAGCTACAAAGAAACTGAGAAAATTGCCAGTGAATGGAATTCACCAAACTCCTGTTAAGGACTTCTTTCAACACTGCTTTTGGTTTTTAAGATGCATTTTAATGGAATGATCTGGAGAGTATATATGTATGGCGGTATGTCAGATTGGCCACTGGCATCGTTTTTTCTGGATGGTATTTCTGCAGGGACCTATATTGCTGTGTATTTTATATAACTTCTAGACAAATGTCTACCATAGCTCTTTCTTCAGAATCGCAGAATGGCTCCAAACAGCACAATTCACTGAACGTGCAATTACGTGCCAGTTCAACTGGTGATGCAGGATTGTGGTTTCTGCTATGAGTGTTACAGGTATGCATTACCAACTAGACAGGGACAGGGCTGTGTACCTGTAGCCCTCTGGAAATGAGGTCTGCCTTTCCGTAATTTTCTTACTTAGGCTACAGAAACTGTTCAGTATGCCATGATGGAATGTGACTTTCTTAGCTAAGAATATGTATTCTAATCTAAGCTTTATTTTAAAAATGGGAGAAACCCCAGCTTTGTAAATATGTTAGGGATAGCCTTATAGAAATGTTCAGTAACCTGTGGAACAGCCAAGAGGATGCACTTGTCCTAACCTGTTTTTAGGGTGTGCTGCTATTTCTTGGAAATGTACCCTGTAGATGTAACTGAGCTTTGAACAGCACTTTGTGACGGATGCCACATAGGAGATTTGGGAGTTTCCTGAAAGCGTTGGCATGTTGAAGCCATGCAAATTGCCTACATGATGCAAGCAGCTTCTCATAGCAGTTGTGTGGCACCTGCATTGTCTGTATTCAGTCATCTTGTTCCAACCATGAAGACGCACACCATTTTAAAATACACTTTTAAAGCAAAAGCAAAAGTTGTACTGTAGGTGGAAACCATAATTGTTCATACGAAGTGAAAGTGGGACAAGAATGCTTAACATTTCTTCTGAAATTCTGCTCTCTTCTTCTCATAATCTCTGCCCTGCCCCACCCTGCAGGATTGCACTAATGTGCCTTGCATAAACTGGAAAGTCATTACTTATATACAATGTACAGAGCAGCTTCAAAATGGTTTGTGCTGCTAAGTCTTTTGAAAAGAATTGTTCTTTTTGGTTGCAGCTGCCAGCATCAAATTTAAATGCTCATTTATTCTAAAAAGTCAAATATTATAATAATCAAAAGTATACAGTTTGATATCCAAAGCTGTTCACTCTGGTCTCTTCCCCCTCTCTGCTGTCTATGTCATCGTCATCATCATCATCATCATCAAATATTTGTACCCTGCCCAACTAACTTGGTTGCCTCAGCCATCTGGGTAACTTCCAACATATATAAAAACATAATAAACATTTAAAAAACTCCCTGCCTTTCCTCTCCCCCCCCCCCAGATCTCAGTTGATAAGTTAACTACCCTAGTTTCTTCTTGCCCCTCCATATGTCCCCTGTGATCCCATCCTCACTTGCTTCCTTGTGGGATCTCTCCTGTTGTTATCCTTCCCCTCTTCCACATAATCAGACCCTCTCTCCCGCTTCTTCGAACATGCCAATATCCCACTGTTCTAAAAATAAATAAATAGAAGATAAGTGAATGTATTTTTTAAATCATCTCCAGCTTTTCCTCATTTTCCCTCTCTGTGTTGGTACATGCTAACCCCATGTTTCCTCATTAAATCCCATGGCTTTAGGTACCACCTTTGCGCAGATGATAGCCAGCTCTATCTCTCCCTCTCACTCTAATCCCACATCTCCTGCTGCTTTTCTCATATATTTCTGTGCAGATGCTTTGTTACCATGTCAAGCTTAAATTAAACTGTTTACTGTATCTAAGCCTGAACTTCTTCCATCCCAAGCCTTCCTCTCTCTGTGTACACTTTGCTTATCCTTTTATAGTGTTAACATTAAGCCTGTTGAACAGGCATATAGCCGTGATTTCATTTTTTACTCATTTCCTTTGTTCCCCATGTTCAGCCCATGCCCAAGTCATGTTGCTTCACAACATTGTAAAAATATGGCTCTTCCTTTTCATCCCCTTAGCAAAAAACTGCTCCATGGCCTGGTTATCTCTCACCTAAACTACAGGAGTTTTGTCCTGTGGTTTTCCATTGTCTCACCTTGGTCTCTGGTACTCTTCCGCCCAAATCATCAAACTTTCTCATTAGACTGATCATGAGTTAAGGTAAAGGTAAAGGACCCCTGACAGTTAAGTCCAGTCGCGAACAACTCTGGGGTTGTAGCGCTCATCTCGCTTTACTGGCCAAGGGAGCCAACATTTGTCCACAGACAGTTTTTCTGGGTCATGTGGCGAAACCGGAGCAGCGCACAGAAATGCCATTTACCTTCCCACCGGACCAGTACCTATTTATCTACTTGCACTTTGACATGCTTTTGAACTGCTAGGTTGGCAGGAGCTGGGACCAAGCAATGGGAGCTCACCCCATCGCGGGGATTCGAACCGCCGACCTTCCGATCGGCAAGCACTAAGCTCAGTGGTTTAGACCACAGTGCCACCCACGTCCCGATCGTGAGTTGCCTACCCTTAAATCCAAACATTGACTTCCTCGCCATTCCTTGTCCTTACTTTCAAAGCCTTCCATGACCTTGTTCTTCTATCCCAATACATGACCTTTACTTCTCCAGCTCAGCCCACCACTATCCAAGATTCTCTTGCTTCTTCCAAAGACTCTTTGCTCTCTACCAAATATACTTGGATTTACCTCTCAGAAAACCTGTGTGATGCTTCCGTTATTAGTTTTTAGATGTTTTAATTGTTGGCTAGGGCTGATAAAGTTGTACTGGAGGGCCAGTGCTTCCACACCACTGCCGTAAAAGAGACAAAGCACACTGATACTATATTATAAATAATAATACAGTAATAATATTATTATTATAGGAAGGTAATTCTGTAGCTAACTGTAGAGAATATAGTATGTGATGTAATACATGTATATAATATATATGGTTCATTTAAGAATAGTAACAGATTTGTTTACTTAAAAAAAACACTTCTGTTTTCAATATATTCTCCATCCCTGGAATTAGAGATTAAGCAAAGAAGTAGAATTTGTGAAGTTCTTCAACATTCATAATGTTCTCGCCATGCAGGATGGAGTAATATCTTCTGATGATCTGGACCTTGTAATGTCTGATGGCTTGGGAATGCGGTACGCTTTTATTGGACCCCTGGAAACCATGCATCTGAATGCAGAAGGTATGTCATTTGTTCCACTAAGATTTAAACATGGGAGTTTCCAAGGCACATGTTTCATGATATGTTGTGAATATCGGTTTAACTGGTCAGATCTAAGACCTAAATCCTGTTCTTCTTTACACCGTAATCTTCAGTATCAGGATGTTCCAAGCCATTTGTAAAAGCTGTTCCAAACATCACCATGATGAATGATAAGAATTGGCAACATGAGGTACTTCGTTAAAGAGGAGCATAGGGTTTAGATAAAGGATTACTGCTTTAGCATGTAGCTTTATCCCCAATTCAGGCCTGGTAAAAATAGTTTTTTACATGCAGCTTGTGGGTGACTAGTGTTCCAATTCAGAGTGTCATCACATAGAAGCACCCTAAGACTAGGTCTACACAATATATAATCCACCAAAACAATAATAAACTTCCAGTTCTGTATTGTGACGTGCAAGGGGCTCTACTTGGATGCGCGCGCGCACACACACACACACACACTTTTTTTTTGCATTTCTAGGTAGAAAACAAAAACAAAGTTAATTCAGCCTGTGGTGAGCTGTGTCTGGTCTGGTCTGATCTATAAAAAATTGTGCCAGACTGTTCTAGTCCATTTGGTACATTTCATGTGCTAAACATCTCCAGCTGCAGATCCAGGAACAAAAAGACAAGAGTTACTTCACTGGCTTGACTGAGAAAAGAAAATAATACCAGTCCCTTAGACCTGTGAAAGCTTGCTGGGTCCAACTTATTCTCAACCTTTGGGAATACTACACAAACTTTTTGGGTTGTTCCATTTGTTCTGGAAGGGAGAACCTGATACATTTTTGAAGGGTCCGAATTTAAAAAACAACAACCCATAAACCTATAGGCTATCCAATGGACTTCACTATTTGGGAAATGAATGCCTTTAGCTGCTTATGGCTGCTGTCCTGTCTGCACTACTGGGGCTTGCTTCTGAGTAGGGTTGTAAGAGTCTTTGCTCTGCAATGACAATCCTTCATAGATGGGAAGGGAACTGACTGTAGGGCACTGTGCCAGTAGCCTTGTGATTAGAGAACAAGTGCCAACAGCAAGTCAGTGAGAACACAGAGAGAGGGAGAAACATGAGAACTGAATGCTGACAGACAGAAAGGAAGCCCTTAACATTTTTTAACAAGAGAAGTACTATAAGGATATCTAATTGACTTAATATGATAATGGTGAATGCTGATTTTGGGTCCAGTGAGTTTTTATACCAGAGCTGGGCATTTTAAAATTTTGGCAAAGCAGCACTTAAAAAGAGAAAGAAACGCTATCAGATCCTTTTAGTGAAAAAACCTGCCAGCAATACAGTGCTTCTAGAGACATTTTCTCATTTACCTATCACTGTATTATCTTAACACAAAGTACCTCCTGTGTGGGTGCCTAATCTTTTGAGGTTCCACATTATGTGGTAACATTATACGCTTGTTTTCAAGCTTTCTGAATTACTTTAAGCTTATAAAAAAAAATCACCTGCAAAACAAGCAGGGGAAACTGTATTGGATACTATGCTTCAGGCAGCTCCCCCATCATAATCTCTGTATATTTCTGTAGTATTCATGACAGCAGGATTACTTCATAGCTAACACTTCCAAGTTTGAATCACTCAAGAGATGGAGTAAATATCAATGGGTGATATCCATTAATATAATCAGAGCAGATCAATTGGTTTCAATGGATCTATGTGAAGTAACAACCACCAGCTACTTCAGACATCTTGTAAATATTTTCTTTTTGTCTACATGGTTTGTACTTCTCAAGTTTGAAATTCTTCTCAGGTCTGAAATTCTGTTGGTTTTATGGTTCTTTGTATATGTAGAATTCTCTGTTTAGGAAAGACCAACAAGAGATCTCCAATTGTATTTCAGGAATGCTGAACTATTGTGACAGATACCGTGAAGGTATGATACGTGTCTTGAAAACCTTTGGGCCAATACCGGATTTTGCAGGGAAAACAGAACAGAAAATCAATCAGGTACATGTGCAAATTGGAGTAACATGACATCCATCAAACTTACATTTAATATCTTAGTTGTTTTTAGGAAACAGCTCTTACCCATTTTTGGTACAGTTTACACATCAGTTGGCTTTTGTTTGGAAGGTTAATGAACAATTAATTCCGACACTGTATAAATTAATAGATGTTGAGATCAGCAGAGTCAACCTGGGCCCAGTTTGCATGAACTGCAGGCATATGACTCAGTGAGCAATTGCTCATGGCCTGCTACCACTTTGGGTGGCACTTCTGCAGTGTAGCATACAGAATGAATTGCGCATACACACCACCTTTACCTGTTGTACGCCCTACATCATTACATTAACCACATGCAAAATAAGAAGGCAATATGGCTGTCACCAAAGGCAATGACAGTTTGATCTAAAAAAGGGGGTGGAGGAACCACTATACATACCCAAACGACCTAACACTGTATTTTCGTCAGAGGTAAGTTGAAATGCTCACTTTGGAATATTTGGGTGTCATTATCTGGAGCACTCTTACACATTGGGCAAAAATGCTTTCATGATACAAAGCTGAACCTCTTCTTGCTAGTCATTTCATTCTTTCCACTCTAGGATGATTTAACATTCTCCATTCAGTTCCTTTAATGTATAATCTTCCCAGAACAGCCTGTCTCATTCTTATCTTACTGGCACCAGTGTCTCTCTTAACTTTCAAGGCCCATTCTTGTCTTTATGCCTCACAAAAGCAGAGGCTTAAGTATTTCACCTTACGTAAATTACCTTTCTAAGGATACACTCAAAATGACATCTAAACAGACAAATTGCTTTACAATGTCTATGAGGAGACAAAAAGGAGGTCAAATGCCCAGCATGTACTTACGCCTAAAGGGCCAAGGACCAGGAATATTCTATGTTGCTTAAAAACGCAGTGGCATGACAAATTGTAAACAGATAAGGATATTGGCAGGATTATTGTAATAATCTGTAGTTTCATAAGAGTATACAATTAAAGCAGATTAGTAAAAGAATAAGTTAAGTTAAAATATGCAGGAAATGATAAAAATAAATTTAAGGAACCGCAGAAAGAGGAGGAAGGAAGTCAAGTTTTGAAATGTTTAAATGACTGCAAAACTATTGAAATGTATATAACTGAAAACCATAAATAAAAAATTAAAATAAAAAAACGCAATGGCATTGTTCAGGACCAGATGAGAATAAACAGGATAAACCATGGTTGCATCCCACATTGATTACACTGTCTGATGTTTATTTTTAAAAAAACAACACTTTAAAATTAGTCTACACATTATGATTCCTGTACAAACTTCTTTCTCTAGGACTAACGTTAACATGATATCTCCAAAACTGTAGCCCTAACTAGATGGATGGGAGATACCTGGATTTACCATTTGTTGTGCTATATACTGGTTGAATGGAAAGGACCTTTCCTTCCACAACAAATTGAAATTGCTTTGCACTTCTTTTAGGTAGAAGGACACAATGCAAGATTTTGTTACAGGTCCTACTTGTACAGTGGATGCTCGGGTTTGCGAACGTGATCCGTGCGGGAGGCATGTCTGCAACCCGCAGCGTTCACAACCTGTAGTGCTGCGTCTGCACATGTGCGGGTCATGATTCAGCGCTTCTGCGCATGCATGATTTAGCGCTTCTGCACATGTGCCGAAACCTGGAAGTAACCCGTTCCGGTACTTCTGGGTTTGGCGTAGTGCACAACCTGAAAACGCGCAATCTGAAGTGTCTGTAACCCAAGGTATGACTGTAGTTCTCCTATTTGTGACTTGTATTTTTTTTAACCTTTTCTTACCAGGCAATGTGTGAAAAGACCCCAGCTGACCCTGAACACCTAAATGCCAGAAGACACTGGCGAGATGAATGTCTTGCACACCTGGCTAAACTGAAAAAGGAAATTAAATCTGACGATACGCATAATCTTTAAACCAAAGGGGCAGTCATCATTGGATTGGTATTTGAATGGGCACATGCATCTCTTCCACAAGCAGATGTTAAAAGCATGGAAGACTCAGTTGCAAATGCCAGAGTTGGTCAATCCACATAACTGTAGTCAAGTTAATTAAGGCTGGAATTTTTTTTATCTAAAGCTACAATCTTAAACCCTTGGGGCAGATGCATGGATTTCAGTGGGACTGCATATTTGATTGTAAATTGCACCTTCAATGCAAGACTTCCTTCATTTTAAGTAACATCCTGTATTACAGAAATTACTAATTATTATGTAATTTTAGTAATTTTACTCTGGGATGGCTTCTTATCAGCACTCCCTTAAATATTAATAGTACAGGACACTGGTGTTATTCATTTTAAATGATGCTTGTTGTAATCATACTTTGTGGTTAATTTAGCCCAAGATGTGTTTGAGCTTGCATTTTGGGGAATATAAGATTAAGCTGGGACAAAAATAATGACTGGTTGTTCCTTTGGGCTGCATTCTGCTCTGTGGAGTACTAGGCATCACACCCTGATTTATGACCATTTGAGATTATAAGCAAATTCATTTGGAGACAAGTCTGTTTCATTAATGTTAAAGAGCCTTTAACATTATGAACTTTGCATCATAGACTTTGGTATGGTGTCTAGGATGGCAATAAATCTACACAGGAACATATAATATTGACTGGAAGGTGTTGTCGTTTTTAACCTGGTTCTGTTGACTGTTCTTCCAATTGCAACGTGACTTTAGGGATTAAAAAAGCTTTTCCTAAAATCAAGTAAACAAATGCAGTTTACAATGCCATAGGTTATGTTACTTGTTCCAGATGTGTTGTCTGAAGCCTTGAGTACTAAATTCAGGACCCATATGATGTTGACAGCTTGGTAGCTAAACAGTTTTCTCAACAGGGTTCTATACAGCTCATTGATAAGAGAAGCTCATTCAAAAATAACCCATTGGTCTGCTGTGTTGACTATCTTACCTGAATCAGTTCCTTCTGTTTAGTTCAGTTCTCTACAGTGATTCCAGTTTCAAATACCATTGCAGACACATTTCTTGTACTAGTCTGTGTAGAAGCTATGCAACTATGGTTGTTGAACCAATCAACAAAGCTTTGTCATATCAGATTAGATCATTGGTCCATCTAGTATTGTCTACACTGAGTGGCACTGGCTTTCTAGGAATTCAAACAGGAGTTTTATCTACCTGGAGATGCCAAGGGTTGGATCTGGAGTCATTTGGTTGCAAAGCATGTCTCTCCACTATGAAGGCGGAACCAACCAATGCCTCAGATTACTGTACCATATTCAATATACAAAAATATATATGAGAAAAGCATTTTTAAAATCAGTTTTTCCCTTTTTTTGTCTTATGAAGTAGAAGAATTCTTATTAGCAACAATTTATATCAGATTTAAAATATTTCTGTAGATAAACTGATGACCTTGTTTTCATCATTGCTAACCAACTAACTGCCTTTTTGTGAGACTGAAAGCCTTAGGCCATGAGACAAATATCAATATCTTATATACCACACGGAATGAACCAGTAACCTTGGCAGATGCCTTCACAGGTGGGGAGTGTAGTTGATACCTCATAGGGTCCTCCTGTAGCATAACTTATACACAACATGGGGCAAGCTGCTCAGTTTTCCTCCATGTCTTAACTAGGGCTGGGTGATATATCAGTATATCATCCAAAGCCAGTTTGAAGTCCATACAGTGGTACCTCGGGTTAAGTACTTAATTTGTTCTGGGGGTCCATTCTTAACCTGAAACTGGTCTTAATCTGAAGCACCACTTTAGCTGGGCCTCCTGCTGCTGCTGCTGCGCCGCCGGAGCACTATTTCTGTTCTCATCCTGAAGCAAAGTTCTTAACCCGAGGTACTGTTTCTGGGTTAGCGGAGTCTGTAACCTGAAGCGTATGTAACCTGAGGTACCACTGTATTGTGATACTGGCTTTATAATTTTTGACCGAGCAATATATAGTGAATCATGATATGTGTGTGCATGCGCACACATACTGTGCAAAAATCATGGTGCAGGAAAAACCGTGAAGCCAACAAATACCTCTGCATAGCTCCATCCTTATTTCAGACATTGTGATATATCAATATATCATAATGTTTAGCTGGTGATATATTAGTGTTGAAAATCAGATATCGCCTAGCCCTAGTCTTAATGTGAAGTTTTAAGAGGATTATAGATACAGAAGAAACTTCAGCAGGGGAGACTCTGCTCAGAGGAGTTCCTTGTCCTCTGTTTGGATGGCAGGTGCTGGGCACAGGGTTTTCTCTGCTGGATTTCCCTCCTTTGGGAGCCTACCCTAGCTTCTTCTAGACTGTAGACCTGTAAAGACCATCTTGTTTAGTTGAGTTTCAGCTTGGATTAATTATCACAGCCCTGTATAATTGTTTTATTTTTGGTTACTGGTGATGTTGCTTTTGTGCTGCCATTTTATGATGATGACTTTTCAATTGTCTGTTAATGACTGCATGGTGTTCAGGGCTATTTTGTTGATGGGGATGAGCTATACTGACTGATTGGTTCCATTATGCTAATAGCTACATGATGTTCAAAACCTCATTAGCAAATTTAAAAGAAAGAGAACTTCTTTTCTTTATTTAAACCACATCATGGTGGGATTATAATACAACTACTAAATAATTGCTATAACATTAATTTCATTTTATTAAATATGAGTGTGGCTTTTTAAAAGTCATTTTGTTCTAACTTGCTTCTGTTCTGAAATATTGTAGCTCTCTTAACACTGGTAAATATCTTCACTTTGCTTGTCAATAAACATATGTAATGAAATCTCTGTTATGTTTGTGGGCTGTTTTTATGCCAGTATTAAATTTGAGCTTGAGATAAGCTAGGGTATATTCGGATAATGTATCATCCCACTGTGATGTTTACTTTTGAAGTTACCACATGCTGTTATCTGTACAGGTCTAAACAGGGATTCATTGAATGATAGTTACTGGTGCCAATGTAGCTAGCTTGGATGGGAAAGTTTTTGCAGCTAGTGGTAAATGTATTTCAGTCTATAACACTGTGGAACCTTACAGAGAATTCAATTGTTTATATACTTCATCTTGTGCTTATCATAAAAAGGCAAAAGTGACTGTCTAATTCCAACACCACAACATCACACTATAGTTTTAATGTAGTTTGAGAATCTTGTGGTTAATATTCATTTTAATTTTGTGCAAATAATTCTGAAATTATGGTGCTTATTATTATTATTATTATTATTATTATTATTATTATTATTATTATTTATACCCCGCCCATTTCCCCAGCTGCTCTGGGCGGCTTCCAACAAAATATTAAAAATACAATAAAGCATCAAACATTAAAAACTTCCCTAAACAGGGCTGCCTACAGGTGCTTCCTCAGTGTTATATAATTACTCATCTCCTTGACCTCTGATGGGAGAGCGTTCCACAGGGCAGGCGCCACTACTGAGAAGGCCCTCTGCCTGGTTCCCTGTAACCTCACTTTTCACAGTAAGGGAACCGCCAGAAGGCCCTTGGAGCTGGACCTCAGTGTCTGGGTTGAACGATGGGGGTGGAGACACACCTTCAGGTATACTGGGCCAAGGCCATTTAGAGCTTTAAAGGTCAGCACCAACACTCTGAATTGTGTTTGTAAATGTACTGGGAGCCAATGTAGGTCTTTCAGAACCGGTGTTATGTGGTCTCGGCGGCCGCATTCTGGATTAGTTGTAGTTTCCGGGTCACTTTCAAAGGTAGCCCCACGTAGAGTGCTTGAGAAAAAGTGGTATGCAAGAATGGACAATTTGTTTTAACCAGTAAATGAATTATTATTTACATATTTAAATTTATATTCTACCTGTCCCTAAGATTAAGCTTGGACAAGATTCTCTTTAACTCAGTGGTAGAACCCCTATGTTCAGAAGTTACCATAATTATAAATCGTAGAAGTTAAATGGTGGTTGCCAGGGCCATTAAAAGTAAGTTCATGGCTCTCCTGGAATTCTGATGAATATTTTAATTTTAGCCGTAGTGGCTTTGATTTATGCTGCTAAAAATTGCTAATCTCAGGAGTAAATGTATATTCATTGAGGTTGCTGAGAATGTAGCCGCAGTCTTCTGCTAATGTGGCAGACCCACTTAAAGTGTTCTGCTAAATCATGTTGCAAATTACCATGAGTGGAACTAAATCGTATCAGAGGAGGAGGAAAGCAGTTGAAGAGCAATTCAATTATTATTTGGACATTAATTACGCGAAGCATCCCTATAAGTAGGTGAATGTTAGTGCTTTGTATTGGAGCTAGGCAGATTAGCTGAAAACCTGTTATATGACATCCAGCAGAGGAGCCTGGCTTCTGGTGGGCTTTCATGTAATCCCTTGTGGGTGCAGCATCTGATAGTGGGTGATAAGTGCTGCATTCATAGGTGATTTCCATAACTGCTTCATCCTCCCCTCATTAAGCAGAGTCCTGGGAGGAGAAGCCTGGTTTACTGCTGCACCATCTCTTTGAGAAGACCGTGAAGTTGTGCCTTGAGACCTCCTCGCTGGGGCTGAGGTGCATGAGAAAAGATCATCTATGAGGTAGGACTGCTCTGAAGATGAATCGGTATATATAGCTTTTCTTCAAGGGAGACTTCTAAACCTTTATACTATTGACTTAGAATTGTAGCGTTGGAAGGAACCACAAGGGTCTTAAATTGCTGAGTCGAGTTGGGCTGATGTGCTTCATGCAAGAGAGCCAATTTTTAAAGTCATAATGTGGAATGTGATGCATGGTATAAGGAAGCCACAATAAATGTTTCACGTTTGAAACCTAGCAGTATCCATTTCTATGTATGTGGAGAATTTACATATTTAGTCCTACAGGATTTTGGTTTGAACCTCACAATGTTTCCAGCTGAAGTACTTGACGGTACATCTATTGAGGCACTGGGGTTGGGAAAATCTGCTATGGAACCATCACTGGTGATGTGTTTTGACCGCACCAGTTCTACTAGTCCAAGTAGCTTGCAGGCACATGTTGACTTTCATCAGGGATTTGTATTTACGATGTAATTGTAAATGAATGAGGTTTATATAAGCAGTCATCTAAGACTACAGCAACACATACTATCCTGGTTGTCATAATTCATTATTTTCTATGTATCTGAAATGAAAGGGTATATAATTATAATCTCTTTTGCTAATTAGGGTTTTTTGCATCACAAATTTGCAACACGTTCCAGAGGGATAGCTATGTTAATATCCTTGCATAAGAAAACCACCACCACCACAGCTTTGGGACAGCTTAAAGACAAGTTTGCAAAGAGATTTTTTTGAAAGAATATATTTTTCAAGTGACTTTAGTAATTGTTTAAAAAGCCTAGGGTATTCTACGAGCCGTTCTTGAAACTTTATCAATAACTATTTAATAATGCTTTTGTATATAAACTGCTTTATATATTACTTTACCAATTTCATAATACGTTGCCAATTTATTTCATTTTCAAAGTTTCTACATCACCTTTCGCTGACTGATTTCAAAGTGGTTTACAACCACACAACTCGAACACAGCAACAATAATTTTAAATCATGAGAACTGATTGCAAGAAAATGGCAAACTAGCACGAACACAACATAATTAACAACAGAAGGCCCAATGTAACAAAATAGTCTTGGTCTGCTCACGGAATGCCACAATGGCAAGTGCGAATATTTGGATGTAAAATAACTTGATTCAGTCTAGATGGGAGCAGGAGTGGGGAGTGCCGGAACCTGGTCAGTATCTCCAAAGCAGGCTTACTGGCTGCTATTGAATGTGGTGATAAACTTTATTGTTCCAGGAATGAGGCTAGATGAGCCTTGGGCTCATGTGATTTCACTCCCTTCTGCTCCTCTAGTTTGGCTGTGCAGAAATTGGAAGTTTTTCTTTCCATTTTGATTAACCACAGTTTAGGGCTACATATGAACACTGAACTGTTTAATCCTAACTATGGTTAATTGAAACAAGCAACTTTATAAACCAAGGTTCGAAGTTACCTTGTTTCAGTAAACCATAGATGGTTTGAGTTTGGGCAAATAGACAAACTATTTGCTCCCTGATGCCCTTTGGATATAGCATCTTGTCTTATGAATATTGCCAACAATGGTTAAGTGGACTGCTTTGACAATTTGACAATGCAGGGATGTGCAACCTGCATGTAGGGATTTGTTTGTTAGTTGTCTGTCTTCTCTAAAGGTGCTAGGTGCTTTTATAGCACCTAGCTAGGTGTTTTTATAGCTAAAGGTGCTAGGTGTTTTTATAGCTAGGTTTTTAATCCTTGGTTCTTTAATAATTTGTTAAGTATTTTTAAAGGATACTATTATTTTATGCATATTATCTATTTACCTGTATGACTTGTGCAAAAGGTGGTACTGCATATAAATTATCTAAATAAATGACTTTCACCAGGGAAAGTCATTTGTTTTCAAACTTTGCCATTGAAATCAGTAGGACTGTGGCCAACAGTGCAATCCTAATCATGTCTACTCAGCATTTTCCCATGTAAATGCAAATGTTTCACATTGATTTCAGTGAAACCCAAGTTCAAATAACATGGTATGGATCTAACCCAGTGGTTCTACCTTATCATACCCTCACCAGTTAATGATGTACAGATTTTAGAGGCCTGACTTCTGCTTCTAAATAAATTGGCCTATTGTTCAGAGAGGCTGATATTCTACAAAACGATGCACCTTTGCACATATTACACCAGCTAGTGTTTTTTCCCCCCTTTACAATTCCCATGTATGGGTTTTCAAACATATGGAACTGTGGAAAAGTACCATTATGCAACTATACACTCTGGAAAAGATTCAGGTATAATGCTTGGAATGCAGTTCATGGGACTGTGTCAACACAATTGTATAATTAGTTAAACTACCACCACAGTCTTTTTCCTTTGGATTTTTTCCTTTTAAAATGATAACGGATATGCCTAGCTTTTCCACTTATCCCTAATACAAAATTTAAAATAATATATCCATCAAAGAAATCCCAAAATATCAATCAGCCTAAATGCAAGAAAAACAATGAAGCACCTTAAAGGCTAACAATGGTTTTAATAATAGAGTCTGCTTAATCAAATGCATGAAGTCTATAATAGTGGAACGGAGAGGTCAAAGAGTAGAGAAAGGCAAAAAGAACAGGCAGTGATAATTACGGTACATAATTACATAGCAGCAAAATGTCTAGACTTCCTAAGGCAGTGTTGGTGATAACCAGGAGTGGCTGTTGAGATCGGTGCTGCTGTGGAGCTGCACTTCTGACAGTGCTGTCACTGCCACTCACCTGGATATGAAAGGGGCGCAGGTGGCGCTGTGGTCTAAACCACTGAGCCTCTTGGGTTTGCTGATCGGAAGGTTCGCGGTTCGAATCCCCACGACGGTGTGAGCTCCTGTTGCTCTGTCCTAGCTGCTGCCAACCTAGCAGTTTCAAAAGCATGCCATCTACAAAAGTAGATAAATAGGTACCGCTGTGGCAGTAAGGTACACGGCGTTTCGGTGCGCTCTGGTTTCCGTCACAGTATTCCATTGCGCCAGAAGCGGTTTAGTCATGCTGGCTACATGACCCGGAAAGCTGTCTGTGAACAAACGCTGGCTCCCTTGGCCTGAAAGCGAGATGAGTGCCACAACCCCATAGTCACCTTTGACTGGACTTAACCATCCAGGGGTCCTTTACCTTCTACCTTTTTACTCACCTGGATGGTGCAGAGATTAGGTAGGGTAGCAGCAGTTGGCTCAACTTTTGCACCCACGGAGCCCTGCCCTTGCCAACGCCCAGCCGCATTTCCGCATCACCCAGGTAAGCAGCAGCAATGCCATTGTCAGAATGGCAGCCAAGAGACACCCACTCCACTATGCCAGCCATGCCTCATAGTAGACAAATATCCTGGTATTGGTACATGGGATTAGAAATCTGTAATCCCTCCCCACCCCGTGATAAACAGGGCTTCTCTGGTCTCTCAGGAAGACAGAAGAGGAAGTGAAGCCTGCTCCTGAACAAAGATTCCTCTGTAGTAATTCAGTGGTTGCACACTGGAGTCTCTCTTGGAAATTCCTTTGACAGTTATATCCCTGCATGTTGACATGTTCTCATAATGGTTTCTGGCTACTGCTGTTTCTGGTGTCAAGATTTGTAGTCGTTTGTTCTTCTGTGTAGAGAGGCATCTCTAGTAGATGATATCACATATCATATTGGAATGATCAGGTGAATAAGCCCATGATGCCAGGCACAACATCATTAGGTCCTGTAACAGTATTGCTTGAGTAGGTATTTGGATATGTTGCAGGGTTTGGTCCCTGTGCTGGTTTCTTTGGTTTCACTGTAGTTACTGGTGAGTATAATTTTTAGGTTGGTGGGCTGTCTACTCTCCTACTAGCTTGTTGTCAAGAAAGGTGAATAATAATCTGGAAGCAGCAGCTGTAGAAAAGGCGGTAATAAAACCAACAGTTCAGTCCTCTACCTGTCTAGTCAGATGTTAAGTCCCAATGAGTTCAGTAGATCTTACTCCTGTGTCAGTGTACGATTGCAACCCGGGACTTTTTTGTGTCTCTCAAATCTTGCTCAGCATGCCCTCTTTGTAAGGACCAAGTTACAAGACTAGTTTCTAAGGAAGTTCAGTGGGGTGAACGAGGGCACACTTGGGTTGCAATGCTGCCTCTTTTGAGGATAGGCAGAAAGAGGTATATACATTCCTCCAAATGACAGCCACCCAGTATGCCGAGCCAGCAACATGAAACACGGAGAACAGATAGTGGACTCAGCTACAGTGGTGCCTCGCAAGACGAAATTAATTCGTTCCGCAAGTCTCTTCGTCTTGCGGTTTTTTCGTCTTGCGATGCACGGTTTCCCATAGGAATGCATTGAAAATCAATTAATGCGTTCCTAGGGAAACAGCCTTCAGACCAGGTCCGGGGACAGTCTGTCCCCGGACCTCTTCTGAAGGCTGGGGGGGGGGGGACAAGGGCTTTTCTTCTCACCCCCAGCATTTTAAAAAACCCTGGGACAGCGGAGGACTTCTCCGCTGTCCGGGCGATCTTAAAATGCTGGCGGGCGGCATTTTAAAATCGCCCTGAACAGCGGAGGACTTCTCCGCTGTCCGGGGTGATTTAAAAGCCCCTGGGAAGGCAGGCAGGGGGGGACAAAGACTTTCGCCCCCCGCCCGCCTTCAGAAGGTGTTCCCACCCCCCGCCCGGCTTCACAGCAGCGCTACGAAGCCCGGCGGCTGGGGCAGGTGCTCCCGCCCCCCCCCGCTTCGGAGCAGCGTTCCGAAGCGGGGTGGCTGGGGCAGGTGTTCCCACCCCCCGCCCGGCTTCGCAGCAGCGCTACGAAGCCCGGCGGCTGGGGCAGGTGCTCCCGCCCCCCCACCCTGCTTCGGAGCAGCGTTCCGAAGTGGGGTGGCTGGGGCAGGTGTTCCCACCCCCCGCCCGGCTTCGCAGCAGCGCTACGAAGCCCGGCGGCTGGGGCAGGTGCTCCCGCCCCCCCCCACCCCGCTTCGGAGCAGCGTTCCGAAGCGGGGTGGCTGGGGCAGGTGTTCCCACCCCCCCGCCCGGCTTCGGAGCACGGGGAGATCGCTTCTCCCCACCGCCCCTTGCTTCAAAAGAGGTCCGGGGGCAGCGGGACCTCTTTTGAAGCAAGGGGCGGTGGGGAGAAGCGATCTCCCGGCCGCCCCTTGCTTCAAAAGAGAAGACCCGCTGTCCCCGGGGCAAGCTTCGTTTTGCGAAGCAAGCCCATAGGGAAATTCGTCTTGCGAGGCAACTCGAAAACGAAAAAACCTTTCGTTTTGCGAGTTTTTCGTCTCGCGAGGCGTTCGTCTTGCGGGGTACCACTGTATACAGCTGCAAATAAAATGTTTTGAATATGTTGTAAAGTGCAATATACAAGTGTGAAACTAGATGGAGAGCTATGCAAAATTCAATGTATTTTTCAAAATGATTTTTTAAAAAAGCATTTTCACAGCGTTTTTTCATATGTGTGTGGATTCCACCATTGACTCACTGTTACACTTGCCTCTTGAAGCAGTGCACACATTATTTGCCTTCTGCTGTCCTTACAGGGTAGCCCTATAATGCACATAACCTTTGCTCAACAAACTCTCCTTATCTTTATGCTAGGATTATGGTAATTATTGTCAGGAAAATCTCAAAGAGAACTATAATATTCCCACACTCTCCTCATGGGTCCTGTATACAGTAGTACCTCAGATTACAAACACATCGGGTTACAAACACTTCAGGTTACAGACTCCGGCTAACCCAGAAGTAGTACCTCGGGTTAAGAACTTTACCTCAGGATGAGAACAGAAATCGTGCGCCAGCAGCGGGAGGCCCCATTAGCTAAAGTGGTACCTCAGCTTAAGAACGGTTTCAGGTTAAGAACGGACCTCCAGAACGAATTAAGTTTGTAACCAGAGGTACCACTGTATTTGGCATCATGAAAACAGTGCACAGCATTGGCATTTTACAACATTGTCTATAGATCAAGAGTCTTGATCGGAAATCAAGTAACAAAATTAAGTAAGGAAAACAAACAGCAGAATAGTATCAAGGGAAACATTCCATTAGCCATGTTAGTCTGTTGCAGCAAAACTATCATGAGGATCTTGTGGCAATTTAAAGCGCGAAGTATTACAGCTAGTCTTGGATGGATTCCACTACAATAACTGCTTGGGTGTGCTCCTGGACACACTGCTAACTGGGAGGCTCAGCTGTGGCCAGGATTGCCTTGCGTCAGCATAGGCTGATGCACCAGCTGCAACCCTACCTTGAGACAGTGGATTTCACCAGTTATCCATGCATTAGTGACACACAAGCTATGGGATGGGTTTTAATGGGTAGGAGAGGATACATTAATTGTAATTTATGCCTCCAGGTGCCCACATGTGTGGGTTGAATAGTTTCAAAATAGGCGCATTTTGCTGCGGAATTTCATTAGTGCGAGAAGTTTCTGAGCTCTGGGCGCAGTACTGTGCCTAAGACTTCAGATTAAAACTGCAGAGTGGGAGGAAAGGGGGACCTTTTTCTGCTTCCCCGCTTCCAGCTACTCTCTGAAGACTGGAGAAGAGACCCTCTTAAGAATATTAGGAAGGTGGGCAGGGGAAGGACTAGACCATGTGGAAAATAAACATAATATTTTAGCTGCAGTTCATTCATTTTCAGTGTTGTATCCTTCTTATAAAAAAGTGCACCTAGACACTCTGTTATTGCGCCCATAACCTAGGTTTAAGGTGCCATTTAGCTTCTGGCTTTGATATCTCAGTTTCTAACGCTGATTTCCAGTATAACCAGTTTTAGGCAACAAGCAATTTTAAAATCATTTCTTTTCTTAGATAATCCAAGTAGAACTATATACTGTTTATAAAGCAGAAAAGTTAAGATTTGAAATGGCAAGTTATTATTTGTTACAGTATTGTTTATGCTGACAATCCTAAACCTGGGAGTAAGCCCCATTGAATTAAATAGGACTTGTTTCTGAGTAAACATGGTAAGGCTAGCACCTGGTCTTTGTGGTCTGGTGTACCAACACAAATAACTAATTAAAGTGAACTACATGGATTTAAATGGTTATGTCTCACTGACTTTATTATAACAAATTTCTTATTAATAACAGATCTTTTGATGTGTGGAAACAGTTTTATTATCTTTCTCTTGATTACTCCTGAGAAAGAGGCCACTATTATTCCCATTTTATAGATGCAGATCTGAAATTGAGAAATAACAATTTATCCAAGACTTACTGCTGAGTCCATAACTAAGAAGGTTTTTTTGTGTGACCTTGAATAGCTTCAGATGCATGACATGCAGAGGTGGTGACAGGAAATACAAGTGACTCATGTTTCATATTCCTCATTCTTTGAAACACCTGATGTGAAAATCAAAACATCTGAGATGGAGAATTTCTCTCTCCCTCTCTCTCTAGATTGAGATCTTGATAATCTGAATACAGATTTAGACATTGGAAAAGAAAAACATGGATCAAAAAGTAAGAGAATGAAACTTGTGCTTCCTGTCTCTTAGAACAGAATCATAGAATTGTAGATTCCTACAAATGCAGAAATATTTTGCCCAATGTGGGCTCATACCCACAACCCTGAGATTAAGAGTCTCATGCTCTTACCAACTGAGCTATTCCAGCTCCCATATATTCTCAACTTTTACAGCCAATCTATAGCTTCCAGAGCAAATAATAGAAATCTGTTCACTAAACACCTTTAATTTAAGTTAACTGACAAGCAAGTTCTGTGTGTCTTAGTGGATATATGACACAAAATCAAAATTGTGCTAATATAGTAACTCCTATCCAGTGCTATTTTTCTAGAAAAAGAGGTGCCAGAACTTACCATGAACACCTCCCTTGTTCTCTTATAATGGCAATGAGAGGTGCTGGAACTTTCTGGCAAGTTCCTGCTTTAAAAAACCCCTGAGTCATGACTTCTTATGGACCAAATCTACACTTATTCCTTTTTATACAGTGGTACCTCAAGTTACAAACGCCTCAGGTTACAAACGCTTCAGGTTACAAACTCCACTAACCTGGAAGAGTTACCTCGAGTTGAGGACTTTGCCCCAGGATGAGAACAGAAGTTGTGTGCTGGCGGCGCAGTGGCAGCAAGAGGCCCCATTAGCAAAAGCACGCCTCTAGTTAAGAATAGTTTCAGGTTAAGAACGGACCTCCGGAGTGAATTAAGTTCGTAACTAGAGGTACCACTGTACTGGTACTTCAAATCTAAAAGAGAAATTCTGCCACCAGTCCCTACTTATTATAAAATAGTAGCTACTAAATACATCACCAGGAGTCTTCTGAGATTTGGCAAGAAACAAAACACCTCTCTTCCTCCTTTGACATAGTGATGTCCAGCTTCTCCGAGCCTACTCCCTGAAAGTTCTGCTCTAATATTTTAAGCCCAATGACAATGACTACACAACAAGTCAGAACAGAACTTCCATAATTTAACCAAAATACACATTTATTACAGGAACATAATTGCAAGGACATTAAAAACCAGATAAAGAAGCATATACAGTGGAACCTTGGTTTACAACCACAATCCGTTCCAAAGGTCTGATTGTAAACCAAAACAGGTTGTAACCCAAGGCGTGCTTTCGCCAATGGGGCCTCCCCGCAATAATGGGTTGTAATCCAAAAAAAGGGACACATACTTCTGGGTTTGACGTAGTTGTAATCCAAAATGGTTGTAATCCAAAGCAGTTGCAAACCAAGGTACCACTGTAATTTATATCAGGCTAAGTATTATTATATACAGTATGTTAATATAAAGACAGGATTATAAATCCTATTAATTTTTACCAGTTCTGAGTATTTTCCAAATGTAATATCCCCCCCATGTAATATTTAAGTTCAAAAGCCAGTAAGTTAAAATTCATATTCTAGAATTGGCAAGCATGGCTAAATAGGATATAATTTTTATTTATTTCTATTTTGTGAATCACTTCCTATGAACAATCTTAAAGCAACTTAACAATAAAATAGCAACAGTAAAATGCATGTAAATAGATTTCATTTTTATAAAAGCAATTAAAACTACTTTAAATCCAATGCAGATGCAGACTAGGAAAAAATCCCCACGAAATAACTGTGTGAAATAACTTGCAGTATTTGATTTCATTAATAAAACTGGATTTCAGATACCACTACAGTACTTTATTTGTGAAATAATTATTCAGAAGAACTATAATATTTTTAAGGTTTGCCTTAGCTTGATAAGAATAAATATGGTATATTGAAATGATAGTCAGTATTTCCAGGTAAACAGTGTTTCTGTGCGCTGCTCTGGTGTCGGTGTTCCGTCGCGCCAGAAGCGGCTTACTGGCCACATGACCCAGAAAAACTCTGCAGAGTGGACAAACACCAGCTCCCTCAGCCTGTAAAGCGAGATGAGCGCCGCAACCCCAGAGTCGTTTGCAACTGGACTTAACTGTCCCTTTATTTCCAGTCAGTGATTTGATGTCTGAGTTTGTGGGGCTATACATACATAACTGGTCCTTTCTTGGTCTGTTTTGTTTATTTATTACCTTACTTGATTTGTGTAAGCTAAAGAGCACAACTACAGTGGTACCTCGGGTTAAGTACTTAATCCGTTCCGGAGGTCCGTACTTAACCTGAAACTGTTCTTAACCTGAAGCACCACTTTAGCTAATGGGGCCTCCAGCTGCTGCCGCGCCGCCAGAGCACGATTTCTGTTCTTATCCTGAAGCAAAGTTCTTAACCTGAAGCACTATTTCTGGGTTAGCGGAGTCTGTAACCTGAAGCGTATGTAACCTGAAGCGAATGTAGCCCGAGGTACCACTGTAACTGTTTTTACTGCTGATAATTTTAATATTTTTAGTAAACCATTTAGAGGTTTTATTACAATCAAGCAGTGTGTGTTTGTGTGTATAAACAATGACAGGGAAAGTGCAAAACAATGCACCACCTGGAGGTGAACAATAGCTCTCACTTCTGAATTTCCTTGCTCAAGAACTACATTCTGTCCACATGTTGGTTCTGCTCTCAATTTAAAGCCTTCTCTTGGCACCATAGTTTTTGGAACATAAAAAACTGCCTCATACAGAGTAAGACTATTAGTCCATATTAGTATTGTTTTCACTGACTCTCAGAGTCCCCCAGAGTTTCAGTCACAAAATCATAGAATTCTAATGAGTTGGAATAGAGTTGGAATACTAACTGGACAGGGTGTGCTGTGAATGAAAGTTCCCACTTGCAGGATCAGGGAGCTCTTTCATTCAAAGAAATGCAAGATCCACCCATTTCCCTGGCAACTTCTTCCTGGGTGGATGAAGTGTGGGAAAGGGAGGAGCAGGAAAGAAAAACCTGCAAACCCAAGATCCACTCTCAATCCTCCCTTAATTTGGATAGAATCTGGGGGAGGGATGTTTTATTTGAACAGGTCCATCAGTGTGGGCGAGGAATCATTACATGACTAGGACAAAGCAGTTACAAGAAAGGAGATTCCGGCTAAACATCAGGAAGAGCTGTTTGACAGTGGAGCTCCCTCAGGAGGTGGTGGACTCTCCTTCCTTGGAGGGTCTTAAGCAGAGGTTGGATGGCCATTTGTTATGGATGCTTTAGTTGAGATTTCTTCATTTCAAAGGGTTGGACTAAATGACCCTTAGGACCCCTTCCAACTCTATAATGCTATGATTCTAAGAAATTAAAGACAATGAGACTTAACTCCAGTAGGAATGGGGGAGAAATTTGGTTCAGTTCACATTTTAATGTGAACATACCTAAATAGCACTTCCTATAACAATACAGTGTGTGAACTGAAATGGAACTATCTTCAAAACCTTCACTAAAAAATTTGCAGTGCATTTCAACAAAAAAGTATACAAAATGGGAAAGTGTGCATACAAATACATATATTAGTGAAAAATAAATATAGTTTTTTCTTATGCATGTTCTCCAAATAAGAAAAATAAATATCTCAACTACATTTCCTTGTCAATATGCATAATACTCAACCTGTTTCAGGGAATGTGGCCATTACGGTATGTATAAGCCCCAAAGCTGAAGCTTATTCCAAACCAGCTTAAAAAAAAAAAGACAGATAAAAAGATGTTATTAATCCTTGTTCGAATTATATAAATATAATTCATAGTTTAAAGTAGAAAGAGCAAGGTAAGATTGTGGGTCAGTTTGGCAGGTGAACAGTACTCAGAATATCTTTACATGCTTATAATTAATGGCAGCAGTAGTAGAGGCAGTAGGAAACTAAACTATTATCTTTTCAGTCAGCAGATGGCACACTACATAAAACAGAGGTGCATAATTAACAGATATAGAGATTGAACTCTTCTTTGAAAACTAAGCAGCTGTTTCATATTCACAACTTCCTCCCTTGCTGTGGTAAGAAGCACTTATTGAGAGAAAATACCTGCACATTGGGGCTCTGTTAGGGATCTGAAGCTCTTTAAAGAGACAGAAAAAGCAACCCTCAGTATACTGTGTAGTTTATAGCTTTGTAGAGCCTTTGCCGCCTTTTCCCCTCAAGGGCTTGATAGCATACTAAAGCCAACTAATCTGACAGTTGTTTTTTAAAAGTTTTGTGTCATATATATATTATTTACTAAAGAGGATACATAATCTTCAGCAGCATTTAGGAGATTAGTCATGAAAAGCCTAAACAGCACTTCTACTGGCTCCTTAACAACTGCTCCAAAAGAGTTTACATTAACATTACAATTCTTAAGCCACAGCTTTACTGAAAACAGATTCTGAGCTTGACACTAAACTTCTAAGGAAGCATGTGAAACATTCAGAATCTATCCCAACTCCATTACACAGAATTAAAGCCATGAGGATTATGCAAGGTGTTGACATCTCAGAAATATCCCCACCCAGGTTGCCAGACTTCTGCTCTGCTCAGTAATGCACCCATCTCCCCTTCCCTTATGACTATTAGATGGATGATAGAACTTATTTTCATAGGCCAGTCATTCATGTAAGAAAGAACTGAAGAGAGTGCCATTGTTAGCTTTCTGGTCATTTAGCATGTCTTGTGCTTGGATGTCTCTGATGGAAAGAATGCTATATCTTTCTTCGCTTCTGAGTCCAGACTCTAGGAACTCTTTCAGATGTGATGAGTATAAATGCTTACTTGCTGAGTCTGCAAACATAGGGAAGCTACAGCCGGCTGCTGCTTTCTACTACGTGTATATGCAACAAAAGTTTCAGCTTGTATGTTTCCAATACTGAAGTGACATCCATGTAGGTTATTGAATCATAAGGATTCTTTTTTTTTTAAATGATATTTTATTAAATTTTTCAGACAATAAAAAATTACCAAATTAAAAATAGAAAATAAGAAAAACTTAACAATAATAGAAAACAAAAAAATACCAAGATACAAAGACAAAATACATAAAAAGTAAAAAAGACAAACAAAATTAACAAGAAATCAGTATTTTCATGTCTTATATTTCATTGAATCATAAGGATTCTATAGACATTATAATCTTTGTTGTATAGAGAGATATATGTCACACATAACAAACATGATCCAAGCAAAGCCAGTAAACATTTGTGTACCACTAAATAATTTTTAATACTTTATTATAGAGTATTTTCATTCAGTATAATTTTCATGCTTCCCAAGATGAATGAACTGTTAATACTAAATATACTTTTATCCAAGATATTTGCTGCTGTGGCTTATGTTTGTCTACAGCACGGGTGTCAAACACAAGGCCCGCGGGCCGAATCCGGCCCGCCAGACCTCCTCATGTGGCCCGCGTAGCCGCTGTTCTCGCCCGTCCAGTGCACCATCGCCTGGTTGTGCGCCGCGTCGCCTTTCAGCACGAAGGAGGTGGTGAGCAGAGAGGCCGCCTCCGGAGGTCCCCCACCGGCGGGACCCCGCAGGCCGCCCGCCTCGTCCCACGGGCTGCCGCGTCTCTGGCGAGTGGGGGAGGCTTCGCAAGGCTAAAGAGGAAGCCAGGGCAGCGAGCGCGATCCATCCCGTTCGCTGCCCTGGCTTCCTCTTTAGACTTGCGCGCCTCTCCAGGGGGGGGGAGGGGGGAGGAGGCTTCGCAAGGCTAAAGAGGGAGCCAGGGCAGGGAACGCGATCCATCCCGTTCGCTGCTCTGGCTTCCTCTTTAGACTTGCGCGCCTCTCCAGGGGGGGGGGAGGAGGCTTCGCAAGGCTAAAGAGGGAGCCAGGGCAGGGAATGCGATCCATCCCGTTCGCTGCTCTGGCTTCCTCTTTAGACTTGCGCGCCTCTCCGGGGGGGGGGGGAGGAGGCTTCGCAAGGCTAAAGAGGGAGCCAGGGCAGGGAACGCGATCCATCCCGTTCGCTGCTCTGGCTTCCTCTTTAGACTTGCGCGCCTCTGGGGGGGGGGAGGAGGCTTTGCAAGGCTAATGAGGAAGCCAGGGCAGCGAGCGCGATCCATCCCACTGCCCTGGCTTCCTCTTTAGCCTTGCGTGCCTCTCCAGCCGCAAGAGATCTACCAGAGGTAGATCTTAACCCTTGCCTCACCTGGGAGCTTCTCTGGGCAGGAATTCCCTTAGCTTAAGTGGGGTGGGGGAAGTGTGGCAGGTAGGGGGGTACCTGCCTAGACACTGAAGCCACATGTCTCTCAGATGAAAATTGGGAGTGGGCATTGTGTGAAGTGGTCTGATGGTGGGCATTGTGTGAAGTGCTCGGATGGTGTGGGCATTGTATGAAGTGCTCTGATAGTGTTTCCTACTTGGCAGGGGGTTGGACTTGATGACACTTGTGGTCTGTTCCAACTCTATGATTCTATGATTCTAAGTGGCTGTGGATCTCCTGCTGCAGAACTGTAGGACTGTATAGAGTTGGGAGGGCCACCCGAGGGTCATCTAGCCCAGCCCCCTCACAATGTAGGAATCACAGCTAAAGAACGCCAGACAGATGGTTCCCCAACCGCTGCTTAAAAGCCTCCAGTGGTGGAGACCCCAAACACCTTCCGAGGTCATAGAATTGCAGGGTTGGAAGGGAACCCCAGGAGTCATCTAGTCCAGCCCCGGTGGACAGCGGGCGCAATCCATCCCGTTGCGCAAGACTAAAGATGCTGCGCAAGGCTAAAGAGGAAGCCAGGGCAGTGAGTGGGATGGATCGCACTCACTGCCTTGTCTTCTTTAGCCGCGCTGGAGAGGTTTAGCTCCTGGCTGGAGAGGTTGCGCGGCTATGGATCCCGTGCGCTGTCTTGGCTTCTTTGCTCTTTGGGGCTGGTGGGGGAACCCGGGCTTCCCCCGCAGCCCCGAGAAGCTCTGCGAGAAGCAGACAGGCTGCATGCAGCCTGTCCGTTGCTCTTTGGGGCTGGGGGGGGAGGGATAATATTTTTTTCCTTGATTTTCCCCTGTAAAAACTAGGTGCATCCTGTGGTCCGGTGCGTCCAATAGAGCGAAAAATACGGTAAAAGCCCATCAACTTCAGGGGTCTCAGCCTGCTCAAATATTTTAGGCCGATACAACCGGCCCTTTGAGGGTGACCAAACTGCTGGCGCGGCCCCCGATGAATTTGAGTTTGACACCCCTGGTCTACAGTAAGTGATACGTCATATGAAGTATACAGAACAAAGCGGCTACTTATAGCAACAGCTGCAAGAATATTCACAGTCATATTGACTGGAAGATATTTTATTTATACTTAAAATTATGTGTGTGGGTGTAGGTTTAAAACCTTCATGTGTAGAAACATAATTTCTAGCAGTGATATAATCTTCAATTTTATATGACTAGGTGGAAAACTATAATGGTATCTGAAACTTTTTCTTAATCATCCTTTTGGTTTGAAATTTTCCTTATTTATTCTTCTGTTACTGTGTATCTTTTATATCTTTATTTCATTGCTTGACAATAATATCTTTTTGTAAAGAAAATCCTTGCAATTCTCAAAGCATTTCTATAAGGAAGGAAGAGGTAAACCGAATGTAATCCCATCTGAAAGCTACACAAACTGGATTTGACAAGACATAACACAAGGATGAAGCAGGCAGGGTGCAAGGCAGAGAGAAGGGCAAAGGTTACACACATTACAAGAGACAGATCTCTTTTCCCTCCACCCTGGTATTTAAAATCTAATTTTATACCTAATGAAAATAAAAGGCACATAGAAGGCCAGGAGGGGGAATAGGGCACACTGCCCCAACTGGAAGCCCTTGTGTTTGAAAATACTGTTGGAAGTACATTTTAAGACAGATATCCATCTTGAAACAGCAACATGTATTTGTTCTTTATGATATGGATCCAGCAAGTGTTAAAATGTAAGCAAGGATTTCAATTCTTGGTGGGATGATAGTCTAGGTAATGGTCCCTTAAGGGAACAAAGGGAGTGGCTCAGCACTAGAGGACAAATGGGTGGGCCCCCTCCCTCAACTGGCTGGTAGTTAGAAAGAGAAACACTAGAGTGGAGAGTTGAGTGATATGAGATAGAAGCTGGAAGCAGCAGGCTGGGAAGCCAGAGAGTCAGAGTGATGTTTGATTTCTGTTTGAATCCAAGGCTGTGGCTTTGAAGGAAGCAAGACCCTGTAAACCTCATAGCCTCATGTTGTGTATATGTGTAAATAAACCATATATCATAAAGACACCACAGTCTCCGCTGTGCCTCATTCCAAAGGCAACAAAACCTTGGGTAAGAGCCTGGAACCCCTGAGATCTCGCACCACTCAGAGACCGGGGTTGCATGCAACAATATCAATATGAGGATGTTATATTCTCATGTGTTTTCACTATTCCAAGCCTAATCTTATTGTGGCTTATAATAACACTTTGCAGACATAAAGTACAATTCCCAAAGGCCCCTTACAATACCTGAGATTAGTCTGGATTTCTGAGATAAAGTTCCAGAAATGTAATAAATTATCCATGTGAGTACATTATAACTGAAATACAAGTCAAATTGTCTCATTCTGAAAGCTAAGAGTTGAACATACTACAAAGTTTAGTATTTGGAAAGATCAGTGGAGTTTAGAGTTTGGTTAAATTCTGCCTGAACATTATCATACTCTAAACCATTCATTTTGAACTGGTGAATTGCAACAGCAGTACTACCATTGTACAAATAAATGGTAAAAAATTAAGGAATGTTTGGGTTAAAGATGTTTCCTGGATCTGAAAAGACTGAAGACTGCAGCTATCAAGTCCTCTGATTGTTTGCCTAGTCTCTTTCTTGTATTTAGAATAGAAAAGTTGGTTAACATCAGTCTGTCCAACTAAGGTTACACTTTATTGTGTGCTAGGGGTTTTTTGTTTTTTTTTGTAGTCCCAAGGTTCTGTGATCCCTAAAGTACACGGATCTTGAGTACAAAAGTATACTATGAAGCAAATCTGAAAATGGAAACATTTACTTATCTAGTAATATTTAACCAGGGAGACATAAATTGCCAAGAAAAGGAAACCCTTCAGTTGCAATAAAATACGACTGCTCTCCAAGCAAAGACCTCAAAAGGCCTTCATTCAATTAAAAAACATTATTTAAATGCATTTGGAGAATTTCATATTGAAAGCATGTTAAACATGAAATTGTAATTACATAACGTATCATAGCATGATAGCCATGCTGGAGCAAAACTTCTTGATGCAATGGCCAGCCAAATGCTCCAGGTTATTGGGATATGAAGGTAAACAGCCCTCCCTGTTTGTCCCACACCAGTTCAGAAGAAGCATTCCTCTAAATTCCCATGTTGTTGTTGATTTGTACCACATCCATCTGACTAGGTTGCCACAGCTACTCTGGGCAGCTTCCAGCATATATTAAAACATAATAAAGCATTAAACCTTAAAAAGCTTCCTTCAGGACTGCCTTCAGGTGTTTCCTAAATGTTATATAATTACTTGTCTCCTTGACATTTGAAGGGAGGGTGCCACTACCAAGAAGGCCCTCTGCCCGGTTCCCTGTAGCTTCACTTCTCACAGTGTGGGAACCACCAGAATGCTCTTGGTGCTGGATCTGAGTGTCCAGGCTGAACGATTTAAATAGTAAAATCAGTTGGTGAGTGCAAACAAGATCGCAGCCCCATGTTAAGATTGAGTTGGCAGTGCTTTATAGGCTGTTGATGCAGCAATATATCCTTGGTCTAACCCTGGATAGAGAGCAAGGTAACTGCGTTATAAAGGAATAGGCAGCTCCTCAACAAAGGGGTGGGGAAGGGTAATAGGAAGTATCTAGCCAACCAATCTTCACAAGACCTCAGTATACTGTTGAGGCAACAGCTCTCTAGCCAACAGTGTCCAAAGGGAATTATCCAGGGTCTTGACCAGCAAGCAGTCTTTTGCCTAGGTGACTGGACTGGACTTTATCACTAGACTTCACTAGTATTATTGGGCTTGCCTGCCCTGCCACTCCTCTTTGAGATGCAACAATATGCCTGTGAACTTGAATAAAATATAGGAGCGGCAGGTAAGCCCCGCCTCCCATAATAAATCACATGATGCGGTGCACGCATACCATTTGAATGGCACTGCCCCCTCAAATAATGTATTGGGGCAGTGAAGCCCCTCTGGCCCCTAGCAGTTGGCTCCTATGGCTGACAATTTTAAACAGGGCTCTTTATGTGCAAAAAATTACCAAAAGTTTCTTCTATGAAATAGAACATATAAGATAAACAGATAGCACTGAATAAACATATAAATAAGATACACTTTGTATCTTGCTTTCGTATTTCAAGTTAATTGCCTAAATCAGGAAATATTCAACATTTAGGAGCTGCCCGCACTAGCAGATCTATTGCAGTGATGTTAGAAAGAATTGTTCAAAGGGATCTTATCTTGAAAGAGGTATGAATTGTGATTTAGCAACTTGACAATCAAACACCTAGTCATGTCTAGTCTTGCAAAGATTATAAAGATCTCAGGAGCTAGACATATGCTTTGGATTCAAATGAATCTTGAACTGGGGCAGGTTGCCTCAGAGGGATTTGGGGGTTCTTCATGTGGGATCTGCATGAGATGCCTTGGGTTAAAGTAGGGATCCCATTCTAAGGACCTTATAGACTCTGTCTTTAAAAAATATATATGCTGCTTTGTGTCTGCCAAAAGTGCAATTATTTCTTTCATATAATGGGAACACCAGTGTGAGGAGAAGGAGGGAGTTCCTTTGTGACTGAATTTGAGTGTAAGTATTGCTGATTGCTTGCTTATTCTTATTACTAGGCAAGTCAATGGATCCTCTCTTTTCCTTAGCAAAATAGTTTGCTTTTTGTTCACTATATGTGTGTAGTCCTGGTGGTTTTTAATTATTTTACACAAGTAATTATAAAGTGGTTATTATTATTCAACTAGTTATTTCTTAGTGCCTCTTTCTGTATGTGTTGTGGTTGTTATCCAACACACCCCTTCATCAAACTTAAGTAATTTTGTGTTGGAAGCCAAGCATAGTCTGCCTTATTCAGTACTCTTATTATTACTAGTATTATTAAATTCTTTCTTTCTTAGTGCCTGCCTGAGTGCTATTGTGTGCCCCCAAACATTCACTGTTACAGGCAGCAAAGCATCACACCATATATATTTAACAATCATTTTCATCATGTTACTGTCGTCATCACCACAGTCCTATCCCTATTATTACCAGTTTTATGTTTGGTCATCATGAGTGTAATGAGTATGGGGTTGCTCGTGCGTAAGTTGCCGGCACTCCTGGCTAAGTTGCCTTGTTAAACTTTTCTGTCTGGACAGCCCTTCACTTCGTGACTGCCTCAGTCGCTAGCAGAATCCGTCAGTGGGCATTTCTTAAACCTTTTCCAGCATAAAAGCTGTTTGATGCCAAGTCTCCTCCTACTCTCCCTGCGCGGAAGTCTTCTGCGCAGGGAGGGTGTAGGTAGCGAAGGACCCGTGCTCTCCCCGCTGGTGTCCGGCGAAGAGTCCTGGAGCCCTCTCGCCGATTCCCCCATCTGCCCCCCTTCATCCCTGGTGTTGCACTGATTTCCTTCCCCATCTGGTGAGCTGCCTCTCTCCCTGCTGGGTCCTTCTCCAGCATCATGTGGGAGCCTTCCCTCCGCCTCTAGCTCTGATGTCAGTTCCCTTACAATGAGGTATGTACATCATACTGGCAGCTGCCCCCAGGGACGAGGTACATGCAAGAGGTGCTGCAACTGCAAGCAGCAGTACTGACAATTTCATTTCTCCTCCACCCAACCTAAGTGCACCTTCACTGTTGCAGGCAGAAGCAGTGGATACACAACTGAACGTTTCCCCTTCTCCCTGGTTTTGAGGCTGCTGGCATGGCTAGTAGTGTAAACAAGTGCAATCCTACTAATACTATCTCACCTATTGTAGAGCATGAGGCAGCATGCAGCACTTTGCTGCTGGTAGCTCCTCTGACCGAAGCTATAGAGGAGATCAACTTATGAGATGTCAGATCGGAGGAGGCTTTGTCATTTGTGGAACACTTTAGTTGAGGGCTGCAAATTCTGGTTGTGTGTGTCTGCATGCATGTCTGGGTGTATGAGTCATATTAAAGGAATTCCGTGCACTAAGAGAAGCCAGTGCAAGGATTCCCTCTAATGCAATGGGACATCCTCCCTAATCTGCTCTAGAAGGTCGGAAGAATCCCCAGAACAGTATGGTGGTGGTGTGGTGGGGTCATTCCATTGGGCAAGCAGTCATGCTTGCACTGATGGAACGTTCTTCTTAGTCACACACATAGGTTGTATTCAACCTATTACTATGTGTGGTGTGTTTATGAGAGGGGGGGAATAGAGAGAAAGTGCTGTGTGAATGCATATGTGGTGAATGTATGTGTGCATTGTCTGTATGGACACATATGTGCATACACTGGCCATGACGTCCACTGTCATGTGACCCTTGATGGGGTGGCTGTTTGGCAAAGCAGCCCTCAGCCGAAGATGGCTAGCCGCCTCTCACATAGAAGTTAAATTAAAGCAAGACATGTTACTGGTCTATATTGATAGGAAATGATTTCTAATGTTTTGAAGAAAGTTAGCAAAATGTGATTTATTTATTTTTTTAAAAGTAACATTGAAATAACAAATTGGAAATAACATAATCTCCATTATGAAGCAACAACATAGACATGAATAAACAGTAATGAATAATCACATAGTCTAGGTATGAATAACCACAGGTTACAGAACTGAGAAGTACTTGCTAATCCATGCTATATACAGGAAAGAGACTGGGTGTTAAAAGTGGGTGATGACCAGTTACATCAACCGGCATCAATGCAATGATATTAGTATTTAGCTTTGCTCAGCAATGGAAACTTCTCCAATGGCCACTAGGTAACATGAAACAAACTTGGTAAACCATAAGAAAGTGTAAGAAATATTGTTTCAAGATAGAAGTTTACAGTAGAACTAGAAAAAGGAGCAAAAAATATATCCAAAAATACCCACTACAGAGAGATGCCAATTGGCAAGTATTTAATTTGGACTGTAACATGTGAGCAAATATTACTTGTCCATCTGAGTCAATTCATTAATAAATAGCATTCATAAAGGGTAGTGTTGGATGGGCTATGTGAGAACAACAGAAAAAAAACATAGTGCAGCTGACAGCAAAAGGGAAGATAATAGTATATGAATGGAAAAAAGAGAGCAAATAATGAAATCGGGTGAATGCATAGTAGTCTATAGTTAGGAGATGATTGCACTGATGGAAGTTACTGGAAGCATGAATGAAATTTAAAGGAAGCATTAATAAATATCATTTATTATGATATTGTTCTTAGATACCGCTAACAATACAAACAGCCATAAAAAAACCTCAAAGTGGGTACATATAAATGTCAAGTGTGTAATTTAAGATTTTCCTTGCAGTTGGGATTCAGGCCTGGGTTTTGTACAGAAATACAGCAATGACTCATAACAAAAGATCTGATAAGGAGCAATGTATTAAAATGACAGTTAGTGGGTATTAGAGGCAAGTAGAAGCAAACTGGTTTAATTTAACCGACAGAAATTAAACCGATAAGCACAATCCTATGGATCCTGGGAGAGTGATTCAGGATCACAGGATTTTGCAGAACTCCCTCTCCTAGATGCCACATAAAGGACATCTTGCTCTAATGCCAAGGAGGGGCATGACAGAAAATTGTCCTCCTATTTGGAGCCAGTGTGGTGTAGTGGTTAAGAGCGGTAGTCACGTAATCTGGGAAACCGGGTTCGTGTCTCCGCTCCTCCACATGCAGCTGCTGGGTGACCTTGGGCCAGTCACACTTCTGTGAAGTCTCTCAGCCCCACTCACCTCACAGAGTGTTTGTTGTGGGGGAGGAAGGGAAAGGAGAATGTTAGCCGCTTTGAGACTCCTGAAAGGGAGTGAAAGGCGGGATATCAAATCCAAACTCTTCTTCTTCTTCTATTTCCCTGATGTGCCCCCAGAATGGGGGGGGGGGCGTGTAGTGGGAAGAAGTACATTGGTCCTGGAGCTAGCATTAGTATCTCCCTACCCTACCCTAATGGAACCAATGGGAGGGGCTTTTTTAAAAGTCATGGAAACCCACCCAGCGTGTGACCTCTATATAGCTCTGGATTTGGTGCTTTCTGTGTCTCAAATTTTCCCTCCTCCAGCCACATTGGGTTGCTATGTAAACTGGAGAACAAAGGGATGAATTGAAAGATACATAAGATAAATCAGCTGGGATATTCCAAGTTCTGGACTAATGCTACAACTGACAGCTTCGTTTATAATGCTCAGCTGCAGCCTTATCTCTCCCATAAAACTTTCCATTCATTCATGGGTGATAGCTGCAGTCAGGACACTTGAGAGACTTAAGAGAAGCTATGAGCTTATTAAAGTGGAAGGAGGAGAAAGGATGTTAAGCCATTTTGTGTACCTTAGTAACCAGCATGCAGATGCAAATATATCTGAAAAAAACCAAAACATTTCCTTTCTCATGTGTCCTGCTTTAGCTTGGGATTGGGAAGACAAATGTTATCCAGAGTCACAAGTTAGAATAAATGATCATATGGGATGGGAGGCTCAGACAGGATGGTACAGAATGGTATAATTATGAAGGCAGCCCAGTGCAGCTGGCTGAGGATTGTTTCTGGATTCAACAAGAATCAGTATAGAACACTCAGCAGTTATCGCTGGTTACAGTCATTGGTTTTGTTGGTTACAGTTCTATGTGAATTTTCCATAGACGTATACATGACTTTCACAAAGATGAGCAAGCAGGAATGCAAAGGGAATAAAATGTTTTCAGCTTCAAACAGGTCATTCCGCTATGGAACCGCACTCATCCCTTTTGGTCTGATGCACAACCCTTCTCAGAGAATCAAGTTAATGAGCAACTGGTTTTTCTTGTTTCCAAGCAGAAGCCTGCAGAAAAATTGTTCAGGCTCCTGTAGGCTGCTGTGCCATTATGCTGCTTTGACATCTCAGATGACCCTGCAAGCAGCTTCTTTATATACATAAACTTTTATCAGACAGCTTTTCACCCACCCTGAGCATTTTAGAGTGCTCTGGCCAAACTGATACAAAATAACCTCTGAAGCTCTGTCACATAAGATGGTACACACAAAACTCTCAGTTATCCTCAGTTTTAACTGTTTTTAAATTATTGTAACCCATCCTGGGATCTGCTGGTGAAGACTGGGTGGTGGTGGTGGTGGTGATGATGATGATAGCTGCTGCTGTTGTTCACAGCAATGTAAGAACTGAATACACCACAAGGAATCTAGAAGATTTGCCACTTCTGGGTGGCGTCACATTTCCTCTGAAGGAAAAGGTTTGCAGCCTGGGGCATGCTCTTATATTCATTTTTGTCACTGGAAGTGACCACAGTGGCTAAGAGTGTCATCTGCCAGCTTCAGCTGGTACATCAGCTACAACTGATCCCAGACAGGGATAATTTAGCTATAGTGATTCATGCATTTCATACCTCAAGACTGGATTATTGCAATGCACAATGTAAACTGCTTGGATATTTTGATGTTTAGTGGTCTAAACATTTCACTAAATAAAAAAAGAAAAATATGAATTGACCATAACAGCTGAAATCTTAAGTCACTGAGTTACTGCCACATTGGCAACATTCTATTTCACCTTATATGTGGACTCTTCCACCTCAGGTTTTCACTTCAATGAAGCAACCCCAAATACACCTCTGCTCTGTTTGGACACCCTTGTTCCTTCTAATATAGATCTTAAAACTTAAGGATCCTACTGACTGAGCTAGAATAGCTAACAAATAACCTACAGGAGATCTCTGTGACACTTCATATTGTCATGTGGTAATTATGCAGAAAAGGAAATGACTCTGTGGGTGTAATTTTAGGGCTCAAGTGAGTTTTTCTTTTCCTGCTTTAGCAAGTGTGTGTCTTGCCATGTACATTGAAGGCTAACTGTGTTGAAATATTGTGCTCTCATAACAGAGCTTAAGTTGGAGCGCTGGCAGCAAGGCCATTGGAAAACAAGAGGAAAGTATCAGCATGCTTAGGGGAACCCTGGGTTTTCAGAAATACAAAGACTCTTAGAAAACAACAACACTGCAGTAGTAAAATTCCCTTAGGGGTTCAGTAGTCATGGAATGCAGCATGACAGTTGGAAAAGGAAAATGGAATAGGGAGAAGTGGAATATCCTGCTTGGAAGGGATGGGCAGCTTGAACTCTGAACAGGAACTCTCATTTTAGGCTGGGTAATGCACTGCAACCATTTTTTGCAGGTCCCACTTGTACCCTTCCCATATGCTATAATACTGTTATAAAAATAAGAATTAAAACCAAATGCTCTGCATTCCACATTCATCAACTGGAATTTATCTCTTATCAAGCTAATACAAGATTTTAGTAAGTGTTCTTATTTACAAGATTTATCTAAATAACTTATTTCAAGAATGACCTTTGGAGGCAAACATCAAGGGGGCATGTTTGACATTACAGCTACTGGTGTGATTTAGTCTAGAATGCTGACCTCTTTCAGAAAGAAGTAAATAGGAGGAGCTCTGAGTTGTATTTTAAAGCTGCATCATTAAAAAAACCCACAAAAACTATTTGTAGCTAATGAATGGCCTCTAATTCTCAAGCAAGCTGGTTTCTTGATCTCATGAGATTAAGATTGATCCCATAGCCATCCACACACAGCAAATGAATATTAAACTAGACACATATTCCCATTACATAGCTGCCATTGGCCATTAAGAATGAAATAATATCACATTTACTGAAGCAGATACTTGCTCCTTATTGATATATAAAGGCAATTTAAAAGTCTACTGGTGATGCATTTAAAGCAGGATTGGGAAAGCTTTGTCCTCCAAATATTTGTGGACTCCCAACTCCCATAAACCCTGCTCAGCATGACCAGCAGTCAGGGCTGATGGGAACTGTAGTCTAACAACATATATGGAGGGCCAAGGGTTCCCCATTCATATATAAAGTAAAGCAGTGCATCTGAATATATAACCATTCCTAGTTTCGTAAAACAGTTCCTTCACCCCTCTCTCTGGCATCTACATAACAGTCAATCAATGTAAAGTTTGCTAAACTATGCTTAAAATTACCTGACCACTAAATTCAGACCAAATTTTTAAAATATGGCATATGTATATATCCTGGCACTGGAGGTTTGAGAAATCACTACAGAAAGAGAAAACTTTACAGAAAGCATTGCATGCTTTCACTGGGTGCACAGATATAGGCAGATAGCATTTTCAGCTAACTAAAAGATTCTAATAATTCTTAGGAGTTTCTGAGATATACAAAAGACTAAATTGTTTAGTCCAGGTATAGGCAAACTCGGCCCTCCAGATGTTTTGGGACTACAACTCCCATCATCCCTAGCTAACAGGACCAGTGGTCAGGGAGTTGTAGTCCCAAAACATCTGGAGGGCCGAGTTTGCCTATACCTGGTTTAGCCCATTAGTTCTGTAGGAGTTATTCAAAACAGTTGTTCCTCCAGAAACAACAGGAGTAAGGGGGGGGGGAGTGCATGCGTTGGTGATGAAACATACCTCAATCAAGAGGTATCAGTTTGCAATTTGTGGTTTTGCATAGTTGCTGTGCTGAACCTGATATTATGTATAGATCAGCAGTGAAACAAGCGGCATGAGAGTCTGAACAGTTCTTCGCATTGAGAGGTCTATGTATGCTGATTCAGTGCTTTTATCACTTGCAAAAGTCTTGTCTGAAAGTAGCTAGGAAAAAGCAACCATCTAGTTTGGTTCATTTGGCTATCTGTTTTTGCCAGTAATTTTAACAAGTAAAAACACATGTACCTTTTCCAGAGTCAGAGGAACAATACAGGTGTTGTTCATTTGTTGTTGTTGTTGGTTGACAAGCTGAAATAGTAAACCAAGCTGTGTACTGGTGAGCAGCATAAGATAAATGGAGATGCCTAAAGGGAGAGAATCATAGAATCAAAGGATTGTAGAGATGGAAGGGACCGTAAGGATCATCTAGTCCAACCCCCTGCATTCTCATGTTCTTAATCTATCCTAACCTGGGATAACAGAGCTATCCCAGGTTGAGAAATATATAGTTATTCATTGAACGATATAGCATACAGGAAAGCCAGAATTTTAAAGCCACCAGATAGCAATTTATTCTAACAAACCAAATATTTCCTAAGCAATTCAGTTGTAAGATCTGAAAACTGGATAAACTAACCTTGAAACAAAAATATACTTGGGGAGGAGGGGGAATGCTTGCTGACTTCAGGTTATAAAGTTGAGTTTGAAGAGTTATCTGTGAAACATGCTGACTGCAACATTAAATGTGGTCCCAGCCAACATGTTTATTGAGCACTCATCCTGATTTGTTTAGAGGGAAATTGGATGCTGTTTGCTATTTAATGAGAATTCATTCTGATTTGTTTGTGGGGAGGTTAGATGACATTGCGTTAAAAGCATGTGTTTCCCCATACTTTCCAGTGCATTTTCCTATCTCTTTCCTTATTGTAACAAATCTAATCTTGTTGCCAACCTGATTGATTGAATCCCACTCAAAAATAGTGAGTCTGCAAGTGCTCTAAGATCCAAAGGATCAAGCAGTTGTATCTTCTATTTATCAAAACAGTGTTTCAGCAACAAATCAAACTTCGATGTCATATACCAGATCAATTGTTTTTAGTCACTCAAAAGGCAATCTAGGTGATTTAGAAAATGAATGGTGTACAGATGTGTTTGTTTTGTTTTTCTTATGTATTTTGTGTTCTTGTCTTATATTTTGATGTTGCAAATAGCCCTGTGATCTTTGGATGAAGGGTAGTATAGAAATTTAATAAATATTTAAATCAATAAAATTACTTCTCCTTTGCATCTGTGCAATATCAATGATAGGAAAGAATGGAGGTGTTCAACTCTCTTTTTAACCAATAGGCTGAATGCTTACTACCTGAAGTTAGCTGCATTTGTTTCAAGCAAGCTGCATTCGTTTCAAAAATCTCACGAAGATATGGCTATCAATTATATTTAAAATCACATTAGTTATTCCTGTGAGGTAGATTCACAGAAAACTTAGCTTATCTTCAAATGGTTTTTTGGCACGTGTTAGCAATAGCAACAGCATATCTTATTGCCTGATGCAGATGTGTTTCAACTTAAACCACCATTCAGCAGATTATCTGCTTTCAAGGTAGCCCTGTGCAATTTCCTCTCCGTATCCTTGCACTTAATAACTTTGGCACAGAATAGCCCTGTTTGGAATTAGGGAGCATGTCAGATTTCATCCAGGGGACTTTTATTATGAGGCATAATAATTGCTCCACAATTTGTGAAAGGAGACAACACTTTCCCCCACATGAATGAAGAAATATGAACTTGGAGACCAGCTTTCACAAGTGCTTCCAGAATGCCCTGCCTCTCCTTCCTAATCCTTGAAGAAAAGGAGTGTTATGTATGACACAAGCACTCTTTCCACTATCCCAACAGTTGATCTTGCACACCCTTTCTTCAAAGTTCGTGCCTGTCTAGCGGTGACATGATTTGCAAAGTTTTCAAGAGGTATTTTCAATAGCCAATCAAATGTCTGAAATTAATTAAGCAAATTAATTAATAATTAATCCTGTTCCCACCAAATTAAACATGTCTTGCTATGGGATGGAGTTGTGCATAGACTTGGGTCAGATCTGGATAGATCTGTCAGTTAGAACATGGTGCTGATAAATGCCAAGGTTGCAAGTTTGATCCCTGTATGGGACAGCTACATATTCTGGCACTGTATGGGACAGGAACAGATAATCCTCAGGGCTCCTTCTATTATATTAATTATATTATATTATTATAATTTGTGTTCCGCCCTTCATCTGTAGATCATCTCATGGTGGTTCACAGCATAAAAATACAATATAAAAGCACCACATGCATAATTAAAAACAAGATTATTATGATCTCTCCTGCTGAAATCTGTGGGATTCAAATGTGCTCAACTCTGGCTGGGAAGGGGTAGAAGTTCCCCAGAGCATTGTATCCTGGAAAGTGATATGCAAATATAGCTAATTCATGCATGGTCAGACCAGCTCTGCGTGTAGTTTTCCACCACACCTGTGTTTATTACCTGAACTAGGTTGAAGCCCTCTTGGGACGTTCAGGTGGCTCTAATAAAATGTCCTAACTCTACCCGCTGCTGCAGTTTGGATGCTTTTGGTATGTAGTTGGAGGTTCTACCATTAAATAGCCGATTTTGCCCCAGCAAAAAAAAGGGGGCGGTGTCGAGAGCGTTGACTTCCCCAACCGGGTGCCCGCCATGCACCATCGCGGTCGGGGGTGACGGGAACCGCCGCCCAGGAACACCTGCAGGGCGCCGGGGGCGAGGGAGGCCTCGCCCGGCTCCCTCCACTCGGCGTCCCCTCTCGACCCTGAGAGAGGCTCCTCTCTCTCCTGCCCTGCTGCTGCTGCTTCTTCTCCTTCTTCTTCCCTCGCGCCCTTTTCCCGCCTCCCTGAAGACGAGGCCTCGCCTCCTCCTCCTCTTGTCCCGGCACGTCAAGGGAAGGAGGGCGGGAGGCAGGTAGGGGGCGCGGTTAAAAGCCGCCGGCGAAGCAACAGGGAAGAACTTTTTGACGCTCTCAGGAGGAGAGAAAGAAACCGCGAGCTACCGCCGTTGTTGCCGTTGCCGCCTGGCCCCAGAGTGAAGGAGACGAGGACGACCGCCGCCCACCGAAGCGCCGAGGGGGCAGCCCGTCGCCGGCGAAGCCCGCTTTTCCCGCCCTTTTCCAGCCCATGGTGCGCTCGGCGAGGCGCTCAGGGGCTTTGATTTCCCTCAGACGCTGACAGGTGAGAGAAACTTTGCGCGCTTGCCGCCAACCCCGGGGAGCCGGGCGACCCTCTCGAGCCGGCGCCATGCTCTTCATTAAAAATAAAATTATTTAGTGGAATTCGTATGCCGCCCTTCTCCCGAAGATCACAGAATGGTTCACAACCTCCAGTGGGATGGCTAAGCCTAAAGGTCTGCAAGCGCTACCGACCCCTAATCCCAAACGGACTAGGGAAAGCGCCCTCTGCACATGCTTAAAAGGGAAATATTTGCTGTCGTTTTGTTGCGTGTTAGGTTTTTCGGAGGGGAAGCCGAAAGCCTGAGCCGTTTGGGACTTGGTAAAGCCGGGTTTAACTTGTATAGGCGGGGTGGGAAGGGAGGTGAAGAGAGAGCAAAGCAAATTCATGGCATCCAAGGAGCTCCATGGTCGGAGGCTGTTGGCTTCATGTAGACAAGATGGGAGCTTGGTGCTATTCAGCACAAGTTCTTTTATAAAGCATTTCCTCCTTTGTTAAAAAATAATAATAATCCTGAAGGAGTCTGTCATAGCAAGCAAATAGGAAAGAGAGTAATTAATGAGAGGATTTGCCCTTGAAAGTTCCGGCCACAATAATTTTTAAGATGCCACAAGACTCCCCCATGCACACACTTTTGGGGTGGGTGTGTGATTTATTTTTATTTTTTAACTCTCTGAGGGTTTTGGTGAAAGAAATAATCCCCTTTCATGCATCTCCTTTCCAGATTTCCACGCCATTTAGTCTTAGTGGGACTTCCTCACTGGGTAGTTCCTTTAGTTGTGAAGTTTCGGGATAAAGAGAGCGATGAGTCCCATATGCCTCTTCACAAAATAAATGGGCTAGTTTGTAATCAACTTGCGCAACACGTTTGGTAAACATGGTGTTCAGGAAGATTCCTTTCTGTAGAATCTATTTCTTCAATTCCTCTTTTGCGTTTTACATTGTTTACTTCTGGTCTCTCACAAGGCTGATCAATATGGCAATTGTAGGGAAAGACAATATGACGAGTTCGAGCAAAAATAGGTTAACAGATAATCAGATTTCTCTTTTCTTTTTTTGAAGAGGCACAAGAATGGAAATCAGTCTATTGTTTTCTTCTATCATATACAGTGATGAGATCTTGGACAAATCATCTAATCAAAGTCGTAAAACTGAGTTCTTAATGCCTCCTTCAGATATCCATTGTAAGACTAAAGTCGTTACTGTTTGGAAATTGGACTGCCTAGTCCTCAAATGGTACTTCTGTTGACCTTGCCAAGAATGCACTTACCCACCTAATAGCACCTTAAGATTACTAGACTCAAAAGCATCTAATTTACTTTTTCATCACTTCAGAAACAGATCTGGCAAGTTTTGTTATGAATAGTTATTTCATATTTCTTTTCCACTCTTCTACCCTGCCCACTAATTTCATCTGATTCAGTTTTAATAGAGTGGCCACTACTTCACTTCTGTTTGGTCCTCATAATGTAATTACCTTTTACAATGGTGTATTGCTCCCTTCGCTTCATGTAGGTATGGTTATTCCATATTCCTATGATGATGTGATTTTGATACGTTTGACAGCATGCTACATATATAACATATGTAAACTTTTGGACTTGGAAAGATATGAATTCAAATCTCTCTATAGCCCCTGCCTCATTGGTCAGTTTTTGGTAGATCATTAGCTCTGATCCAGAAAAGCAGCAAAAAGCTCAAGCCTCTCTAGGTTCTTGTTTAAAATATTGTTTGAGATTATTAGAGAAATTATGAGATACAAATATAAATAAATCACTTCCTTCAGACATACTGACAGCTCTATCTGTTTTGGTGGTGTAATTGCGATTCCAATCCAAGTGTGGATAATATTTGACACTCCAGATGTTGCTGAACTAAAACTCCCATCAGCCCCACCAAGCATGCTCAAAGGCTAAGGATAATAGGAACTGTAGTTCAGCAGCTTCTGGAGAGCCAAATGTTCAGAAATTTTCTATTGGTGGCTCAAGCAGAAAGATCCTGTTCAGCATCTTAACCCAATTTTGGTGTATGTGTGGAGTACAGTTATTGTAGATATTTAATTAACTATCTCCACTGAAGTAAAGAGCAATGGGGTTTTCTGCAAAACTTTTCTATAAATCTGGCTCCCTCTCTGCTTTTCTTCCTTCCACCATCTGTTTGGATGGCTTGGCAATGTACTCATTTACGTTTAAGAGTTCTGCATAGGGTTCTCTATAGAGTATAAAAGCTTTTGCCGTATTCTCCTGCCTAGTATCGCAAGGAGTGCACATCACATTGGGCAGTCATGGGGATTTCCTTCTTCTGTTGTTAACTTGCAGCCAATTACCATAAATGTGTAGTTCTTCTAGCTGTATATGACATACCCAAACCACCCAGCAAAATAAATAAAGGCAGAAGTAATTAAAGTTAATTTGTGACACACCTAGTCTGGTTTTGTTTTTTTACAAAAGCCTCACATGAAGATGAAACAGACTTTAGTTTGTAAAATCATTAGATTCCTTTCTGGGAGTTTCTGTCACAGGTCCAACATAACCTATGCTCCAACACATTATTGATCAGTAAATTAAAAGTGTGTGTGTTGGTGACTGTGATTAATGGAAGTGATACAGATAACAAGAATAAAATGGTATCATGTTTTCTTTGTAGAAAGTCAGTTGATAGATCTTGAATAGTTAAAATTTTAAGCTACAAAATGCAACTGCATCAGTAGTGTGATGTAGCAAATGGAAACAGTTATGGGTTATTTATTGCTTTTTATTAAAGATTTCTTGGTTTATAAAAATACATGCATTGTCTGGAAATGGAAACAGTTATAGCTCTAGTCCTACTGCTTCCAGTGACCTCTGGTCAAATAACACATTTGCCAAGATAACATATAGTTTTGCCCTGAGAGACTAGTAGCTGAGGCATTACAGTGGTGCCCCGCAAGACGAATGCCTCGCAAGACGGAAAACTCGCTAGACGAAAGAGTTTTCCGTTTTGGAGGTGCTTCGCAAAACGAATCTCCTATGGGCTTGCTTCGCAAGATGACAATGTCTTGCGAGTTCCTGCTGGTTTTTCCCCCTCCCCCCCCTTTTTCTAAGCCGCTAAGCCGCTTATCAGCTGATCCGATCAGCAGATAAGCCGCTAATAGCGCTAATCCGCTAATCCGTCAATGGGCTTGCTTTGCAAGACGAAAAAACCGCTAGACGAAGAGAATCACAGAACGGATTCTTTTCGTCTTGCGAGGCACCACTGTATTGTACAATTTTCCATTTGGACATAACATAGAACAGTAAAGGAACTGCTAAGTTGGGTACAGTATGTCCGACTTCAGAATTAGAAAAAGAGTCTGAGTAATTGCACACTTTTGCACAAACACTAACATAACTTGCTCAAATTAATCTGTTACCTGCCCATTTTATAGATTTCCCCCCTGCCTATTTCTACAAAATTTGCTGTAATAGGCAACTAGTCATTGGTTCCCATCCAGGGACACTACTTGTTAGTAGTGCCCTGGATGGGAACCATTGCCTATTCTTACAAAAAAAAACCAAAAAACTAACCAATTTAATCTAGGGTGAGCATTCTGATGTGGATGGGACAATCATCCACCATACACACAGAATAGTATTAGTCACAGGTGCTATTGAAATCACTGGAATAATAACTTTTAATATTTATTTCAGTGGGCCCTGAGTTAATAGTTTGAAAATTATCCTTTGAAAATCTTTAGAATATGAAGCAGGGAAGGACCCTAGCTTATGGCACAGCTTTACATACATAAAGTCCCAGTTTCAATCTCTGGCAGCTCCAGGTATGGCTAGAAAAGACTTCTTTCTGAAACCCTACCCATCAACCCAGACAATATTGAACTAAATAGACTTAAACACAGCTTCCTCTGTTCCTAGCCCAATATTTTTGCCTCTCTCCTACTTCTTTCTTCACTTTTCCTATTCATCATGCAAAGGATAAAAATTAAAGGATGGAGAAGGCACATTTACCAATGTTTGTTGGTCCAGAGGCAAATTAAAATGGTCAAATGTTCAAGGTATGAACCAGATCTCTTTAGAAATTTCAGGTCTGTTTATTTCCATTTGCCAGAATGTCTACTATATCCATGACCTGTATCTCCATGCCAGGCTGAATTTTGGCCTTCCATGACTGGAATATCAACCATTTGGCAACTACCATGGCTTCCTTTATCCAGGCAATGAAAGTAAGGTTGCAGTGTCAGCCCTTAACCTTACAATTCAATAGGGTATGAATAAGTCCAGTTTCCATGGCTAAATCATATGGACTATCTACAACTTTAGCAAAGGGAAAGACTGAGCTATCTCAGAAGCCAGGTCCAATATGCCTCAAATAAGTTATTTTGTTGTGCAAGGCTAGGAAGAATTTTAAGAAATATTTTACCATTCTTTGATGTGAATTGTGACATAGCATTTAAGAACAATAAGTTACATTACATTAAATAGTGAATTATAAAATAAAATGCTCTGGGATTTAAGATGAATGGCAGGCTCTAAAAGTTTATTAGTTTCTGAGGCTCTTCATTTCTGAGATGCTGCATCAGAATCAAGCTTTGACAGTCTTCTTGACCATATGCTGTTGTTGTTTTTTAATTGTGCAGTGATTTATATTTGGCAAACTGTTAAAGGTTCAAAGAGGTTGCAAATAGAGATGCATGATAGCAGCTCAGATATCCCTAAAACATACAAACCACCCACCACCATGGCACCTGAAACATAGTGGATATTTTGTTAGTATTTATAGATACAAGAATTACTGCCTTGTGATCTTTGGATGAAGGGTGGTATACAAATTTTAATAATAAAAAATAAAGCACATTTCCCCAAAGAATCCTGGGATCTGCAGTTTCCCCCCTCCGAGCAACAATTCCCAGCAACATTAAAAGACTACAGTTCCCAGGTTTCTTTGGAGAAGTTATGTGCTTTAAATGTGTGGTGCTGCTCTTCCTATAGCAAGGGGCACCAAGGACAGCAAAAAAGTGCATTTCTAGAAGTAACAATATCTCACTTGGATTTGTGTTAGTAGGAGGACATGTACCTCTTCTGTAGTAGCTGAGAAACCACCATTTTCTGGGGGATGGATGTCATCTAGAATTTCTCATCTATCTGTTGTATGAATGCCATCTGTAATCTCACAAGTGTACTTGAGAGATTCTCCAGGTACTGAAATCCACATTGAATGACTTCTTCAATGGTAAACATTTAATAAGGCGATTTCTTGCACGTTTTAACTTAACCTAGAAAGTAAAATGCTGTTTTCTCTCTGCAATCTTAGTTAATCAGTAGTCCAAGGGTCTGGTGTTTTCAAATGGCTCCATTTCTCTCTCTCTCTCTCTCTCTCTCTCTCTCTCTCTCTCTCTCTCTCTCTCTCTCTCTCTCTCTGCGTGTGTGTGTCCCTCACACAGTGGGCTTCTTACAGTCTAGCCAAAATCTGCTGCAAACAGGCTATGTATTCCGCCCACCCCCCACCCCCACCCCCGTTACTGAAAACAGATAATCTGAATGCCATCTAACATTGTTCATCATGCATCAGGTTTCACCACCCACTATCTCACAAATTACTGTTCAAAGGCATCTTAAGTTACACCTACTTTCAAGGTATGTGAAAATATAATAAAAAAGTAGAATACGCATAGAGAGAAAACTAGCATAGCAAGCACAATTTGAAAAATCCCATGCTGCTGATCACTTAAAAATCTATGCTCTCCCAAAAGAGACCACCTCTCCCCAAATGAGCTGACCTGGATCTTGCAATCATTTGAGGCCCTTCTTTGTGTGCCGCCTCCACAAGAGGTCTGGAGGGTGGAAGCACCAGAATGGGCCTTTTCTGCAGTGGCTCCCCATTTGTGGAATGTTCTCCCCAGGGAGGCTTGGCTTGCGCCTTCATTACACATCTTTATGCACCAGATGACAATTTTTCTCTGTAACCAGGCCTTTCTCTGATTAACATTCTACAGTCTTTTAAATATTTGTGGGTGGAGGGTTATTGGTTTGTTTTTGTTTTATTATGTATAACGGAGCTAGCATATTTGCAAAGCTAACCAAGGTTATTGAATTTGGACAAGGCTGTTTGGTTTGGTCATCACCAAACCATTCCTAAAAGAAGCCATGGTCTGGAAGTGAACAACAAACCATGGTTTCACATTGTGATTTGTTGCAAGTGAACAAACCATGCTTAGTGTCCTGTATTGCCTTTGAACATTGGAATAAACCACACTATGGCTTAGCATTATGTGTGAATCGAGGTAGCATATTGTAATTGTGATGATTTCTGGTAGCCACCTGATACACTGAGATGAAGTCAAATTGAGAGGTAAAGGCAGTCATTTGACAGACTGACAAGAGTTAATATTTTATTTGCTAGTAGCATCCAAGATTAGTATAATATATAAGATACTGACTAGTGGACAATTCTAGGCCAGGAGGGTTTCCTTTCTTTTTTTCTTTTTAATAATGGTTTATTTTAATGGGAGCCGGCGTACAGCTTCCGGGTCATGTGGCCAGCATGACTAAGCCGCTTCTGGCGAACGAGAGCAGCGCACGGAAACACCGTTTACCTTCCTGCCGGAGCGGTACTTATTTATCTACTTGTGCTTTGACGTGCTTTCGAACTGCTAGGTTGGCAGGAGCAGGGACCGAGCAACGGGAGCTCACCCCATTGCAGGGATTCAAACTGCCGACCTTCTGATCGGCAAGCCCTAGGCTCTGTGGTTTAAAAGCCCTAGGCTCTGTGGCCTTTAAAGTGAAATGAGCGCCGCAACCCCAGAGTCAGCCACGACTGGACCTAATGGTCAGGGGTCCCTTTACCTTATTTGGTCCTTACGTTATTGACTACCATATGAGATGGTGCTTGGAGGTTTTCTAAGCAAAACTCAATCACGGTCTTCTGTAACTTCAATATGATGAACCATGTATTTATCCACAGGTGCTGTTGCTGGTTGCTGCTTTATGCAGTTCTTCTAGCCACTTTTACTGCTGAAGAGGGTACTTTTAAGATGATTATACTACAATTTAAACGGAAGCGGATTGACTTTTAACATGTGATACTAACTCTTTGAAGAAGCCATTCAATCTTTAATTAACAATTTTTCTATTATATGCCACCATACCATATTCTGCACTAGCTAGACAAAGGGGCATTTCCAGACAGAAGTTTACTGTGAACTGTGTGCTTGCTGCTCATGCATGCAAGAAATGGTATTCCTCACCAAAATACTGTCCCGTATTATTTTCTCAGTCTGGATTTACCATTTCTACAGGTATTTTGATGGTGGTGGTGTTGCTTGGACACTGAAGAAAAACTTGCGTGCCCAAGTCCACAATAGACTGTTGTGCAGAAGTGCCTCTAGAAGGCAACAGACTTCTTTCTGAGGCTGACAGATAGCTGTCTATTCAGAAGTCCCATAATTTTCAATAGGGCTTACACCCAGATAAGTGTGTATAGGATTACAACTTCAGGCTGCTGTTCTAAAGACTGGGGGAGGGTGGTTCTACTGCCTTATCTAAAGCTCTGTTGGGCTCTTGCCAGCAGGGCTTTCAACTGTGTATGCGCACACACACATACAAGCACATTCTCTTTCCCATTGTTTCTGGTGGGAAGGAATGGGAAAGCAGAAGTAAGTCTCATTTCCCCCTTTGTTTGGTGACTTGACAAGTGTCTAGGAGCGTTTTGGATCCTTTGGATTCCTTTGGCGTCTTCCAACGTTACAAATCCAATGTCAGCTGAGTTGGTTGTTGGAGCTGTCAATGTAGGAACTGATCCAGTCCTTCCTAAGAACCCTATGATGCTCTCCTAGGAAACGTTGGACCACATCCTTAGTGTTATATTGATCATATTATTTGGATTAGTTGAGTGGTCCTTATTGATGACATATCCAAGCATTTTACAAACCTTGCTCCAAAACTTTATACTGGCTCAGACAGACATAAAGTTATTTGTTCCTAATGCACGTCATCAGCTGGCATGCAAACCCAGCCAGCTGTATTTGGCTCAAAGGATGCAGTGTAGATACCAGTGGTAGGGAACCATTTGTGGTCTGCTTTGGGCAGCAGCTTTTATTGGGCCAGCACTGAATGCAGCATTTTCTTTACAGCTCTTCCTATAGTGTGGAAGCAGACCTTTGGATCTTTCTTGTCTCCCAAGTATATATTAAGTATTGCTTAATGAAGCAATAAGACTAATAAAGAAATGAGGCACAAATCTGGGCTCAACAGAAATTCATGAAATCGGTGGCCAGGTTCTAACATGATGTCTTGTAAAAATGGCACTAACTTTTGTGTTATTAAGGTGTATTTTTGAAGGAGCTTCATATACTGATGTTTGGTCAATGACTGCTGTGGTAATCATGTAGAATGTGAAGGGAAGAAGCATGTCCCACAACTTGAGGCGATACAGTGAACATACCGGTATATATATTGGGGTGGTCATATTTGGGAGTAGCTTCCCGGCACCTGCCCACTGTGTAGTTGGGAACAATTGCCTTTTCACACTTCATGTGTTTACTGACCAAACATTGGTCAAGCCCTGATGTACCCATAGTACCATGTGATATATAAATGGATCTAAGCATAGCTCAGAACTGTTACTCAGATATAAGTATTTTATCCCTGTTGTAAGCAAGAAATATAACATGTTTCTAAACTTGGTGCTTCGTTAATCTTCTAGATTAGCTAGAGATATTGTAAACAGTGACTTTTCAATAGTGAGTCCAGAAACAGGTCTCTATTCTCTCCAAAAGTTTCAGTTTCTTTGATCCCTTAAGTAATCCTGGTTATCTAAGATTTTGACTCTGTCTAGCAGCTTCTAACTCTAAACAGCAGTGCTGTATTATGTTCAACCAGCAGAGCAGAAAATATTTTTGGTGCTTTCTTGAGTAAAAGGGTGTGACACACAAATTTGCTTGCAAGTGGCTGAGCTTGTTTCTTGCCCAGTGCTCATAGCTTGAGTCAGGGTTATGAAAGGTTGTATCCATGACACATACATGGATCAGAATTAACTGCCTCCTGCATATAATGTTACACTATCCCATCTGTAAACAAAATGTGATTTGAAACAAAAATAATCATGCAGAAATGAATTATGCAGAAATGAATGGAATAGAACATAAACCTAAGGTCTGGATTCAACTTTTTTGGACCACAAATATCATAAGTTAAGCATTGGCACCTTTCAAAAGCACTGTAAGACCTACCGCTTTGTGGTGGCCTCTTTTATCCCATGGTTCAGTCAGGTAGAGAGATCGATGGAATGTTATTCTGTTGCTCACTTTCACTTGTGTTGCTTCCTCTGAACCTTTGAAATGGAGCAGCCTTACAGGATGACTTAAAAATTATAAGATGGAAATCATTCATCATATGTTTTCTTAATGAAGGTTATTTCCGCTAATTTGATGAATGCAGGATGAATGCCAGTTTCCTCCAGAAAAGGTTTTATCTCAATCCAAAATCAAATATACCATTCCCAGTTCAAAACATGAGTTTTTGATTGCCTTTTCTTTTTCTTCATACATAATTTTGTGCTTTTAAAAAAATGAAAGACTACTACTCATCCATTGAAACAAATTCTTCCTATTTTGGAAGTTGCCTTCCTAACCAGCAGAAACCTATTATGTAAAGAGTTGATCTTTATTAAGTCATAAGAAACTAGGAGTGCTTCTTACTGTGGAAGACTGAACTTACTGTGGAATGACCATGTTCTGTTCACTCTTTACAGGGCATCTTCACAACATAAGCAGTACATCCTTCTTGAAGTTATGTTTTCCCTGTTCAGCATCAGGTTTTCCCACTAGAGCTCAGAATTTCTAAACTTAAAAAACAAACACTTTAATGGAATAGTTGCAGAAGGCCTCTTGTACTACTGCTTGGTTCGTTATGGCATGGATAGATTGCTCTAGACGTTTCCTTCTCTACGTTCTGTCTCTTCTCTTTAGAGCCAACTCTATTCTGTTGGTGCTTCCATTTCCAAATAGCATTGCCTTAATATCACTTTCTCTCTCTCCCTTCCCAGTTGCAATGGGAGGATTGTGCAGTGAAGGGGGAGGGGCATTTAACCCTTTCCACACACACAGTGGAGCTGGGGAAAGGGAGATTGCCCAGTTGACTATAGTGTGTTTGAAGTCTGGCAGCGTAATTGATAGTCCTCTTCCAGATTTAAGTAGAAGATCTATGATTGAAGGTTGCTAAATTTTCCATGACTGGAAGCACCCAGGACAACAATACATTTTGTGTGAAATCACTCATTGTGGATAATGTATTGCTTGCTTGGTATCTTGAATTGAATGTTAAATTTTATGTTAGTATAGTTTAGTATACAGTTTAGGTCAGTAGTCTTCAAACTTTTCAAACCCAAGATCCATCTTCAACCCAAACATGCATTTAGGGACCCATTTTTTTTAACTTTATACCATGTATTTATATTATGAAGTTCTACGGTTGCAGCCCACATTAGAATAGGCTGTGACCCATTCATGGGTCCCTACTCACCAATCGAAGACCAGTTGTTTAGCTTTGAATCACTGCAATGCACTGTTGCCAGAATGAGGCATTTCCCTTGGAGCAGGAATATGTAAAAAAAGATGAATTTTTCTGGTGAATCTAAATTGCACAGAAAATTTAGTTGTCACCCCCCCCCCCCCCCGATTCTTTGTGCACTGCGCTGGCTTAAAGAAAGCAGTAAGACTCCTGGAGTGATATCTGCTCAAAGTAGACCCTTTGAAATAGACATGCATTTATTTCAATGCACCATTAGTATGACTACATAGAATATCACTCTTGACTTCTTGTCATACCTCACTATTGTTTTGTTCCACTGAGGGTGGAATTGGTTCTCAACAGAATATTAAGCAGATAATTGATAGCAATTTGATGTGAAGTAAGTGGGATAATGTGTGGAAATCAAGCTCTCCAGCGAGTTTAAGTATTTCCTCTCCATTCCTATTACAAATTCAATAATGCTTCTATGCCATGCTTGGAGTACAGTGAATCATGCTTGTTAGAGCTTTGGGGTCAAACTAGACATGACATTAAATGCATCTTTGCATTTAATGTTCAGGTTTTAAACAGCATTGTGGGGGCGTGGGCATGTAATCATCAGGATTGCAGCAAGCCTGAAGGCGGGCTTTAACCTTTCCTCTCCTACTGTGGTTGTTGGCACATGTTTGCAGTGGGAATAAATTTCCCTATTGGTGCCAGTTGCTGTACAAGCTCTGGCTATGCCTAGTTGAAACATGTATCCTAGTAATGAAATGCAAAAACTGTCCGTTTTAAGAAACAGATGCAGAATATCATGAAAACCCACCATATATGCACATTAATGGGATGCTACTAACAGCACAATCCATTGTTTGTTCACTAAAAAATGTTCTGCTGAGTTCCATGGGAGTTACTCTCAAGTCAGTTTTTATAGGATAGCAGCCTCATTCATATTTTATAGCAGAACTAGTATTTATCTAAGAAGCTGAATTAGAATTATTTTCTGGGCACACATTATTTGGGGACTTTGAATTTAGTAGAAGAGTCGTTTGCTTATTTTAATCATTCTTCAGTTAATAAATATTTTTTTCCCATGATAGTGTCGGAGCAGCTTATGTTTAATGTGTTGTATTTTATAACTCAATCCTTCTTCTTTTTTTTTACATCCTCTCCTTGTCATAATAGGTCCAAAGACTCAAACGATAACATGGACTGGGGAACGCTGCAGGGCATTTTAGGAGGTGTAAACCAACATTCTACCAGTATTGGAAAGATTTGGTTGACTGTCCTGTTCATCTTCCGTATTATGATCCTTGTCGTTGCAGCGGAGGAAGTCTGGGGTGATGAGCAAGATGATTTTGTGTGCAATACGCTGCAACCAGGATGCAAAAACGTCTGCTATGATCATTTTTTCCCCATTTCCCACATCAGACTCTGGGCCCTCCAGCTCATCTTTGTCTCCACCCCTGCCCTCTTGGTGGCAATGCATGTCGCATACAGGCGGCACGAAAGGAAAAAGAAGTTCCGAAAGGGAGATAAAAGCTGTGAATATAAGGACATAGAAGAAATAAAGAAACAGAAATTTCACATCGAAGGTCCCTTGTGGTGGACATACACTGCCAGCATCTTGTTCAGGCTGATTTTTGAAGCTTCTTTCATGTATGTGTTTTACTATATGTATCAGGGATATCACATGCCTCGGCTACTGAAATGCAGCGCCTGGCCATGTCCCAACGTAGTGGACTGCTTCGTTTCTCGTCCCACTGAAAAGACCGTCTTTACCATTTTCATGATTTCAGTGTCCGGCATTTGCATTCTGCTGAATGTGGCCGAGCTCTCCTATTTGCTGCTGAAGGTTTGTGTCAAAAGGTCCAGAAGAGCAGCGAAACCCAAAAATCACACTAACCATGAGAACAAAGAAGAAAGCAAACAAAACGAAATGAATGAGCTTATATCTGACAGCTGCCAGAACACAGTCACAGGATTTCCAAGCAGCTAAGGTGGCCACAAGCCTAACATGCGATTCATACAAAATAAATGAATAGCCACATTCATAGTTGCCTGTGATATTGGTTAGATTTAACTAAGCAATAAATTAAGTGGGGAAACATGACTATTATAACATGTTGGAATTAGGCACGTGGTGTCATTTTTTAAAAAGGTCAATAACAACATAGGAATGTAAAGAATATTGGAAATTAAAGAGATTACATCGTATTATGCATATCTGTACCAAGTCAGCTTTGATTTCATTAGAAAGTAATACTTGATAGTAACTTCTTGCTGAGACTCATCCTAAAGCCAAAGGGAAAGGAATAGCTGCCTTCCAGACTAGATACTATTAGTATTATGAGACACTTTACTACTGTGGTAGCAGTTTTAATTGTGAGCTTGCATCTAAATTAAAGTATTTTTATATGGTCTGATATTCCATGTTCCTTGGTATTAACATGTATGAATGAGTAGCGTCTCTTTTTAATATTTTGTTGAAAGCTAGCATGACGGCCGATGTCTTCACGCTGCTGGAAGTGAATCATTTCTAAGCATATGACTACATGCTGTAAATAATTCTATGAATACTCTATTTTACATACTACCAGTTTTAAATTTATTTGTACTATAATCCATGAATGATATAGTCATATCTGAATAACAAAGACACTTTGGTTTCGTACGCTGCAGAAGATTTCAAAGAGTATTGTTTTTTTAAAATAAATAAATGAAAACCTGTAGACTGGAAATGACAGTAGTAGGGAAAGGGAGGTTAACTGGCTGAAAATAATGTGAAGAAATTTCTCTCAACAGGTATGAGCAAATTTTTAGAACAAAGTGTTTCAAATAAAGGAAAAATATATTTAACTTGGTATGTGTTTAATATTTTGCATGCAGTTTTTTAAAAAATGTTAATGGCTAAGTAAAAAACAACAACCCCACATTCGGCTGTATTCTGGGAGATACCAAATGATAGAAAATATTTGAAGATAAAAGTGTGGAATTCACAAGGTTTAAGGTGGGGCAGGCTTGGTACTTGCAATGGATGTGGAATTGCTTTGAATCTCCTTTAATAGGCTGTAGCTTTAGTATTGTGCATTCCACAGCATTCATCTCATCTGGAAGACCTGATTGGCCTTTGAGCTAATCAGCAAGGTCCTCTAGTTTATCAACAGCATTAATCAGGGGCAGCTTATCCCACGGGTAGGCTGGCTCCGGCCCAATCGCCTTCTAAATCCGGCCTGCGGACAGGCCGGGAATCAGCGTGTTTTTACATGAGTAGAATGTGTGCTTTAAAATGCATCTCTGGGTTATTTGTGGGGCATAGGGATTCGTTCATTCCCCCCAAAAAAATATAGTCCGGCCCCCTGCTGAAAAAGTGTGCTGACCCCTGACTTATCCCATTTCACCACCTGAGAAGAAACGGGAATATTCCAACCCCGCTGCCAAAGTCTCACTTATTGGGGTTGTGCAGAACTCTTGTGACATCTCGCCAGAAGCTGCTGTTGCCACATGACTGCAGGGGTGGGGGGGCACCCACGGGGGGGGGGCGGGGGACGACCACACACCATCCCATGAGATTCCACCACCTCAGGCGGCTACTACACTCTGCTTCATAGGTGAGCCAGCCATGGCATCACTGCAACAAGAGCTGAGGGGAACCAGCCACTGTTACATATTTAGAGACACTTTTTATACGAGCCCTGGCTGTGTGTGTGAGTTCAAGCAGCCACAGCAATGAAGTGTCACAGCCCCGATGGCAAAGATTCAAGACAAAGGTAAACAGTAAAAAGGTAAACACACACACTTAGGCACCTGTGCAAATTCAGCTAGCATGGTAAAGGTAAGATGACCCTAACCCCTTTCCTGTACCTCACTACAGTAACCTTAAAGCAGATGTTGAAGCAAAGCAACATATTGAAAAATAAACAACACAACATACAAAAAAAAGCTCCCATGAAGCTAGAAACCAGCATGATAGGGGGGGCTACCCAGTGTTTACCACTGCTGGTAAGACAGAAGTCATCTAATACCTGTGTGCTTCATACAGTTAGCTTCTGGCTTCAATATTCTAATTCTAGAATTGTAGAGTTGGAAGGGACCCTGAGGGTTATCTAGTCCAGCCTCCTGCAATCCATGACTTCTGCCTACAGCTATCCCTGGGTGGGCTCAAACCACCAGTGCACTGGCCCATTGCACCACAGGAGAGAAGCAGGGGGCTGTTCACCTGGCAGAGGAGAATGATCCCTAAAACAACCATTTCTGATAACACACCTTGGGAGTTGGGGAGAAAACAGGATTTGCTGGAAGATTTGATAATGAGGATCATGAAGGGTTTGGGTTGGGGTCGGCATGTTGCCCACATGAAGCCTTTTTTTAAAAAAACAATTTTTATTAACCGACCAATCAAATCAAATCACATCACATAAATTCCGAATTACAAAGCCAAATTTTAAAATTTTTTGTTGGGGGGACCCATATTTCAAGTTCCGAAGGGGATTCCAATCATCTTCTTGCTGCTGCGTTAATATCCACAAATCTGTCCAAATAATGTTCATAATTCTATCCAGTCCTATCTTGCTGTTCCCACATCTCATCTTGTTCGTATATTTTTCTTTTTTTCTTTATGATCTCTTCTGATAATCTCCTTAAGCAGATAAACTCCAGTTATAATCCTGTGTGAATTTTTCCGTTCATCCATCGTTCAACCATCATGTCGAGATGGTTTCCATATATCATCACTTTCATAATAAAAAGCACTCTTTCCATCATTAGTCTCGCAAATCTGTCGCCTTCTTTAGTCCCTCTGAGGAGGCTCACCCACAATATGAAAACAGATCTATTCCTCCTCCCAGACATAAGTCTTTCAACAGAACTTGCCAAAATGGCGACGCTATTTTTTGCTGCGTCATTCCAAAGCTCTTCTACTTTCCACGATCTCCTTAAAACATGCTTTGGTTAGAAAATTATCTCCACACAGTCTTAAATCCTCAGCTTAAGTCCTTTAAACGGCATTTCTGACTTGTGACTTGTGGGGGGGGGGATTCTTGGTTAATCACATAGAGAAAATAAAGGAAAGTCCCCCCCCCCATCCAGTCCCGTTGCCGAACATACCGAGCCTTGGTGTGTCTTATGTTTTATTCCTGCTCCTCCGACCCGTCTTGTTTCTCAGAGATCTCTTCAGTTAGCAGTCTTTACTCCCCATTCTTCCTTGAAATATGTGCATTAGCTTCCTCCTAATTGTTTCTTTTGAAGTTGCTGCAGCTAGAGGCGCGAATCAGAGACAGCGTCCAGGAGCGCCGAAATCCGCACAAGGGCTTTCTGCCTAGCGCCCCCACCCCCTCAAATTCGGGGGTGGTATAGGGCACAGCAGGCAAGGGCAGTCCTCCCCACACGCGTGGGGGGGCGGGAGGCTGTTTACTTCCATCACAGCCTCTTAATTACCTCGTGTGGGTCGGAGAGATGTTATTGTCAGCCATCTTCTGATGCGCCCCTAGTGCCCCCCCCCCGCCCACATGAAGCCTTTTGTGCCTGGTGCAAAGGTTGTGGACATTATGCAACTTGTAGTTTGGCAGATAGAAAGAGAGCTGGAGACGAGTCACTGACAACAATGCTATTTGGAAAATGTAGGCTCGGTTCAGATGTCGCAATCAAACTGGGACCACGCTGCAGCACTATGGGCTCCCCATCCCTGCATTAACCATAGTTTGCAGAGGAGTGTTATTGCTACAGACTGTGGCTACCATGAGCCGGAAAGCAGAGGAGGCCATTGGTATCTATGCAGTGGGAGGAAATGAGAAGCCTCTGAGTCTGCAGCTTGGCCATGGTGGACTAGTGTTATTTGGTGCTTGAAATTGCTAGACAAGATGCTGAACCCCAGAGCTTCTTCAGAAAGGCTACCTCTTTTGTGGGTAGAGCTGCAAGCTACCAATGCGTAGATGGAATATTATGTCAGGAGGAAAAAACTGGGTGGTGTTTTGTTTTGTTTTTAAAGCTCTGAGAAACATTTGAGGACAATTGGAGCCTCTGAAACAAGGGTTGGCTCCACTTGAACCACAGTGGAACAACGGTGCTGTCGCTGAACATTAAAATGTCACTGAGATGGAAGAAGCCAAGCTATTGAACTTCTGCCCCCCACCCCAGCTGCTGAAAATGTTCTTGGGTTTAATCTCTGACCCCTGAAATTTCAGCAGCCATTGATTGCGCACTTTCAAGCCACAGCCATAAGAGCAAGAAACATGCTTTTCAACATGGAAACTGAGAGTTTTGGGCAGCTTGCATTCTGTATTGACTACCATATTCTACACTTTTTCTGCTTCCACAGAAGGGCTGCAATTCTCTTTATTAGCTCTGTTCATGTGGACTGTGCCAATATCTTCTGTAAAACACACACATACAAATATTACTTGTAGCCAGCAAACAAGAATGAGCATGTGGTGCATACAACGTATAGCACAATTCTCACTGTTAAGGTTTTTACTTTAGTCACACATTGTTTCAACAAGTTAAGCCACATGATACGCTTATGAGGAAGAAATATATCTTCCCCAAGGCTTATTTTGAGCCACAGCTCAAGTTCTGAATTTGTTTTCTTTCCCTGGGCCAAACCATAGAACATGACGTGAAGTAATAAGAATTTTTTTTTTTTAAAGATACTTCCTTTGAGCACCATGATGTGTTGGAACCTGTGCATGAAATCAAAACCAAGTTCAGTTAATCTTGGTTAATTACATTCCCCTCGCTGTGTGAGAGCTCACACGCCACTCAAGGTCATATATAAGACTAAATCAAAAGAGCAATAGCAAGAATGTAGGCTAGAATCACAGAATCGTAAAGTTGGAAGGGACCCCCAGTCTGCGATGCAGTGCAGACTGTGCTTTTGCTGATAGTTAGCTCTGACTTGAATGATGTGATTTACTGCCGGTTGGGACAAGCGGAAAACCACTTGGGCTCATGCATTCTAGGCTCAAGCCCTGAGAGGGAGTGATTGGTCCAAGATCATACCATGAGCTTCACAGGCAAATGGTCTCCCCAGTCCTAGTCCAACTGTCCAACCACTACACAGCACTAACTTGAACACCACACTGGCTTTTAGCCAGTTGCAGGGGGTGGGAATTATCATCTGTTGTGCCCTGGGCTACACACTACCTTCTTTTTAGCCAGCACCCCCACAGATCTCAGCTGTAAGCCTGCAGGTACATTGCTCATTCAGGCAAACATCTCCAGCATTCGTTACCTCTCACTGAAGGAACATAGACCACTAATTCCTAAAGCAAACAATCAGCTTTACAAATAGGGATCACACCCACAGCCCCACTGAAACATGTAGCCACACAGCTGATTTTTCTGCAGGTGCCAGGGAGGGGGATGTTATTGCATTCCCCCCCAACAGTTTCCAGCTGTGTTCCACCTCGCCATCAAACTGGAAGCTGCCATTTGACTATGACCTAGATTGCCTTTGGAGCTGCCCAGCCAACTTCTCTCATGACGTTAAGGAAACTCCCTGCGACAAAATTTGGAAAGCTTAGACTTTTCTTTCTGATTCCCTTCCATCAAGACAGGACAGTCAAGGCAAATTATTCCCACACCCATCAAAATTACACGCAAGCAACTCTCAGCCGGTCTTGCAAGTCAATAATCCCAGGAGTGCTGCAACCTCTGTTTCCTCTCCTGACAAAGTCCACCTACGAGAGAAGTAAGGGAAAGGTTCATCTCCACCAAGGATAAAAGATTTGTGGATTTCTCCTTGGTGTTTCTGCATACTGGCCCATCATAATAATGAAGAGCTTGGTCTGTTAGGAGCCATGTTTCTCTTTGTTCTTGAGAAACAGACATGTTTCCAAGAGTTGCCTGCACATGTGATGGGCATCTGATGCCAGGAGTCCTAACTGTACCAGTCCAAAGCATACAATTGAATGTATGAGAAACGAAGCTAGCAGAGGGACTAGTCAGGAAGCTGGCAGGCATGAGGTTGCCACTGTGCTTTTATTTATTTATTATTAATTTTATATGCCACCTTTCTTCCCAAGGGAGCCCAGGGCAGCAACTACATTGGCAGCAAATACATTGGAAGGTCAGGATGGGGCGGAGGCAGAATTTGATTCAGCTCACATGTAAAGGAAAATTCACCTAATTCATACTTTTTGAAACCATGCGCAAACTGAAATGCAACCGTTCTTCAAATGTCACGCATGTCTGAATTCTGCAAAGCAGTTCTCCAGCCAAGAAATGTGTACAACAATGCATATAACTAAAGTTTCCATAAAGATGCATATATTAGTGAAAAATAACAGACAAAATGCATTTTAATGGGGGAAATACAAATATTAAGGGAAATATGTGTTTGCTCGCAAAATCGCATATTAAAAATGTGTTTATTGGGAGAAATTTGCACTAAAACAATGAATTTTCATGAGGATCTCTCTTTTTTTTAAATCACCAACAGATGTAGAGATGTTGTTGTTTAGTCGTTTAGTCGTGTCCGACTCTTCGTGACCCCCTGGACCAGAGCACGCCAGGCACTCCTGTCTTCCACTGCACTTTCCATCTCGTCCTTTTCCACTTCTACTTTCCATCTTGTCCTCTGTCGTCGCCTTCTTCTTGTGCCCTCAATCTTTCCCAGCATCAGGGTCTTTTCCAGGGAGTCTTCTCTTCTCATGAGGTGGCCAAAGTATTGGAGCCTCAGCTTCAGGATCTGTCCTTCCAGTGAGCACTCAGGGCTGATTTCCTTAAGAATGGATACTTTTATCTTCTTGAAGTCCATGGGACTCTCAAGAGTCTCCTCCAGCACCATAATTCAAAAGCATCAATTCAAATGTAGAGATGTAGAGATTTGGAGAACTGAATTAAGACTGGGAAAATGAGAACCCGAGAAAAACCGAAACAGAGATTTGCCCATCCCTGTTGGCAGTAACTACTTTAACAGTGAGTCCTCCCCTGCTTCCTGCTGTCAGCCACACACAGATGCGCAAAAAGCATAGTGGCTGGGATTAATCCGATACATAAGGCGAGGAATGCACATCATGACCTCCTAAGCTGAACGCAGCCCATCCATTCTGTGATGCCATCGGGGCAAGACTTTGGGAAGGAAGCCCATCATCCCACGCCACCTACTAAGCAAAAAAGCCCTGTGCCTCTGCAGGGACAACTTACCACACGTGGAAGTGAGTGAAGTAACACACTTTGCCATATAAAGAGCAAGTCTCCCAAATAAGACCATTAAGTCCAAATTCTAAAATGCACTGATGTGCCTACCACAAGTTGTGAGTCAGCCAAGTACTTGACAATCCCCATTTTTTAAATTAATTTTTTTTGCACCCCTGGGCAGATGGGCATCAGAAGCAAGACTTAATTTTATTGGCTGACTGACAGGCCACAATAGTGTTGCGTTGCATGCAGCTTGGTGAGACACAAGCTGCGAAAGGCTACCTAAGATGAAGAAGTCTTGTGTCCAACTGAAGTATTAATGAGAAAAAACAACAAAAAAAAACTTTAAACAACCTGGTTCCAATCCTGCCAAGACTCTCTAGAGTAAACGCAAGGCCTGGCGCTGTTTTCATATCACATGTGACCAGCTTGCTCTATCCGCACTGCCAGTGAATATAATGCCTGAGTCAGCATCTGAGCTGCATTATGATTTGTGATAATGGCGCTGTGTCATCCTGTGATGTACCCGTCTACATTTAAGAGGCCAAACCTGTACAGCAGCCCTCTTTTGCATTTGATCTGGGGCAGAAACAAATCCAGATATGCCCTTAGCTGTCTAGCTCACCTTGAGCCCTTGGTACAATATGAGCACTGATTTATTTGCTTTTTAAAAAAACAAAAACTAATTAATTTAATTAGCCTCTCTCTCTTTCAGGACTCAGGCACCTTAAATGGTTTTCACCAGAACCTCCACTGCCTGTGACTCAGCCTACCATCCCGTATTGCCTCACCCACTTTTCATCCTAATAACAGCAGACTACAGCCAAGCCATGTCATCAGGACAGTGAACTCCCTTTGTGCAGCTGGAAACCGGAATGCCATCATCTGTAGTTGCTGTTTTGCCAGCTGCTTTGGCAGCCAGAGACATCAACAGAAGCCTCTCTGCTGTCATCTAGTGCTTTGCTATGCAACTGCAAGTCATCCTGGTAGCTTGAACAGTATTTCTTATAAGGTCGCTAACAATAAGTGAGAGCAAAACAGTAGCTGAAATTTATTTGTTTTTGAATCGACCATCCACTGCCCTGAGTACCTTTATAAGAAATTCAATCAGTTTTATAAATCGATTAAAAAAAAAAGATGCTCAGGCAGCAGATTCTTTCTTGGAAGAGGCATTTGCTCATCTCTCTTCTGAGATCACAGCGTCATCGCTCATCATCACCTGTGGGTGGCAAACGTCAACTTAGCAGAGGCATTTGGCTAATTCTTCCTATGAAATCCTAGCGCAGAATGAGAAATTTTTCATTGGTGCTAATGGAAGCACTCCTCATGGAGCAACCATGGTGTAATGGGGACGTTTTGGATCAGGACAATGGAGGAATCAAAGGTTCAAAGTCTTCACACACACACACACACACACACACACACCATAATCTCCAAACAGCCCTCGCCCCTATGGTTGCTCCTGACAGTATATTGTCTGAAATTTGACCCTTGTTTCTAATGGTTTGTTAATGTTTTAAAACAAAGAATCTCTCTCCTTCAGAGCTATTATTTTCATAGTTTGCCAATTTATTGGTGTACAGAACAATGAATTTGGGCTGGGGACAGGCAGAGCGTGCTGAGCTGAGAGGCGGGGGGCTCCTCAACAATGACTTAGAACGGAAGGAGAGAGCTAGGAGGGCGTTGAATGTTGGCCATCGCACAGGGCACCACCGAAATTTGAAAGCCCAAAATCCAGCCACCTGAAAGGAAGACCTTGAAAAGGGGCATTCTGAAGGTGGCACCGATTCTGTGAGCTCCTGAGCTATTCTTACTACTGTTGTGTAATGGTGGCAGGCCTGATAACTAGGGCAGCTCCACATTGCACTCTTGATCTAATAACTGCCTAGTCTTGCATGCAGTATTAAGTATTAGTATGAAGTCCTGGGAAAAGTTTCTAGGGAAGAGTGTATAGGACTGCAACCTCAGATTCATATGCTTATTTGAGTAAGGTGTTTTTTAATTGGATGATATCCCACACTATATATTTGTTTGCATAGTGGACTGATCATACAAGTTTTAAAAACAAGCCACTTGATCCCCCCGCAAAAGAAGAAGAGACAACAGGAAGGAGAAACGGACTAATCCAGTTTGTTCACAAAGTTGATTCAAATGCAGCTTTGACCAATAGCTTTTTCCACAGAGAAGCACTAGCTCCCAAAAATGTGGGTGAAGTCCTGCATTCTGTACAGAGGGGAAAAAGTAGAAATTAACAAAATTGTTAATTTAAATAAAAAGCCAGTGTCCTTAATACATGTTCTCTGCAAAGAAATGGGTTCTGAACACAAAACTCTATTTTTCCCCATAGAAGTGAGGTGATCATCATGAGGACAATTGCTCACAAGGCTGTGACTTTATTTTACAATAGCTCAGTCCCTGTGCAGGGCAAACCCACCCATACCTCCCTAAATATTCCAAAAAGGAAGGAAGGAAGGAAGGAAGGAAGGAAGGAAGGAAGGAAGGAAAAGTGAGAGAAGAGTCAGAAGATGAGGGCAAGTTGAATCTTTTTGGATGCCACATGGATGCTGTTTGGTAGAAACAAAATGCAAATATAATAGTGGTGCTGTCTTGCCCACTTGCTCAGAATCAAATACTGGCTTTTCTGAAGAGGAAAAACCTCTTTGATGGGAAGCAAAGAGAAGGCACAGCTACTAGAAGGGACAATACAATGAAATATGGGTTCACTATTTTGGGAGGGGGGGAATAGCATGTCAGTGCCTCAGTGTGTGAAATGTGGCAAGACATTAGCAATTCCTTATCCAAAGCCCACTCAGGTGAACTTTTAAGGGAAACTGATAATTTAACCACTCGGGGGACTATTCAATAAATATTTTTGATCATTACATAAAAACTAAGCTAGATGTTCATTTGGCTCATGCTGATGCCAGATGCATCAGGGTGTTAAAAAGCTCCTTTAGCTTTTTAATAATTGCATAAAAAGAGGGGATTTGAGCAGGAATGGATTGATATACCACAACGCAGTATTTCCCCCCCATAGAACAATTGCCCAAATCCCTCACTTGCATCTCCTCAGCCTAGCTTTGCATCACCAGTGCACTGTACACTCATTAACTCTCAGTTACTAATGACACCCATGAGAATTAGCTAAGCAGTGGTGTCCAGTCATGCATACAGCCGCCCTGTGCAAGATGACAATGCTACCCAGGATTGTCACCATTGCTCCAGACAAGATGTGTGATCAACTGTCCTTCCACACCTTCCCTTTTCTTTAAAGAAAGGGTCACAGGGTTCTCCCAGACAGGGTTTTATTCTATGGGGGGGGACCCCCAAACCAAACAAATAATGATACCCTCCTCAAAAAAAACAACCCTCCATTTTGCTCAGTGTGAGACCTGATTACTGACTGGATTGGACTGGGAATGTTAGCTATTGCACGCTTGTGCACATCCTGATATTTATTATTATTATTAAATAAAAAAAGATGTGCATACATAGAGACACAGAAAACCTATATGCCTGGGAACGGGCAAAGCTAGTGGAGAACAGGGGAGTGACAAGGAAAACACTCCACAGTGCAGATCCCTTCTGTCAAGATCTGCCCAGAGGTATGGAGGTCAGGTGGAGGTGTTGCAATGGATATCCAGGGCTAATAAACAAAAACAAAAGAACAACCAGGATGATGTGGAAGAACTATCATTGCAAACCAATACACACAACAATTAGATCTGATTAACTGGTTTGTGGTAGAAGAGCAAGCAACCTCAGGTAGCCAGGCTGGGGAAGACTTTAAGTGTCTTGAAGAAATGTGGCTTATTGTACACATATTTACACCTGGGTCTGCTTTGGAGAGAGTTCAGGGCACTGCATCTCAAGAGGGGCTTGTTCCCCACAGCAGCGCAACACTTGAGCCCAAGGCATCTTCAGTGCTATCTCCATGCCTCTGTCCCAGCCTACCAAGATAGTTCTGCCTTCACCTGCATGGAGTTCTGCCCACAGCCTTTCTCCTTCCCAAGAACCCTTGCTCCAAGGAGCTCCTCCCCATCCGTCTGCTCACCCCCCCCTTATCCAGACCTCTTGTTTTTCAAAAGGACATTTCTCCTGTGTGATATCACGCCTCCTGTGACCTCTCAAACTTTGCTATTTCTTCTGCTAACTAACACACAGCTGGAGGAAGGACAGCACCTGCCTGGTCAATTGTCCTTTAATGGTCTGGCATTCCTGCACCCTCAAGGTCCCTTCCAACTCACAATTCTATGATTCCATGGGATTTAGTTCTCCTTAATGGCATCACTATCTGTGATCTCCTGAACAGCAGAACTGGTTCAGCCTGTATTTCAAATCTGACGTCTTCCCTTTAATACTCCAAATATTATTCAAATTCTACCGTTTATTAATTTCTAACATTCACTAGTTCTAGGAGTGATGAGTGCCCTTGCACATCCAAACTTGGTCACCCCAGATCTGAAACGATAAGAAGCTGCTTCACACATTACTGAGTCAGGCCATTGGTTGATCTAGCTCAACTATGCTGACACACTTGGAGTGAATGAACCCAATGAACTTAAAGGAACAAGAAGCTGAGAACCTGAGGTGATTCACACTCCCCTTTCCTAGGTAGTTGTCTTTGCAAAGGTTTTATGAAAAATAAAAATAAAATGTTTTGTTGATGCTGATTAATAGCAGTTCTCCAGGATAGGGGTCTCTCTCAGCCCTACCTAGAGATGTCAAGGACCTTCTGCATGCAAAGAAGATGCTCTCCCACTGAACTAGTGTCCTTCAAGGAGACTGATGGAGAAGGTGGTAGAAAGGACGAAGAGAAATCCTTTGGCAATGAAGCAATATCCCAGGTTACCAGGCCCATATCTCAGTTGGTTCCTGGTCATGACCCTATAAGCAGTTCAAGGAAAGGATCTACCCAGCAAGATTGTGGAAAATTGAAGTGGATGCTTTGGGCAGATATACTTTTAGGGATGCCAGTGAATCAGACTACTGCAATCCAAGCATTTCACTATGGCATCCTCAGCAGCACAAAAACTCCATCCAACTTAACTCCACAGCTTTTGGTGAATGCTGAAGACGCACCTCTTTACCCTGGCTTTTGACACCTAAGATGCACATTACTAGGACCCACCCTATTTTTGTGATTGTAAGTTTGCTTTAAACTCTTTTTAATGTTGCATTTTAAATTGATGTAACCCGCCCTGGGACCTTAGGCTGAAGGGTGGGTAGTAAATTAAACTAATCCTCGTCATCATCCTGGGCACAGATCTGGACTGGCACAAGCTCTTTGGCAATAGTGCTTCTCTTTCAGATGCTATGTATTACAGAGAGCTTTAGCAATTCTATGAAAGAATGAACTCCTCTTGCCCTCTCTTGCAACAGCCTATAAATCTGGGGTTTTTTGCCCCACAGAAGACACAGTCATGCATAAGAGGCTTCCTGTAACTATCAGACATCAACACATCAGGTGGGGCTTTTTCCAGTTCCCAGGAAGCAGAATTGCACTCCAGTGTCAGTAATGCAAGACCATGTAGCTAGATAATCGACAGGAGTTGGTTTTCCAGCGAAGTCAAAGAGACATGTTGCAAACTCTGAAGAACTTGTTACACCATGGAAGGTATTTAATTATCTGACCTCCGGAATGCGTGTTTACTTAACAGCCCAATCCGTTGTGAAGACTAGACTTCACATTAATGACAGGTGATTTCCTGCTGTCTTTAATGTGGGCTTCAGTTTCAACAAGTGTTTGCCAAAGACTGAGTGTACAAGTTGCTGAGATATAGATCTCTTCCAAGGAATAACTTTGGTTAGCCAGCTGGCGCCCCAGAGCTCCATTCACTCCCCAGATTCTTGTTATTTGCCCTTTACGTAACAGTTTATCCCAGCAATCCCATCTATTATGCATTTTCTCTGCAAAACTAGGACAACCGCAATAGGCTCTTTAATTCTTCCCCCATGTGAATGGCAATGGAAGCTCTACCTGAGCAGCCGAGATGCACAAAGAAGGCTTTGGTTGCTATTCAAAAAAGGAGAGGGGGTTGAAAATCCCTTGACCTGTGTCTTGGCTTATGCAGGCGTGAACTGCGATTGCTGGCCTTTGCCCCTTCCTCAGTCCAAAGTATGGTTTCAAGTTTAAATGAATTACCAACCAGAAATAACACATGCATATACCTGCATGGTCCACTACTATATATAATAGTCCACTACTACAGAGTTCCCAAGCTTCTTTGCTACCCAAGGCTATAGTGATCCAGGACAACTTTCACCACTGACTCTAATGACATACCTTTAACTGCGATTTATCCTTGTAACTATTGTGAATGTGGCATGCAATACATGAAGCCGCCATCTTAACTAAATGAGGACTCCCTGAAATGTGTTACTGAATTTAACTGGTCTGATGGTTAGGTTTGGAGGAAGTTAGACAACTGATAGGATCCCTTACGGCCTTTTAAAAAACACTGTTAGATAAAGCATTCAGTGAAAGATGGTATCCATGTGACCTGCCATGCCGTTGTTGTTGTTGTTGTTGTTGTTTGCACAATTTATATACTGCTTTAACTACAATAGTCTCTAAGTGGTTTACAAGGGTTTGGTACAAAAGGTAAAAATCAGTTTAAAGTATAAAATCATACTTCATTTAAAATGCCTGCTGGAATTTATAATTTTTTTAAAATGTTTTTAGTAGGTGCCATTAGGTTCATTAGGGAGGGAGCTTTACTGACCTTTGCTGGAAGCAGTGGCGTAGCGTGGGTTGTCAGCACCCGGGGCAAGGCAAGTAATTTGCGCCCCCTAACCCCTAACCTGCCGCCGCTGCCAGCTTCTTCTTGCTGCTGCCTGGGCTGGTCTGGTGTGGTTCTCTCCCGCGCTCAGCGCTGCGCTGGGCGGCCGCTGCACTGTCCCTCCCCCAGATAGTCCCTCGCTCTCTCTCCGCAGTGCACGCCTGGCACCCCCCCCCTCCACAGTGGGTGGCGACCCGGCGGCTCGTATCGGATTCGCACAGCCAGCACTGCAGTGAGAGAGAGTGAGTGAGCCAGGTAGGGGCAGAGAGCTGAGAGTGCGAGCGCCCCCCCAGATGTTGCGCCCGGTGCGGCTGGCCCCCCCTGCACCCCCCACGCTACGCCACTGGCTGGAAGTTCCATTAAATTGAGCCTGCAGTGCCAAACACATGGCTCCTGGTGGATATGAACAATACTGTACATCTATGGGGGACAACTAAGTCACTCCCCCCCCAAAAAAACCTCTGCTGTTGGGCAGGGATATGAGGGATTAGGAAGTCCTTCAAGTATCCTGGACCCCAATTGATTGTTATGTGCTGTTTAAATTAATGAAGGAACCTTGCACCTCATGTGTTGCATATTCAGTGTTGTTGCTTAGTAAGCTTAAAGGCTGAAATTTTCCACCTTTCATATGCACAACGTGACCCGAGTCTTGACCTTTCAAATAAATAAAACATAATGAATAAATGCTGCTATTACATTTAAGGGCCAAGCACTGGCAACTTTGGATCAAAAGTTGGCACATCTCTGGGCTCTGACCCAGGCTTCACTGGGCTTGACCAGTTTTGCAATACAAATATCATCCACTGTGCCTGTGACTCACCAGTCCCTTATTCAGCACCAGTCAGTAATTAAGGTCTTTCAGAGACTTTAAAAACACACAAACAGGTAAAATGTTTATGTAGCATCCCTCGCCCTCCATAAAATGCTGCAGGACATTGCAAAATTAAGTGCTAGAAAATGAACAGCAATTATGAACCATCAAATGCAACTTTTAATTCTGGTTCTTTCGTCAACATAAAGCGAAGAGGCAGAAAAGAGGTCTACATCTCTACAGAAAGTTCACAGTAGGTCCGTACATTGTTACAGAAAAATAAAAAGCACATAACTTCTTTTTAGTTATTTCCTTCGCAAGATGAGAATTGCTTGGATTTTAGTTGAATAAACTAACTTATTTTTACTTCTCCAGTTTGCATATGGTGGTTAAACTAGTGGCTTTTCTTAAATTGTAGCGGTCTCAGTTACTTTTTTTTAGCATATGTCACCCCATCAAATTAAGGATACTCTTTTCACCAATAAAAACAAAATACATAGAGCAATAGCCAGTGTTAGTCATACACATTCTTGTTTTTCTATCTGTTGTCTAATCCTCACCTGTCCTTCAGCCACATTGTTTCTAGGCTAACAGCATTCCTTGGGTTGCAAACATTATGATAACAAAGAGACTTGGGGCATCTTAAAGACCGGAGGTGGCATACAAGGAAGTTCGCCCATTTGTGCAATGGGTGCCTGGTTCCTCTTCTGTCACCTCCAACCACCCCATGCACCCACAAAATCTCCACTGGAGGGTCTCCCCAACCCTCCAGAGAATATGTGGGGAAACATGCAGGGTTCTGCATGGAGGAGGTGAGGAACACAAAGCCTTATTGCACAAGCAGACACCTGCTTGTACTATATCAGAAGATCACCGTAACAAAGTTATTATGGCATTTATAAACTTCGCTCCATCAGATGCATGAAGTGTTATCCTAAGTTGGGTGAGTAGGGAATTGCGAGGTCAGAAAGAAAGGAAATGCAGAAAAGGACAGGTGACTATCATTACATTATTAGCAGGGCACATTCATAAAAATCACCTGTTATGCTGATAACACAGAGGTTTTTTTCACTTTTTAAAGTTTTTATTTATACTTTTAAAGTTTATACATTTCATTAGTTTTACAATCAATTTACCATTTTAAAATTTGACTTCCTTCCCCCTCTTTCTGCGGTTCCTTAATTTTTAAAAAGTATCTTCTGCATATCCAAATTCATTTCACTTGCTCATTTGATTATCTTCTGTAAATATATACTCTTGTGAAACTGCAGGTTATTATAATAATCCTGATAATGTTTTTATCTTACCATTTATCTGTAAATATTCAATAAACCATTTCCATTCTTTTATATATATAAAAAAGTTTGTTATCTTGATTTCTTATACTTCCTGTAAATTTTGCCATTTCTGCAAATTCCATGAGTTTTTGTATCCATTCTTCCTTTACTGGGACTTCTGCTTCTTTCCACATTTGGACAGGTAGCATTCTTGCTGTTGTAGTAGCATACATAAATAAATTTCTATACAATTTAGGTAGTTCTGTCCCTCTAATTCCCAAAAGAAACTTTTGGAAGATATCTTTTGGGAGATAACACAGAGATCTTGGCACCACAGGGGACATCACTGAACCTCTATTTCAACAGTTTAGCTTTGCAGCTTTGTCTGGGCAACAGAAATGCTCGTGAACATTTCGTGGCATTATTCCAGCGCAGCCAGTTGGTTTCAGGGTAAGTACACCCATATTGCTTAATACTAATATGCGCTTAGAAGCACATATAGTAGCCAACATAATGTGTAGTTTGGTTCAGAGGGGGTGGGGGTGGAAATCTACTCAAAAACACCATCTAGAGTACAATGTTGTCACTGCTCAATAATCCTAGAGGTGATGCAAGTCAAGGAAGGATGCTAACTGAGCACAGAGAAAATACTGTACCGTGACGCAGCTAAGAAAGTAGCTATGATTCTATGATTCTATGATCCACCTCAATAGGGGCACTCATCAAGGTGACCCCCTGTCGCCGCTGCGTTTCGCAGAGAAGTCGCTCTTACACATTGGATTAGCCATACTTGACAAACCTTAATAGAGACTCTGACAATGCAAAGAGAAAGGGAGAGCTCAGCCTTGCCAGTGAATGGGTGACTACGTGAGAGACATGGTGCAAACCCTTTGTGTTTGTTTCGCCATACTAATTAATGTGACTGTTTCCTGAACGTGGGTTGGTCAGGCAAAATGGGTTACTGCGTCATGGTACAGTATTTTCTCTGTGCTCACTTAGCATCCTTCCTTGACTTGTGTCACCTCTAGGATTACAGTGGTACCTCGGGTTAAGTACTTAATTCGTTCCGGAGGTCTGTTCTTAACCTGAAACTGTTCTTAACCTGAAGCACCACTTTAGCTAATGGGGCCTCCTGCTGCTGCCGCGCCGCCGGAGCATGATTTCTGTTCTCATCCTGAAGCAAAGTTCTTAACCCAAGGTACTATTTCTGGGTTAGCGGAGTGTAACCTGAGGTACCAGTGTAATCCTAGAGGTGACGCAAGTCCAATGCGTAAGAGCGACTTCTCTGCGAAACGCAGCGGCGACATGGGGTCACCTTGATGAGTGCCCCTATTGAGGTGGATCATAGAATCATAGAACTGTAGAGTTGGAAGGGACCCTGAGGATTAATAGAGTTCAACCCTCTGTGATTTGTTCTTTTAGATCGAAATGTGCAAACTTGATTTGGCGCCTCAAATTCCTTGAATCATTACCATTCCTGGTATGTGAAATTTCTGCAGTTCCAAAGCCTATGGTTGTGCCTCAAAGCGACACCTCCCCCATCATGCTCAGTGACATAAAATTATGCCACCATTTAGCTTTGCAGCTAGCCCCCACCCACCCCCAGCAAGCCTCCCTTCTAATTTCCTAAAACACATGCTCAGAAGCTGACACACATGGTGGCACTTAAACAGGAGAAACTTGTGATTCTGTGAATATTGAACATCACTTTTAATACTTAATCTGTGATGCAAAAGTTACATGTCCCCATTTTTAATCTGCAATCAAATATTAGGTTTGGAGGGGAGAGGAGAAGCAGAGTACCAGGAAGGTTGGGGACATAATTGCTCCACTTACCACCTTTCATTGCTAAGTAATGTTATGCTGGAAGCCTGCCAATCCTGGCAAGTAAAGAGCATGAAAAGCAACTTGGGGCTGTCTTTCTCACACATTGGTCTGATTGGATAAGGACATTTGGAGCATAAAGAGTCCACATGAACCCAGGTTTACCACTTGATCCCTTATAATCAGCCTGAAGACCCTTTTCTCAGTACAGTGGTACCTTGGTTTAAGAACACCTTAGTTTATTAACAACTTGGAATAAGAACGCTTGCAAACCTGGAAGTAGGTGTTTTGGTTTGTGAACTTTGCCTTGGAAGCAGGACAAGTTTCGCTTCCTGTTGAGTGTGTTCCATTTCTAAATTGAGTCCCCAGCTGCCAATTATAGGCTTCCTGTTGAGTCTGTTGGCTGTTGAGTCCCAAGCACCCATGCAACACAGAGGTGGCATTTGGAACTTTTGTTTTTGATAATTTTTGTGTTTTTGTTTGTGTTGCTTTTTCATTTTTTTGACTATGACTTGTGATGTGGCTTGTGATTTGTTTTTGTGACTGTGTGGAACTCAGTTCAGCTACTGGTTGATTGTGTGACTGCAGAAATAGATAAAATCCCCCCCCCATCCAAACAATGACTATCATCAGTGCACATGAGGAAAAAATTAATTTTAATTTTTATCATATACAATACTGACTTACTTATTTCATAGTATAGTACTTTGATTATTGCCTTCATTTTATGGATCAGTGGTCTCGTTAGATAGAAAAATTCATGTTAAATTGCTGTTTTAGGGATTGTTTTTCATCGTCTGGAACGGATTAATCCATTTTCCATTACTTTCTATAGAAAGCACGCCTTGGTTTAAGAACACTTTGGTTTAAGAATGGACTTTCCCAACGGATTAAGTTCGTAAAGCGAGGTACCACTGTATAAAGAACATTTCTTGGCATCACTAGCCAGTGGCCCCTCAATCACATACTACACCAGATGATCATAGAGCTTGCAGCCAGGACTGATGCATGAAGGGATGCTATTGAACCAGTTGCTTCCTCTGCATGGAGCCCATAAACACAGTCCCTGTGATCTGTGTGATTACAACAGTTCAAGAAAACCCTACCAGTTCAATTCAGAAGAACCAATTCATTCAACTTGACCTCTGCATGCGTGCCTCCCAACTTGGAGTTCAACAGCATCCCTGTATGCTCCCACACCATAGAATTGTAGAGTTGGAAGGGACCACAGGGGTCATCTGGTCCAATCCCCCGCAATGCACGAATCTTTTTGCCCAACGTGGGGCTCAAACCCGTGACCCTTAGATTAAGAGTCTCATGCTCTACTGACTGAACTCTGGAAAACTATTCTATTACTGGCTTTAGTTGACAGTATATTTGCATAATATAGCAATGTAGGTGCGCTAAATGCAGAGAATATTGGCTCACAGACACATTTCAAAAACATGTCAGCGCACATATTATTATTTGAGGGAAATCACAGTATGTATCCATCTGCACTTAAGTGCCTTGATGAATCAGAACCACAATCCCATAGAAGGAATGCGCAATAATGCCACAATTAGGCAAGAGAAGAAAATATGTCATCAGGTACAAGGAAGAATGATGACTTGTAAATGAAAGTAAAGTATGCTATTGAAAAACTTGACGCACTGCAAATAGAATTTCTTAATCACAAAACATTTTAAGTAGAGAAAGGCTCGTCTCATGTTCTGTTGAGTTGAAAATGGAGATGTTTTCCCTCAAACCTTGTTTTCCCCAATTATTATAAGTAGCCTTACAATTACAAAATCAATTTTATATTATCTTATTTGCAAATACTCAAGTTTTATGTTAATCACTTAAGAAGGCTACATGACAGACCCTCCTTAGGTTAGCCACATGGGACTTGTGGAATTACAAACACACTTACAAATTGAACTTCAATATTCTATTTCTCTGTTGCCCAATAATTTAAAAAGGAAAAACAATGCTGCTCATAAAAGGTAAAGGGACCCCTGACCATTAAGTCCAGTCGTGACCGATTCTGGGGTTGCGGCGCTCATCTCGCTTTATTGGCCAAGGGAGCCAGCATACAGCTTCCAGGTCATGTGGCCAGCATGACTAAGCCGCTTCTGGCGAACCAGAGCAGCACACGGAAACGCCGTTTACCTTCCTGCCAGAGGAGTACCTATTTATCTACTTGCACTTTGACGTGCTTTCAAACTGCTAGGTTGGCAGCAACAGGGACCAAGCAACAGGAGCTCACCCCGTCACGGGGATTCGAACCGCTGACCTTCTGATTGGCAAGTCCTAGGCTCTGTGGTTTAACCCACAGCGCCACCCGCGTCCCAACTGCTGCTCAAATCTGCAGGCAAATGTGATGAATAAATAGTTGGAATAACTAAGTTATGGGAATTGCCCTGAAGACCCTTTTTGGATTCATAATGTCAATATTCAGAATCTGCAGTCTCTTCCTGCTGGCATGCATTGCTCGATTACTTACCCCTCAAAAGGTTGCCTACATTGCAGGCACAAAGCACAACTTGCAAGTCTCACTGCACCCTTTGGTTACTAGTGGGGTTTTATTGTGAGACTTAAAAACATGCATGCCCATTATTAATAAAAATGGTTTCAATAAAAGTGAGGACCTTTTTTTGCTGTTGCTCAAGCAAGTAAGAGAAGGAGCCACCCCACCCGTGGCCCTCTGGGTCTTCCATGCCTCAGGTCAGCTCTGCAGGAAAAATATTTCGTTTTGTCTTCTTTACCCTCTTGTTGTGGTTGTTTTGTTAGCTTTCAGTCCCTTTACTTCTTCCTTGTCCTTATTTGTTTATCTCATCATCCCCCCGCCTTCCTTCACTGAAATAAATCATCATCATCATTATCATCATCTATGTGGTGCACACCTTAATTAAATGTGCTGTGCACACCCATGCCCATGAATTTTATAGTTTCATACATGAATATGACTTCCATTTATGGATTTGGTAACTTGGGAAGCAGTGCTCAGAGGGGATGCATTTAAAAATGCAAATGCCTAATAGTTAAGCCTCATTATCATGTTTGCATTAGTTGCCTTTGTTTGTTTACTCTGAAAGCATACCACAACAGGAAGGTGGCACCCAATCAATGGGGGATCAAAAATTAGTAGCATGAAAAGGCACAAAATTGGATTTAATCTAACTATACCCTACACTAGGAGCAAATGAGCCAGAAAAGTTGAGTAATTCTTACAAATGCCCTTTGACCCTTTCATCCACCAATAAATAATGAAATTCCATTTTTTTTATCCACTTGCTCTAAAGCTGCATAGCACTGAAATGCATACTGTATTTACTTTTACTATTTTAAAATTAAGTTGCAGTGTTCTTGCTGTGAACACTGGTGGTAGATGGTGAATGAACTCGAGTCTTACCAAACAGTGTAGTTTATCGTGCTAAAGCACATCAATGGGCCATAGTGGTGGTGGTAATGTTCATTTTTTCCTGACAAGGGCACATCCTAGAGGGCTTCTTTGCCAGTGAATAATAACAGAAAGCATCCTTAAGGCAATTTCTTCTCAGACAGGAGCCCCTTCTTCCACAGGACTTGCTAGGAATCTTTCATTTTTGAGATAAGATTGGAGGTCTCACTTCAGGCAAGCAAGACTGGTGATGGTGTAACATCCTTATTGTTTTGGAGAGAGACAGCGGCAGGGAGGATACAAATGAGCATTGTTTGTTTTTGTGTATTAGCTGGAGGTTTTTTGTTCACTTATTTCCTGCAGGATATCAGGACAGTGTCAGTAGAGTGCCTCATTGCTTGGCACAGAATAATATCGAACAGAACACCATGTGAGGAACGACACTTTAAGTATAGAGACAACTATAGCCTTTTAACCAGAAAGCTTCATTTAACATTGAAAGAGAGGCTGGGCGCTTCAGAGGTGTAATGTGTGTCAGGACTCACCATTACTTACACGGGAACTTTTTCCCCATGCTTCAGCCAGGGTACCCAGGAGACACAAAACCCCCCGATTTTGTGCAATTGAGGGGGTTAAGGAATCCAGAAATGAAAACACAGCTTCAGCCTCTTTAGTTTTAGAAGTTAAATACTGACTGTTACTGTTTGAAGCTCTCTATTATTCTCTCAAAATAAAAAAAATCCTTCCAGTAGCACCTTAAAGACCAACTAAGTTAGTTCTTGGTATGAGCTTTCGTGTGCATGCACACTTCTTCAGATATTATTCTCTCAGTTTCTGTTCAACTTGGCAAAAATCCCATAAGCTGCATTACATGTTGCAATGCAGTTAAGATGAGACGTGCACATTTGAAGCAGCTGTTGTACATGTGCAGATTGCAGAGCATGCACAAATGACAATTTCATGAATAGGAGTTGGTGGGGTGGCTGCAGCAGGCAAGCGGAAACCAAACAGGTAACACACATTGATTGAAAATATATCTAGCCCTTCTCTGTTGTGTACAGCAATATGCAAATGTGACTTGAAAGACATGGGGGGGAGACCTGTTTTAGTCCACTAATGTGTACTTTGCCCCAGTGCCCACATTCCATGTGGAAAAGCTAACCAGACTTGTAGCTGAATATGGCTTCAAAACTGGTGAACACACACATTCAATGACATTGCTTTGAAGTGTATTGACAAGAAAACCCTTTAATATTGATGTGATCAACTTGTATCTAATTGATACAAGATGTGTGTGTGTGTTGCATTTAGGTGGCATCATCCATGTGCAACATGTATCATAAGGACTAACAACTTAGGAGAGGGGTGGACAGAAAGTGGACTGAGTTCTATTGGTAAATTGCTGGATATTTTGCAGTAGTTAATAGCAAAGGTTCCTGACTCCCAGTTTTTAACAATGGCAGTAACAAAAATGCTAACTTCCTCCAGCCCCAGATTAGATTTGCTGTAACTCAGGCGTTGATTTATGTTTTTATATTAAGGTCATGTTGGTATGAGTGCAGAAGGCTTTGCCCCTGAATCACTATTTAACATCTGGTTCTGCTCCACCAGCCCCTATCTGGCATGTGGCTCTGGTTAGTGGGCCTTAAGATCTTAGAAAAAAAAAGCAAAACAAAATGGAACCTGAAAGCCTAAAATCTGTCTAAACCTGAGTTTGGGTATTTTCTCATGCTAGGTTTAAATGTGCCTTGGAGTCACACACACAATGTATGTGCCCATATGTGACTAGAAAAATCGATTGTATATGACAGCCAATGGAAGGCTTTCCTTCATGTTGCACACCAATTGAAGCCAATACTTGTCTATGAAAAGTTAAACATCCTTATTGTCTCATTGGCTAGCCATTCAGGTCTCTTTCCACGTGCTACCATTTCCCTAAATGTATGCACAGCAGACGGCAGCCATCTCGACTCATGAATCACCACCCTGTCTGTTGGGTTAAAATAACGACAGACAGGTAGTGAGTGTCATCTGGGAGGCATCTCCCGAACATGTGTTGGGGAGTCCCTTTTATTGAATATTACAGCATTGCCACATATGTGCTTGTTGCTGATTGGTTAACACAAATGCACAAATCACCTGTCCTTGATTAAATTCCTCCCAACGTCTGAGGGTGTGTACACACTCCAGTTTGCTTTGCGTCCAGTGCACTCTCATTGCGGTTTTGTAAAGTGGCACCTATGCCAACAACAACAGCAGCATTTATTCTGTACCTATTCTGATGTTTCCTCTGTAACCAGCTAATGGCAGTTGTAGTTCAACAACATCTTCAGGGCCAAAGGTGCCAAAGGTCTACCACTCCTGATCCACCCCAACAACGGCGGGTCTTGGGGTCTCAAAATTCAGCAGCACCTTGTGCAACACCAAGATTCAGCACCCCCTACCTCTCATGCTCCATTCTAAAGCATAGCTGTGGCGTCCTGACCCTGGCGGCAAGGCTCTGCGCCCAGCCTGACTCCTAGGAGCTGAGGTCCCTTCTCTCCCCCGCCCCCAATAAAATATTGGAGGCCAGTTGATGCACATTGCCAGTCTAATGATGTTTGTGCACTGCGTCATGTGATTGATTGTGTGTGGCGGGGCTGACCTGCCCCCTCATATTTTATTCAAGTTGGCATCCTTGGCACCCAAACCAGTTGTGCTCCCCTCAATCCACCTCTTACCACCGTGGTTGTAATAGCACTGTGACAGGCAGGCAGTGGAATTTCATCAGTAGATGCTTTCCCCATTATTACACCCCATAGAGTGAATAAAAATATTGAGGGGAGGGGTGTCAGGTAATCCCACCCCACATTATCAATCACATAACATGGTGCGCACAAACACTATTTGAATGACAAACCTAGACAGCATCTTAAAAAGCGGAGACATCACCTTGCCGACAAAGATCCGTATAGTTAAAGCTATGGTTTTCCCAGTAGTGATGTATGGAAGTGAGAGCTGGACCATAAAGAAGGCTGATCGCTGAAGAAGTGATGCTTTTGAATTATGGTGCTGGAGGAGACTCTTGAGAGTCCCATGGACTGCAAGAAGGTCAAACCTCTCCATTCTTAAGGAAATCAGCCCTGAGTGCTCACTGGAAGGACAGATCCTGAAGCTGAGGCTCCAATACTTTGGCCACCTCATGAGAAGAGAAGACTCCCTGGAAAAGACCCTGATGTTGGGAAAGATGGAGGGCACGAGGAGAAGGGGACGACAGAGGACGAGATGGTTGGACAGTGTTCTCGAAGCTACCAGCATGAGTTTGACCAAACTGCGGGAGGCAGGAGACAGGAGTGCCTGGCGTGCTCTGGTCTATGGAGTCACGAAGAGTCAGACACGACTAAACGACTAAACAACAACAACAAGCCCATGACATGTTGAATTTCTACCTGCCGTGCTGCTGTTGCCAACGCAGGAGCCCTGGCAAGAAGCGAAGGGGAAGAAGTGAAAGCGCTGCGGAGCCGTCGTCGGAGGGCGGGAAGGGGCCGCGTCGCAACCATTTCTTCGACGGTGGCGCCTCCCCCGCCTTGTCCACACGGGCTCTTCCCGCCTCTTTCCTTGCAGCCGCGCCTGCCGAAGGCGTCGCTAAAGAGCATCTGCCCGAGAACAGGAAGGAGCCTCCCTCAAAGCTGCCGAGGCGGCGGCGGCGGCGACGAAAGTAGGCAGCCTACGAGCAAGTGGCGCTCTCTGGACCTCGCCAGGAAGCGGAACGGAGCCCCGCGGGGGGACGCAGCTGGACCGGTTTCTTCTCCCGCGCGCGGAGCTGAGCGAGGTGATGGGGCTGCTGCTGTTGCAGGGGCGATGCTTTCTCCCCCCTTGCCGGGAAGGGAAGATTTAGGTTGAGATGAAGCCTCCAGTGAATGGAAATGTCCGCGCCTGGCACTTCCATGGGGTGGAGAGGAATGGGGTTAAAACGCCGTGCGCGCGTTTCAAAAGATCAAGAGAAATCAGAAGGTTGCGTTTCGCAGGGCAGCAGAGTCCGGACTTTGGTGTATTCGGCTTGCTAGGCTTATAGGACGTATGAAAGGGGCCGGTATCGCTGTGGGCAGGATTGCTACATTGCCTGGGGTTGGACTAGATGACCCTGGAGGTCCCTTTTCAGCTCTACGGGATTTCTGTGAGGGGTGCAAGTGAAAGGAGCGGCTGAATACCATGCGGTGCCAAAGAGAAAGTCTGACCGCTCCGCGCGTTTGTTTGTGTGTGAGAGATAAAGCAGAAATACAGACAAAATTGGGGAAACAAGTCCCTCCACACGTTTTTTCCCCATTCGGTTTTGTGAGATGCACAAGATGTTACGATCTTTCTTTTGCCAGGATGTTGGCTGTAGTCCAGATTCTTCGCTGGGTTCCCAGTGCTTCGGTTCTGCCAGGAAAAAGAGGTCTTTCTCTTGAAAGACCCATCATCATGTTAAGGCCAAGGTCTACAACTTACGGCTGGAAGTTAATAGCCACATGCTGTCTTTTACTAACCAGCTGTGAAGTCCAGCCCCACCATTATGGTGAAACATTATCATACAAAGTTAGTAACATGGTCAAGCCATGTAACTCAGGGATTTTTGTAATGTTGATTTTAAAATAATAGTTTCTGTCTTCTGATACAATCGTAACATGTGAGGAAAGGGTAGGATTTGTCCTGTAAGATGCTTATTTTCATCTTCTAAGAGACCTTTGTACAAAAAAGGATTAGTTTTTCAAGACATCCTGTGGCAGCTTAAATATGAAGTGTGATAACCAAACGTTTGTCGTATTCAGAGGTGGCCCACTGAAATCATTTCACATTGAAGTAACTAAGAACTGCTTTCATTCACTATTCAGTGAATGTTTGGGATACATTACTTCTCAATAGCTCTCTTCAATACAATCTGTGATTTCTTTCTTGGGTGACTAAAGCGTTAACATGCTTCAACAACTTCCCTTAATATTAAGTCATGAAAATGCCTGTAAAATTCTCACGGAACTAGGAACGCCCATTTTTTCTTCCTCCTGGGGCAAGAAAGTGATCCCTGAAATCAAAACACATAAAAAATATATCCAGTTTAAAAAAGCCTCATAGCTGAAATTTTAATTAATATTTCATATGCCATTCTATCCTCATGTTTACATTGATTTTTCTTCTATTATGTTCTCCCGCCATATTATTCCAGTGGAAATACTGCTGAAGACAGAAAGGGTGAGAGATGCAGGCAGAGAAACATTCCATGATTTCCATATGCTAACCATTTGTATTTTATACAGGGATGTAATTTCAAAATGATATCTAACAGTTTATGCAGAAAGAATGACATATTTAATATCTGCAATATAACCTCTCCATACAGTGGAGGAAGAAATGGATTTGATGTGGAGTCCTGGATAACCATTTGCCCCTTCACTCACACTGATCCATGTAAGATGCAGAATTCTGCATGAGGGATGCTGCAGTTGCCCGATTAATTTTTCACCTTTAAGATGCAATATTCATTAATAGTATTAATATTAATATACCTAACCTTTTACCTTAAGGTTTCTAGAATAGTAGATGAATTGAGAAAATGATTTACTCAAAGGTATCTTCTGAGTAGACATACATAGGACCGTGTCTGTCAAATGAGTATTTTCCAGTATGTGCAGGACTGCTGCTTTACAATGCAATCCTATGCATTTCACTAAAAAGCAATCAAGCTCAGTGATGTTTAATCTCATGTGAATTTATAAAGGAATGCAACCTTAATCTTCATAGGTAAGAGTTCTATCCAATGTTAGCCCTACTCAAAGCAGAGCCATTCAAATTAATGGGCATGATTAACATAGGTTCATTATTTTCAATGGGTCTACCCTACTTAGTCTTGTCTCAGTTGAATGCAACCTTAAGAGTCTACATCAGTTACACATTAGGCTTATACTACAGATGGAATTTGTTGTGTCAGTTCACATTTTGCAATACTGGCAAAAAATATCAGTGGTTTCCAATTCGCTAAGTCCTGTGGACTCCCTGTTTTTCCAAAGGCAAGACAGGGACCCCCTTTCTTTGAAAATGTTGATACCTCTAGGGTAGTTTTTGCTATGTGAATGGGGCGCAGATTCCCCCGGGTCCACGGACCACTAATTAGGAACCACTGATCTATATAATAGAAGAGCAAAACACTTGATATTTATCCTTTTTTCTTTTGGTTGAATGCTTTGTTTGAATTGAATTAATAGGGGTGAAAGTCTTCATCTTGTTTAATGGTTAGCAGAAGTGTATTTGATTTGTGGTCACAGAGTCTGGTGTAGTTTCTTATTGAACTTGGTTATAGGAAAACCCGAGACCTTGGTTATTGGAAAACATATAAATGATTTATTTTAAAGAAATAAGTCCGTGCAGCTTTCAAATCAAATCCTACAGGGAGGAGGGTGATTAGTAGGAAAAGAAATACCGGTAATTTTATCCATCTTTTCATCTTGATTCTGCAACTCCTCATTACATCAGCAAAATCTATCGACTTTTTTCTTAGGGTTAGTGGGTGTAATGAAAGCTACCATGTCAAGGGTCATGTTATAACATGTTGGAGTTTTGTCTTCTTGTAAGTCAGCTTGGCCTTGCTTGTTAAGGCTTTACTAAACCACATTATTTGTTTGTATAGTACTATGCCAACACACTCTTAGAATAGGAAAACTGAATAATTAGACACACTCATTTGGATTGATTTCTATTTGTGAACTGCCAAAACCAGCATGCAGGCATCTCCAATGAAAATGAAGATTAACAATGAGTTTGAACCTTAATTAACAATATCAACAAAAATTAGAATTGAGGGTCACCAGAAATGAACTCAAAGGTGTTGTTTGACAGACATATCTAACTATAAAATTATATCAGGGTTTTTTTTAATATAAAAAACCCAGATTAATAAATATTTTAGCTGATTGGTTGCCTGTCACCCAAAGGTCTCCAAGCAACTAATATTAAAGAAAAAGACGTGCAAATACATCATACGATAAAAAAGGGGGAAATCATATAACATGTTAATATTTCATTCAACATATGGGAAAACAAAAGCAACAAACCAGCCCCCTACATAGCAATAAAAAAACCATTTGCAATATTGAAACAAAAAAACAAGGCAATACTCCCAACCACTAATCAGCAGATAGACAAAAACTCAACCCTCTTCCCTAGCCCAAATGACAATTCACATGGAGTCAACTCCCCCACTAGTTACCAGTTCATTTCTGGGCCCAGTTCAAGGTGCTCACTCCACCCAGAAGGAAGGTTGCTCCCTGCAAATTAAAGGCAAGTGGGTCCAGGGTCTTCCGGGATGGACTGGCACCTCTCACCTTCCTTCAGGGGGAAGCAAAGCCAAGCAAAGCAGGGAGCTGGTGGCAGAAGTTTTACCTGTTTGGCCATTGTTCTGGCTACTCCTCTCCTGCTGCTGCTTGGGGTTCTTCCATCAATGAATCTTGGCAATCAAGGTTTGTTGACGGTACTGTTACATATCTTGACACCCCCTACTCCCCATCACAGCTTAAGTTTCTTGGGTTTTCTGAGGGCGGGGGATGATTACTAAATCTGTTTACATCTGTGGTGTAGATCTGCGCTAATAGCAGAGAGTGGTAATGGTTGATAAGTGATGATACAGCGATTGCAGTTACAGCAAGATTCTTTTATGCCATTAAAGTGTAGTATCTTGGAACACGTATTTCTCCATTACCTTTGTGTAAGTTTCCCACAATGGAGCATCTCCACAAATTGGGTTTTTTAAATGATAACAATAGCTTCCATTGCCAAATAGCTGCACCTCTCCCTCTGACCCAGTTCAGATATAATGTCAAACCATAGTTTAGTTTAATAAGAATGAGTTGCAGTGACTACAGGTGTTCCCACTCTCTTCCCCTCTCTTCCCCTGCATGCGCACAAGTTAAATGCACACAAGTAGCGGGCTTTCTGTACATACATCTGAAGTCATCTTGTAAACTAAAGTTGCCATAGGATGGCATTTGGAAAAGTGAAAAAATGCCAGTGTTTTTAGTTTAATTATAACCTAACCAGCCTTTAACAGCACCTCCTTTAAAGGCTATTTCTATAAGGGCAGAACAGAAGAATATGCTGGAGCTAATATATGGGCTTCATTTATATGTGAATCCTAGTTGTATAAACTCACTGCGTATCATCAACGTAGTCCCATGCCAAAAGAAGTCTCTTCATAAGGAACTCTGGTTTAACCACCCCTTTAATTATGTCAGTGTTTTAATGTCACTGTGCTCCTTTGGATAGATGTATATCAAGTTTTAACATTCCTTTTCCAGAATGGGTGGGAGAGAAAGAAGCCAAAACATCTCAGAATTGTTCTGCCCATCTGCTTACAACTTGTCTGTACTAGCAGCAGAGAACTTCCTCATTTGTGAAGGAATAGAATAATTAATCATTTGGCTTTTTCTTTTTCCTTTTCCTTTGTCTTAATAGGCTAAAGAACACACAAGCCACCATGTGGGGAACCCTCCAATCCATTTTAGGAGGTGTAAACAAACACTCAACCAGCATTGGGAAGATATGGCTCACTGTCCTCTTCATCTTCCGTGTCATGATCCTTGTGGTGGCTGCAGAAAACGTCTGGGGAGACGAACAGTCGGATTTCACTTGTAACACTCTACAACCTGGGTGCAAAAATACCTGCTATGATGATTATTTCCCAGTTTCTCATATTAGACTTTGGGCTCTCCAGCTTATCTTTGTGTCTACCCCAGCCCTTCTGGTGGCAATGCATGTTGCCTACAGAAGGCACGAGAAGAAACGGAAATACCGACACGGGGAGAAAATTGACCTTGAAAGTTTGAAAACCCAGAAGTTCCACATCGAAGGAGCCTTATGGTGGACATACACCAGCAGCCTCTTCTTCCGAATTATCTTCGAAGCGACTTTCATGTACATATTTTATCACATGTATGATGGGTACCGTATGCCTCGTGTAGTGAAATGCACTGATTTTCCTTGCCCAAATACAGTAGATTGCTTTATTTCTCGTCCCACTGAGAAAACTGTATTTACTATTTTCATGCTGGCTGTGTCAGGCATTTGCATGCTCCTAAATGTACTTGAGTTGTCTTATTTGATACTAAAGTCTTGCATGAAGAAGTCTCAGCCCAAGAAGCCACTGCCCAATCATTAGATGTTTGTATGTCATGTATCTGTTTTGCATTGCTTAAAAGCTCATCTGTTTTTAATTAAACTATAGTAAATTACACACCTTCTAAATAGTGGGAGTCCATCTTATTTAACCCACAGTTCAGGAATTCTTTTGTCAGTACAGGCTGATAATACCCAAATACATCTAGTTACAATTGTGCAAAAGGCTAGTATTTTGATGATTAAACAGCTCTTTTTTTGCTCCTTTGGGCGAGAAGAGCGCACAGCCTCAAACATCATGATTCTTTGTCAGATGTTTTATTCTCAGGACTCAGGATGAGTAACAATTATTTCCCTAATTACTTTACCCCCTCAACTTACTGCAGTTAGTTTTAGCTACGATTTACAAACCTGGTTTATTCAGATAAATCATGATTTGAAGTTGGCATGTTTAGACAAACCATAGTTAAAACCAACCACAGTTTGTCCCAGTCTAAATTTAACAACAGACCATGGTTAGTTGAAAACAATACTGAATGCTTCCAATTTCCTTCCAGAGGAGGAGAGCAAACTCAAGGCTCACTCACTTCCATAATCAGAGGCAGCCTGCCTCCTCTGAATACCATTTGTGGGGGAACAGTGGGACATGCAGGGCTACATAAGCCTTTAGTCTGATACAGGAGAGTTTTTCTCATTTGCTCTTACACAGCACACTAAACCACAGTTTAGCCATGTTAAGTCTGCAAACTCTTGAACATGCCACTCTTGAACATGCTGACTGCCTTACCCTGACTGCCTTACATAATCCTTACCAGGGTTTAATGGGACTTGAAGCTCTAAAAATCATATATTTAATATGCATTTCCCTTTGTTAAGATGTAAATGCCATCAAATTGCTCGGTAACAGTTTTGATCACCACGCTCGGTATAAGTTTTGGTGGACTAGAGTGTGCTTCAGATGCACACAGTTCCATGCCTCTGATGAAATGGACTCGTCTGTGAAAACCTGTGGTATGATAAAGTCTGTTAGTCTTTAATGTGCTATAATATTCTTGGTTTTTATTAATTTGGTGGCAATAGAACTGGGCATACCACATAAGAGCTGCCTATGTGAATAAATTGTGGAGAAACTATAGTTGAGTTCTGCCACTACTTTGTTACTATTTAAAATGTGCCTTTCACTTGATGTAGGAAGAAAGCCAATTCTGTCCTTTAAAAAGTTCTGAATATATATATATATATATATATATGCTTTCGTAGATTTTCACGGGTACAGGAATGCAGGTTTTGGTGTCTTCGGGTGTCTTCCCGTGTAAGAGTTGGGGTGTCTAGGCGACGTTTCGACGAGGTCTCACTCGTCATCTTCAGGCTGGTGCTTTCGGCTTCTTGTTACTGGAACAGAGCTCTGTTCCAGTAACAAGAAGCCGAAAGCACCAGCCTGAAGATGACGAGTGAGACCTCGTCGAAACGTCGCCTAGACACCCCAACTCTTACACGGGAAGACACCCGAAGACACCAAAACCTGCATATATATATATATATATATATATATATATATATATATATATATATATATAGTGACACCGTTTTGGAGGAAATTATTGTACTGCTTTTATGAGCAGTTTCAGGAAAGCACAAAGATATATCAGGATTAGCTAGAACAAGTAATTCTGTCTCCCTGAGAACATCCTTAATCCAACTATGACAAACAGGAACTTTGGTGTGTTTCATGCTTCTGCTTGTTGAATGCGTAATTGAATGATTGACTGCCAAAAGAACATTCTGCTATTCAATGGTCAGTATTACAAAATATATTATTTGTATGAATGACACTTTTTTCCTAATTATCCTGTACTCAAAATAAATCACATTTGTCATGCCTTAAGTTTTGTTACTTGAAGGGTTTATGGGTACGCTATGTTTATACCAAAAGTGAGTGGAAAATATAGTGCCACTTGTAACAGTGCAAAATGCCTGCAGATATGGACATTTCAAATTTATAAATAGGTCACTAGTTTTGTAAATAGTTCAAACGAATTGCTTAAACAGTCTCATTATTACAAGAGACAAATGTGGTCACCCCATACTATCTCATGCATATTCTCACACACAGGCGCTCTGCTCAGCTGGTGCGTGGCCAATGCTGCCTTTTGCTCATCAAATGATGACTGAGGAGTGGGCAGTTGACATTCCCTTCAGAGTTTTGGGCTTTGTACACCCCAGCAAGGTCTTGAGGGGCTCGAAAAAATTGCTGGGGTGGGTGGATCAGTGGGCTTTGCCTTCATTTTTTTAAGTATTTAAAGCACAGAAAAGGTATCATAGGGCATGTTTACCCCCTAACCCTGCCTCACTGTGCCTCAGTATCACATAAACTGTTAACTTATGTGACCTTCATGATCAGCATGTATAGCACACCAGGTGTTAAGTACTGGGGAAATATAGATCAATGGAACTGGCAAGGGCATGCAACCAAATATTTGAGCTGCCCCAGTTGCTATAAGCTAAATAGCTTAGTTAGTTAGACCAATGCTCCATTTAGTCTTGTATCATCTACTCTGTCGGGGAGAAGTTCTCCAGGTGCTTAGGCCCCCTAAGTAATTTGAAACTGGAGATGCCAAGAACTAAGCGCAAGACTCCCATAAAGTCCTGGACCCAGTAAGTTTTAGAAATTAATCAAGCCTCCTGAACCCCTGGGTCGAGGCTGGCTTCCTCTTGAAGTAATCGCCTGGGAGATGAGCCATTAAGAAAGAACAAAGGGAAAGATGATGGGCCATTCCATCGGTAATGGCTGCTTCCCTCTGACTCGGAGGGAACTGGCTCTACGGAATTTGGGTCTGTACCGCTACGGCGCAGCGGGGACCCTTTAAAAATCACAGGCGGGTGAAGCCTGTGACTGTGGGACTCAGCGGGCACCGTTTGCGCCCCAATTGCAAAAGGAGCTCGGCAACGGGCTCCGGAGCGGAGTGGGGGTGGCGCGGTGCTGTGAGCCAATTGCTTCTTCCGTGGAGCGAAGCCGCGAAGCTGTCACCGGAGAGCGCTGCCTTTTTCCTGGGATAATTGGACTTTGAAAACAACTACCCGTGAGTAGGATTAAATTGGATTCAAAAGAAAAAACAGCTAATTTGGTACTGAGCGGGAAGGTACAACCAGGAAGTCTGCCTTCCTCTCATTGTAAATAGATCAAAGCAAAGAGACTGTAAAGCGGAAACATAAAAAGTCGCTTGAAAAAAGAGCTAAATCCTAACATTTGGAAAGTGGTCTCCCCTCCGGATTGCAGGAGAGGAGGGGGGAAAGACTGAGTTGAATTTACCTGCAAAAAAGAAGGGGAAAAGGAAGTTAAAATCTACTGTTTAAAACCTGGGAACGGACTGTCTTGAGATAAGGAAGCCGTACAGCGGAAAGCCTATTTTTGACAGCTAATTCTGCAAAAGAGATACAGTGTTTCTGGTCTTCTCTTGGTTTGAAAGTAACTGTTTAAGTGCATTGAGACTGTTGTTTTTAAGTGAATTGGGGGACTTATAAGGACCATCTTTGTTCTTAAAAGTTGCAAGTTCTGGCTGTTACTGTGTCCCCCTAGAGGAAGCTGGAAGCAAAAGCTCAGAAAAGGCTCAATATGGAGGACAAATGGCCGACATATTGGGAAATTTTGGAACAAGAAGGAGACAAATTGAAATTGCAGAGTTTCGAAAAATTAAAAAACAAAGTGAGAGATTGGCTTCATTATTATCAGATAATGGAGGCATATAATTTGGATAAGAAAATTGGCTTCCAGGTGGAAAAGTCAAAATTAGAAACAGAACTGTTAGAACCCAAAACTAAGAATCTGTCAAGAATGTATAACTTGCTGTTGAAATGGAATACTCAGGATGAAACGGTGAAATCTGCTATGATTAAATGGGCACAAGATGTTGGACATAATATCATGTTTGCTGACTGGGAACAGTTATGGACCACAGGTATGAAGTTTACGGCGTGTAATGCCTTAAGAGAGAATATTATGAAAATGATATACAGGTGGTACATGACCCCAGTCAAGCTTGCAAAAATCTATCATTCGCCCAATAACAAATGTTGGAAATGTAAAGAAACTGAAGGTACATTCTTTCACCTTTGGTGGACGTGCCCAAAGATTAAGGCTTTCTGGGAAATGATATATAATGAACTGAAAAAGGTATTTAAGTATACCTTCCTGAAGAAACCAGAGGTCTTTCTCTTGGGCATTGTTGGCCAATTGGTGCCAAAGAAGGACAGAACTTTTTTTATGTATGCTACAACAGCAGCAAGAATACTTATCGCAAAGCATTGGAAGACACAAGATCTACCCACTCTGGAAGAATGGCAGATGAAGGTGATCGACTACATGGAATTGGCAGAAATGACTGGCAGAATCCGAGACCAGGGAGAAGAGTCAGTGAAAGAAGAATGGAAGAAATTTAAAGACTATTTAAAGAAATATTGTAAAATTAATGAATGTTAGAAGGATGTTGGATAAAAATTAAGTGGTTTCCAGCTGTAATGCTTTAGGAGACATGAAAAAAGGTTTACAAATGGGTAAAAGCTTAATGGTAAGGATTTGCTGAACTAACAAATTGAAGTGGAATACAAAGAAGGGAGGTATGAGGAGGTCCGGGGAAATAAGCGTAAGGAAGATATGTTATGGAAAATTATTTGTTTTTTAACTGTTTTTATGTTGTGTTTTGTATTTTGTCTATTTTTATTTTTCATTTTCACTGTTATACTTTAAAAACCTTAAAAAATATCTTTTTAAAAATGATGGGCCATTAAGAAAAAGGGGTGGTGGCCAGCTATGAGTTAGAAGACAACGTGAGAGTTTGAAGCAGAGTCTTTAGGGTTGGCTGTGGTGTGACCTATAGGAAAAAAGGTTGCAAGTTGCTAAAGAGAGAGGGTCCAAGTACGGTGGCTGATTTCTGTTTTAACCCAAGGCTGTGGCTACAGGAGAAACAAGACTCTTTTGGGGTGCTGATGCTGTGAACCTCTCAATCATAGGCTCAGGTTGTATATATGTGTAAATAAACCATATATCATAAAGACACCACAGTCTCCACTGTTTCATTTCCTAAAGGAAACACAATCCCTGGGTGAACGCCTGGAACCCCTGGAATCTCGCACCACTGGGGTGGCGTGCAACAACAGCTACAACATTTATTCATGATAAGAATATATTGACACTTAGAATCTGTGACATTTGAAACAGGACTTTTTGTTTGAACCTTTCAAACATGCAATCATTACACTTTGCTGCCACAATCACAAGGAACAGAAAGTTGCTTTTAAAAAAAGGAAACTGAATCTCAAGATTCTCACAGCCCTCAGTGAGTTGCACTGAGCTGACTTGCCACCTCTTGTTTCAAATATCAGATTTCATTCTGTACAAACATCTTATGTAAACTTGCAGAAACCACCCAAACTTGCTATGCCTATACTCTGCTTACTTATCCACAAAGACTACATAGTGTGCCTTGAACAATTCTTTTTTTAAATTATCCTTTCGCATGGTCTTCATGCATGTGAAATGCCTTCAACATGCTACACAAATATCAGTTAGCACCATTGTTAACTATTTCTAGCCAAAAGACAGCATTGACAATTGTAATAGCTGTCCATGTTAGGGTGAAACTGATGAAGTATCACTCCAAACTATGTGAGGCATAGGTAATGTGATATCCCTCCCTTGATCCTATTATTTTAAAAGAGGGGAGAGAGAATCAATTGAGTTAAAACTGTACAATTATTGCACTAAAATTAATAATATGGAAAAGTTATTATTATTATTCTCGAAGTCTTTCTGAACAGTTGAACTTTGTCTGCATTTGTAAAAGAAATTGTTTGCAATTTGTAGGTGGGGTAGTCTGACAACCCAAATCAATCATAACCACAACTTACTAACTTATTTATTTGGCCACAGATTAACACATGTAGTTTTAGCAAGTCTTTTCCCACTTCAAAATTATAACATCATACTTCTTTAAACATCTGGCTATGTTTCTCTTCCAGCTATTGGCTTGATTCTGACAGTTTTGCAACTTTTAGAACACGGCCTAAGTGTTTTGAATTGTCATGCTGCCACCTGCTGTTTATGAGCACCATTCACAATCTATATTCATTCCAAAAGCCATAGGCTTCAGTGTCAAACACACTAGGGATGAAGACTCACTGAACAGAGGGGGCTTACTAGAAGACACCCAAGGCTGGACATCAGGTGCCATCCATGGTTAGGCTCCCAATACACTCTGGAAAAAGTTGGGATTGAGGTGGGACTCGTACTCCCCTCTTCAGTACTACTTCTGGCAAGATTCTGATTCACTTCTCCTCACCTTCCCAACCCTGTCCAGACACCCTCATGTTGACTAACGGTTTTCCCCACCTACATAAAGAAACCACCACTGTGGTTAAACCCTCCTTTGGGTCTTCATTCCACAAGACAGAAGTGAGATATTTAATCAAAGTGCATGCTGTGGAAGGTGATGTATTGAGGACTGTCCAGCGACATACAAAAGGCCCTTGTGACCAAAGTAACCCCACCAGAGACAAGGCAGGGGTTGAGCATCTGGCTCCTGCCTTCTTACCTTATCTTGAGGGACACTCCCCAGAAGCAGGAGCAGACAGGGGAGCACATGTCTCTGTAGAATGTAACCAGGGTCATTTGTGCCTCCCAATCTAGCAGCATCTAGATCATAGGTCTTCAACCAGTGGGTCAGGACCCACAAGTGGGTCACAGCAAAACCCACTACATTGAACTCTAGATAAGGCTGACCAAACCAAATGAGCACTCAGATAAGCAATTAATATACTTCCCTTCTAGCGTTCTCAATCCCACTGCTTACACAGTGACTGCACTGGATGAATATTAGTTTAGGGGCCCAATTCAAAGTGCTGTTTTTGACCTATAATGCCAAACAGCTCAGCGTCACAATACCTCAAAGACTGCCTCTCCCCATATGAACCTACCTGGACCATGAGATCATCCACTGAGGTCCTTCTTTGTGTGGTGTGCATCTTCCACAAGAGGTCCGGAGGGTAGCAACATGGGAATGGGGCTGTGGAGGAATAGTTTTGAAACTGTGCTCTAAATTTAAACATTGCATTGCAGGGGGTTGGACTAGATGACCCTCGGGGTCCCATACAACTAACAATTCTATGGAAGCAAAAGAAGTCAGGGCGTGTAGAACGCCTGTCACTGTTTATATGACTTGACATTCACAAGATGAATGGGAGAGGTTGGATAAAAGTTGTTGCTAAGAGATATAGCAAGAAGCAAAGTGTAATGAAAGGAAAAGTAACAAAAAAGCCAGATAACTAAACTAGACAAGTGTGTAGTGTTTATAATTAGACATGGGTATAATACGCAGACTCATGTTGCAGCATATTGTAATTAGTTAGCTTAGCTTAAAGCTCTTTGTTTGAGACATATATAAAATCTTTATGCTGTGTTGGGGGAAGGGAGATCTCCAGTTCCTGAAGTGCCCACAGAGAAATAAAGACGTGCCTTGATTCTCATATCATTGGCCTCACTTGTTATTTAATCCCCGCCTGGGAATGAACTGCTTAGGGTGGACTCCCTTACCAGGTCTTTTCTGTGGTGGCTCCCCGCTTGCAGCATGCTCTCCCCAAGGAGACTTGCCTGGTGCCTTTGCTGCATAGCTTTCAGTGCCGGTGAAAAACATCCCTCTTCTCCCAGGCCTCTGGCTAATTAAACAGTCTATGGCAGGCATCCCCAAACTCAGCTCTCCAGATGTTTTGGGACTACAATTCCCATCATCTCTGACCACTGGTCCTGTTAGCTAGGGATGGTGGGAGTTGTAGTCCCAAAACATCTAGAGGACTGAGTTTGGGGGTGCCTGGTCTATGGCCTTTTAAACTGGGGGGTTAGTATTATTATTGTTTGTTACTATGTTATATTTTTTTGTGCTTTTAGATCGTAAACCGCCCTGTGATCCTTGGATACTGGGCAGTATAGAAATGTATTGTCGACATCCATCTGTCTCGAGAGACAATGGAGTGTGCCTCCAAAGGTGAAGTCTCATTCTCACCAATGTGGTCCGAAGGAAAGCAGAACAATAGGTTTGGCACCAGCTTGGCGGCTGGAATTGCCAGATGGAGTCATACAAGGTGCCATCCAACCGCCTTAGGGACTCCACTCTGGATTTGCGTAGGGTTTGCTGCTTAGATTTTTCTTCTCCCAAAGAAGCAGCGGAGGTTTAGGGTCAGAGTTTTCCTTCTCCTTGGATTCCCAGGTGGACGAGCCCCATCTGCTCCTCACTTCCCTCTACAGCATGTGCAGAAACAACCTTCTTGACCCACCATTGGTCTCATCTGCTCAATCCACCAGAGCCACATGCGGGGAAGTCCCTAACTCCCTGAGGGTTTTGAGACCTGGTTTAGCCCCAACCAGTCAAAGCCACTTTCCAGAGTGTGGCCAATGTCACATGCTGACAGCTTCTAGGAGCCACAGGTGACAGCCGAGTGGCAGAGGGGGGACCAAAAGGTGGGCAAACTACCTCTGCAGGTGCCCCACACCAGAGGTCCCACACCCTTCCATAAACACCCCACAGAAATGCAATAACTAGCTCAATAAATAAATGCTATAAAATGAAATAAACCTACAAAAAAACTTAAAACCGCGGAATCCCTTCCCCTCACAGACACGAAACCTAGCCCTCCCTTGCCTCCTGCTCCAGACGCAGCCCTGAAACCGCGGGCCTGCTCCTCTTTGGCGGGAGCCACCGAGGCCTAGTCCTGCCGAGCGACGCCTCGCCCGCCCCGCGCCCACAAGGGCCGCGCTTGGGCCGGCGGAGAGGCGTGGCTTGGCCGGGGCCCAGCCTCTCCCCCGGCGCTAACTTGGCGGGTTCAGCCAGGCCTTGCTCATCCGACGTGACAGCGGCGATGGCTGAGAGGGAGACCCTGGTCTCTCTCCCTCTCTCTGGGAGCCCCACGTTACCAAGCGCCATTAAACTTCCACACCGGACAGATTTCCCACCCTTTTTTTAAGCGTTCTTTTTATTATATTATTATATTATTATTATTATTATTATTATTGTCCTCGTTATTCTTATTATTAAATATTTTTTAGGGGGAGGGGGGAAGAGAGAGAGAGAGAATAACAGGACTTCTGCCTTTCCCCCTTCTTCCCTCCCCTTCTGGCTCTTCTTCCTCTCTTCCCTCGAGCCAGGCTGCCCTTTGACTCCCATGTGCCGAGAAGGACTTTGGTGAGCTTGGCCCGCCGGCTGCGCTCAAGAGTTTGGGGTAAGCGCCGCGGGGCAGAGGGGGAGAAGGAGGGCGCGCGCGGATGCGGGAGAGAGGGGTGGCGAAGGGAAAGGAAGGGACCTGCTCCGCGCCACAGCCTCCCCTGCAGCGAAGCCGGCTCCGAAGTGCAGCCTGGCCTGGACACCTCCTTGAGGACTAGCAACGTGGACTTCTTCCCTCTGCTGCTGCAAATGGAAGCGCGGGGGGGGGCGTGCTATCCCGCTTTTGGAGGCGCAAATCTGTACTCAGCCGCTTATAATAAGGGGCTCCGTTGAGCTGCACCTGCTTTGGGGTTAGGAGATGCGCTCGGGTCGCCTCCAAGGCAGGCGCGGTTCAGCCTTCTCCCGTAGCTCATGGGGGTGGGTGGGGAAGGGGAGAGGATTTGATTTCTATCCTTTTCCTGTTTGATTGCTTAAAGCTGCTCTTCGTTTCTGCTTTGTTTTGTTTGCAAGCGCTTAAGTGCTTTAGGGGTGTGTGTGTGTGTGTGTTTTGCACTGTGTGTTTTGCGCTTCTTTAACCACTAGATAAGACAGGTGCTTGCTTTGCTGTGTCTTATTTGATTAAGAAATCGTACATGACTAAATGAATACCCCACCGATAATATTGACATTTTTGTAACACTGCGGTCTCAGAAACAATTCCTATAGTTACAAGGCAGTGTGTGTGTTTATCTGTCACACACATATATTGGCAGGCGGCGGGTTGCATAGCAGTAGTGATGCTTTGGTCCAAAGTTGTGTAATTTGCTTCCCCTTGGTGTGATAATGACAACCTCGGGAATATCGATGGTTTTTTTCTGCTTTGCCTTGCTTAAAAGTATATAGCGAACGAAACGCAACATGTAGGAAGAGTTTTCCAGGGTCATCAGTGATTCACCCCGTTGCCCTTCTTGCCCCCCCCCCTTTATTGTTTTCCTCACTTTAGAAATTTGTAAGATTTCGAAGTGTAAGTTCCTCGAGGCGGGGAGCTGCGTCTTGTCCTTCTATTGTTCTGTGCCTGGACACTAGTAGCAGCAGTAGTAAATTGATTTATTGTTATTATGAATTTAAGGGGGGGGGAGAGACAATGTGCACCATAATTTTTAAATTCAAGTCTGGCATGGAATTCTGATTTTTAACTGCGACTTGCTGTTTCCTTTAAAATGTGCACTTTTTATTTAATGGACGTGCTGAATGCTCTTCAGGATGGCGTGTTGTTTATCAGTGCAAGGGCAGACGGTAAAACGTTTCCGTTACTTTAAGGTGTTGCCCGTAGTACTCGCGCCGAGGGCTCAGTCCTGCTCAACATGAATTCGGAAATAAGTCAATAGAATTGTCCACCCGGAAATAAGTCGCATGAATATGTACGAAACAGGAGTCTACCCTCTGCAGGATGAACCCAGATTAAGCCCTGCTAATTAATTTGCTTCGCTTATTTGCGACTAGTTGGCAGAGGATAAGATGCCACGGAAAGAGGCTTCCTAAGGTCAGAGATACCCGAGCAGACTCGAAGCCCAAACAGGGTAGTGGATTCTTCGGATCGTGTGAAAGGTAGACCGGAGGATGAGGAGCGAGGCTTGTCCTGTTGCTCCGAGTTTGCAAGAAAAGGGCACCGTAGAGGTAAATCGTGGCACCGTGGTTCAGAGTTTTTGCTGGTTCACGGGCTTCGCTGCAATCCTGGACCCATTTGCTTCGGGATAAGTACCACGGAACGCAGCAGGTCTTGCTTCTGAGCACACAAATACTGTATAGGATTGCGTAGACAGTTCAGCAGATCGGGCAGGGGAAATCGAGTTGCTTTGCACTTTTATACACGGGGGTGAAATAGCAGGGAATATTTCGAGATCAGACAGGACTGGGAGTTAATTTTCCTCCAGAATCCTATCGTCCGCCTGATCGCACCCCCCACCCCAAACCAGTTTTATGTGTCATCCCAAAATTATTGCTAAAATGCAGTGGGAAAGTCTATAATATCGACCTTTTAACCAACGGGAGGCGTTTGAAGTATCGCTAGGAAACGAATTTGCAATTAGAATCGGCACATATTTTTTTTTAAATTAACAATTAGAATTTAGAAGCCTTGTTCACGTGAGTCGAAGTTGCAAACCAAATGTGCACCCCATCGGCGCTCAGTGTAATGTAGGGAACCGTGAGAACGTCTTGGAACCGCGTGTCAATGTTTGTGGGAACAGCAACCATGTTCTCAGGGGCACCCGAGAAATGCCAGGAATTCAGCTAGTCGTGAGGTCTCGGTTACTCGGGAGGTAAGTCCTTAATTCCTGGCGTGCCTTGCGGGACAATCCTCCGCACACTTTACTAAGTGAAAAAGCCCCAGTAAAAAATCCGTCGGGCTTATTTCAGAGTATCCAAAAGTCGAGGTTATTAGGTTGGTGTCATGAGCTCCGTTGGATGCAGCGCATCTTCCCTCTAACGAAAGAATCAGAGCACCGCGAGATGCTGATGCCAAGGTGCAAAATCATTGCGTGCGATCCTAAACGCATCTACTTGGCAGCAAGTTCCACGGAAGCGGTGGCCGTTCTTGCAAAGGAGCGTGTTTGGGATTGTCTCCTCGAGCCCCTTGACTCCGTGGGGCTTACTCTGAAGTACTGTAAACATGCGTGGATCCGCCTGCGCATGACTTGCGAGTTTCCTTTCCCAGCATAAGTTAAATTGCCGCTCCCCCGCCCACTTTCCCCGGTGTCTTGAATACTCCTTGGTGCGGAATATTTGTGAAATCCGATTTTCTAATTCCGGATTAAGATAAGGACGAGTTTGTATACTTTTAAGGCGTTGGTTGGAGGGAGCCAGGGAATCGATGTTTTCAATCGTCTCTCCAGCACTTGACGCTAAATACAACAAGATGAAATAATAACGTTTTGACTATTAATAATTTGGCTCTTAAGTAACCCGAATCCACCGCCCATTTTAAAATACTATAAGATGATTTGGTTTGGCGGAGTCAGTGAAATCGAATCAGTTTAGATTGGTTTAAATTTCACTTTGGCAGGACTTCAGAGGATGCTGCCCCTGTGAGTTTGATACACAATCTAAATACATTTAAATATTTCGGACCTTGGACCCAGCACGCGTCTTTCTCCTCCCGAAGCTAAGCCCCTGAAGGTGTTGGTGGCCGTTCTCACCAGGGGCTCAAGAGAACAAACAGGCTGAATTCTAGAAAGGAGTGGGTCATCCACCATCTCTAACTTCATAGAGACTCTTGATACTGTTACAAGAAGATGCACACGGAGGAGGTCTAATTAGCCGCTGGTGTCCGGTGGTCTTTCCCCTACAAGCTCTGAGATTTCCATTGCACCAGAACTGGAGAACCTGTGGTCCTCCAGATATAGATGGACTACAAATCCCATTACCCCTGGCTTGGGCGAGGAAGTCCAAAAGCATCTGCAGAGTCACATATTTCCCCCATCTCTATGTAGAATTCGTTTTGAATTGAAGCCAGTCTCTACCAAATGAACCACTTTGTTCCTTCCGAGGAGGAGGAATCAGTTAGATTTGCTGGAGGGGATCTGAGAGAGGATACTGAATGACATTTGGTCAGATTGCGCCTGTTTTTCTTCCGATCCTGCTTCCTGGACGTTATAGAGAGGGAATAATAACTGAACGAGTGTCATGGAACCGATACAGATTGTGCCACTGGCATTAATGCTGCAATCCTAACCCCGTTTACCTGGAAGTAAGCCCCACAGAATTCAATACGACTTACTTCTAAGTAGACATGGTTAGGATTGTGCTGTTAAACATTAGTATGAGGTATACGTTCAAGCTCATTTCAGAGCTCAAAACAATAATTTAATGTATTTGGAGACAAACCCTGATTTGACTAAATGCTATTAAACATTTAAATGAGTAATATATACATTGTTGTAGATTTCTTCCAAAGATAGTACTGTAATTTGATACATGTAAAATTAATAAAGTTTTGATTGTCTAATTGATTCCTAAAGTGAAGCTTTAATTGCAGAGGTTTTTTTTTAAGTTACCCAATTAAATATTAGGGATTATAAAATGCAAAAATGAAGTACTCCTGGAGCACAGTTTGTTCTGAGCCAGCTTCCTCTTCTCTATGACAAATGCTATGATAAAGAAACTCAAGAATGGCTTTTTTTTCCCGTTTATGTATTTTGAATGAGAGTGATATGATTTCTCTTTTAACAATAATAAATAGTTGAAGCAGTGTTCTGCTGAAATTAATACAAATACACCTTTCAAACCAGGATTGCCTGCAGAACTGATGGGCCTGGAACTTGGTTTATGTTTGGGGTTTTTTATTTTGCCTCTGATGCACTCTTTAGTGAGGAATATTTTAAAATCCCCTATTTCCAGAGTTATGAAAAAAGAAAATATTTAAAACATCCCTCTTAAAAACATTCTCGTTTAGGCAAGCTTATCCAGATGCTTAGAAATCCTGATATGCATTTTAATGTGTTTTAGTATTTTAACTCTTTGTATGTTTTAAAGTCTCGTATTTTTAAAAAATATTATTTTATCTTTTTGTAAAATGCTTTGAGGATTATTATTTTTACAATCAGACGGTGTATAAATGTTATGAAATAGATAAATTAACAACAAGTGGTAGCTTTTGCTTATCAAGTTATGAGGTTTCTTGTAGCTATTCCTCTCAGGATCTTCAACCCTCAATGGCATTCTGCAATACATAAATGTATTTCTATTTAATCAGTTGACAATTCAAGCTGCTCTGACTACTGTCAAGAGTCAGCTACAATATAACCCCTCCAGGTGTGATATCCACATAAACTTTCCCCTGTTTAAACCTGACCGTTTTGTGATCATGGTTCAGCTGAAACAGAAGCAGAGGAGTGCCAGCAATTCATCAAGGTGCTGGCCTCCCAACGTTTTGGATCACACTGGAGGGCACCAGGTTGACAAACCTGGAAGTTAGGCTTGGGTGTTGTGCGCATTGCAACCTTCCCACAAGGAAAGCATTTCGGCTAGCTGCAGTCAGAGCAGGAGATCCGAGCGGTTAGCAGGCGATCCCCGAGTACTGATTCCACATGTGTGTGTTTTTACAGTGTACACACACACACACACACACACACACACACACACACACACACACAGTATTGGACTAGGAAGACAAGGCTCAAATCCTTGCTCACTCAGAGAACTCATTTGCGCACCTCAACTATCTCTCAATTCAGCTTACTTCACAAGACTGTGGCAAAGATAAAATTGGCTAACATTGTGGACCCTGCTCTGTGCTCAGTGAAGGAAGGATAAGGTGCAAATGTATAGATAAATAAATAAATATACATTTAAAAAAAGCTGAAGCTAGTCAGCGGTTTCCTAGCATATAGAGTAACAAAGAAATGTGAACGGGCTCATCATATCCATGTGTATGTTTTGTGCTATTATTTATATGCTGTTGTGTGAGCAGCTTAAGCAAAGGAGGGTCCTCCATTGTCCCTTTGCTGCTGCAGGTTCTTGCCAACCTACAATGGCAGCTCCCATCAGCTCTGACCAGCACTGGGTCCCCCAGCACTCAGGACTGACTTTGGGGGGCAACAGGGAAGCAGGAATGTCTACTGCTGGAAATTGGAACTGAAAGCAAATGAAGTGTTTTCCACGTCAAGAGAAGAGCAGCCTTTATGTCTGAGACATCTGTGATATAACTCATGCACAGATGGAAATGAAGTGGGCATCATCTAAAGATTTACAGACATATTGTGCTGATCACCATTTTTGCTGCAATAGTAATCCTGTATACTGATAGCGAGCTCATTTAGCTCATGCAGCCAAAACTACACAAGGGGATTGGAGGAACACAGAAGTTTGCAGAACTACAAAAAAAACAACAACAACCCAACTTAAAAGAAATCTGCAGTGGGAAGAGACAGCTAAATAAGGATGCAACACTTTCAGCGCCAATGGAAAGCTGACGGACTGTTGGGGTGGGAAACAGAAATATAGGGTTGGTGGAATGGAGTATTCTGGAAAGGGGCATACAGCTGGTTGGCTTGAACCTTGAAAACTCTATACCAGAGGTTTTCAACCTTTTTGAGTCCGCAGCTCCCTTGACCAACTACATTCTTTCTGCGGCACCCCTGTGGGGCTCAGGAGCCCAGTGATGTCACCCCTTGCCTGCAGAACTGGCAGCCCCTCACCCCTTTTAGAACACTCTCCCTTATGAAGTGTTCCCTCAGCCTCCTCTCCCCTCTCCTTGAGAGTCCTCTGGGCAGCTGCTGCTGCCACCCCTGCCCCAAATAGAGGTGCCTCCTCACACTGCCCCTGGCACTTGTCTGCCCATTCCCAACAACAAGGGCCGGTGTACTGGCTGGCTAGGCTGCCTTGTCTGCTTGCTTGCTTACTCTGAGGCCACCTCAGCTCCTGGCAACCAGCACCCCCTGACCAGCCCCAGAGGAAACATTCGCCTGGGGAGCTTGTAGCCAGGGCTGCTGCAACAAACAGCTGTGCAAGCCTTTGGGAGGCAGAGATGCCAGAGGGCATCAGAGGAGGGAGGGAAGGAAAGAGGGACAGAGGCCAGTGCTGCCCACAGCACCCCTGACCACCATTCAAGGCACCCCAGGGTGCCACGGCACACTGGTTGAAAACCACTGCTCTACACAGCAGCCTGTTATTGCAGGCCCTTCTTGAGACAAATTGTTGAATTGAGCACATAATCTACTGTTAGCGAAACACCATTCTGAGTATAGCCCACAATTCGCTCATGTGTTCCAGGGAGTCTAATCGGGAGGCCTGAAGGGCTCATGTGAAAGTTCAAAGATGTACTTCTGTGAAGAGCTCCAGCCTTAGTTCCCACAAGACTTCCATCTAGACATACAGCTGACCACATGGTAAAAATGTTTCTGGAATGTACTACTGACTACTAGTGGGGGGGGGCAGGGAGATGCACTCAAGTTAAAATTCTTTGATACTGAGAATTGTCCTGTTAAGATCACTCTGATAAAATGTGTCTGTCTGTGCATTCCAGGCCCATATTAGTTACTGTGTACATAGGACTCAGCTGTACACCTGCAAATATAACGGTTTAAGTGCAGTATACAAATGTGACACTAGATGGCAATGGTGAGCTAACTGCAAATTCAATATATATTTTTAAACGTGTTTTTTTTTGTAAAGCATTTTTACAGAGTTATTTTTATATGTGAAGGTTCAGCCGTAGTGATTTCCAACTACCATCCACCTCCTGAGCTACTATGAGTGATAATTTGCCCTTCGTTATATGTTTACCTATTTTCTGTGATACGGTCCCTTTGTAATCGAAAGCTACAAATCATGAATTTATTGTTTTTCAGCCTAATATCCTAGATTATATGTTCCCACTCTTACTGATGATAATAATGCATTATTGTGAAAACACTGCCTTGCACAGAAATGCCTGAGTGTGGTTTGAGGGGGGGTTGCTTACCAGTTTCTCAGGGATTTTTTATTTTATTTTTGGTAATAATGCTGCCATAATGTTCTTATTGTAGGTTAGAGAGCTGAAACAATGGGTGACTGGAACTTTCTGGGGAGACTATTAGAGAATGCGCAAGAGCACTCCACAGTTATTGGCAAAGTTTGGCTGACGGTACTGTTTATCTTCAGGATATTGGTGCTGGGGGCGGCTGCTGAGGAGGTCTGGGGAGATGAACAATCAGATTTTACATGCAACACCCAGCAACCTGGTTGTGAGAACGTCTGCTATGACGAAGCCTTCCCCATCTCCCACATCCGCTTCTGGGTGCTGCAAATCATCTTTGTCTCCACTCCGACCCTCATCTACCTGGGTCACGTGCTCCACATTGTGCGCATGGAGGAAAAGAAAAAAGAGAAGGAAGAAGAGATTAGGAAAACCGGAAACAGCAGGGAAGCAAGCCGCCTCCTGCAAGGATCAAAAGCGGAAGTTGGCAGCGGTGAGAACAGCAGCGGCAGCAACGACAAGCAGCCGCCAAAGCAGAAAGAGGAGAAACTGCCTGTCCGCGATGAGCATGGCAGGATTCGCATGGCAGGTGCCCTGTTGCGCACCTACGTTTTCAACATTATCTTCAAAACTCTCTTTGAAATAGCCTTTATCTTGGGCCAGTACTTCCTTTACGGTTTTGAGTTGAAGCCACTCTACCGTTGTGGCCGCTGGCCCTGCCCAAACATTGTAGATTGTTTCATTTCGCGGCCCACGGAGAAGACCATCTTCATCATCTTCATGCTGGCGGTGGCCTGCCTCTCTCTGCTCCTCAACATGTTTGAGATGTACCACTTGGGATGGAAAAAATTCAAGCAGGGCATGACCAGTAGGCGCAGCCATGCAGCACCCACCTTCACCCCCGTCACGCCAGCCTCAGAAGTGGAGGACTCCAAACCTGCCTCCCACGCAGCCTTGCCGGTACCTGCAGCACCACCAACCGCGACCTCCATCACCATGCCTGAAACTCGTACCATCACCCCGCTGGTTTATCAGCAAGCTGGGTTGCCACACTACGCGGACGTTACCTCCAGGCCACAGCCGGCCTCTGTTGCAACCTCTCTGACTGGCTACCCAGGGGGTCCTTTGGCTGGCGAGGACAGGCACAAAGCCCTCAGGCACACGGCAGTCTCCACCCCAGTCGCAACCACATCGTCTATCCCTTCACCTTCGCCTGTCAACAACTCCTACTTCAGTAGCCAAGCGCTGGCTGATGAGCACAACTGGGCCAATTTGGCCGTCGAGCAGCAGAGGAAACTCGCAGGCTCCAGCTCAGCTGCCTCCTCCACCCCCAGTAGCCTCCGACAACCTCACCCGGAGCAAGGGGAGCCCAGAGAGCACCCGCCGCCTCCACCTTCTCTGTCGCCTGTGGCTGCCGCCAACAGCAGCAGCCTGAGTACCAGCCTGAGTGGGGGAAGTGGCAGCAAGTGGGATGGAGAAGGGGAAGAGGAAGGGTCCTCTATGTCGGCTGCCTGCACCTTGGTGGAGATGCACGACCCACCGCTGCTCATAGACACACGTCGCTTGAGCAGGGCTAGTAAATCGAGCAGCAGCAGAGCCAGGTCTGATGACTTGACCGTGTAACTGGATTCCCTACGCCGGGAGGAATAAGAAGATGAAGGTAGCAAAGTGTAAAGGGGAACTATTCTGGGGGGTAGGGAGGCTTAATCCCAGGACAAGGGGATAAGGGAGGCCAAGATCCCAAACTTTGAAGCTTGCAGTTCTTGCACTCTGTGGGTTGTAGTGGTGGTGAGGGCGGGGGCGGGACAAACATCAACGTTTTCTAATAGGTTGGGGGTGGCGAAAGCGCAGCCCACCGGCCAAGGGACCAATAGCAGCCAGATCACGTGAGAGGGAAAGAGGCCTTCGTAGATTATAGGTGCTAGCAGCAAATGAGAACGTGCTGTTGTAATCACATATCCCAACAAGCAATGCTTAGTCCTTGTCGTCATCTGTCATCTCATTCTGCCCCTCATCCCAGTTCCAGTTCCTTTCACAGGCTCACATTTAGTTCTAGTAAGAGGGTTTCTTCCTCCTGTTCACCTCACTTCCATAAACCTGGAACTCACCAAAGCCAGTCCAAGCCATTTTGCTGCCTGAGGCAAAGGACAAGATGGTGCCCATCTCCCACTCTACATACAGAAGTTGACTAGACTAGCAGTTGAATCTTACTAAAATGGTGCCAATGGGATAGCATCCTCCCCAACATCTTAGGGCAGCAAACTAGTTTAAGGGATGCAGGAAAGACTGTGTGGCACACACATCTCTGACCTCCAATAGAAGGCCCTGCTGCTGCTCCTCAGCATCAGCCACCTGAGGCTGTTGCCTCACTCTGCCTAATGATAGGGTCAGCCCTGAAGGTAACTGCAGATCATCTTCCCCCTTCGTGGTCAAAGAGCCACAATTAAAACAAAAGCAGGTTTAGGTGTCTTCAGTTAATTTAAGGCAGCTTTCTGCTCTTCACAAATTGTCAGTTTCTAATGGGTCTGTACTGACCCCCTGCTGTAGACTGAAGTGTTCATTTTTTCATTTATTTCCATTCTTTTCTTTTTGGCTCTTAATCTGTGAGGAAGTGTCAAGCTTGAAATTCTACACAAGTGTTTCCAAACCATGAAGACACATTTTAAATCTATGTATTTTTAAACCTTTGGTTACCTTTCTTGAAATTACTTCTGAAACTATAAATGCAAGAACAAGAACGTAAAGCACACACATCTTAAGATATGGCACACTTTGGCTTTTAACCCAGAAAAGCAAAGAAACCGTTCCAGTATTTTATGCTTATTGTGAACAAAATTGTAGGATGAACTAGGACTGTGCATTTTAGGTGGCTAAATATTTTTGAGCTAGTTAGGGGAAATAGTGAGGGCACAACTGAGCTAAAAAGAGGCATAAACACTTGATTTCAGTGGAGTGAGTAAAATGAGCAGCAGATTACAATCTCAACCTAAAAAGAGATTTTTTGCGGGGTCTGCTGTTGTAAAATGTATTTGGCAAAAGTAATAAACAGTAAGACTAAAACTACAGTGCACACCTGAAGATTTTAAAAATAACCTATGTATTTCAAATTAATGTGGCAGTGCACTTAGCTCTTTAGTTTTATAATTTGTATTGACTCTGGTCATTTTCACAAATGGGGATTGGCTTCTGTTTGATTTCCAGCATAAAAAAAATGTCCAAAATGAAAAATTAGGCCCTGTACCACAGAAAGTTGATTGTGCTTAAGTACCTTTGAAATCCACTGGTCTTGTTATTTGCAGCTAGCCTCATCGATCTCAACAGGACCTAAGCGCAACCGACTTTGTCTGGATCAAAGCCTAATGTGCAGTGTAAAACTGCTTTATCTGGTATTTCTTAAGTACATGTTTGCTTTTCTCATATATTTAAATCACATTCAACCACTTTATTGTCTAGAAATGTTGGTGTCTATTTGACTAAGCGGCAACTTGTCTTCCACTATCTGAATCCATTTCTTCCAGACTAAAGATGTCCTTTTTTGAAGACATAAAGTGAAGTGCGCTGTGCTATCAATTAACAGTGCAACGTGGCACACGCCTGCTCCGAAGTAAGACTCACTGAGTTCAATGAGGCTTATTTCCAAGTAGGCCAATATACGATTGCGACCTAAATCAGAGGAAGATTTAAAGACAGTGGGTTGTATCCAACAGTGGGGGGCTGGGTGGGGGGAGTTCTGATTACATGGGATTTCCCCTTCCACTCCTTTCTCTGCCTGTCCCCAAAACTGCTCTGGAGGGTTCTTCTGGAGGGGCTGCAGGGGAGAGGAGGGGGGGGTGATCTTTTGCAGACCTGGAAATCTGCTGTGCTAGTGGAACGGCAGCATTAGATACGGCTCGGAATGTCTGGATCAGACCAAAAGTTTATCTAGTCTAGCATGCTGCTTCCCAAAGCAACCAATCGGATGCTCACTCCCGGTTGGTCCACCATCAAATTGCATTCCCTGATGCCTCTGAATTTGGATGTATCCCTATAGCCATCATGACTAATAGCCATTGATAGGTCCATTCTGCGTGGATTTGTCTAATCCCCTTTTAAAGGCATCTAAGCAGTGCCTTAATATATCATGATAGATGGCATTCTGCTCTCGGGGTTGCATATGCCGTGTTGCTGACGCCAGCATTAAGTCAACAGGCTTGTCTAAGCAGAAATGAGAACAGAATTGTACTCAGTTTGCCTCTTCTTTTCTTTTTATACTATATTGTCTGAAATGTAACACAAAACGAATTGCCAAGGTAGCACTATATATATCTTATTTCAATAAATAAATGAAAAGGGGGAAAGATAGTTGCTTCAATGTTCTTTGTACACACTGTACTCATGTATCTCAAGGAATAGAGTGATTTTTCCAAAGTTAGCCTGGTTTTCTATCTAATGAGTGCTGTTCCTGTTCTAGGAAGGCACCCAGGAAAGGAGTAAATTAACAGCTTGGAATGGAATTTGACTCACGATTTCCTAGGCTCCCTGATAATTCCCTGTGCTGCCCACATTCCAAGTAATGTTAAAGGTATCTGCAGAATAATAATAATAATAATAATAATAATAATAATAATAATGAAAACTTATTATAGCATCATTTATTTATTGCTTTGGCCAAATGGGCCAAGCCTTACTTAAAAGATTGCTTTGTATGCCAAGCTTTTTAATATACTATATCCTATGCATTCCAACTCAAAAGTAAGACCCACTGAGTTCAATATGACTTTCTCCCAGGGGAGTGTTGTAGGACTGCAAACTAGGCCTTGTTCTAAATTCACTAAAATAAATTCCATCTCTCTTGGAAGGATATAGAGAAATGCTTTGGCATCAGATACCAGTATTTCTTACTTTTTACTGAGATAACATCCACATAGGCCATAGAGTATTAGCAAAGTAAGAACCAAAAGCAGAATAGGAGCAAGGGTTCAATTCTTGAATACCAAGAAAACACCTCAATTAATATATTTCAACCAACTTAGAAAGCAATTAGTTCAAGAAACATCTGCTGGGGAAAACAACATATCCTGTTGTAAATATGTTCATTTACCTTGGGTTTTTTTTGTCGTTAAAACAAAACAGAGAGTATGGTGACAATTAACTCTTGTAGCTTTTTTGGGGGGGGGCTCAATATTGGAAGAGGTTTCTCAAAGTAGTATGTATATAAGGGTGTTTTCACATGTGACTTTTAAGAAGCTGAGTGTTCCAATTAATCAAATGAAAAAGTGACATTCATATGCTCATATGTTGTTTTGAAACTGTCTCTCTCTAGCTTTTTAAATCCCACTGACAAGTACATCATTCATAAGTAGCATACCAGAAGCACAGGCCACGATTTGCTTTCCTTAAACTGTATCTACTTAATGGAACTTAAATTATATATAATTGCTGGAACAGGGCTTGGGAAACCTCTGTCGCTCCAGATGTTTTTGGACTCCCCCAGCCAGTAGGGCCAGTAACCAGGAATGGTGGTTGTTGGAGTCAAACAATATCTGCAGGGCCACAGGTTCCCCATCTCTGGTCTAAAAATTGTGTTATTCCACTACCGAGCTTTGTAGACCTCCCTGCAGGTAATTTCCACTGGATGCAAACCAACATACTCAGGCATAGAGTGAAGCTGTAAGACTAAATTATCCTTTGACTGGAAGTATATGCAACGTCGGCCGACTCATGTCTTTGCCACTGCCAAATTTCTCACACCCTGCTCCCCTTCCTGTCAAAGAAACATAGGAAATCCCCTGCTCCCTGCTTGCCCTTGCGAGTTATGCTAATAAACATCATTGGTACTCTATGTATTGGTGGGATTTCCCCACTGGGACATTTCTCCCAGGTGATCAAGCATGGGGAAAGCAATGTAATAATATGTAGAAGGGTTTGGGTTGGTTTAGCTCACCAACAGCAGCAGGATGCTTAAGAATTACTATGGACGACAGTGGGAATATCTCCCTCCAAGGGAGCCTTTAATCAGCACAAAGCCCTCCCCCTACCCAATTTTGTAGTGGAGAGACAAAAAAAGTTGTGCCCGCTTTGATCAGAAGCCAAGGGAGTCCTTACATTGGCACCAGGCTACCCACAAAGTTAATGAAGCTACACATGGAAGGGAAAAAAGATGCAGCCCATTTTAACATCTTGTAAGACACAAGTTAATTCAGGTCACTGAAATATCTTGTAACATGTTTTGGCAAAACTATAAAGAGGAAAGGGAGATTTGGAGCATATTAGCCAAAAGAAATGGTCATTAACAGATAGATGATAGATAGATATAGAAACAGTATTTTAGGACCTTTTTCAGTTTGATCTCTTTTTGCTTATTAGTGTGCTGATTATGTTATTGACTTTTAAATCCTGGTGGGTATTTAAATATACATAATTTTAGGTCCTCTGGATTCTCTTCCTTGTGAAATGTGTGCTCTGTTCATCATTTGGTTTCCTGAAGTTTACATTAAATTATTGCCCCTTCACACAGTGGGTTTCCCCGCCCTAAACAGAAGAGTCATGTACAAAAACTGTATCTCACATGTGTTTGTTTCACAGCAGGAAGCTGCTCCTCCAGTCATGTGTATTCATAAAGAGTGTTTTCCCCCCCAAACATGTACATCATTACATATGTTTTCCCACGTACAGAGGTGTTGGGGATAGTAACTGTCTGAGAGAAACTTCATTGCCCTAAGCAGCGAGAGATTTGTGCAAGGAAATTCTTTTCAGTGTGTTGTTCATGGGAATGTGTAGCTGGATAGACAACTCTATCCATATTATGGTGCTCATCTGAGCCCTATTGAACCATCTGTATGTGTCTTTTGCTGTAAATGGGGATGCCCAGCCCTACCAGAGCCACCACCAATTGTCATTGTAAGCTGCCTACAATTTGAGCAATAATGGGAATCCCACCTGAAGCGGTTCTTAGGTCAAACTATTCATGACAGAAGCAGAGCTGTGTTTTAGAAGATTGGTTGCACCCAACGTAGGTAAAGTAGCAAGATGGGGGCAGATTCAAACTAGGAAAGATGGCAGCATAGGAAGCTTCCTTATGCCGAGTCCATCTAGATCAGTATTGTCTACACTGATTGGCAGCGGCGTCCAGGTGTTCAGAAAGGGGACATTCCCTGTCGTACCTGGAGATACCAGGGGTTGAGCCTGGAATCTTCTGGATGCCAAGCAGATGCTCCCAAGTAAGTCCACCAGTCCAGCCACCCCCACCCCCCACGTAGGCTCCAAGACAATAGAGAATAAGTTGGGAATAAGTGAACAGAGGAGATGAGGGGGGCAGAACATGTAGAGGAATGTTCATCACTCACCCACCCCATCCCTCCTGCTCCTTCTCCCCTTGAAGTTGCCTCTGCCCCTTCGTGTCATACTACAGTTGTTCAGGGCTATCTGTTATTTAGAACTCAGATCCACCTCTGTGACATGTAGATCGTTATCCATTTGTTATTTTATTAAGTGTGTGGGTTGCTTTATCTTGCATGAGGCAACCCAACATGACTTACAAACAAACAAACAAACACCCCCCCCACCATAGATACATTAAAACCTGGGGGGGGGGGCTAGAAATGCATTAAAAGCAGCCCACCACTTCTAAAAGGCCACAGATAGTTAAAGGGCAAAGGCCTGGTTATAGAGAAAAGGCATCCTATGTTGTGTCTGAATGCTGCCTTTGAATGGACATGTGTAGCTGGTGTGTGCTCAGGATCACAGCCTAACAGGACGAAATCCAGACACTGAATTTTCCTGAAGGAATTTGTGTTAATTCCACAAGCAGACCATAATGGGAATATCCCATGTAGAGCATAACATAATTCCTACCTTTGTCTCTCCCTTCTCGTCTGCTTCCCACCCCCCACCTCCGCTTCCCCATTATTTTAGATTGTAAGCTCCTTGGAAGCAGGGGCTGTCTTTCTCTTGCCTATGCACCTCTCTAAAGCACCAATAATGCTATGTTAATAGTTAGGATGCATGCATCTCAAGTTGTGATTTACATATGCCTTCTCACAAGTCCCCTGTGTGGGAATTTCGTGATAAGCGTTGAAGCCCATATGTGAAAGTTTATTTGCAATTAATGGAACGTATATGTATGTTCAGGGTCCAGCTGTTATGGGACAAGTTGCCACCGTCATTTGAAGCAACAGCCCCGTCCTGGGTTCTTGTTTTTGTTTTAGAATCTCTGCATTGTTCCCATGTGGAAGATTTTGTTTCCTTGCTACGAACAACATGCCAGTTTTATTTGTTCACAGAGATATTTCTTGTAAAACCTTTTGCATAAGTATAAATTATTCCCATGAGACAGACACGGCTATGCAGGTTTGGATTTCTTAAAAAAATGTTTAGTTATGATACTCTTTGATTTCTGGCATTTCACAACTGTTGGTATACAGTAAGCCCACAACTTACGCATGGTTAACACATTCAGCTTTACGCACTGGGGTAAAAAAGTAAAAAATAAAAGGGGGCGGGTGTCCAGGGCGGGGAAAGACTTTTAGTAATCCCACTCATCGTTGACTTCAATGAGTTTTGACTATATGTGATTCTGGCTTTAGGTGCAACCTCCAGAATGTAACCCCTGTGTAAATTGCAGGCTTACTGCATTTGAAATAAGTGTGTGCAATTTTGAAGCAGAAGATATATTCCCTCTTAACACAATGTATTTCCACTGGAGAATCGGATTGCATCAGAAGGTTTACTCATTTATGTCGCTCGAAGTACACGTGTCCTTCAACATCACCGAACCTCCCAACAAGGAAGGAGAGAATTTTCTGGGCAGTCAGGGACTTGTAATCACGCCAAAAGCATCAAACTGTTCCAAGGGCTGTCTTTGAAGAAGTGCCTTGTGGATTAATTATGTGAGAACCAGTTGGTGTCCATGTTCATTTACCTCAAATGTTTACAAAACTGTTACTAAATAAACTTTTGTACCATAACACTGTCTCTTATAAATGACATTTCCACACACCCATCCCATTGGTCGCTGCAGCTGCTGTTTCTTCTTCTTCTTCAAATAGCACAAACAATTTCCTTAGAGCTTTACATCATGGTCACCTCTACAGCATACATTTAAAGCACATTTAAAACATATAGCTTCCCTCAGAAAATCTCGGGAGCCATAGTTTATCCTTCACAGGGCCACAACTCCCAGCACCCTTAAACTACAGCTCCCAGGATTCCACGGGAAGTCATGTGCTGTATGGCTGTGACCAACTACTCTCAGGTCGCATTTGTCTGACATAGAGAGAACACTTACCTCCAACTCTAGGAAGTAACTTACTGTTGTTGCTTCCAGTGCAGAAAGACAATAAAAGGGCCTACTCTGAGGTTATTATGTGAGAGCTGTTGTAGTATCATTTATTCCCACACCATAAACCAGAAGTCAGAACGTGTGAGAGGAACCCACAAAGAATTTCCTTCCCTCGCTTTCCATGATACAGGCATGGAAAAGAACTTAGCCGCAATTGCCTTCCCAATGAACCCCCAGAGTGCAGGAAGAAAAGACATGCTGCACAGGGTCCCCCCAAGTGCAAAACTTATGTCAGAATGTAGGGCAGCCACTTACACATAATAAAGAAGGGCAAACAAGCACAGTTTTCCATAGCAGCTGTGTCTCCTAACCTCTACGTATAATTGTACAAGCTGAGCTTGCTGGCATGTGATTGAATCCCACCTGAAAATAGCAATACAGTGGTACCTCGGGTTACATACACTTCAGGTTACATACGCTTCAGGTTACAGACTCTGCTAACCCAGAAATAGTACCTCGGGTTAAGAACTTTGCTTCAGGATGAGAACAGAAATCATGCTCCAGGGGCACGGCGGCAGCAGGAGGCCCCATTAGTTAAAGTGGTGCTTCAGGTTAAGAACAGTTTCAGGTTAAGAACGGACCTCCAGAACGAATTAAGTTCTTAACCTGAGGTACCACTGTAGTCTGGGAGAGCCTTCACATGCCTGCAAGGTCTCCTTATATTCTCAATAGCTACTGAGCAACTTGGAGTCCTCTGCTCCCTCTCTTCTTCCAATTATTATCTTCAAACCAGACTTCAAATAGAGGACTGTGCTCTGTAAAAAGCAGGTGCGCAACCACCCTACGAAAGGGCCAGTGAGTTTAGCTAGGCACAAGTCTTTGGAAGCAGACCCTTTTGGAAACCAATGGCTTAAGATGCAGAAGTCGACGAAGACATGGTAAGAGGAGGAGACTTTGAAGAGGAGTCACCATATGACTTGAAAGGTATCCCGGAGAAAAAGGGATTTATGTGCAGCACCCAGTCCTTGGTCAGATTTGCAAAAGACCTGGTAGTGGGGAGCTGAGATGCAGCGCTGCTGCTACCTGCTGTCAGGGACTGGACTGAGGTTGGAATGGTGGAGACCGCCCTCCTCCTCCTGCACTTCCAAGAGAAGACAGTATAGATTTACAACAGTGGTTTTCAGAAGGCCACAGAGGGGAGAAGCTGGGAAACATTGGGAGAGGAGCAGGAAGAAGAAGCAGCACCAGGGAAGGGACAGCTGACAGACTCAGTGCCTTTATAAAGCATTCCAGGACCTGGCGGGCATTGAAAGTAGGAGAACAGAAAGCTCAGAGGCAGGAAGCACAGATCAGCCAATGTAGGGATGACGTATAATAGGAGAGACGGAGGGGGTGGAGCTTTACTCGGAGCAACACCATTATCCAAGAGAGATGGCATTTCTATGTCTCTCTCTGTGAATATTGAATAAAAGACCTTGGTAAGACCTTCTTGTCTTTCCTTTACTGGCAGCCGGCCATGAGGGAGGGGGAGTGGATTCCCTGGAGCCTGATAGGCGGTACACAAAGTAAATAAATATCAGGAGTGGGGATCGTGTGGCCCTCCAAATACTATTGGACTCCAACTCCTGTATTCCTGACTGCGTGGTGTTGATGGAAGTTAAGTCCACCAACATTGGCAGGCCACACGTTTCCCCTTCCTTGATGTACACGGGGTCCTCTGAGCCTACACGTTCATAACATGGTTCTTAGTGACACGGCAAAATCCCCATTCCTCTCAGCTGCCATGTGGTGGTCTAGGATAGCTGCATTCTTGCACACACCAGGAAAGGACTGCATACAATGCCACTGCCTGGAAGGAACCCCAATGGCACTTCCAATGGCATGTGAATGGTAGGGAGCCACTCAGGTCTTGCACCCTGTACAAAAACTACTGCCAAACAATACATAGGGTTCTATCTAACCAAGTTGTCCTGTTAGCAAAAGGATTTCAATCTGCACAATGGGACTTTTTGTCCCTTGCCTCCCTGACCTCAATCTATTATGGGTTTCCTCCTCAACCCTCCAGAGCAGGCATAGGTAAACTTGGCCCTCCAGATGTTTTTGGCCTACAATGCCCATGATCCCTAGCTAGCAGGACCAGTGGTCAGGGATGATGGGAATTGTAGTCCCAAAACATCTGGAGGGCTGAGTTTGCCTATGCCGGCTCCAGAGTATTTGTGGGGGCATGTAGTCCCCTTGTGCAGGCCAAAGACTCTGTGCTAAGACCATGGGCTGCCCCCCCAAATCAAATAAATAAAAATCTTTAACCCACCACAAAAAAGGCTCTGCTGCATCTTCCTTGCTCAGCCATGCACCAGTAGAGCAGTCATTCAGTACCTTGCAGAGAGTGAAGACCTGCCTAAGGTTGACAGTCACAGGGGAGCATCTAAATAGGCCACGCTGAGTTGTGCACAGAAAAAATGCTTTGGGGGAAAAGGATGAAATTGAAAAGGAAGTGCTGAAAAGGTTTTCAGCAAATCCAAGAAAACTTGTTTTAGTTTAGATTTTTTAAATAAAATGAAAAAAGCTGTGTTTGTTGTAATTTTACGAAATACACTCATTAACCGCATGAAAGGTACTCCCTGGTGTTAATTTAGCTCCCTAGTTTTCAAATGATTGAAGATTTTGACAGATTTTTCTGAGCACTTGGGGTCAAAAGAAAGTAATTGAAGACAACTGTTGGGGAGACATTTCATTCCGAATCTGCTAGACAGAGGAGCCAGACAGAGGATGATGGCAGGTGGGTGTCCTGCCCACGTCAACATAAATCCTAGCTACGCCCATGGCTAAGACACTTGCTTCCTTTCATACAACCAGTATTCAGAAACAATTCATATTTAATTAAGGAAGCTTTTTGTTCATGTCCCTGCAACCAGAGATGAACAGACTTTGTCCTCAACTTTGTCCAGTCCAAAGCTTTGAGCAAGACAGGTTTGCAAAGACAAATCTTTTAAAGGAACAGCAGTGTTGGAAATGTTTTACACTGCAGAACAAAACAAGAGCAGGCAGGGAAGAACTAAGTTTCAGCTTCAGTACAGCCTGGATTTTCCACTTCACCCACAGCTAAATCCCAGGAAAATGAGTCTTAACTTGCATCCATTAACTTGTGTCGTTTCAATAAACAAAAACCATTCCTTGTGTTGGACAGCAGCACATATTAAGAGTCACAAATTACGTGGGACATGGTTGTTGTTGTTGTTTTAAAAGCTGCACAATTTTATAGATTCAGTTCTTCTTTTTAGAAGTAATGAAATAAACCCATTTTCAAGATGCCCAAGAGAAAAGTCACCCCAAGCAAAATAAGAAAAAACAGCACACACAGGAACTATGAGTCCATGCTTTGTAGTGTGAAATGTTCAAATAGAATTAAAAGCAGAAATAACGTTTTGCTGCTTTGAGCAAAGACTAAAGGCGAATGTGTTTGAATTGCCAGAGACCTGGAGGGTGTATGTGTTGTGATAGCAGACTGTATTTTGCACAAACCGCAGACGTCAGCAACCGGAGCTCAACTGGGGAAAGTCATAGCTGCGAAAAGTTGTGGGAAATGACAGGCCAACTCAACTGAAAATATTTGTGTTAGCTAGATATTTTCACAGGCTGGGAGATGTCAGAACCACGGCAGCTTAAAAGAATTATGCTACATTCTTCTCAGTTCATGCAACATTAAATGAACACATTACCCTGAAAAAGGAATTAATATTACGCCGGCCTCCTCCTGGCAGAAGGGAATTATCTTCATTTCTAGACTCCTGAGAACTTTCTGCCTTCACTTCCTTAGTCTGTGTTTCAAAACTAATGCTTTTGAATTTCATATGCAATTACGAATATAGAAATAACCAAATTAGATGGCTTCAAAAGAGGACTGGAAAAATTTACAGAGGATAAGGCTATCAATTGCTACCAGCCATGACGTCACAGTCAGAGGAAGTGCTTCAGAATGTCAGTTGTCTGCAAGTTTCCCACAGGCAACTGGTTGGCCACTGAGAGAACAAGATACTGGATTAGATGGACCACTGGCCTGATCCAGCACTGCTCTGCTTGTGTTCTTATGCACAATGCCGTGCATGTTGGTCTACACAAACACTAATAATTATCAATTGTTGTTTTTATTATGAATGCAGAATGGATTATTCCTCGTTAGAAGTACAGGAAACACATTTTTTTCATTTCCTTCTTCTTCTTCTTTATACAAGCCACTTCACTTTTCCACCTGCACTGACACACAAACACACACTACAGTGGTACCTCAGGTTACATACGCTTCAGGTTACAGACTCCGCTAACCCAGAAATAGTACCTCGGGTTAAGAACTTTGCTTCAGGATGAGAACAGAAATTGTGCTCTGGCAGTGCAGCAGCAGCAGGAGGCCCCATTAGCTAAAGTGGTGCTTCAGGTTAAGAACAGTTTCAGGTTAAGAATGGACCTCCGGAACGAATTAAGTACTTAACCCGAGGTACCACTGTACTAAGAGAGGTTAAAATTTCCTTGCATTATCTTTTCTTCAAAATGTAGCCCTACCACATGTCTCACAGCCGGCACTCATTTTGCCACGGTACGGGCCCTGTTTGGGGCGAAGCACGATGCTTCTTAGAGGGTGCAACATTTTGTCCTGTGCAAAAAATAATGAATGCAAAGTCTATGCATACTTTCTCCAGTATGCATAGGGCCAAAATGACACAGGTTAGGTCATTTAACATTAACTGAAACAACTTCAGTGCCAAACAATATTTGGGTGTTTACGGGCACATACATATTCTCTCTCTCTAAATCTGGCCTTCAATGAGAAAACAATAAAAACATTGTTTGATGTGCAGAGTGTACATCGTATCTCAGACAGTTCGTAAAAAGTCAAACATCATTGAAAGCAGTCCAAGAAATGCTACAAATCAAAGGGCTGTATTGGTTCTTTGTGCGCAATGCTGAAGAAGAGGACAGAAGAGGAGACACATTTGCATAAAAAGCGCATATGCTAATTTGTGCGTGTAGATGCAAATTTAGGGGGGTGGGAAATACTATCGCTTAGTACCGCTCACCCTAATGGAGGAGGTGTGCTGTGTGCACATGTAGTCTGCTGTTCAGGCACCAATTGTTGATGGGCAACTCCGAGGCGCCTACAGGTCTCCCTTATTTAACAGAACTTGCTCTTTAAACTAGACTTGGACCAGACAGCCCTTCAAAGAGAGGACTCCTTCAAACAGTGGATTGCCCTGTGTAAAGTAGGCCAGCAGAGGTGGGGGACTAAAGTTAAATCAACAAGGTTGCACAGGTGAGGAGCCCTGGACCAGCCCCTACCTTATCTCCCATTGCACCTGTTATGTACTGAAGTTCTCACCCTGGGCCAGCAGGGGGATACTGTAGATAGTTTTCACTCAGGTCCACATATGCAAATAAGGGATTGAAAGTGATGTTCAGTGATTGGATAGTTACAGAAAGTTGTTACAGTTGCGTTGTACTGGAGCTCTATATAAGCAGGCTGGCTGAACCCTTCAGTTCGGTTCTGTCCTGGCCTGTGAATAAACAAGAGCTGTCTGAAGAATCGCTGTGTCGTCTGATATGTTCGCCCACAACCTAACAGCACCTTTGCTTCAGATACTAGCCTTAGGTCTGCTACCCCAACTAAGCCAGGCTCAGAGGAAAAGAAACCAATGAAACTGATGGGGGTAAGGACAGAGGTGCGGGTGAGGTTTAGCTCAAGGATGGGGAACCTTAGCTCCAGGGGCTACAAATGCCCCCCCAGCCCTCTGGTCACACCTAGCATTGATTATACATCACATCCTCCCTCAGTACCCTTGCCCTGCTAGGAATGTTTATTCGGACTGTGCAAAAGCCTCCTGCTTGCCTGAATGAAAAATGTGTGACTTTTGTGCGGTTGAGATTTAGCCTAATGTGCCAAGGTAAGAGTCCCATCCACTGCTCCACCCACTGTCCCCTCTGGCCTTCCCACAAGTACAGGCAGCCATTTGGCTGAAATATGTTTCCCACCTTAGTTTAGCTGCTCTCCATCCTCACAGCCTTTTTCCCAATTAAAAACCATATACCCTGCTTCATATGTGAATGGAGGCAGATGGGTCTTTGGTTGCACATCTAACTGGGCCCTAACTCTGCATAGAAGATGAAATATTTTTACAATAAGTTTTCCACGTCTGCTTTCCTATATATAGCATGGTTGTCGTTAACAGGGATGTAATAATTTTTTAAAAAACAATATATAAGTGGGATTTTGAATAAGGTTGCCAGCTTTTTAGCAACACAGAAATCTGCCTTACACACCATTGTTTCATCTAGCTCATCTAGCTCACTTCCGTCTATACTGCCCAAGACATTTTGGCACCTGAGGGGAACCACAAAACGCTCGTGCCCCTCCCCCAACAAAGAAGCTGTGGGTGAAGATCTACATCAGAAACAAGGGTGGGTGGGAATAATAATAATAATAATAATAATAATAATAATAATAATAATAATAATAATTTATTATTTATACCCCACCCATCTGGCTGAGTTTCCCCAGCCACTCTGGGCAGCTCCCAATCAAGTGTTAAAAACGGTACAGCGTTAAATATTAAAAACTTCCCTGAACAGGGCTGCCTTCAGATATCTTTTAAAGATAGGATAGCTGCTTATTTCCTTCACATCTGAAGGGAGGGTGTTCCACAGGGCAGGCGCCACTACCAAGAAGGCCCTCTGCCTGGTTTCCTGTAACTTGGCTTCTCCCAGTGAGGGAACTGCCAGAAGGTCCTTGGTGCTGGACCTCAGTGTCCGGGCAGAATGATGGGGGTGGAGACGCTCCTTCAGGTATACAGGACCGAGGCCGTTTAGGGCTTTAACGGTCAACACCAACACTTTGAATTGTGCTCGGAAATGTACTTTACACCAGGAGCAAAGGTGGGAGGAAACCAGCAGTGCTTCCTATTTGCCAAGAGGCTGCTATAGAGGCGGTATTGGGGGGGGGCTGCTAAGGAGGTGGAGGATCTGGCTTCCAAGGAGTGCACCAGTTGTTGATGCATTCCTTGGAGGCTAGATCTGCTACTCCTTTGGATTGTGCCACCTGAGACGGTCAGCTCACCTTGCCTCATGGGTGGGCCGGCCCCGATATACTGACTGGCAACAGCTCTTCAGGGATCTTCAGGCAGTGGGAATTACCAGTCCTACCTGGCTAGACATGATGGGGATTGAACCCGAGCCCTTCTCCATGCAAGGCAGGTCCCCTACCGCTAAGCTATGGTTCTTCCCCAGCCCTGCTCTTTCCTCCTTAACAGCAGCCTGCAGTGCACAACATATAACAGGTTAAGCTTTCCCTTAGGACAAAATGGAGGTAGAAAGCACCTCCCACTTGATTTCTGAATAATAGAAGGGATCCACTGAACCAAAGGTACCACTTCCCTCTCTCTCGGCCAGCTGTTGGAATGAAAGGCTTAGTGTCACCTTCTTCACCCTGATGTTCTCCAGATGTTGCTGGACTACAACTCCTGGCCACCCCTGGAAGGACGTCAGTGATGATGCTTTGAAACAGTCCACCTTAACCAGGCAGAATAATAGAGCCAGAAAATTGCAGAGTTGGTAGGGACAGAAAATGAAACCCTGTTATTTTAATTTACTTTCTTGGGCATTTGAGCAGCATAATTACTTTGCAGGAATGGGAAAACCTACAAGAGGGAGAATGGAAGCAACTTTCAACATGTATGCTCTTCCTCCTTCTCCGGGTCTTTCAGAGAAGTTTAGTTACTGCTTCATTTTCCGCAGACTATAGCTGGTCATTGTATCCAAATCAGCAAACTAGGATTTGTTCTTGTCTTATCCAAACCAGGATTGTTTAGGGCTACATCTTGACCAAGCCACGATAACTACTGGTTTTCTTCTACCTGTGTGCTGTTTTGTTTCCAAAAAATAAATCAAAAGTTTACAAGAACAAGCAGGCATCAAATAATATTAGTCGTGATTATTTTGTAAGTTTATGCATGGTCATGTTTTCTAGGGCATAACCCAGGGGCACCTGCCAGAACCTCCCATTGCCCAAAGAGGTTGGCAATCCCTAACACAACTAGACATTATGGTGAAACAACCTAGTTTTTGCCCTGCTGATTCCCTATAAATTAGGGATAGGATAGGGGATTTAAAGCACACCACCTTCTAGTTTCTGTTCACATACTGTTTCAGAAAATGTGAATTTTGTAAATTCACTTTTAAATGCTAATTGAATGGCATTTCTTCCTCACCCTGTCAGTTGGCGAGCCATGAAAATGCACGTGGGTGAGTTGGCTCTCAAAAACGAGAGTGGTCAGAATAAAGAAAGCCATGTCAATGCACAGCAAAAATTGTAGCTCATATATCTTTGCCATCTTAAAAATACACAGCACAAAAGCAACAAAAAAGCTCAACAATTTTGACCTGAACCCCCCAAAAGGGGGTAGATCACTGCCAGTTTTTAACTCTGTGAGTAGATCACAGTCTCTTGGGAGTTGGCCATCCCTGGTGTAGCACCAGGGTATTGTTTTTTTAAAAAGCAACACTGTATGCAGAAACGTTTCAAACATACAAGTTAAGCAAACCAGCAAGACATTTTAATACTTGAATTCCTGTTTCACAACTCCACAGTTCCTAATCAAACAGCTGCAAAGGGAGTTTTGGTCCACAGCAACGGACACAAAAAGCAGCCCTAAAAATATGAACCTTCAACTAAAAATATCTGCAGTTATTTCAACTTCATTTTTCCTTGTTGTCTAAACCAGCCACGCTGTACTTGCTTAAACAAAACCGTTTAAAAATGCAGCTGTCATCCATTCTATTCCCTCCCGTAGCTGAGCACAATTGTTGTTTTATAATAAAATGGTGACATTAGTTCATATCATGTGATTAAGGAGGATTCATCAGACATTAGAGCCCATAATCACAGCCTATAGTCCCATTTCATGTTTGCAACTGGCACATCCCATTTGACCCTGCTTACTAAAGCACTTTTATTATACTAGCCCAAAGGATAAGGATTGAACAAAGACAAAAGAATGCAGGGGAGCAAATTGCTGTCACACTCACAGCTGTGTGCTCAGAGTACCATCCCAGCTCCACATGAATAGTGGGGGGAAATGGGAGTCTAGTCAGCACCACTTGATAGGGATATCCAATCTCCCCTGACCTGTCTAACTCCAGGACCCCTTTTACTCTCCTCCATCCCCCTGATGGCTTTTGAATTAACCCCATCAATTTAGCCAAGCAATAAATTGAATTTTCAAAAGCTTAGGACAATCATTGGCCAGGATCCAAAGAGCTGTGCAATTTACCTTTGTGCAATGAAAGAAGCTACATAACAGGGTTCTGCAGCCAGCGTAGTGCCAAGTTCAAGTCGCTTCGTGTTTTGTGGGAGAAAAAAAGTGCAAGCAGGTGACTTTGTACTTTGTTGGACAACTGATTGCACAAGCCTAGAACGGAAAGCTTTTTAAAATTTTATTTTTAAAGCCTGGCTTTCTTCCAAGGAGCTCATGACAAATTGACACAATAAGGTAAAGGTAAAGGGACCCCTGACCATTAGGTCCAGTCATGACCGACTCTAGGGTTGCGGCGCTCATCTCGCTTTACTGGCCAAGGGAGCCGGCGTACAGCTTCCGGGTCATGTGGCCAGCACGACTAAGCAGCTTCTGGCAAACCAGAGCAGCGCATGGAAACGCCATTCACCTTCCCGCCAAAGCGGTACCTATTTATCTACTTGCACTTTGACATGCTTTCGAACTGCTAGGTGGGCAGGAGCAGGGACCAAGCAACGGGAGCTCACCCCGTCGTGGGGATTCGAACCGCCAACCTTCTGATCAGCAAGTCCTAGGCTCTGTGGTTTAACCCACAGCGCCACCCACGTCCCTATAATACATGTGCCAAAATGGATCGCAAGGCGGTTCAACAGGACTTTTCTAAGCTGGGTGAATGGGAAGTAAAATGGCAAACGCCAGCAAGTTTTAAGTGATGCATATTTTGGCAAAAAGCTCCAATTCCACGGAATGGGTTCTGACCTGGCAATGGCTGGCCAGGTGGAAAGGCCAGGGAGGGACCACCTAAATACTCTCATGGGCCTCCTTATTGATCCAGAGGGTAGCAGCTGGCGAGGCAGTCCAGGGTCAGGGTGGAGGTCACCTTTGCTTGGCCAGGTGTGGTGTGGGGCCACACAGCCATCCCAACGCTCCTGCCATGGCACACCACACTAGGCGAGCTCCCTGCACCTCCACTCTCAGTAAGAGCCAGTGACCCAGAATGGGGCAGCTCTGACAACAGCTGCCGTATTTGCTTTAATTAGCCATTAAACCATTTCTTTTTTTATTTGAATATCCTGCTGACTGAACAAATATTTCAACCAAGGAAGAAAACGGACAGGAGTTACAAGGGGTGGCGGCAAACTCCCTCCCCACCAGTCTTAGCTGCTCTGCTGCGGAATCTCTCGGTCACGCAGGAGGGTCTCATGGAGGAAAGAACCCCAAGCCTGAAATTGTCTGCTGGCAGAGACAGAAGCCACAGAGTGGGACACGTGTATCTACTGTGATGCTGTCTCTCGCCACTTTCGGCTTGTGGCAGCAGATGCCTATGTGAGATGCAGCAGCATACCGTAGTATAGGCAAGGAAATGGAACACCAGGAGCAACTGGCAGGGAGGGGAGCTGTGAAACTGGCCTCTTGGCAGCAGTGTCTCTGCCTCTTAGCAGGGCAATGGTGAGGCTTGGGCAGTGTTGTGTACATGCCAGAGGCGCCAATCCAGCATTAGACCAGCCCAGACTTCACCACTCCCCTGTTCCACCTGCACTGGGTAAGCAGTCGCAACACCACTGCCATAAGTTCAAGGGCAGAGCACCACAACTCCCTGCTAGCCCTCTAGATATTATTGGATTCCCAGTTCCCATCTGCCCCACTTAGCATAGCCAATGGTCAGGGAATGGTGGGGATTTCAGTCCAACAACACGTAGAGGGCCACAGCTTCCCCATCTCTGTTATATGGAGAGCACTTCCATAGCACGGAAACTGGCAGCAATATGGCCTAACTCGTGTAAGCACAGTCACCCAAAGGCTTTTTAAATACCACAGAAAGCAGATACTTTGAGGTATCAAATAGGTGCTAGAGCAGCAGAGAACCTGCTGAGCTCCAGATGTTCTTGTGGCTCCAGCTCCCATCAGCCCCAGCCAGCATGGCCCATGGTCAGGGATGATGGGAGTTGTAGTTCATCTGGAGGGCCACACATTTTCCACCTCTGGGCTCTAGAGTGTGTTGGTGTGATAACCAGCTTTAATATAAGGGTAGGATCAAATTGGTTTTAAAATCTTTTGAGGCATTTTATGGAACCGAATATTAATTTCATTGCATCATTAAGTCACCAAGCCTTCTTTCAAGGAGCAAAATAAATTTTATTAAAAAATTAGACAATAAAACTGGAATAAAGAAACACAGGCAAGATTTGATGACAGTGGAGAGAAAAAAGACACCATAATATTATATACATGAGCGGTTATAAGCAGAAATCTGTGTATCAGCAATAGTCCTGATTATCCTGTATAGCACAATCACTTCATCATCAAAGATATTTATTTTGTTCAGCCTTCCTATTTCCCAAACCTAGCAACTCTCAGACTTCTAACTTAACCAATTATTAAGTATAAATTAATGTATATGTATATCACATTCCTGATCTCCTGACCATGCTGCTGGTTTAACCTGTTCCCTCCCCATTCCCTCTCATGAATCCCTACTCCACTGCCTTTATTTTCACCATGGTGAAGCATTATGCCTGCATCATCACCAACCATGGCTAATGCCAACCAGATTTTCCTATGTAACCAGTTTGAACTGGATCTGCAAACCCTGGTTATGAAACTGGTTAGTGTTGATGCAGATCTAACACCATGCCATGCCTAAAGCAAATAAAAGACAGGAGAGGGAGAGGCTGTGGCTATGAGATCAGGAACACCACAACTATACCAGAAGAAAGCTAGGTGTGTGTTCAAGACAATGGAGTGCTCTCCCAACCAAGTATTCCCATATCTAAAAACAAAAAAGGGGTGTGTTTAGGCACATGACTTCTAAGACTGACATACTGCTGAATTGCTTTAGGAAGCATACCATGAAGTGCGCACAACTTCTATGCTTTTGGTTTATTTAAACACTCAGACCTAAATGTAGGTTCCAGTCTTTAGAGTGCAACAGAAGTTTCAGCCAAGAAAAACCGGCACAACTGAGCCTAGGTATCTTTAAAAACAAAAACACAAAAAGAACATATAGATGTTGCTGAAAGTCAGTTGTGGAAGCCTTTCTATTGATGTCGCTATGAATAGAGCTGCATCTCTTTCTAGGGCATCTCCATACATCTGAATGCAGGTTTTCATAAGGCATCTCTACCACTGTTAATCAGGAACAATGGGGCCCTAATCAAGCATATGCATGATCAAACCAATGTTTAAAAGCAGTATATACATATGGTTTGTAGCAAACCAGCACAGGATAATGGGCAACTTAAAACCATGAATACTTTGTTCCATCTGTATTTTAGCTCACACTGCCTCAATTGGAGTTTGACACAAACATCTAGCCAAAGCAGAACCACCCTAGAGAAAAAGTTGCAAAGAGAATTTATCACTTGTTTCTTTACATAAACAAGACCGTAGATGATGCAGACATAACAAACAGTGTTCTGCTTGCTGCTGTCAAGCAATAGTAACTGTACAGCTTATTACTGGCAATATTAATTTCTAGAATGAAAGGTGTCCCTGAGCTTATTGCAAGGTTGTATTTTGAAAAGAAAAGAAAAACCCTCCCATTACAATGGTATTTCAATAGTTTATGAGGTTTGGTCTACTTTTAAGTCCTAAAGTGTTGCCGGGCTCAGGAGTGATTTGGCTGGCCTAAGATGGACAAGGAGGGGGAACAGGTGGATGACAGTGCGATGAATGGGGCTGGGGTTGGGGGACATAGACTGGAGGGGAACACTTCCCCCTTCCAGGATGCAGCTGTGCTGGCTGGGGAAGCGGGACCCCCACGTCTCCTCTCCGAGGAAGGGGCACAGAAACAGAATCCAAGGGGAGGAGTCAGTCCACTCTTAGGGGAGGTTGCCCAGGACCTGGTAGACACAGTGACCACCTGCATGTTCAGCAGTCTTGCAAGGCATAAGTCTCACAAATAAGAACACCTTGCCAGGCTTTGAAAGCTTGGTGAGTGGGTGTGCCAACCCATTGGGACAAGTCTGTTGCTTCCTTGCAGTTCTGAACTCCTTGCCCTGATCTTGGACTCCATAAACCTGGACCACTGCTTCTAGCTTGACTAGCCTATCCTTTCCTGCCAGCTAGCATGAGCGTAGCAGATGCTGTGACTCATCACCTGTTACTGAGCCTCTATGTCTTCTCTGCTTTAACAAACATCTCTTCCTTGCTCTCATATAAACTTAGAGTTGGAAGGGGCCCAAGGGTCATCTAGTCCAACCGCCTGCAATGCAGGAATCTCAGCTAAAGCATCCATGGCAGATGGTCATCCAGCCTCTGCTTAAAAACCTCCAAGGGAGTCCACAGACTCCCAAGAGAGACTGTTCCACTGTCAAACATCTTACTGCCAGTATGTTTTTCCAAATGCTTATTCAGAATCTCCTTTCTTGTAACTTGAAGCCATTGCTTCAAGTTAAAAGATGCAGCCTAGATTAGCATCAGCTTTTTTTTTGCTGCTGCATCACACTGTTGACTCATGTTAAGCTTGTGGTCGACCAAGACCCTTTTCACATGTACTGCTAGTAAGCCAGGTGTCCCCCATCCTATAGCTGTGCATCTGGTTCTTCCTGCCTAAGTACAGAATCTTACATTTGTCCCTATTGAAATTCATTTTGTTAGCTTGTGCCTAGTTCTCCAATCTGTTAAGATCATTTTGAATGCTGATTCTGTCTTCTGCGGCATTAGTTACCCCTCCTAGTTTGGTGTCATCTGCAAACGTGATGAGCATCCCCGCAATTCTTTCATCCAAGTCATTTATAAAGACTCACCACCTGTTACTGAGCCTGTATGTCTTCTCTGCTTTGAAAAACATTGGGCAAAAGATTCCTGTATTGAGGGGTTGGGCTAGATGACTCTTGTGGTCCCTTCCAACTCTCAATTCTATGATCCTATGATTTATTTTAAGTCTTAGGAATAACTTAAGGGTCAACAAGGGCCAACTGAGGAAACAACCAAATAATTAAAGTTTGTCCACTTAAGGCTAATTAACAGTACTGCGTACAGTTATTGTACAAAGTGTACACCTCTTACCTTAAGGCTGCGATTCTGTACTTGGGATACTGTATTTCCAGGCATTCAAAAGTGCAATAAAGAATACCTTCAAGTTACATGAGCCATTGTACCTTGTAGGACAAGTACAGCAGGATAATACTCTTTTCCTTTGCATGGTATTCTTTGCATGGTATGTGCTCCTCTTGCACCAAAGCAAACCTCCGGTAAGCCACACCATTTTGAGAAGGTGGAACCAGTCGTTATTCCAACCCAAAGCAAAGCATTCATTAAAATCTACTTGCATGCAGGTGGAATATCAAGGTCTCTTTATTGAAAAGGTATCTGCAGGAATATCATACAAAGACAAGGAACCAAAGGGCTGCACACAATGTCAGGTGTGCAGTGGGATCCACCCCATCCCATTGCAGCACTTTATGCTGACTGAAAAGCCACCCCTGGATCTTCCAGAGGGGGGTTCAACATTGTGCCACAGGATTCAGCCAGAACTTCCAAATTATCACACCTACCGACCTCTGAAAATTCAGCAGTGCTTTCGGCTCATGCAAGATGCTTGTGTGCAGATCCTTGCCAAAGCCAAACTGCACTGCTGTACAGCGTGCAGAAGAACCTAGAACTGTACAACAGTCACCTGTATAACTTGCACCTGAGCAAGAAAAAATCCAATTGATTAGGTCCATTATTTGTACAGGCTAGGAATAATGGATTTGCAAGTACAAAAAGCAAAGGCTTTCAATCACAGTATGCAACAATCTCATCTAGTAAAGTACTACCATCAGCTCAGTGGTGGTGCCCTGTTTACGTAGTTCACACTCCAGACCCTTGTCTGACACCTCCTTTGCTATCCTTCTGGTGCCAACAATATTTTATTTTCCCAGGATTTTGATGGTTGAACAGCAATATTTGTATTGCTGTTGTTTTTTAACCCGCTGTTTAGGCTTTTTAAATTTTGGTACTGTCTTCTTGTGTTTGTTTTCTTTTTTATTATGCAATCTACCCTGAGAATATTTACACCGAAGGACAGCAAGGATCGTGGCTAGCCAATGCAGAGTTCTCCAGATGTTGCTGTACTATAGTTCCCATCACACCCAGCCAGCATGGCCAATGGCCAGGGAAGATGGGAAATGTAGTCTAACGAAAGCAAGCATTGGTACTTACTGTGATAAGTCCCTTCTTTGTAGGGAGGAAGAGGCTCCTGCATGGGTTATCCCCGCCTACCTCTCCACTGGCAGGAGGTCAAACTTTCGAGAGCGTAGACCCTGCTTTCTCTCTTTTGGTGCGTCTGGAGATGCCAGCAAGAGCAACCTGCAAAGGAGCTGGCAGGAAGCTGAACTGGCGAAGAACTGCCCTGTACCCTCTCAGAAATTTGACTTCCTGCCAGTGGACATGGGCAGTGACAACCCACACGGGATCCCCTTCCTCCACTACAGGAGAATCACTGGGTTACCCTGGCAAATTTGTTTTAAAAATAAAATGCAGCCAGGTTAGGAAAGAATGAACAGGAAAGTTGTTGAACTGCGTATATTCCCCAACGGTAAGGTATGTCTAAATGGCCTTTATGTTTTCACCTTGTGCTCTTATGCAACATGTACTGTAATTGTAAGGGCAAATTCAGAGTCGAAGATAAGGAAAGGATACTAAGATCTTTTTAATAAGGGCAACCAAAAGAAAAGAAAAAGTTGTTTCACCAGGATAGATTCACATTACAGTACATCAACATCGACAGCATTCTCTTTCGTCTATTTTTGGTACATAAGATGGAACCTCTCTACATAACCTCGTAAGGCTTCAGTAACTAAGAGTAAAAAACCTATTAGTTTACAATTTCTTTAAAAAATTCTGAAAGACACAGCAAGTTCTAAACTTTAGTAGTGCTACCCATACACAACTACCTGATTTCAGAACCCAGTAAGAGCCCAAACGTCTTTTTCAAGGAAGCTCTGCAGCAGTGAAGTTGTGCAATATGGATGTTGCTTACTATGACTAAAAAAGAATAAAAGAGAGAAAGAAATACACATGGCACATTCTCATTCATGTTTTGCAATGTAAAAAGTTACAAACATACCTAACCAAATAAATAATAATTAAAAAAAAGATGAATGTGTTTGTTAAGTTTCCTAAAACCACTATGGAGAATAATGGCCACATTCGCTCACAGATTATTTACATGGTAATACCCAGCTGAGGGTACACTGCTACAAAACGTGTTAAACAAAGAGTAAACTTGAAATGTTTTACTTTTTTTCCATAATAAAAGTCTAGCAGCTTGACTAGCTAATGCTGTTGTGTTTTCCTTTTCCCCCATAGAGAGTTTGGAAAGTGTTTAATCTATGTCTTCATCCAGTTCGTAATTGTCTTTATCATAAATATCTTTTACTAAAAGAACCCGTACGAGCATGTTTTCCAAAGTATTGCGATCCACTGAGGTGGAGGTGTACCAGACCGTGCTGTCTGAGGGAACCGGGTAGGCTGGCTGCAAATAGAACACATCCATTCTCTGACTGAGATTGGGCGGGCTGAAAGGTGAGAAGAGGACAAGCTTAAAACAACAACAACAATAACAACAACGCAGCCTATCCACATAGACATCCATTCATATGCTGCCAGGGTACAACTACGGTTTTCCACACACTTCTGTTACAGCAGAAGAGCACCTAGTTAAATAGTGACTTCATGTAACATGCAAAAGCTAGTACCTTAACACAAGTCACACTATGGAAAAGTCCATAAAATCAATATTTATCATCCCCAAACCCGCTGAGAAACAAGCAACTGAGGTTTACTACTGCAAACAGCCCAAGGATGATCATATTCAGACTTTTCTACTGTTGTATTGTCCCTTCTTCCTTTAATGATCTGAATCTTATCATGAATGTTTAGATACATGCCTAGTGCTCCCCCTATTGGCTTTTCAGCAGAAGCAAGGCAGACATAAATAAACTATTTTGGTGTAGCCCTCCAACTCAAAATAAGCAGAGGGGAAAGACCTGGAAAAAAAAGGGGGTCTTGTGAGACAACCCAAATGGAAACAGTCCAAACATTCATGCAGACGGAGAGGCCACTGCCGTTACAGATCATATTCTTTTTAAAGAAATAAGGAAGAATTATGTTTGCATTATGTTGTATCTTTCTTATGAGAAAGCATAATTATCTCTGTTAAAAGAGAGAACAGAAGCAATAAGAAACAGATTTACATATACACAGGCTTTACCGCTACTGCTATTTCAATACCTCTTAGATAAGTAGCATTCAAACATTTTCACAGGGCATCTAGAGGGATCCGCTGTGTTTTCAGTTTGTTCAAATACCGGCTCATCATCTTCATGCTTCCTTTTTCCAGTAGTAATTTTATCTTCTAGAACAGAAGAAAGAAAGAAAAAAGAGACAAAACAATAACGGAATGGAATGAATGGAGTGCAAGCCCAAAGGCTACAGTCCTGGAAAGTGGAACCTTTCCATCTAAACCTAACAGCCCTGCCCCACAAATGGCTGTGTGATTTGGAAGGTGGAGGTATGTGGAGAGTGAGAAGGTTAGGGTTAAGCATTCCCTCCCCTGCTGCCACCCCACACATTACCCCCCCCCAATAAATCGGTAACTCTAACTTTGTCTTGAAGGGGTGAAGCTGCAGACAGAAGGCCAGAGGATGGATCCCAAAGCAGTGTGGGCTGGTGGTACCCCACCCCTGCCACAAGGAATCATAGCTACATCTCCTCAGCTGGTAAGTAGTGACTGCACAGCCCTCAGTTCACAGCAGCTCTTTCTCAATTCTATCCAAAGAATGGGGAAGAGCGAGGTGTTCTATGTGATACATGATGGGGTAGAACATAAAAGAGAAAACACAATGCAATGAACCTGCCTTGAAGAAAATCCATAACATCTGTCCTTTAAGTGTGGCTGTAGTTTCTTTGCCACAGCTTTGTGGGAGTGCCACATGGTTTGGCTTCAAGCACGTGGTTTGGCTTCAAGGAGGCACAACTGAGAAAGACACCTGGTCAGAAACTCTGGAGGCGAAGTGCTAACCAGTGGAGACAATACAGAGCTGAGTGTGCAACCTGCCCTCTTTCCAGAGGCAGACCTCTCCCCTTTAGCTAGAGGTCAGCCACTGCCTCAGGTCTGTCTGAGAGAGATGGCGCTGTTGCTGTTGATTTCTTACCCACCCTCCACCACAGGAAATTTAGAAGCCTGTAGAAATTTACAGAGCCAAGTAATTAGCCCAGTGGCCCTTTCGATTGGGCCAAATATGGATGCTGCCACCATATTCACTTCAGAATGTTATGGTACCTTCGTTATCCGTTCCACATAAGGAGGAAACCTGGTATCTCAGACAAGCTTTGCTATCCATGGTTAGAGGATTTTTCTTCCAGTGCCTATAAACGGTGCCAAAGGAAAGTCTTAAGTGCTGCTCCACTGTTTTCAGGCCAAAATACTTGGTGTTGAAGTAGAACAGTGTATTTAGAAGAGCAACTGGAGAGTGGGATCCTAACTGCTTTATCCTCCACAGATAGTCTTCTTCAACCCGAGAAAAAATTGAACCTGGTAAGAGAAAGGCGGGGGGAGGAGATGAGTGTTCTGTAAATGAACCTATGGAATTTAACAAAAGAAAAATGTGCTAAACTGAATTATTAGTTATATCTCTCAGAAATATCTGCTACAAATTAAAAATTCACAGTCCCACCTCTTCAGTCTAACCAATCAATTGAAGTTTACATATATCTACGATTGACAATCAGCTTCATGGAACTTAAAACACGGAGTTTTAATTGCACTGAACTTGCTTAAGGAGCATGAATTCAGAAAGAAAAGAGGATAATGACAAAGACAAGAACAGTTACCGTCTGGAAGTATGCTTGGTTGCCAGCATCTGAGTATTTTATTTATTTCCTGCTCAAATGTTTGATAGTCTGGATCCAAGAAGATATTATCCTTTCTATTGCTTCCGTTCAAATACTACAGGAAAAGAGGAAAAGCAAAATATTTAGTAGACCAAGACAAAAAACCAGAAGCAAAAACTATTCCTTTTATATACATATGAAATCAGGCCATTTATTCATTTTAAGTTTTACAAACCCTCTCCCTCCAAAAATGAATTCCAGGGTAGTACACAAAGTAATTTAAAATTACAGAAAATGATATGGTTAAAAGTGTTTGAAGGTTTGAATATTTTTATATATTTTAAGCTGCTGTATTTTATGCTTCTTGCTTATGATAGCATCTCAGTTTAACACATTTGTCTCAGTTTAGTAATTAACAGGCTTGTCAAATATTGGGTTGGATTAAAAGCTTCCATTCCCTTCCATTCACAGAGGTTCTTCCAGGAATGCAAAGGCCTTTGAACTAAGAGAGGAGATAATTAACCTCTGGACTTCTGTTACTGGGTGCTAGGAGCATGCTTTCTGTGACTAGAATTGCACTCATGGAAGCTTTGGATACAACAACCAATTTATTCTACAGACCAAGACACCTAGTAGCATTAGTTACAAAAAACATATTTAATTGTGGGGGGCGTGGAGAGAGACCCAGAAGGGGAAGGGAACGGTTTTGGGTTGAAAGAAAGCAAAAAGTATTTGTTTTCCACTTCAGCCAGTTCCACTTTGGCCACGTTTACTTTTAGAAAGTATTTCAACAGGTAATTCCTTATTTTGCCACTGCCAGTCTTTCATTCAGGTTTATCATGATATCTCTCCCATACAGATTACACTGTTGTTAAAATGACTCACTTCCTGAATCCCAAGACACAAATAATAGATGCTGTCAGGTGCATAGTTTTCCCCATTTGGTCTTCGGATCTCATTAACAAAGTGTGCCAACCCAAAGTTCAGCTCAGAAGACGTATGTGACACGATATCTTCTTTCAATTTCACTGTTTTAGCTGTAGCGCAAAATATTGAGAATCATGTAATGCAAACTCCATGTCATAAATCAAAGCATCTAGCAGAATACAGGAAACAGATAAAATGTATACAAAAGCAAATGCAAACACTATCGAAGAAGCCCATCTCAGACGAGAGAATTTTTTCACTAAAACTGGAAATTTCCATTAACACTTTTATAACGCTTAACTATTTGGTACTCGTAATTATTATTTGTAATATCTTGCTATGACCCTGTTTCACAGATCAGGCACTCAAGCTGAGAGCAACTTGCCCAAAGCCACCCCAACAAAACATGGTAAAGCAAAATTCGAACCCCGATCTAATCTCAACCCACTGTCTAAGCTCAACCCACTGCCTGCCTGCCTGTCTGCCTGACCTGAGACTTATAGCTAAGTAGGAAATACTTACTTGAATTCAGCTCATCTAATACTGGCAGATCTTCATCTAGATTCCTAGTTTTTACCCAGTGTTTCCACGCATTTACACCATACGCATACTTGAAGGGGAAACTGCACTCTGAATTCTCAGAGCTATCATCCTGAGAGTGGTACTCTGACACTGCTTTTCTCTTCGCTCCCTGCCATTAAAACAGATCTGTAAACATTACTGCTTATAAACATTGAATTTACACCACTTCTGCACTCTACTACGGGCAAATGAAAGCCAAGAAAAGTCATAAATACCAGTCATCAAAGTCTTTTTAAAAAAACAAAAAAACAAAAACACCCAAGTAATACTTGCACTTTACTGAGCTCAAATCAGCATAATGGTTCCCTATAATATAATCCCTTTCAATAACTGTTCTGCACTAAGATCCAAAGTTGGTTTTAATTATGCAATAAATAATAATAATGATGATGATGCAATTATTGTTTAATTAGAGCCACCAGTGTAAAGGCACTTTACAGCATTGTTTTCAGAGGCAACAAGCTTGAGAAAGGTAAACTACATTCTGGCGTTGGGAATAATTTTATTCAACATTATGTCTAAAAGGCAGCCTTAAAATTTTAGATTGTTAAATAATTGCTACCAGCCCTTTAGAAAGGTAGGTAAGACATGTGTGACTGAGAAATCCAAACATTTGTGTTACCTTAAGAATTACTCTCAGGGGTGTTGTTGCTTGAGGAGGAAAATCTAAATGGAGATCTTCCCTGATTTAATTTGACGCATGGTCCATTTAGAAAGGCATTATGTTAAGGAAGCTCCGTTGTGTCAAAGGAAGTGGCATAAAAAGACTATCGTGCTGTTTACACAGCTCCCTTTCATTTCAGTAGGTTTAGTTCAAGAGACCTTCTCAGTGCCCTCCCCCCCCCCCAAAAAAAAACTTTAATAGCACACGACTGTCACCTAATGAAATGCTTCACCTTCATTCATGGTAGGGCTATTTCAAGCTCCTATTATACAAAAGGTCACAGCCATATCTTCCATTTCCCATGCAACGCATATTAGTTTGGAATACATTTCAGTCACAAAAACTATATGCGTACCTTCTTCTTAGTTCGAGGTCTTGGCTGTTCCTCGTATTCCTCTCCAAAGACAGGTGGCAGCAAAAATTCACTTTCTGTGTCTAGTTCCTCTGTTGCTGTACATATATTGGAAGGGTATTAATGCAGTTAAATGTCATGTAACCTAAAACTGTTGTATCGGGTGCATATAACTGACAGAAGCCTTAATTATTGTACAATGTGTTTTACACATTATTCATCAGTGTTGGTCCCTATTCTAGAAAAACCTGCAGAAGACAGTATTCTGAGAAGCACTGGTAGCGTAACATTTATTGCATCCTAAAAAGTGGTTGCTTCAGTAGTGCTTGAGTAAGACAACAATTTATCACTTCATTTCTACTCCCTTTGTTTTTTGGTATGAGAGAGAGAGAGAGAGAGAGAGAGAGAGAGAGAGAGAGAGAGCGCCGTGCAGTTGGGGTGCAGGAAATGGGATCTAGCATTGGTTTGTTAGTATGAGACCTTCCTAGCTGAGGGCATGTGAGTTGACAGGGATATCTAGTCCATCCTCGTGTAGATATAAAATTCTGGAACCAAGTTTGATGGCCAATAGGTTCAAGACAAACAAAATGTATCTTCCTGCAGTGCAGTGCAGTGCAGTGCAGTGCAGAACTCATGTGGTGACTGTTACCACAGAATATGGCTTTTATATCAATTAGAGTAGAGGTGGCCAACTCCCAAGAGACTGCGATCTACTTACAGAATTACCAAAACCTCCCGGGATCTACCAGTAGATCGTGATCAACCTGTTGGACATCCCTGAATTAGAGGATAGCAATGGCTTATAGCCAGAACAGTAAGAAAAGAGTAACAGTTGCACCCATTTTCAAGGGAAGGGTGTCTCTGAATTCCAGATTAAGGGACAAAAACAGGTGGCGCCTTTCATCATGTCTTGCTTGAGAACTTCCAAAGGACACTAGATGACCAGAATGTCCAAGAATGCTGAACCAGATAGACAACGGCCTGATCTAGGCATTCACGTGCACTCATGCTCTCTTTTAAAAGGATAAAATTACCAACATATTTGTAGATTGCTCTAAGCCATTGTAAAGGCTTTGAGTCAGAAACTGTTAACACATTAATAAAACCAAGACGTCCATGTGGGGAGGAAGGGATGAAAACAAGTGTTAAAGAAGTTGGCCCCATGTTGGCATCAATACTATCCATTTTAAAACTGAGTGTACAAACCTCTAGGAAAATCAACCTCAATGTCAAGGTCTGGCTCATATGGAATATCAGGCAAGCTTTTCTGGGTTTCTGTTTTACAGTCGGGCAATTCTGTCTCAGTTATTACACCTGTCTCAGTTATTACACCTGCAATTAAAGAAAGGCAATGTAACTAATGTGTGAACATGAACAATGGGTCTACTTTGAGCAAAATGCAGTTGAATACCACCCAGTATATTGGTTTTATTTTATTTAACAGGATTTATTATCCAAAAACAATATAAATGATTCATTGAAAATACCAATCAAACTAAACTTTAAACCCTGTCCTAGGGCCTAAGACTAGAAACTTAGCTCCAGAATATAGCATCCATCAGGAAAAAGCATTGTGTCTGGGAAAAGGAACACACAACAATCACTCTTTGCTCACACAGTCCGCTGAGGAAAGAGAGGGAGGGTGTCATCTCAAGAAAGTCCTGTATATATATCAAGAGGGTGAAGAAGAAAGCAGCAGAGCCAGTGCAAGTCAGCTGTCACTCAAATCCTAGTGCGTACGCACTCTCCTGCAGTCAATAGTAGTCAGGAGGGCAGAGCAGGGCAGGGCCACTTTGCTGACATCCTGTCACCACTGCTGCTATAGCTTACTTAGAGGGGCAAGCAGTGAGGTTGACACAGTGCAAATGCACCGGCAGGAGCACTGGATTAGTTCTGCTGGTGCACTGACACTGCACTGAGCTTGCTACCACCTCCACGCTTCCTCTCTCGGTAAGCCACAGCAATGGTGGTGAGGGGACGTCAGATAAGCACTCCAAATCCTGCCTCTAGTGCAATGCATCCTCTTTTCCAGAAGGGGACCCATCCCTCTTGAAATAGTTCCATGTCACCAAGGGAGGGAGACCACCCAAAGTCTAGGTATAGTTGCGCTATGGATGTCCACCTTCAATGGCCCTTTGCATAATACCATTTTATTCCCATCCAGATCACCACAATTGATATAGCCAGCCATATCGGCCACAAACCCCAAATGGAGAGGAGGGCAGGGAACAGAACTGTCTACACCATCCTGGCTTGCTTTTTTTTCTTTTTTTAACCCCTCTGAACTTGCAGTGGGAGTGGGTTCACCACATAAGCACTGAGGACAGATTCAAATTTGCCAAACCAATAATAAAAAAACCCTGTTACCAAGACATACTTTTGAGCTCTTGAGGTTCCACTTTCTCCTCTTTTTCAGGCATCTCTTCTGCTACAGCCAGTGACTCCTCCTCAACCTTCACAGGACTGGAATTTGTTTTGTTATTTAGTTCTTCTATTGCTTCAAGTATCTTCTCGCTGCTCTCCAGTGTGGTGGGCAGAAAAACCGGAACTGGTACCTAGTATAGGAAAGATTAAATCATTAATGTCGCTAGTGACGAAAGTACCGCTAACGCCAAGAAAGCAGAGCTGGAGTAAGTCCTCACAGCCATTTTTCCGAAGGAGAAACAACCAGTGGCATATAAATGTAGGGACAAACAGAAAAGGAGAAATTAACTCACTTAGTGCATATGTACCCAGGGGACTATAAGCAGGCGGCCACGAAAACAGGCTGAATAAAATATGTAAAAGCACAGCATTAAAAATAAAAAAGCCCCAAGGTGTAATTCTGTCTCCCACTTCACTTACAGTGGGTGGGCTATTTAATCCCACATACTTCCATGAGCACAAGGGGGTGGGGGAGGATGTGATTTTGTAAATTCCCCCTTTCTTCTGCAGCCTCCCATGCTATTCCAGCCAAAAGCTCTGCAGAAGATGCGGGGGGCGGGGGGGGGGGGCACAGTGCAAATGCACCGGTGGTAACACTGGATTAGCTAACATTGCTGGTGCAATGTTACCTCCCCACTCACAGAGGTCTCCACTGGACACAACTGGATACAGCCCTACGTTCTCCGGAATCTCAACCACTCCTATAAAAATAGGTTATTTCTGGTATCCCCATTTAGAGGGATAACACAAGAATACATTTCAGTATATCAATGTTAGGGTGGTGGAAAAGATATGAATGCTCTGCATTAATTGGTTAATTCCATAAACAGGTTAGGTAAAGGTAAAGGGACCCCTGACCATTAGGTCCAGTCGTGGCCGACTCTGGGGTTGCGGTGCTCATCTCGCTTTATTGGCCGAGGGAGCCGGCGTACAGCTTCCAAGTCATGTGGCCAACATGACTAAGCCACTTCTGGCGAACCAGAGAAGCACACGGAAACACCATTTACCTTCCCGCCGGAGTGGTACCTATTTATCTACTTGCACTTTGATGTGCTTAGGGCTTCCTTATTACTTTCCTACCCTTGTATGCCTCACTTATCTCCATGTCTGACCAGGCTGCTGGTTTATGGGCATGCAATAAGAGGGGCACAGCTTTCTGTAGAAAGGCGTGGTACAATTTATTGAAATGATAAATGCATTTTGGCAAGAGAACAGATGCCTGGGGAGATAAGCATATTTAAGAGAGTGATCTGTTGAAGCCTAGCATCTCTTAAGACGCACAATCAACTCTTTTTAAGAGATGATTTCCAGTAAGAAAATTTAGGATTACTAAACTATATTCAAGGCATGCAAAATACTACAAATTTTAGAACAAGGCTGAAATCTGGCTTACTGGAATAGGAACCGTTGTAGGAACTGGAACATTTTGACTACACATGTGCATAGGAACAGGTACATACACAGGAACTGGAACAGGTACAGGGATGTATTCTTTTTCCCAGCCATCATCTGAAACAAAAGACAATACGCTGTTATAGACTACCACAAGAAGGGTAGCATACAATCATGAGATTATAATTGTATTCCTCACAAACAATGTTGCAAAAGAAGGCGATTGGACAGCCAGTGCTTTGACTCAACAGTTTACCTGTCTGACAAGATTTCGTTTGCATGTGAGGTTTACAGTATGTTGCTTTAGTCATTGTCAGAGGTTTGCAAAGAACTGCTTTGTTCTTCATTTCTTTATTTGGTGTTGGGGAAGGAGGTGGTGCCGATCCCTGTGAATAAGGACATCAGTCAATATTAGCACCCCCAAAACAAAAGAAAGACCCCTAACAAGGGCAGGGCAATAGCCCACTCAGCTGACACTGAAGTTTCTTTAATACAGGATAAAGCTATAAATGGCTGCTTCTGAGAGCTCAAAATGGATTTTCTATAGTGATGTAAGAGATGTAACAAGTTTAGTGGGAGGTACCACAAAGTCCACGCCCTGAAGGTTATTTCCTTTTAGAATAAAGCCTGCATTCTAGTGGACGTGGAGGAGATTATTCAGGGTTCTAGACAACTAGCAACAAGTAGGGAGGACACCCTAAACTCTTTTACATCAGTAACTCTCTAAAATCAATCTGTGGTATCCAGCACAGGGCCTGAGGAGTTCCACTCATGCAGTGAGACTACTCTTTCCTCCCTTCTTCCCAAGCACCCCCAAAAACTGCTCAAAGGTCCTCTCCTCCAATCTTCTGGAGCAGATTTTGAGGGTGCCTGAGGGGCTTCAGAGGAGAGGAAAGGGAAGTTCCGTTCTGCAAGCAGAACAACATTGTTGGATACAACCACGAACACATTAAATTGCTGCTGAGTTTGCAGGATCATCACAAGTTTCCTATATAATCATTAACCCACAGCAGCTTGGCCCACCCAAGACACTTCTCAGAAGTCTCATGCCATAGAAGTTGTGCTACAGAAAACAGACCTAGATTCTCTGAACTGGCAGATAGCCAATATAAGCCTATCAGGAGTTTTATTGTGAGCCAAAATACCAAAACAAATCCCCACCTATATTTTGTGGAATACAAGTACAATGAACCCAGCTATACAAGCTGCAATTTACTTACTGTGGTTTTTGTTCGGGGGGTTTGACAGCCCTGATCTATGAATGAGAAAAGAGAAAATTAATATAGTGCCATTTTTCTAATGCAGTTGTTATAAAAGGTAATACCAGTGTTTTCAACCTCGTTGCACTACTACAGTAATAACGTATACCAGCCATGATGAACATTGTTCTGCCTTTATGGTTGGAGGCAATGTGTGTCTGAATGCCAGCTGCTGGACTCACAAGCAGGAAAGGGCTGTTGCACTGAGGCTTCCCATGGTAAGCCACAATAAGAACAGGATGCTGGACAAGATGGCCCACTGGACTGATCCAGCCGGCTTTTCTTATGCCCTTAACATTGTCCAGCTAATTAACCGATTATCAAGTAGCAGGGGATCCTCCTAAGAATGGGGAAACTGTGAGTCTGCTTTCATTTTTTGGAAAGGCTGTCCATTTTTGTCCACTGATCATGCAGGCTGACATGCTGAGCTCTAGGGTGATCCCTGCTCATCTGTGTGCACTAAGTTATTGTATAGACGGCTCCAGTGCTTTATCTTAAAAGAGCTCTTTTGGAAGCTCATATTGCTTGACTTTCCTGAAAGCACATCATCTCTTTTTTATTCTGTGTTGTTAGTTACGGGAAGTCTCATACCATACTGTAAGTTTTCTGGTCCTTTCTCTGTTGCCATATTAGGTTCATTTTGTTGACAGTAGAAACGTAGAAGACAGTGCTGATCGCAGAAATGCTTCATCTCTCCTCTCCACTGGACTTTCTCCCTAAGAGTTCCTTGAGTTTTGCAACAGTCACACCTTGCGGCCTTAAAAACAATTTTCAATGTTGTTAACTAGAGAAAGAATTACTACCATACATGTGATATAAATACTATTCTAAAAGGTGTTTAGACTGGGTAGCTGAAAAGGGAAAGTAAGTAACAGTAATAGCTTTGAAATATTTTTAAGCAGCACAGTTCTACTGTGAAATTCCTTCCCTGGGAGCTTTACCTGGAGCCTTCACTACATATTTTTAGGAACCAGGCAAAAACATTCCTCTTCTCCCAGGCTATAGGCTAATTAAACAATTGATGGCTTTTTAAACTGTGTGTGTGTATGGGGGAGGGAAGCTATTTTGTTTGTTCGTTATTAAGGTATGTATTTTTGTGTTTTTATATTGTAAATGACCCTGTGATCTTTGGATGAAGGGTGATATAGAAATTTTATTATTATTATTATTATTAATAAAAATAATACTACAATAAAAAGGACCAGGCAAAAGCAAAGTGCCTGGGAGCATTTCTCCAGGAGCCTGCATGTTGGCACATCTTTAGGAAGCCGTAGTTTGGCTTTCTGTATCATGCAAACCAAGTTATAGCATGTTATATGACTGCACTTCTTTATTTATATGCAGCATTTGGATCAACAATATTTTGGATAGTTTATCTTTCAATCTTCATTTCTTTTCAAGCTTTTGAATACTTCTTGAATACTGCATTACCTTATAGTACCAGTCTTGAAATTTTCTACAGCACTCTTCACTGCAGAAATCTCTTACTACTCCATCAAGTTCCTTAGTTGCTCCTTTTTTACAGAGCTGAGAGCAATAATTGCAAGTGACGCATCGTAATCCTAACCGCCTTGCAAAATCTTGTTTGTACAGCAGCTTGCAACCTGGAAAAAGAAAAATGACACAGACGGTTGATGAAACCTATATGATATGGGCCTCTGCCGTGGGTGTCCATGTGCACTGTATTTAAACCTATCTTTAGTTGTTGCTTGGATTATTTTTAAATCTATTTTTCATTATTCTCTTTTTTATGATTCTGTATAGTTTGAGATGTGAAAGGGTATTGAAAAATGAATAATAATACAAGATAAAATATATTGATCAAATTCTAATGAACACTGAAAAGCTTTTGCTCAATAAGACTTTTTTTACATTAAACGTGTCTAAACATATCTATATAAGATTCTCTTCCAGGAGAATACTTCCTTATGAAACAAAATTTAGCCATGCCCATGGCTGAAGTGGATTTGTATAAACAGGGGTTCTATCACAGAAAACAAAATTGCCTGGCTCATTATTTCATATTCTAGATGTCCATCTGCTTTCAACTGACGTTGAAGTATATCACTTTTTATTTTATTTTTCTGCGGTTCACTGCTCCATCTAGTGGAGATGTTGTGAACAAATCCACACATTAGAATTGCGTCCCTGGTTTTATTTTGCATAGGCTATAGGTTTAAATAAAGGTGCTTCCCAGCAATATATGACAATCCAATAGCATAGACATTCAAGGGCTTTAGACTGTTTTATATACCATCTCAGCAAAATTCCCAAATAGTGGTTGGTCTGAATGGTCCGAAAAGGAGAATACACTGAAACCTCAAAATCCACTTACTTTTTAAAGGCCCCCTTGATCTTGCTGCCCCCCCCCCAAAAAAAAACACAGAGAAAGGTCAGCTTTTTTGCACTGTGTGGCAAAAGATGCACAAACCCCCAGGGCCATCCCAAGATATTTGCTGCCTGAGGCTAAAGTTAGAATGGTGCTCCTACCATACCATGTACAGAAGCTGACTGGACTAGCAATTAATCCTATTGAGGTGAAGGACAGTTCATGTAGCATAAACAGTTCTGTCCTTCAATAGCAGCCTACAACCAAGAGACCAGAAGGAATATCCTGCCACTGTCCTCTAAACATTTGCCACCTGAGTTGGCCATCTCACTCTGCCTAATGGCAAGCCCTGTCTTGTCCTCTGTTCTTTTCCCAATTTCCCAGATAATGCTAGCAGGTGGGGAACAAATGTGGAAAAACATAGGCTCAGGTTTCCTGTATCAGAAGCTGTTTCTACAGTAGACTGTGTGTGTGTGTGTGTGTGTGTGTGTGGACATGCTGTGGACAAGAGTTAAGGCATTTTTGTAGCACGTGATGCAATTTGCTGGTCTATATTAGATTTTGCAATGTACCAAACGTGCAAAATCTAAACAAAAAAAATATTCAATTGATTCAAGCAGTAGTACACTGGGAGTGGAATCTAACACTGCACAAATGGACTCATGCTCACACAAGGAGCCCTCCCCTTCTCTTGTCCTCCTTGCAACGCCCCCAAATCTGTCCCTAAGCACCCTCCACAGCGTTATTTTGAGGGCAAACAAAAGGCTGTAGGGGGGAGGACAAGAAGGCGAAACCTTGGAAGTCCATTTGGCTTCCATGCGGACAGCATTGGATATTGGATGTTGATATTACTCAGCCATTAGTCTGTCTATCAGATGACAAAAACTACCTCAGATCAAATAAATGGCAGGCTACGGCCTACTGGCTCCTTCAGTTAGGCCCCAGACACATCCAAAACTGGTTCACGTGTTTTTGTAATGTTGAAATACTTAAATACTACGTTTACAAATGACAATATTGGTAGCAATATGCACCAGAGAGACACAACACACCTTCACTACAGAATGGTCTCTTGATACCAGAAAATTTCACCGTTTCATGCAGAGTCTTCTCCTCTTGACAGTATTCACAGTATGTTACTATACAATGTAGTTTCTTATAATCATCAGAACAAATTTTACTGCAGAACTGATACACTTTGTTCTAATGGAAAAAATACCACAGAAGATAAATGGGTAAGTTAGAAGACTTCAAACAAAAAAAGCAAAAAGTTACATTAGCTTAAGACATTTTATCCAAAAAAATTAAATCCTTATTCACAAGAAACTCTACCCTTCAGGAAAAAGGCTATGTGTTTGTTTTTTAAAGCAAAGGAGAATCCGTTTGACTATTAGTTCTTTAAAATGTCAAATCATCCAACAATATCAACAATATGACATATTAAGGCTTTTATATTTTGACTAATAAAAGTAAGAACTGTGGTTTTTTTAACCAAGGATTGGGCAATGTAGCTTGCTGGGCACAGTTGCCAGATCAGCAAAAGCCATTCTATAGGAATACAGAAGGCAGAGCTGTTTCTATGTATTTTCAAATTAATGTTCTGCAGCTAACTTGCAAAGCAGACTTTGCACACCCACAAATTCCAGCAGCAGTAAGCGCTCCGGCTGGTTGGAAGAACTAGGGTGTCTTTGTCCATTCCACCCCATTTCCTAGGAGCAGGATAAATAGTTCTCCACACTCCTCTCAGAATACCACAAAGTATTTTACGTACAGCCATGCATGCACAAGCAACATTTTCATGGGAGGAAAACCAAAGGCTGCAATGTGAGCAGGGCATTGTTTCCTACATTGGGTTTTTCTCCCATACATCTAATAATTTAGAATACATGGGTGATTTACAATTTGTAAGAAACAGACACAGTCATACCTCAGGATAAATACACTTCAAGGTAAGTATTTTAGGGTTGCGCTCCGCGGTGACCCGGAAGTAATGGAGCATGTTACTTTTGGGTTTCGCCGCTCGCGCATGCACAGATGGTCAAAATGTCACGCACATGCGTGGAAGCGGCGAAACGTGACCCGCACAGACGCATCTTACGTTCTATTCAGGATGCGAACGGGGCTCCGGAACAGATCCCGTTCGCATCCCGAGGTACCACTGTACTAGAAAACAAGACACCGTGTTTAATCATACTGGTGCCTGAGAGAAAGAACTGGCAGTAACTGGAACTGAACCATAGATGTCTGGAATGTGTTGGTGATCAAGAATGTATTTCCTTTTCTTCTGTCATAACAGTTTCCCCATGAACAACTCACACATAATTTGAACAATAAAATAAAATTGGGGTGGAAGGTCTGGAGCTGAAATGTCTGCAATGCTAGGTCCGCCTTCTTAGGGAGGGTTTTTCATAGCTGAGGCACCGCTATAGAAAATGCCCTTTCCTTGGTAGGTATCATAGTGTATCTCTACTGAGTGAATTTTGAATAAGGTCTAGAAGACCTTAAAGCATGAATAGGCTGGTAACATTCAACTAGCATTAAAGAAATATTAAACAGCGACTTGGTTGGGCTATAAAGATTTTAAATACATCAATAAAATATCAACAACATTTAATGTTCAATACAAGAGCTACATATCCCATTTTGATATAATTTACTTACTTCCCATTCCAGTACTTCAGGCTTTGAGCAGAAAGTATTTTTGCAATAATTGCATTTCAACTGAATATCACTCGGAGCCACAAACTGGCCATTGGTTGAAGACTGTACACTAAGAGTCTGAAAAATATTTTTAAAATATACAGATCAAATTCCTCCACTGTTAAGACACAGTAAAAAAAATGAGAATCATAGCATTGTAGAGCTGGAAGTGCATTAGTGAGAATATGTGCTATTATGAAGAGGGTTTTCCTTGAAACGGCTTCTGCTAAATTTCACATCCTCTAGATAGGATCATTCGCAAAGTTTCTGAGGCTCACTTTTACTGTTTATACAGTCATCAATGGACATGACAACTCAGAGCTACATAGAGAAGGAGGTGTCAAAAGAGCCTCCAAAACAACAACAGCAAAAAGGGGCAAGAGGGATGGAGGAAACAATGATAAATATGAACACTGGGTGCTCTTTGGCTTCAGTCCAGCTGGGGAAGGTTAAACCAAAGGCTTTGCAAAGAAGGGAGAGAAAGGTGTAAGGGGAAGCACAGGCGAATGAGTGAAGCTGTGCAAGAGAGAACTTTAGGCAGCAGGTGGTGATAGACGAACAACATTTTCTAGTAGAAATATATCAGGAGATAACAGTAGACAGATGAGGAGGGGCAGGCCCATGGAAAAAGGTGGAGAAAGAGTGTGTGACGTCTCATGATCTAACTCCCTCTCATTATGTCACTGCATTCTCAACCGTTCACTGTGCTCAGCCTACAGAACCCGTTTGGCTGCACTGCCACACGAAGACCGAGATACACACACACACACACACACACACACACACACACACACACACACACACACGGAGGCATTAAATCATAATCATTACTGTCAAGGCAGAGGTCTTTATGACAAGATTCCAATGAAATTCTAGTCAGGTCTATGCACTTAATTATTACAATTATTTACATCCTGTCTTTTAGGACACAAACCCTTCCAAGCAAATTTACAAGAAACAAAAAAAGATTACTAAAAGCCACATTAACAATATTAAAATATAACACTTCCTGGAGACCCTTCACACGGGGCACTTGGTGGCAGAAGGCCCTCTGGGTTGGGGGCAACTGGAGTGGTCCTGATGAATCCTTTGCCTAGCTAACCTCTTTCTCCTAATAATGCTTTCCAAAGAGCACATGGCCTTGAAGTAAAGAGAAGAAAATTCAGCTGGTGCAGAAACAGATATGAAACCTGTGGTTGAGCTAACCACAGTTAGGCCTGCCAAAGGGCCTATTTTGGCCTGTGAGTCCCTTCTTACCCCAGCCACAGTCCCTCCACCTGATGTCTTACAGCTGAGGTGAAGGGAGAGACCAACAGCACAAGCGCACACATGCTCCCTATCAGCACAACATCCAACAAAGAGGAGAGGAGGACCAGGAAGAGAACAGTTAACAAAAAGGGAAGGCAGGCTAATGAAAAACACAGAGTTGATTTAGAACCCTAAAGGAGCCCAACTGTCTTCAACCACAGGCAGGGAGAGTTAGCTGGAGGACAAGATGACTCCTGCCCCTGGAGAGGTAGCAAAAGGCTTTTCCAGACCCTGCCTGGTCTGTAGTCAAGCTCCATCTCACATCCCTTCAAAAGCCGACAAAACAAAGGGATAGAGAGGTTGAGCAGAACCGCCCACAAGTACAGGTAGAAGCAACAGGGAGAAACCCTTTCCACAGTAAGCATCTAGATAAGTCAAATCTTCCAGAAAAGGCTACCCCAAGGTCTTCAGACCATCCTAATTGATAAGAGCAAATAAAGACTGTATTTGATGGGTGGTGGTGATAGTGAACAGCAGAATCAAGCAGACAGTACTCCATTAGCAAAGCACACAATGTATGTCATTTGTCTCTGCAACCTGTGTATTCCTTTGACTCAGTCTCCAGCTCCAACTCCCAATTAATTTGCATTTAGCACATCTTTTAAAAATCCAAACAGAGTATCACTAAAGCTCAGTTCTCTCCAGAAGTAGTTCTGTTTGTGTTTTAACTTTCAGGTGCCACTCAAAACCTACTATTTTAATTTTATATCAACTTGGACTGTGGCGAGGGAATAGTGCGGGGTGGGGTGGGTGATATCAATTGCAGAATAGGATGTGTATTTAACTGAAAAGCAACAGGAGGCTTGAATGCTTGAGCCAAACTATAAGCCACATGGATAGGACCTTTGGGACCACAGAAGCTCTGAAGCCTTTAAGATATCACCTACACATATATACAGGTAGCTTTAGAATGCAGAGAGGTGTTAATAAAGCTGAAAAGTGGTGTGTAGCTACATAGGTTAACACAACATTTCCACTTGGAGAATGTGGGGTACACGAAGTCATTGGAAAGATAGGCTTCTTGGGATACACGTCTGATTTGTCTGCAAGCCTAGTTTTATTTGTATTCATGTGATTCTGACATATCTTCTAATCTTACAGATATGGTAAACTCAACATGGTGCACATACCTGCAACACCCAGTTATCCCAAATTGTGGAACAATGGAGTCAACAGGAAGCAAGCATGTCAGAACACCACAAAATGCAATCGGGTTCCATAGTTTGCATCAGTGGTGGCCAAACTTGGCCCTCCAGCTGTTTTGGGACTATAATTCCCATCAACCCTGACCACTGTTAGCTAGGGATGATGGGAGTTGTAGTCCAAAAAAAGCTGGAGGGCCAAGTTTGGCCACCACTGGTTTACACTATATGGGAATCATTTATATGCACTCAATAGTTTTAATTCAGTGTACTGAGAATTAAAACCAATGCCAAAATGGCCTATTTTGTTTTTTGCATAACTAGCTATATTAAGTGAATGCTGTATGTGTAGTTCTCATACTTGTGTGTAGCAGATCTGGCTTAAGTTACTCTCTTTGGAGGTATAACATGGTTTACAACCATAATCCGTTCCGGAGGTCCGTTTGTAAACCAAAACAGGTTGTAACCCAAGGCGTGCTTTCGCCAATGGGGCCTCCAAAAAAAAAATTGTTCATAATTCCCCCCCCCCCATGGGTTGCAATCCAAAAAAAGGTTGCAAACCAGGACACGCACTTCCGGGTTTGACGTGTTTGTAATTCAAAACGTATGCAAACCAAGACATATGCAAACTAAGGTACCATTGTATCTGACCTGTAAATTTTCCATTCATCCAGTGAAAATGAGGGCAGTCCAGATCTGCAGATTGCCTTCCCTTTCCATCGGATAAGAAGCAGTGTTACTAGCCAGCTACATCATATGAGAGCTGTCCAATGCTTCCTTCTTTGTATACGTAGTATGGTCCCCCCATGAAATGAACTGTGTTAGGACAACAACGCAAGCAGCAAAAGACGTTGAGTAGACTAACCCACATACACAGTTTGGATCAAATGTGGGGAGGGGGAATTAATCCACCTTGAGCCCTTAGAGGTAGACTGAAATGTAGGCTAGAATTGTTAAAAAAAATAAAAAGTAGTAAGTAAAGCACAGCTAAAAGGTGAGTCTAGTACAGGGGTCTGCAACCTTTAAGACAAAAAGAGCCACTTGGACCCGTTTCCGAAGGAAAAAAAACATGGGAGCCGCAAAACCATTGCGACATTTAAAACAAATATATCTCTGGAGCCGCGATCTGACAGCGGGCAGGAAGGTGACGTCGGGACGGTGCGTGACTAACGCACGCACCCCCCCCATGCGACGTCACAGCCAGTACAGCGCCCGCCACAGTGGGGAGTCTCAGGGCGCACAATGCGCCTCCTCCCCTCGCTAGTATCCGCCCCGGAGCCGCGGCAAAGGTGTAAAAGAGCCACATGCGGCTCTGGAGCCGCGGGTTGCAGACCCCTGGTCTAGTAGGTACAGATAGCATGCAAGAAGGCCAAGACCACAAACTGGTTTGTTTCTTTTTACTGTTTTGCTCAGTTTTCAGATAAAAGATGCATCTGGTTTACATGAAAAAGGAAGCAGCCAGGGTTACAGGTACAGATAGAGACATAGGTCAAACATATTCTAGCCATTTTGAAATGAACTATCAGTGTGTACGTAGATACCGATACAGATTTGCAAATTGAGGCTTCAGCCTTGGTGACTCAGAAAAGCAAGAGTTTGCCAGATTCTAAGTATTGCAAGCAAAGGTATATTCCACTTGATGGAACTTCTTTCTGGAATATTCTAAGAACTTTCCAGGACACACAACCAGTTTATATGTTAATAGGCCAATGTCAAATCTGGAGATGAAATCAGGTGGCTCCTTACACATTTTATTATTAACTTGGACAAAGTTTTAAAAAACCAGTGAAGTTATCAAGTTTGTAAGAAATGGATACAATCTAGTCAAAGCTAAGCTGTATTAAGATGGAGTCACTCTCCTGCTAAAGATGCCTAAATCTTTCCCACCAAAATCAACAGGGCCTTTTCCTTTTCTGAACTTGTTTTATTAAATTTCAAGTATAAAAAACATACAAATAAACCCCCACAGATAAATACAGCATATCATGTCTGAACAAACTCAAATCTCCAATAAAAATGCCCCTCAAATAAAGCACCTTTCCACAGATCGTCACGAGAGGCTGGTACTCTTTACCCATGTACTTTTGTCATACCGTATCTAATAAAACTGAATCAAACAGGAAAAAACTTGTCAGACTTCTTGTTACGTCTTATCACTGTAGTTTGTTGGTTAACTTTTCCATCTGAAGGCCTCATAATTATTGAAACCAATTTCCATTACGCTTGTGTTTAGCTATCTCCAAATTTTAGTTATAGTTAATCTTACTGCTGCTATCAGGTGAGTAATCAGTTTAGCGTTATGAAACATTTTTATCCAAAAATTGCTAGAACTCTGGGCAGGATGCCAAAATATAGAACAGGGAACCTAATCACCGATAATTTGATAGTTGACTGCATTTGTTTTGGCAATCCTACTTAACAGAAGTGGGTGCATATACCAGCAGTGCAGAAGTTTTTAACGCATTTTTAAGTGCTCAAGCAGATGACGAGAAACCGAGCTTTACCCCGCATGTGTTCCCAATGAGTACTGCCTATTATTGCACCCAGGACACAACCCCAAAGGGCCTTTAAGGAAGTTAGAGATTTCTTTGAGGTCTGGACCAAAATATTCAACATTTTTGACAGAAGGCCTTTATCCAAATGATCTGTGGTATAAATCAACTTTTCAAATCGTGTCATAGGTCAGAAACATGTGGAACCTGATGGATGTTAATCCAGTTATATGGAATCTCAGACAGTTTTAGTTGTGGGAAGAAAACAGCTGAGTTCTGCCCATTTATTTAATTGCTTGCTAAGCTTTTCACTTGCCATTTTATTTAAAGTAATGAATAAAAATTTCCACTCCCAGTGAACAAACCCTTTGGTGGCATCCAGGGCTAAAATGGCTATAGGCAATGGATGATTTTGTCCAAAATTAATTGCATTCAACATTAGGCAACTGAGCGTTGTCAGGTGAATTCTTTAATAATGATGAATACAGTTAGATATGATCACAGCCCATCTCTTTACCAGGATGTTTAGTACAGGCACTTATTTAAAGGGCGGGGTGATGTGGTTCAATGGATTTAAAATCCTTCAAAAGTTTAGGAATCATAACAACTTTCAAAGTATCTCGTATTTGCCTGTTGCTTTATTTGTTTAAAAATGTTAACAATAAAGAAGCCAATTGGTCTTGTAAGGTTTTAGAGAAGACAACAGTTTAGCCATCTGGTGGTTTAAATACATTTGGTTTTCTTAATGCCCACTTGAGGTTTTTCAATAGAGAGGAATTGGCTTAACATTTTTCTATGATTAACTGTGGAAGAGATATTTTATCTATAATTTAAATTAATTAATGCTCCTCTGGCCATTGCCTTAAGAATTTCCTTTGGTGGCCTTTCAACAACTACTGACTTGTAGTAATCCTGAATCCATTTCCAGTGGATTATTTTCCCAGATCAAAGAAGTGAACAAAGGAATATGATCAAAGTGTGCATCTTCCCAATATTTGAGGAGTAGACCCAAAAGGACCACATCTCTGAGATCAAGAGGCAGGCTATAAGAAAGTGTCCTATTAACTGGAAAAACAAGTGTAATCATGTTAACTGGAAAAACAAGTGTAATCATGTTTCTCTTGGTGGAAGTTGTGTGAATCATATAAAAGTGTATTTTCTTCAATAATTAATATAGCAGAGTTTCAGTAGAGGGTGATGTATTTTTCCCTTAAGTATTTTTTTACTTCGGTCAAAATATTCATTTAGTATGAAATGAAGATCGTCTCTGTTGGCCATCCATTCCTGTTTAAAGGATTCTTGCTATGAAAAAGTGTCTTTTTCAAAAAGAGTATTTGCTGTTTATCGGGGCAATACACTGAACCTGTAGTTAACCACTTCCCACAATTGTTGGCATGTACCCATTAGTCCCATACAAGTAACAACCCACCACCCACAACTTCTCCTTGCCCTGAAACGCAGTGAGCTCCAAATGCAGTGGGAATCAAAGGGGAATGGGGAAATCCCCACTCCACAGATCTAACAGTAAAGAAGTTAGCGCTGAAGTTAAAATGAATGTTTATGCAATGTCAACAGAACGGTCACATAAAATCCCAAGCTGAGCAGGATCCATCTGGGATAAGTTCTGGCCATTTCTTCTTTGGGGAAACCTTTCTGTCTCTTTGCCACTCGGTCAAAGCTCTCTTGATCTGGATCCCTGCTTTCTTCATCGGCTTCTTGTGTTCACTGCTCCAATTCAGGCTGCAATTCCAAATGCTGTAAAAGCTTTCTCCATTCTGGATTACTATTAACTTACAATGGTAACCCTAAATCTCTGCATTAAGTCATTTTTTACCGAGTATTTGGAAAAACGCACTACAACATCCCTAGGGTTCTTGCCTTTTTTTTTTTGTTTGGAACAAAGTGAACTGTGTAGGTTTTCTATATCCCCAGGTTAAAGATTCACCTCAGAAGCAGCTGACAGATCTGTGCTATAAAAGCTTCTTGCAAACTTTGCTCTCCAGGTTCCTCGTGGATTCCCCCGGCCTTAATATTCAGGCAGCAATTTTGATCCTCAATGTCTTCTAGCTGTAGCTTTAAGTCAATTTGTGGGGGTTTCATTACCTCAATGGCAGCTTTGTTCTTGAAGCTGAGTTCTGTTGCCGTGCTTGCTGTCGCTGAGATCTCTGCTAAGTTGCTTGCCTATTTAGCAAGTTGGAAGACTTCATCCAATTTCTGATGAGGTTAGGAGACAAGGGTTGCCATGGTGCTGGACTTGCTCTGCTCAGGTTCTCCTCTATATCCACATTTTTCCTTCCTAAATCTCATTCTGGGGTAACTCTGGGAGGCAGAAATGATGGGGAAAGTAGGTCCAAATATCTTTTCTGTTCCCGTGCAGCCTATGTGGCATATCATATCTGGGAATCTTTTCTTTTTTCTTGCATTTATAGCAAACAATTGCATACTTAAGACTAATAATCCCAGGGCACAAAGGGTCATCAGGGTTCAGACACCATCTTGCAATGATGATTTCGCCATCCTCCAAATTTACAATTTCTATTTCATTTACAGAAAACAAAGTGGGCAAAAGGTCAGGAAAGAAACAGAGGCTGAGGCCCATTCAACATCAAGTCTCACTGGCTTGTATCAAATCTGGATGGTGTAGACACAAGCACATTTGGTTATTTTAAGTAAAACTGGCATAACATTCAAGAATAAGCAGCAGGCCACTTGGAGGCCACTACCAAGTAGCATAAACAATTGCTCCCTCTTTTCTTATTTAAAAACACTTACTGCTTTTAAAATGGAATGGGGATTAAGGTATTCAGAACTCTGCCGCTTAAAACTATGCAACGTGAATACATGGCAGCCTTATTACATGTACACTGAGGCTTCAAATGTCACTCATATGGGATGAACACCCAGCAAACAGTGCATTGGAAACCAATCCAATTGTTCTGTGCAGTGTAATTCTTAATCTCTCAAAGAAGCACGATTACATAGGTTGCCAGTCGATGCCAAATTAAACATTCGGTTTTTCTTGCAGCCCAAAGGAGAACTTAAGCCCAACCCTCACTCACATTGACATAAGATATTAAAACTTACTCTCACCAACTTCTAAACATGGGATGATATAAATGCTTCCTACCAGCTCCTATTACAGTATGCAGAAATGACCCAGGAATTCCTGTGGTTATCTGAAACTAAGTTTAATACACAGGGTCAAAGTTGATCTTGTGTTCAAGTAACCATGGGTTGTCCCAATGCAGGTGGTGACCTGCTTACAATCTCACTTTTCTTAGTGCAGGGGAATGGACATTCAAACAATTCTCACCATAACTCTGGAAATTACTGAGAAGTGCCAAAATTTGACCAGGTACATTAGAAGCCCCACTTGTTTAAACGTATATTCATAAAGAGTAGTTTTTAACAATGAGTAGGTAGCAAATTATTTAATATGAACATACTAAGAGCACCTAACAGGCATGCACAGAAAAATACATATCCAGGGAGGAAGAGATTTAACACAACAGCTAACCTGAAATTTAGCTACACAACTCGAACTGCAAAAGGTGTACAGTATTCCATCAGGCATTGTGGCTTGATATTGAGGTAAACAGTTTCGCTTACAAAAGTGGCAAACAATCCCCATACCTAAAAGAAAAATGTAGTTTACAAATAAAATAAATGCAAATGTACAATGTTATGAATAACAAGTTGGCGTTTCTCAAAATTTGCATCAATGGCTGTGTTCATATCATCTTATCTTGGCTTAACAAACTGAGTATTTTAGCTGGGAACGCAGCCTCTTTACTACTCAAGCAATCAATCCAGGAAATCTCTATTTTCCCACTTTACTTGAACCAGGAGACTATAGTTACCAACTTTGGAAGACACCAGGTGTTCTGAAGCTAGAAACTATAGTTTCTTGGTCCAGATGAAAACAGAATCTATGGTTAATTACAGGCTTCGTAGTTTATTCACAGTGTTGAAGGAGGAACAAATAAGCCATGTATCATCTTGTTCATATCATGACATTGTAAGATGATCAGATAACCATCTGAACCAGGCCAATGTCAAAGCTTAAATTGTTTTTAAATACAGACATAATTACAAACACTTTTTGTGTAAATCATGCCTTAGTGTATTATTTTGGTGGGGTTACAAAAAATGTACTTACACTTTTTCAAACAAATTCAACTGATTTTTAACTATCTCCATCTATTTTGCAAGGAAGAACACAGACTGCACTTTTGCTAGCAATGTGTGTTCTTTGATCATGACTCCAACAATATACCTCTGTCATAAAATAAAAGCTTCACAATGAATTTAAGACAAAAATAGATGCAATGGAAAAATTAAGAGTACATTTTTTCATTATAAAGAAGTTGTAGCTAAATATTAAAAGTCTAAAGGCATCAAATCTTTATAGCTTTTGTATGTGACCGATAAGTATTGCTAATGTTATTTTACGTGCTAAATGTAATCTAGGCATCAACTAATTTAAAATAATTTTTCCCCCAAAGGAAAATCAGATAGAAAGCATAAGTGAAACAAGAGTCTCCTACTTCGGATATATTATTTTATCATCATGGATGAAAACACGCCAACCTTTTCACTTACTTTCTGATTTTGCATGTTTTGATTTGTGTGTGTTCATGCATGCAGTTGAGCAGTATGGCTCCATATGTCCATTAGGTCCTATGCACTGTGTCATGTCAAAAAACCTGCACTGAACTCTGCAACCAGTACAAGCTGTTAATTTGCCATATTTCTAAAAAGCAAATAATGAAAAAGTAAAAATAACATTAGTTATGACTCAATCAGATTGTCTTATTACAATAGGCATACAGGAATTTTCTAGTATCCTCTCAAAAGCTCAGCTACTGTTACAGCAAGGCCAAGTCACCACACACAGGATCCCTATCCACATGTATTTTACAGAATGTAGAACCCACATACAACAGAGATAGCACCCACCCATCCCATCTATGCCAGTTCCACCTCATGAACATGCATTCAACATAATCTGCAAATTGTGTCTGCTTATGAAGAGCAATCTGCATATAGGCCTGCCCATGCTATTTTTATTCCAGAATGTTTGTGGGCAAGGATGACAGGACTTGGGTTCATGTGTGCAGTCTCCCTGTGAATGCAAAGCAGATTTAGATTTTTTTAATCACCTACCTAATCTATGTAACTTAATTTGCCCTTTTCATAATTGTCATACACTGAATTAACATTTACTATAACCACTGGCTAATTAGGTAGGAAATGATCAAAGGCAATTAATTTATTTAGGAGGAAATTCAGTTATAACCCAATATGAAATGACTGACTTGCATGTAAGGGAACAATGTCTACAGGGGACAAGACATGCTTTATTTTCCTACCATGGGGTAGCCAGGATGCTGCCCCGCCAGATGTTGCTGGACTAAAGCTCCCATCCCTTATCACTAATCATGCTGGTTGGGACTGGTGGGAGTTACAGCCCAGCTACAACTTGAAGGCACCATGCTGGGTACCCTGCCCCATGCTATCTAGTACTATAGGAGCAACTCACAGTAATTTCTGCCTCTGCAACAGGAGCCTCTAAAACCTGTTTTTCACTCTGAAACCACCCAAGAAGTTTTTCCCACCAAGAGAAATGACAGGGAACAATCAAACCTAAACCTTAACTTGATCAGTGGAAAATATGATCTTATTTGAGTCTTCTTTAAATACCAATCAACATGTTCTAGGTACTTTCTTCTACAAAACACAGCGAAGTTTCAGACTCATTTAATCCCTGCATGAGTTTGCGCTTGCTTAGGCAACCCATGAAAAAGAAAGTCTTCCTTTAAGATTAGTCAGTCACTGTAGTACTGCTGGTGATTAATGGGGAATCTAGCTAGAACAGCCATGATTTCATATCTGTACTGAGGATGTTCTGACAGTCTCAAAAGGCCATCTGCTGGCAGCCTTGCTATCAGAAAGTTGATTTACAGAAGCTGCCTAAATAGTCTGGAGGAAAACGTCCGGTTTCTAGACAAATTGTTTCTTTGTATTAAGTAAGATAGGAATTTAACTGTGTTTTGTACAGAAACACAGCTTTGAAACGTGCAAAGGGTGTTTCCATAACCATTCCTTAAACAGTATATCCTCTAGCTGAAAATCAAGTCTTTCACTAAAAAGAAGGGGCAAGATCTCTTGGGATCTGGAGAAGCAAAGGGAAGCAGAGAGGTTGGTGGACGAGGCCTTCAAGGACAGAGCAGCTTTTCATTCTCAAGGCGAAAGCTCCTCTGCAGTCCTAGAGGGCATGAGGACAGCACTCTAAGAGGAAATGTTCCATTAGAAGTGACTCATTACTGAGGGGCTAACATATAACCTGTCACAGTGACAATATCCCTATGGGGACAGGCTCCTTGTTGTAGGTAATTCAATCATTAGAGACCAAGATACCTAGATTTCTGGTGGATACAGTGACTTGTCTGCCTGGTATGACCGTTGCAGCTATCACACAGTCTGGCAAAGTATACTGGGTGGGAACCAATGGTCCACATTAGCACCACTGACACAGGGGAAGTAGTCATATGGTCCTGGAAGTCAAACTCAAGTTGCAAGGCAGGACACTGAAAGTCAGGGCCTCCAGCAGTCTTCTCTGAGATACTACCTGTCCCACATGCGGGGCCAGCTAGGAAAGCCAAACTGTCTGAAATATGTAAATGAGAAAGTGGCATAAGGCATGGGTGACTGAACCGTAGCCCTCCAGATATTGCTAAACTATAACCCTCATCAACCAGTGGCCAACGGCTAGGAATGATGGGAGTTGCAACTCAGCAACTTCTGGTGGGCCATGGGATAGTAACTGCTTGTATAGGGAGTTTAGACTTGTTAGCCACTAGAGAACATTTTGCTACTACCAAAACTGTAGATTGAATCAGAATGTTAGTGCTGAACAGCAAGAATGTGGCAAAGCAGTTTTTATACTGACCCCTTGGGGAAAACCAGCAGGAGCTGTGAAGCATCAGTTTCAGGATCCATCACTCCAAGGGAATGAGGGTGATGCTTTTGATGACCCAAATAGGGGTGGGGTGGAAGTAGGTCATGCAGAGGGGAAGGAGAAACTTATTGATCAGCTACTGAAACTGTTGTGGTCAAGAAACTTATTGATCAGCTACTGCAACTGTTGCGGTCAAGTCTGTTTCTCCCTTTCTCTGTCCAATGGACTCCGCTGTAAAATACAGTGCCGGCACAACAGAATCTCTCCTCATGGAAAATAACCAATGTGCATCCTCAGTTCAGTTGTTTCCCCTAAACTTTTTATCTTCATGAAATGGCTACAAGTCACCCAGGTCCACTTTTTTTTATCTGAAACGTGGCAGTGGCCTCTTCTAAAAAAGTATCTTCAATTTGTAATGGGATAGGATGTGGGTGAATAAACTGAAGTTCCATCTAGCCACAACAGAAATGATGGTTGGAAATTTGAACAAGCAGCAATCTGGGAAACTGCCTGTTCTGGAAGGGGGAGTCATATCACTCATGTTTGCAGTTTGGAATGCATCTTAGTCCTCCTCAGTTCCAGGATACCTGGGATGTGCCAGTGGTCCAAAATGCTTTTTAACAGTCTGGGTTGGTAGGCGAACTGCAAAGACCATCCAGAAACTTCAATAGGCCCGTACATTGATGGATTTGCGCCACTAGGATTATAACATTTATTTTGAAACGACTTCATTGGTTACCATGATGTTTCTGACACTAATTTAAGGTGGTGGTGACCTTTAGTATCCAGAATAGTATGACGCTCATGGGCAACCTTTCCCTTTTGAACCCATCATCACCCATAATTACGACTGGCTAAGGAAGCACAGACCCTTATACCAGTGGTTACTGACATTAGGTTGACATCTATAAGAAACACACTATTTAGTGTGGTGGCTTCAGAATCATGAAATTCCCTCCCCCCAAAAAATGATATGGCATGCCCCTTTCCGGTGTAAACCACCTTACATTTAAGCACACTTCTGAAAGGCTAGTTGAGGGTTCTTGGCTATCTGTGATATAGAGGGGAGTGAAACCTCATCCAAACCAGATTGAGCACCACCTAGCTGGGCAGACAAACCACCTCCCAACAATATTCATGTCTTCCCTGTACCAAGTTTCAGTTTACTGGCCCTCAGCCACTACAAACCCAAGCACCGCTCACAATTCCCACTGCCTCAGGTGGATTAGATGAAAAGGAGATGTAAAACTAGGAATCATCAAAATACTGGTGACACCCAATCACCAATCAGCTCACACCCCCAGATGATCTCTCCCAGTGACTTAGATGTTAAATATAGGAACCATGTAGTAAAAAGTACCAGAGAACTTTGTGTGAAAGTAAGACACTTTCCCATGGCCTTTTCACAGTTAACTTATTTTGTTTTGTGGGACCCACCTTCTTTTGTTGAATCTATGTTCCCCTTTTTTTTGTTTGAACAATTTTACTTGTTTTTATAACTGTATCTTTGTAACCCGCACTGCAATCTTGCGGTAAAGGGTGGATAAGAAATCTTATAAATACAGCAAAAAAGCATATGAAAGTTAAGTTAGATACAGCAATGTGTTTTATACACAGAAGAGCTTTTGGAAGCAGAAAGAGTTAGCTGTGGTGAGAAGATTAAAGGAAGGGAGAAAGTTGCTTACTAAAGGAACAAAAGAAAAACAAAGGTACAAGCAGTTTTGTAAGTAAGGGGATGCCTTAAGGTAGGAAAAAAGCCTACAAGCAGAATACGAATTAAGAATTCAGGTGTTACTTTTAGGGTTCACAGATCTAAACAGCAAATAAAGTAAAGTTACCACTCTCCTGCAAGACTCATTCTGACATCTTTAGAAGCATCTGACTACAGAAGATACGTACTCTATGTATTTGAATTTCAATTAAATTAAGGCATTAGGCTCTTTCATCTCTGTTACATTACTGTTTCGTGTGCCTTGAAGATTAATATTATTTACTCGTTCAAGCAGACACATGACATGTTCATTAGAGCATTCCTTCTTTTACCACTTTTCACTGTTGCTGCATGTTCCTTTGCTCAAAATGAAAAGCCTACCTTTTGGCAACAAAGTTTACTTGTTTGATTCTATACAACTACCTCCTCTGAAAAGCGTGACAGATAAGCGCTAACAGTTAAAGTAGCAAGCAGCAAAGAAAGTAAGGAGCAAAAAGTAAAAGGACATGCCCTGAATTATCAACCACTGAAGAAAAAGAGATAGAAATCATTGAGGTTTAGCTACCATAAAGCAATGCAAACAAAATGAGTCAATTACAGACAGCAGCCTAAACTGCCATATTCCGTTTGTGGTCTAAGTGCAGTTTCATGAATTACTTTGCCAGATACAGTATTAAAAATATTTGTATTAGAAAACGCATGTGCACTGCAGTGTGTGTCATTCCAAATACACAAAAAGATCATGCGACTGGATTCTGGAAACACATACCAGAATAAAATCTGTAAACGGCTTCACTCACTTATCTAGTGCAGACACCTTTACTGACGCATGTATTAACACACAGCCGTAATGTCCATCAAGAGTGACTGGTTAGCAGCTGAAGTGTAAAGAGTGAATGCTCAGCTGTATTGCGATAGTATCTATGGGCAAACTCAGCAAAACCCTCACAGCGATTGACATAAAATGGCAACATGTTCCTTGTGTTACGGAAATGCATTCAGCAAGGTATGTTAAATCATCTTTATAGCATCACTTCTGCAGCACATGCAGGTCCTGGATTTCTTGGAGGAACTGCCTCTCCAACCCATCACCTAATAACCTGGAATTTTTAGACACTTTCTGTATTTCCTTTTTCTCCAAACCGCCCCCCCCATGTTTTCTGCTCCTTTTAGATTGTGTGTTTGAGTTTTGGAGATACAATTGATATTACTTTCCTCTAGGCCTGCTGGATTCTGAACAGACTCCTGGACCTTTAACAACTGCATGGCTTCTTCTCAGTAACAAATATGGGGAAAAGGAATCAAGACAAAATGTACCTGGCAAAGTTCTCCAGTAAAGTTGCACAGAAAAAACCCCCTGCATAGTGCAAGACCAATGCAGCCCTAGGTTTCTGTTATGTTGCAGCAGTGCTTGCAGGCCTACAATAGCTGGACATCAATGATACAAATGGATGGCCAGTTGAACTCATGTTATCATAATTGAGCTTCTTTCATTTATTTATTTATTTGCTTCATTTCATATCTTCTTAAACACTGTGTTGTCTTCCACATTTAACCTTCATTTGTTTCTTCAGATTTTTATTTTTATAATAAAGGGTCTCATCCAAGACTTAACGTTCCGAGATCTTGGGCAGCGTGGTAGTGAAAGGCCTCTGCCAGACCACAGAGTGGTCTAGACCAGGGGTCAGCAAACTTTTTCAGCAGGGGGCCGGTCCACTGTCCCTCAGACCCTGTGGGGGGCTGGACTATATTTTGAAAAAATAATGAAAGAATTCCTCTGCCCCACAAATAACCCAGAGATGCATTTTAAATAAAAGGACACATTCTACTCATGTAAAAACACGCTGATTCCTCCACCGTCTATGGGTCGGATTTAAAAGGCGATTGGGCCAGATCCGGCCCCCGGCCTTAGTTTGCCTACCCATCTAGACAGTCAGAAAAAACTGTACTAAGAGCTAAAGTTCTGACTCCATGTAAGCCGGCATCACCCTGGGCTCGAGAGAGAGGAAGAGCAGTAAGTAAATAAGCCCTTGTCTGTGGACTAATGCATTTTCAGATGGTCCCTGAGACCATACAGAATATAAAGCAAAGTATTGGAGGACTTTCCTAAAGCAAATACAGTGGTGCCTCGCGTTCTGTGATTCTCTTTGTCTAGCGGTTTTTTCGTCTTGCAAAGCAAGCCCATTGAAGGATTAGCGGATTAGCGCTATTAGCGGCTTATCTGCTGATCGGATCAGCTGATAAGCAGCTTAGCGGCTTAGAAAAAGGGCGGGAGGAGGAAAAAAAACCAGCAGGAACTCGCAAGACATTGTCGTCTTGCGAAGCAAGCCCATAGGAAATTCGTTTTGCGAAGCACCTCCAAAACGGAAAACTCTTTCGTCTAGCGAGTTTTCCGTCTTGCGAGGCATTTGTCTTGCGGGGCACCACTGTATAGTGGCAGAAGCATGTTAAGATTCTGCTCGCTTCTGCACTTTGATGTGGTTATACTGAAAGCACAAGGTGAAAGGAAAAGTTTTGCAAGCAGCAAATTGGCATTCCTAGGCTTGCAGATGTTCCAGGACAGCTTGAAATGATATGTAACCAATGCAAATCTACTGCCACATAGCAACCCGTCCCTTCTCCTCATGCATTCCAGTACAACCATGTGAACACTTGGAAGGAAGTATGCCTTCATCTTCCAAGTACTTTTCTCACATGGCACCCATGATGTGGGGAAATATGTCAGTCCTCAAAGAACAACCAAAGTAAAATAATGGTCTCTAAAGTAAAGTTGTAAGCACTTTCAAGCTATTTATCCATGAATTCTGTGTTACTAAAGACTACCATAATAAAATTGCACAGGAAAATGTTGAGAGAGAGCAGAACGAGTGGGAACTGAAACAACTACTTCAAAAAAGTTATTTGTGAAAAAAATTATTTATTTAAACAAAATGTTAAGTAGGTACAAATATTATGTCTATCAGTTTTCCTACTACATAAAAACCAAATATTTGTTAATACAACTTTTTTAGTAGCAAAAAGCAAAGGCAGTTTTGCATAGCCAATTGCGTTTAGGCTAAGCTTTAGGCCCAGACCAAAAATTTCAAAACAAATGTTTCCAAACGATTGTGTTTTAATATTAAGTGTGAATATATTTAAACATATTTAACAATACTCACTTATAGTGCCCATAGTTGTTTGCTAATATAAGGTATAGTTGTGTTGATTTTTAAGTCAAAAAATTAAAATACTTAAGATGCAATCAGTTTACATTCCTTTATAGTAAATTAAAATCAGAATAAAGCTAATTCACAAAATGCTAGACAGAGGGTCCACTACTATGGTTCCATCCTTCTATAGTGAAATTCCAAATAATATGTAGGTTATGCTTACATAGACCCCCAAAGCCACCAATTTATCAACCATTCTAAACTATGAATTTAAAGCCAAAGCACCAATCTCTTGGTTATTTTTTAAAGTATAGAAGTAACTTAGCTTTCTCCATAACAAACCATTTACAATCCAACAGAATGATCCATCCCTTTCCTACACATGGGAAGCGTCCCCAATACACCACTAATACACTCTCCCCCACCTGGGCCTTGCACTACTGCATATGGAGCCAGGGATACTACAAAATGCCAAGGCATTTTACCTGCAATGGGAAGACTATAAATATCTCCCATAGCCAGAGAATCATCTTCCCATGCAAGCTACTCACTCTTGGACAACAAACAGCTTATGAGTGGCCCCAAGGAGGACTGAAACCACTAGACTCATTCAAGGGCCTTTAATTGCAGATTAATGGCCAAGCACATAACAGGAGAGGGATTTATCAGGTTCCAAGTTTTATATGCAGCTAAATATTTGCCCCCACAGCCTTCTACATAAAGTTAAGTTGTTCATCCATCTCCAAATAAATTCTAAAATATAGGTCCCAAAAAACTGCAATGATTCAAATAATATTTTGTAATTTCCTCTACATATATCACACTACCTCACCCTCTTGGGGGAAAAAAACATATGGGATGATATGTCAAAAATAGCATGAAATATCTATACAGGTGAAAAAATGTACATGTCACAATAAACTGATAAGATACAGAGTTGTTATTTGATCACAATTCCATGTTCACTTGGAATTTCAGCAATGCATTATTGATTGTGTGGGAAACTCCCATGTTATTCTTGTATCTTTTGGATTCCTTCATGAAATCTTATTCAAGGCTTCTCCAAGTTTCTCCGTGGCTTCAGTGTGTGCCTATCTTTTTTAGTATCTTGAATAACCTATTTTGACCCTTTTGTTTTGCTGCATAATAAAACAACAAGGCCCATGTTATGTTTCTAGAAGTGCTGTTTACATTTTATAATATATATATAAGTAGCATCTTAAAATTAAGAACAGGACAGGCTAATACAAAATGAGATAGAATATAGAATATTTTTTATTCAGTATAAAGCCTCTCCACTTTAAGAGACTAATTAAGTTACCTTGTTCCAAGAAAGGAATAGAAAATTCTTCCACACAGTTTAGAATCAACCTAAAAAGCACCTTGATGAAACAATACATTGGCCTGGATCCAGTGTAGAAGAATAGTTGCACAAGGAGAACACCCCGCCCCTCTCAAGCCCCCCCCCCCCCGGAAGGTCGAAGGGCATTCAAGAAAGACCTGAGCTTCGGGACTGGCGACTACAGTGGGAGAGGTTTGGGAGAAATAGTGTGGAGGCATTCGGAGTTATTGTGAGAAAGGAATGAAAAATCCCATATGCACTACCCCTGATGTTCTTTGGACAAAATTGTCAGTTCTCATGTTGCTTCAAAGAGCCTGCTATCACAGTCACATATGCAGTAACTAGAGGGATGGGACAAAAAACAAACCCCACTCCTTCTGAAGAACCAGCTAGCTACAGCTAGTTACAGCAAGTGCTTTAAGGATCCTTAATGAGAAACATGGAAGGCGGCATATTTTGTTGGCTGATCTTTTCTTAATTTTTTAAAAACAAGTGGAAATCTAACATACAGGGCCAAAACCTGTATGTTAAGATCAACCCATGAAATACAGCTTTATTGTGGAAATATGTTTGCCATATCCTAGACATGCCTCCAAATGAATGAAAAAAGGCCAAGGTTGATTGTGGAGGTGCTACTTCAACCAACATGGGAGTTTCGTGTCCTCAGTTTCACTTTTAAAATAAGGAATATGCTTCGAGATGAACAAATGTACACTACTTGTAATACCAAGTATGGTTTCAAAATACACTGGTTAAACAATTTTAAATAAGCTATCACTAAATGACAATGGAAGATAAAGTTACCTGTTTATATTCACTAACGCAGTTTTGGCAACAGAATCTTTTCGGCTCTCCATCAACCATAAGGATATTGTTTGCTGCTCCTTTACTTGGCAGGTATTCCCCACAATGCTCACAACAATTCATTATTAAGCCATTTGCCATTCGGTATCGATTGAAGCAGTGGTCACTACACAGCTTATGTGTCATATTTTTAAAGCTAACCTCATGACGGATCTAAAAAGGGGGAAACAATTTTACTGTAATGAGTTACATGACAGATAACAGCTTTTAAACATAAATTTGGATTAAAATGTGGAAAATGCAATTTCAGAAATGCAAGCTGCATTTGGTACTTTTGAAACTTAAAAAACAAAAACAAAACAGGAACAGAGGATACTACATTAAATACAATTTGACTGTAAAATATATGACTGGTAAAATATTGGTAAGTATTCTGTACATGATTGAGTATTAAAAAACCAGAATGAAATAAAATGTGTTTAGTAAACTTTCACATGTAAGGCAAAATATATTCTGTTTTACAATATATTCAATCACCACAGAAATTTATTAACTCTCAAAAAGTTAATTTTCAAAGATTGGAAACTAATACCCTCTTCTAAGAAAAATACCATCTTCCATAGAACTAATATTCACAGAATAAGCTGCACTATGGGCAAATGTGAGGAAAAATGAGTTTTACATGTATATTAAAAGCACAAAGAGCAAAATGCACCAAATTTCCTCCTTGCCTCAGACACTGACAAAGTTGAACCACGCATTACAGTACATGCATTATTTCTATCTTTGCAAAGTAGGAAAATAACAGACTAATGGTAACGACAAGGATAGAGACTACCACAAGTCGTAACTAAAAAGAATCAAAGAATACTTAATGCAAGACATTTCAAGTCTGTGAAGGATGCAGAAATGCAAACCAACCAACCTGGAAAAGCTACCGTATTTTTCGCCCCATAAGACGCACTTTTTCCCCTCCAAAAATGAAGGGGAAATGTGCCTGCGTCTTATGGGGCGAATGCAGGCTTTCGCTGAAGCCTGGAGAGCGAGGGGGGTCGGTGCGCACCGACCCCTCTCGCTCTCCAGGCTTCAGGAAGCTCTGCGCAACCCTCGGGAGACCGGCTCCGAGGGTTGTGCAGAGCTGCCTGCAATCCCGGGTCTACGCCGCCATCCCGAGCGGTGCGCTAAGTCCCGCCCCGCTCGGGATGGCGGCACAGAGCTGCCTGCCGTCGCGGGACTGCAGGCGGGTCTACGCCGCCATCCCGAGTGGTGCGCTAAGTCCTGCCCCGCTCGGGATGGCGGCACAGAGCTGCCTGCCCTCCCGGGACTGCAGGCGGGTCTACGCCGCCATCCCGAGCGGTGCGCTAAGTCCCGCCCCGCTCGGGATGGCGGCACAGAGCTGCCTGCCTTCGCGGGACTGCAGGCGGGTCTACGCCGCCATCCTGAGCGGTGCGCTAAGTCCCGCCCCGCTCGGGATGGCGGCACAGAGCTGCCTGCCGTCGCGGGACTGCAGGCGGGTCTACGCCGCCATCCCGAGCGGTGCGCTAAGTCCCGCCCCGCTCGGGATGGCGGCACAGAGCTGCCTGCCGTCGCGGGACTGCAGGCGGGTCTACGCCGCCATCCCGAGCGGTGCGCTAAGTCCTGCCCCGCTCGGGATGGCGGCACAGAGCTGCCTGCCCTCCCGGGACTGCAGGCGGGTCTACGCCGCCATCCCGAGCGGTGCGCTAAGTCCTGCCCCGCTCGGGATGGCGGCACAGAGCTGCCTGCCTTCGCGGGACTGCAGGCGGGTCTACGCCGCCATCCCGAGCGGTGCGCTAAGTCCTGCCCCGCTCGGGATGGCGGCACAGAGCTGCCTGCCTTCGCGGGACTGCAGGCGGGTCTACGCCGCCATCCCGAGCGGTGCACTAAGTCCTGCCCCGCTCGGGATGGCGGCACAGAGCTGCCTGCCCTCCCGGGACTGCAGGCGGGTCTACGCCGCCATCCCGAGCGGTGCGTTAAGTCCTGCCCCGCTCGGGATGGCGGCACAGAGCTGCCTGCCTTCGCGGGACTGCAGGCGGGTCTACGCCGCCATCCCGAGCGGTGCGCTAAGTCCTGCCCCGCTCGGGATGGCGGCACAGAGCTGCCTGCCCTCCCGGGACTGCAGGCGGGTCTACGCCGCCATCCCGAGCGGTGCGCTAAGTCCTGCCCCGCTCGGGATGGCGGGGCAGAGCTGCCTGCCCTCCCGGGACTGGTGCACTTCTCCCCATCGCCAGCCCCACAAGCTCGGGGGACAGCGGGGAGGCAGAGCGTGCCTTCCCTCTGTTCCCCGACCTGGTTCTTCCAGCCCCGCACCTGGGGGGGGGGGGAAATAAATTTTTTTTTCTTTATTTCCCCCCCAAAAAACTAGGTGCGTCTTATGGGCCGGAGCGTCTTATGGGGCGCAAAATACGGTAGGTAAATAATTTTCATTTCCCAGCTATCATATGAGAACTTGTATGCTGCCAGAAGACTGAAGAGCATGACAAGTAGCTCAAGTGAAAATTCTGCCCACATAAGAAATATTGGTGAGAAATATTACCTAAGTAATTTCCGGAGAAACTCAAATAATATTATATTAGTGTATAAATGAGGGATGGGAGAAACAAACAAACCTCTGTTAGTTTTCCACAAATAGTGCATCTAGACTTATTTAAGATTCCTTTTGAGGGATTCTGTTTGTCTTCATAGAAGGACAAGCATGATGTACTGCAAAACTCCTGGAAGGACTCACTTGAATCAACCTGAGCAACAATGGTACCTTTCATTGTTGTTATGTCTCTGAAAGATAAGAAGGGAACGTCCTCTAAATATTAGGAGCCACCATAAAGTACATTAGTCACAGATAGTACAAGATTTAAAGGTCTGAACAAAAAACTGGGAAGAGGAGTTTGGATTTGATATCCCGCTTTATCACTACCCGAAGGAGTCTCAAAGCAGCTAACGTTCTCCTTTCCCTTCCTCCCCCACAACAAACACTCTGTGAGGTGAGTGGAGCTGAGAGACTTCAGAGAAGTGTGACTGGCCCAAGGTCACCCAGCAGCTGCATGTGGAGGAGCGGAGACACGAACCTGGTTCACCAGATTACGAATCTACCTGTAGCTGCTCATTGCTCACCAGATACTCACAAAACTGAGGTCTCTTGTACTGAAGTATGCATAAGCTAAGCCCTATTAACTTGAAGTGATTTTACTCTAATAAAACAGGAAGACAGCTACCTAGCTGCAGACAGCCAGTGGATCAACAGAGTGTTACAATTCTTCTCTCTCAGTAAACCTGACAGCTTCAAAAGCAAAGTTATACATTTTTAAATTACAAGTTGATGTCAAAATCAATTTATCTAACTGTCCAGCATGTCTCGATGTAGCAGTTAATATTGTTTAGATGGGTAACTTAAAAGGGTTTCAAGAATATTAACACACTGGATTTAATCGTGTTTCATTAACAAAGCAAAGCAGGACTTGGAACCAGCCACAGACCTCACTGCTAGCACTCAACAAATGTGTACAAATTAGGCCAAAATGCTCCACCCATGCTTCCCACAAGTCTCAGCTTAATTTTATATTTTGCTTTTTCAGAACTGTTTATACACCCACATCATTAGTGCCAAACAGCATTCTTCATGGATTCCAGAAGAGGAAACAGTGAACAAAACTAAGATGCTAAGTAGTACGAAATTTAACTAAGTTTGTTCCTCTTTCCAAGTCTCAGTATTGGCATAGGATTATATTATAGAGAGAAAAACATGCGTGTGATAAGGAGAAAACTTTTTATACAAACCACCTTCATTTTAGTTATTTTATATTGTTTCATGTTAATTGCTTAGAGGTTTTTGCTGATTAAGCGTTATATAAATTTTGTTAGCTAAATAATGATCGATCCATGGTTAGCTCAATGTGAATGGGCACTCAAGCCAAAAATTTCCCATCTCCCACTGTGAGCAAATCATGGTTTGTGCTTAACTATAGTTTGCTTTATCAAGAAGACCCTTCAAAATGGGCTAATGATTTGGTCATTACATCTGAACCAACTCAATGCCTATCAGTTTTTATGACAAGTATGAACAAGAATAAGTTGAAAGAGGGTAGCTCATTCATGTCCTGGATAAACTGCTTTGAGGACGGGTTTTTTTATATAAAAAACCAACTATCAAGAAGTGTATTTATTTTATGAAATAAATAAATGAATGAATAAAAATAAAATATTTTACTGAGTTCTTGGAACGTTGAACAGGAATACTGATCACATTGGCAAGGATCAAGCAGTAAGATATATCCCTTACTTTTTGCACATAACACAGAGTTTCTTTGGAGCTGGTTTATGCGAGAATGATGAAAGGCAGGTAGTGGAACAAAAAAGGTGAACTGATCCTTTCCGCTGATATGCAGTCTGGCCCTTCTGCAGAGGTTTCTTGCAGTTAGCACATGTGACTTTAACCTGCTTAGAAGGCTGCTGTTGTGTAGGAGGCTGGAATACTTGTTTTGGGAGGGATGCCACCGGTGACAGAGAATCCACACCTGGTTGTTTCTGATTTCTTGGAAATGAAGCTGACTGAGATATCCAGGAATCTTAAAGAGACAAAATAGATAAAGTTAAAATTTAAAAATTACCTCTCAATATGACAAGCAATTTGACAGTGAAGGAGAATATTCTATTCCCAGTGTAGGTAAAAGAGACGCACTCAGTTTTTCCAAAAGGCTAAATAATAAGTGTTAGTAACATAAAAAGATGTTGGGATACAACAATGCCCATACTGCATAATAAATATTTACAGATCACCACCTGCTAGTCATGGGAATAGCAATAGAATGCCCTGTCTTCAAAATTCCAACACAATGCTCAGGAGAATTCCGTGAACGTGAAGACATTATCCTACTCTGTGATAACTGACTTTGAAGATGGAACAGAGGGGGTGGGGAAGACGATATCAGAATTGGGGAAACCTTTTTCAGCATTCACATCTGAGGACCAAATTCTAGTGGTAGGCAGGGCCACACTGAATGGATCAACAAATGTACAGTACAGTTTCTACACACACTCACACACCTCTCTATCAGAAAACTATTATCAGAGTTCAAGAGCATATTCTAGCCAGGCACATGCACTTGGGTTACAAAGCAGGGTCAGTGCGGGTTATAGCTTGAGGAGTGTTTCCGGCGCCAGATGGAAAGGCCTGGAGAGCCACATTCAGCGCCCAGGCCTCAGGTTGCCCACTCAAGATTTAAAGCAAATTGGCTGTATGCCTCATTTTCAAGGAGGAAGCAAAAAGCCCTTCCACCGTTCGGATTCTGTTCTTAGACCAAGGTAAAGTTCTCAAACCGGGACACTACTTCTGGTTTTGTGGAGTTCGTAAACCGAATCATTTGTAAACAGGACTGTTCTTAAACCGAGGTACCTATGTTTTAATTACATATTTAGGTTGTCACTCTAATGATTATGCATACATACACACGTACATAATTTTATTTGTATGCCACTCAAGGCGGCTTGCAACATGAAGGAAATATCTAATTACAACATAACAAAAATGGTCATAAACATCAAAACATACACAACCAAATCGAACAATTTCCACACAAAACATATGATCTAATTTTTATGGTATTTTGTGTTTGAACTTTGTATACAATCATAATATTTTATACAGCGCTATAGAAATTTCAATAATTTGCCATTTAGAAATGGAGATGATAAAATAACTAATTGGTAAATGATAAGCTGTGTCATGATACTGTATTTGAAGAACTGAAAATATTAGGAGTAACTGGACTTCACTATCTTAAGGAACTGAAACTTCTCATATACAAATAGATCAGTACAGTGGTACCTCGCAAGACGAATGCCTCGCAAGACGAAAGAGTTTTCCGTTTTTTGAGTCGTTCCGCAAGACGAATTTCCCTATGGGCTTGCTTCGCAAGATGAAACGTCTTGCGAGTTCTTGCGAGTTCGTTTCCTTTTTCTTAAAGCCGCTAATAGCCATGCTTCGCAAGACGAAAAAACCGCAAGACGAAGAGACTCGCGGAACGGATTAATTTCATCTTGCGAGGCACCACAGTATTTGTTTAATAACACACTTCAGCACTTAACTTTGGACATTATCATAAAACCCTAACTCATCTCCTCTACCATTAACCTGTGACATGAAAACAATCTCTGTAGATTGTCTATGGAGATTGTCCTTCATGAAACAAAACCTATATTCTACAGTGTGGATGAAAACCTTTTTAGATCCACATCACATTAATCAGCGAATGGCTCTAGAAGCACCCTGAAACGAACAGCAAACAACAAAACCAAGAAGATAAAGGTAACAAACTACTCAAGAAATAGATAAGAGAAGAAAACAAGGACAATGCTTGCCCAAGAGCAAGGACATCATCTCTGATAATGATGCCTCTGCCAAAAGGTATTGAGCGGGAAGTTGGGGGCCATGCTCCCATGCACACTGAGAGAAGGGGGGAAAGCTCACCCAAAAACCTAGCTCTAGAAAGTTCTCAGCAATGATCTGCATATGTACAGCACCCATTTGTGAAACCATTTCTGAAACCAAATGTTTTGCTTAGAAATCTTGGTTTGAAAAATCCACCTTGTTTTCAACCATTGTTTGGCAGTACAAATAATCCCAGCATCCTTTCTTAACCATGGTTTGTGATCACTCCTCTAAACGCTGACTAAAGTCACAAGATAAGAACAACTGAAAAACCCAACCTTGGGAGAAACTTAACCATGGCCAAGCCTCTGTGTCCCAACATTGCATATTACTGACACCTAATGAAGTTGTTTACATTTTTATATTGGGGGGGGGCGCTATTTTGGCCATATAATGGTGGGAAGTTTTCCTGGAAGTTCAGAAATTAATAAATAATAATAATATTTATACCCTGCCCATCTGGCTGGATTTCCCCAGACACTCTGGGCAGCTTACAGAATATATAAAACATAATAAAGCATCAAACATCAAAAACTTAAAATCCCCTATCTGTAATTACGTTCAGATGCAGATTTGCACTTTTATAAGCAGATTGTCCTAATACGGCTTTTAAGGTGTAGTACATAACCGTAAAGTCTGTCAACCACCCAACATTGTTCAAGCAATGTCTATTGCCACAATGGAATCTGGAAAGTTGCTCACTGAGTGGTATGAAGACATTATAGTAATTAATTAACTAATTAAAACCCCCAGAGTGAACTTAAATGGTTAAATTGGACAATGAGGAAGGGAGCTTGTCCTCCAAACAAAAAACTATGGGTTTTCCATTCTGGTTTCAAGTGCAAGCACTAATAACAGTTGCCAATTTGGGTATTACATAAACCATGATTAGCGTAGAGGAAAACCATCCACAGAAAAAGGAGGTAAGGAACGAGAACTCCATGAATCTGAAGTATTTTCATTGTAGTTGTTGGCATCAGTCTGACTCGGGAGACATTGGAGGAGTGTGCTTTTGGGGGTAAAGTCGAACTGGAGAGTTACAGCTCCCGCTATGGCTATAGAGAGTGATATGAGAGGCATGTTTTATTGCAGGTGAGGCAGATGTAGGCATCCAGTTTTGTTGCTACAGGTGCACCATGGCACTTCTCTCTGTGCTGCTCCCAGCAGTCTTTCATCCTCTGGTCACTGCTGTGGATATACAACCTGCCTGACTGTATTTTCATAAGATTACTTTTTGTAGAGAAAAAATTACAAAAACTGCTACTTGAGAGAAGACTGGCTAGCTCTTCCAAACAATGAGACACATGTGGGAAATGGGTCCTTCATTAACCAAACTATAATTGGTTATCTTTCGGTATTAACCACAGTTCCCAATTATAAAATAAAATAAAATATCTCATTTTAATTTATTTAATTTACTCCTATGTAGAAATGACTGTATATGATACTTCATATGGAAAATCTCTTTGGTTTGGTCAAAATGACTTCAGTCTTTACTTTAGCACAAAATGTTTAAAGGTTGGGGTGGCGGTCAGGGAGCATGTTAAAATGTTTAATATTGGCCCAAAGGCACTATGAATTTGTGAAAGAATGAACCTCAGTGTTTAAATCTAACAGCATCTAAAGTTAAAATAATTCACCATTTCAGTGAGTAAGATAGAATAGCATTTGACACCTGTAAATCACATACTGTATATAAGCTCCTGTTCATCCATGGACTGAAGAATGTGCTATTAAGTACCTCAGTGCACATACATACTGCAAGAAATTTGTACATGGAATTGTGAAATGCTAAAATCCACCAGTAGGTTTCTGGTCAATTGCTACAGAAAATTAATGTACAGAAACCTGGTAGTGATAATTGATGTAATTGCTACAACAGCAGCAAGAATACTTATCGCAAAGTATTGGAAGACACAAGATCTACCCACCCTGGAAGAATGGCAGATGAAAGTGATGGACTATATGACATTGGCTGAGATGACTGGCAGAATCCGTGATCAGGGAAAGGAGACGGCGGAAGAAGAATGGAAGAAATTTAAAATCTATCTTAAGGACTATTATAAACTTGATGAATGTTAGAATGTCGAGGTTTTAAGAAAGAAAGGGTTACAGCGATACAAGACTAGACAGAAGGAAAGATTAAAAGGACAGAGACTTGACAGAAATATTTAGAAGTTGCTAAAAAATTTTGGACATTGGGATGCAGAAAGGGGAGGTATGGGGGAGTCTGAGAAACAAGGTTCATGAAAAAAAAGGTTATGAAACTATACGTGTTTGTATGTCTTTTTATATGTTTGTATTGTTTTAAAATTTTTTTGTAAAATCAATAAAAAATATTATAAAAAAAAGATAATTGATGTAATTGCATAACAAGGCAAACTCAGATTTAATTGTCTACAATATAGGAGTGATAGAGACCTACCTCACATGATTGTAAATCAGTTTATACATGAAGCTTTATGGCCAAGCTTCATAAAGTTCTGAAACACCAGTCACTTACAGTGGTGTCCGTAACACATTCAGGCAACCTCTTTTGACCAGAGCTGCATTTGTCCTTTATGTATGAAACTGTGTATCAGGTGCAAAAATTAAGCACCTTCAGAAAGAAACTCAAGTTTTCATTAGTTTCAGATTTAGTTAGAGAGAAACAAAGCTTGATTGGTGAAATTTCAAGAACTAAAAAAGTGGCTGAGCAGATTTGGAGGTCAGAGTTTTTAGCAGGCAACCCTTTTCCCCTGCTCAAAAGTTAGCAGAAGAATTATACCTCTATGCCACTGTGCAAATTTTGTTCTACATGTGTAACTTAGGGATCTTGTGGGCACAGGTTTATATCTTTCTTTTGACACATAGTATATACAATTCTTTTGTAATCTTCCACTGTTTGGTTTTTAAATTTAATGTTTTGGTGACAATATTAATGTTTGTTTTATTTTCTGTAAACTGCTTAGAGATATATAATTTGTTAAATAAATAAATAGATGGATCCTCACTCTTTTCTTCTGGAAGCAAAATTTTGTTCTCCCTACCCCTTTTGACCCTTCTCATGTGCTCCAAGTTACCTGTATCTATGCTCAAAACTGCATCCAACACTTTCCTTACAATAATGAGCTGGTTTCTGCTTAAGGTTTATTATTTCCACTCCTCTTAACAAAACATGGTTTGGACCTATCCTATCCCATTTAAATGAACACACATATAAGAAACAGTGACCAGAACCCAGACAACTCCCAAAACCAAGCCCCACAAAAGTTTGGTTGTGATGCCAGAGCAAAGGGAATAAAGGTCTGCTGGTTGAACCATTAGCAGATCTTGTTAAAAGTAACCAGGCCTCCCTCTCTATTTATCATACATAAATGAACAAAATTATCAACTTTACAGGGCTGCAAAAACTGTCTTAATCCATGGATAACTAAAGAAGCTAAGCTTAACACTCTCAACCTGAGCAGGGTGTATAGAAGCTCTCTTGAAAATTCAAACATGTTCAACTCAACATATAAAGGAAATGGGGAGGGAAGGAGAGAATGTATTTTGAAGCCAAGCAAAAAAGATGCCATATTGTATTTATTGCTGTGGGGTTTCTACTGCACCCAGTATTCATAAAGCCACCAGTGACACTATTCACTCATGAGACATTATCCTATATCCCTGGATATTTCTAGCTGGTATCTTCAATGGCAGCTAAAATTCCACTACTGCCCAATCTTACTAACTTGAAGACAACCCAGTGTGTGAGAACTTCACCCCTCTCCACTCAAAAATCTTTTTTTTTTTTTTTTTTTAAATAATCTTTATTGATTTTCTTTTATACATACAAAAAATAAAAAAATGAAAAACGGATAAGAAAAAGAAAAAAAAAAAAAAAAAACAGCAACAACACAATATTCAACAAGAAGTCACAGCCCTTAAGTGCTATGAAAAAAGTAAGAAAAGAGAAAAATAAAAAATCAGGCAAGTGGGAATAAAGGAAAGACAAAAAACTACAACATAAAAACATAAGGTTGTCGACTTCCTTCCCTACTGATTTCGGGTTTTTACATTCAGTAGTTATCTTTTTACCGCTGGTTTTTGTTTATGATTTTCACATCGAGAGTTTTACACCAAACCTGCTGTATTTGGTAAGTTTTTAAAATTACCTTCAAAATAAACCATAAATTTACTCCATTCTTCTTTTAACTTTGTATCTTTATGATTTCTAATTTTTTGTGTCAATTTTGCTAATTCAATAAAGTCATACAGTTTTAATTGCCAGTCCCTCACCGTTGGAAGATTTGTGCTTTTCCAGTTTTGAGCGATAAGCATTCTGGCCGCTGCTGTTGAGTATTGGAATAGAATTTTATCTTTTTCTTGAATTTCTTTCCCTACCATCCCTAATAGGAAGGCCTCTGGGCTTTTGGGAAATGTATATCTAAATATCTTTTTTAACTCATTATATATCTGATCCCAAAATTTTTTAATCTCCTCACATGTCCACCACATATGTATAAAATTACCTTCTTTTGTCCTACATTTCCAACAAGCCTTATCTGCGGTCTTGTACATTCTATTCAATTTTTCTGGTGTAAGGTACCATCTGTAAATCATTTTTTCCAAATTTTCCCTGATTGCGGCACTTGCCGTGAATTTTAATCCCTCGCTCCATAATTTTGACCATTTTTCATATTCTATATCATGACCCAGGTCTTTTGCCCATTTAACCATAACTTGTTTGATTTTTTCATCTTTAGTTTCCCATTCCAGTAGTATGTTATACATCTTGGATAATACCTTCGATTTACTTTCAACTACTTCAATCTGGAATTTGGACTTCTTTTCATTCATTCCTAATTTTTTATCTTCTGTCCATATTGCGTTAATTTGATGATACTGTATCCAACCCGTCAACCTCTCCCTTAGTTCTTCATATGGTCTTAGTTTCCAGTTGTCTTGGGATCTCACTAGTAGGTCTTCATATGTCAGTTTTTGTTCTTCCATATTTATTTTTTTGATTGACAGCAAATCTGTAGGGGACAGCCACCAGGGTACTCTTTGCTCCAACAGTTTCTTATTTTTATTCCAGACTTCATACAGGGGTCCTCTTATAATATGGCTCGAAAACCTTTTGTGTACTTTTTCTTTATTTAGCCAGAGGTAGGCGTGCCAACTGAATCTATTATCGGCTCCTTCCAGATCTAATAGGTCTGTATCTTCTAAGGTTATCCAGTCTTTGACCCAGCAGAGACAGGCTGCTTCGTAATATAATTTTAGGTCAGGTATTGCCAATCCTCCTCTTTCCTTACTATCTGTTAACAGTTTGAATCTAATCCTTGGCCTTCTTCCCTGCCATATGAATCTTGAAAGTGTCTTCTGCCAATCCTTAAATATTTTAGACCCTCTGATGACCGGTATATTTTGAAATAAGAATAGCATCTTGGGGAGTATGTTCATTTTTATTGCTTCCATCCTACCCAGCCACGAGAGATTCACCCTGTTCCATACGTCTAAATCCTTTTTCACTTTGTTCCATATTGATGTGTAATTATCTTCAATTAGATTTATATTTCTGGGTGTAAGCCAAATTCCTAGATATTTTATTTTCCTCGCCACTTTAATTCCAGATTGTCTTTCTAGTCTTTCCACCGCTTCATTTCTCAGGTTCTTTGTTAACATTTTTGTTTTGGTTTTGTTCAACTTGAAGCCCGATAGTTTACCGTACTCCTCCATGATCTCCAATACTTTACCCACACTTTCCTGCGGCTCTTCTAGGGATAACATCAGATCGTCAGCATAAGCTTTTAATTTAAACTCTTTAAATCCTATTTTAATCCCTTTTATCAAAAATCTAAAAAGGCCGCTAATAATTTGCCGTCCGAGAACTGAACATCTTGGATGAAAGTGCCTTTAGGGGAGTTCTCTATGGATAACAATTTAAGAATCCTTTAAGAAATAAACAACTTCTGAACAGCACCTGATTACAGACAGATTAGAAGTGGTCAAAACCTGTTTACTTAAAAACTTCTTGATCCCCATCAGTCCAGAAACCCCTTTGATGCTAAGCAATGGTAACAGAAGATGCTCCTTTGAACATGTTACTGATAAGTGAATTAATGTGGATGTGCATAAGTGCACCTCACAACACCCTGAGCCCCAAGGGGACTAGGACCTCAGTATCAGGAGGTAAGCATGAGGGCTTGGGAAATGGCTGTATATGCCATGACGATAGGCAACCTATCAAGGTTGACTGACTCTAAGTCTCCTCCACCCTTAGATATTAAGTTCTTGTCATGAAACATTGTGAGCTGGAGAAATAAGGCAAATGACTGTGAGTTCCTAGGAGACCTGGTCTCAAACCCCAATAGTAATTGAAGGCTTTAAAGCCTATTCACTGCCAGCCTTCAAACTAAACCCAAAAGGTAGATTCCACCCAGTTTATCCATTCTTACTGCTCTATGTTTAGATTGAAACCTGACATTCCTTCAAGCCTGTAGCTCTACAATCTAAGCCAGGCATAGGCAAACTCAGCCCTCCAGATGTTTTGGGACTATAACTCCCATCATCCCTAGCTAACAGGACCAATGGTCAGGGATGATGGGAGTTGTAGTCCCAAAACATCTGGAGGGACAAGTTTGCCTATGCCTGATCTAAGCCTTCAAGTTTGATTAGAATCAAGGGACACTTGCCAAAGTCTATGCAGATATATCTCCCTGCACAGAGATGCCCTCCCCATTTCTTCACTGAAGCAGTTTGCAACAACAAATTCCCTCTACTGAAATAATCTTAGCATGTGACTTTAACGAGAGGCTGGGCAATGATGACTCTGCACTTCTCAGAGTGCTTGGACTTGACCAAGGTAATTCTCTACCTGCCTTTAACTGTCTACTGTTCTAAGGACAACATCTTGAACAATGCAGGCATATGCCTCACCAATTTTTGCATTCAATTCAGTAAAGTCTTGCTCAATTATTCAGTGAGTTTTGATAATTCTGGAGAGTTCACCTATATATCAACAAGGGGTTAACTGTGTGTTTGACTATTTCCTAGTTTCCCCAGTATCGGGGGATTGAGTCCTGGTGGGCAATTGCACTGTTAAATGACCACTTATTTTTGACCTTGGCCATAGAACTTAACTGTCCTGTGCTCACACCTTTCCTGCCCAACTCCTGATGAAAACATAAGACATTCTGCCAAGAATTCCTTGGACTGCATAAATTCCATCCATTACAGTGGTGCCCTGCAAGACGAATGCCTCGCAAGACGGAAAACCCGCTAGACGAAAGGGTTTTCCGTTTTTGAGCTGCTTCGCAAGACGATTTTCCCTATGGGCTTGCTTTGCAAGACGAAAACGTCTTGCGAGTGTTCCGATTTTTTTTCGCTCCCCCCCTTTTTCTAAGCCGCTAATAGCTTTTTAGCCGCTAATCCGCTAAGCCTTTAATAGCCGCTAAACCGCTAATAGCGCTAATCCGCTAATAGGGTTGCTTCGCAAGACGAAAAAGCCGCTAGACGAAGAGACTCGCGGAACGGATTAATTTCGTCTTGCGAGGCACCACTGTATTTAAAACCAAGACAACACTGGAGTGCAGTTTCTGTAATTAACCCAGAATACCCCTAAGAAGCTATCAAAATCTATGAACATCTAACTGATTTTTCAAAACAACAATTTAAGGTGTGGAAACAATCCAGGGAGTCTTTTACCAACAAGTGGTTTGACAAGGAACGTAGAGCTCTAAAATCTTATATCCAGAATATTTCTTGACAATACTGGAAGGAAGAGGGTGCTGCCTGCTTCCAGAATATTTTAGTTCTAAAAATCTACTGCGGTATCTTATTAAAAAAGAGAGAGAGAACTGAATATACTAACAAGCAATAACTTCAAATAAGCTCTAGGAAATTCTGGTTCTTGGTCTCTGAGGAACTCAACACCAAAGACCTCCCCACTCCATCCATTTCGCTTAGTAGTTGGTATCATTACTTTGCAAGTGTCTTGCACAAGGAACGACTAGATGGAGTGGCATGTCACCATTCTATGCTCCCAATCTCACCAGATGAAATAAAAATGCTAATAGTCCAGCTAAGGAAAGGGAAGGGCATCTGGTCCAGATGTGATAGGCTCCAAAGTACTAAAATTAGACCTGACTGGTGAACCCCTTTGCTGGCTAACCTGTTCACATCGGTGAATAACACTGGATTCATGCCAGAGGCATGGACAAGAGCAATAACAGTTCCAATATATAAAGGGAGACCATATAATACCATCTAACTATAGATCAATAAGTCTTTTCCCTATAGTGGGTAAGTTATATGCTAAACATCTATTGGGTAAACTTACATTTTGGATGTCTCAACTTGCAATACTAGGCCCAGAGCAGGTGGTCTTTTGCCAGGGTAAACTATTCTGGACCACTGTGTCATCCTATCTCACCCAGATAGAATCTAGACATATAAAAACCGCTCTGAAAATGCTTTTTGTTAAAGTGCTTTTAAAAATACATTGAATTTTCCATAAGGCTCACAATCACCATCTAGTGTCACATTGTATAAAGCACACATAAAATGTTTTATTTGCAGCTGTATAGCTGAGTCCCGTTGATAAATATTCTAAGGCATCAAAGTCAAAGCTCTATACGATCTTCGTGGACCTAAAAGGAACCTTTGATTCAATCCCAATTTATACTCTGGAATAAATTAACCAGAATGAACATTAGCATAAAGTTACTTTTTCTTATTAGGAAATTATATACCTCCATGAGCTGCCAGTGAAATGCTCCCAACTAGGCAGGCGAATCCTAAAAAAATTGCCAACAAAGGGGAGGAAACAGGGTTGCATCTCAGTCCCTTACTTATTCAATCATTTTCCATATGACCTTGTTCTCTGTTTATGTGGGGTTGGTGCCCACTGCCCGAAGCTTAGCTCCATTCAATATTCCCATTCTATTATGCAGGTTAGATTGAGGGCCACTCAGTGTTGAGTGCCCCAGAGACCAAGAACCAGAATCCCCACCAATGTAGAGCTTTTTTCCTTGCAAGATTTAACATCATGCCATCTGCAACTGTAAGGAAGATTCTAGAAAATTCCTTATTCAGAAAGATATGGTCCCTGTGGTATAAACTGGTCAAAACCATTGCACATGTTTTATTTTACTGCCCATTTTACACAGAAAATCTGCAATAAATATATAAACCCCATGCTGAAAGGAAGGTTAAATTGCCCTGACTTCTCCAGGGTTTCCTTTCTACTAAACAGCTGTAGGCCTGCCATTATGGATAATGTAGCAAAATTTCTGAGAGATACTATGAAACTACATCGCTATAGGATTTGAGAGGCACTTTTAAACCTTATTATGTCTGTACCATATTAGTATCTCATATTATGAACAGATGCCAATTTTATGCTTTGACTGCTCCTTCTTCAGTAATCACATTATTGTTTTACAGCTCTGAGAAAGAGTGAGGTTGTTCGTCTGTTTTTGTTCTTGTTTTTATTATGTACTTTGTGTTCTCCTTGTGTATTTTTATGTTCTGAACCACCCTGTGATCTTTGGAGGAAGGGTGGTATACAAATTTAAATAAATAAATAAATAAATAAATAAAATTCTTAACAAATGAAATATATTTTTATCCAGTAACTGAAACAATATTTCCCTTTTTTTATACTAGGGAATAATTATTCTATCCAGCAACTAACAATCCCTTCCGGAAAGTACACTATGTTCACTCATAAGCAAGCCACACCAAACAACGGGCCTAACTCTTCAACAGCTATTCACCTTGGTCTCAAATTAAGATATAATTCTGTAGCACAGAAGGTTCTGTGGGCTACTTGGTCCAAGGAGAATATGCTTTAATTGTTATAGTAACCAGCTATTATGCACACTTGTTCAGCAAACATACTAATTACAGTGGAAAACTCCGTTTAAATAACCTTGATTAAATAAATGCAGCCTGATTTGTAAACCTGTACCGTGGTCTCAAAAATGGAAAAAATAATCCACAATGTAACTGCTATTATTAGTTGTGCCACTAGTAGAAGAAATATATATTTGCATAAAAAGGTACAACCTACCAGGGTTATGATGAGTCGCAGATTCTCCATTCTGAAAGACATCTCCAGCTACGTTCATTCTACCAGGATTGAAAGGTCCTACACCAGTCTTGGTCTGTGAAGTTAAAGATGGGGTGTATGTTTGTATATTAACACCAAAATTACTTGACTGCAGTCCGTTAGATACATCTCCCAAGTTGGTATTCTGTAGTGATGTTACATGTGTAATCATTAAGTTCATGTCACGCCCTTCAGTATTTTCTAAACGGCCAACACTCACAGAGCTCATACCTCTTTCTAATGTAGTAACATTAGCAATTTGAATTTCAGAGTCTGGTTCTGTGGTTATACCACTATTACCTATTCCTGCATTTACCTTACTTCTTGAAAAACTGGGTGGTGAAAATTCCATCTCAGTGGCTCTGTTTTTAGGCTCTGGAAATCTTCTTTCACTGAAACTGGAATCATTTCTCTCTTGCCCCTGATTTGCTTCAGTATCTTCTTCATCATCAATAATAATAGTTTCAGTTATACTTCCCTTTTGAGAACTCAGGTCTTTTGTTGGAACCACTGCTTTGGGGTCATTTCCATGATGCTCTTCATTACTGGGTGAACTAAAAGCTGCATTTCTAGGATCCGTTATCAACCCTGCAGAAATCTGTGGAGGTTGCACAGGTTCAACAAATACAACATCGTCGTCGTCTTCTACGGAAGGACTCTGGAACTTAGATCTAGAAACCAGAGAGTTAGATGGACAGCTGAAAGAGTTTCCTACATTGGCTAGGCCAGTTGCCATTGTGGTAGGCCCCAATAACTCAGATGGATGTTCAGACAGCGCCAGTTTTCAGACAGCTTGTGGACCTTCCAGAAAAACTGTTATAAAAGAAAAAAAAAAGCAGTTTTACTATAATACCATGGGTTTTGTGTACGTTCACCTTGAGTCATGACCTCATTTTTCAAATATCAAAATCAGATGCTTAGACCAAATTGAGTCTTAACTTATTAAGTGTCTTGATAAATTTAGAGGCCCACATACATGATATGAGCTTAAAGTTGAATTGCCAATTACCACATGTTCAGCATTGGAATCTTGCCCCATTTTCTTTTTTCTGACCTGCTTTAGAGGTTTAACATGAAAAAAGTCATAGCAAACCTTGGGTTGGTACCCTCCCCCACAAAAATGCATGTTACATGGATACTGAAAGCTTCCACTTTAGATTTTGAAGAACCAATTTTCTTTTCCATTCAAATTTGGTAAATAGTGGTTTATTCTAAAAGTGTCTAGTTCAAAACTAATTACAATTAGAATTGTTTCTCAAGTTTTGATGTAATGGGGAACTGCTTTATGCAAAATGAAAAGTACAAGCCTTTGGTTTCCTGCCATTGTGTGAATAGAGGGGTTTAATAGAAGGGAAATTAAAAGGCAGGAATCATTTTGTCATTAGAAAACATCTGTTCAAACAGTTTGCTAGTAAGAAATCCATCAACAAAATGAACAAATGTGTGAAGTCATCTTCCAATGCAGTGTGTATCTAACCAGGCTGTACTAGAAAATAAAGTCTCGGAGATAAATAGATCTTACTTCCATCTAACAACATTCAGCAATTCACCTTCAGTCAATCCTGTTTCTACTGTAAAGCAACTTCAAGTCATACTATTAGAGAAGAGTCTTATTCACACTCCCAATCACAATGTTCATAATTTTATAAGCCTCATTTTACTCTTAATCAGTTTTTCTAAAGAAAAAAACAGATTTTGGCTACCCTTTACGATTCTGTCATTTGGAGTCTTTATATTTTTAATATTTTAAGGAGTCAGCAACAGAAATTTTCAACATATGCTAAACATGAATGTGTAATAGATTTTTTAAATGGTATTAAGATACTAGTCACTGTTATTTTTCTATGAAATATTCAACAGTGTGCCTTTTTTCTTACTACAGCACGCAACTTGATTTTGATGAGCTTTCTTCCATGCACATTCCCTTATCAAAAAATATTTTTCTGAGTTTACAGCCAGCTTGGACCATATTAGTATATATTTTTGTCTCCCAACGAGCATTTACATTAAATTCATCTGCCAATTTGTAGCCCATTCATCTACACTGGAGTGATCCTTTTGAAACACTTTTTAGTCTGCCTGAAATCACCATCCTGAATACCACTTCTATAGAGGATTAGGTATTATCTTCTGAAACACTTACCCATTCAAGAATATGTAGCAGCAGGTTAAGCTTAAAAAGTTGCTCCAGTGCCTTGTTTCTGCTGGAAACCTGGCTCTTTCTTCCAGAGAGACTGGAAATCTCTGAAAATATGTATCCTGAAACAGATTAGATCCATGTTAAGAATGTTTATTATTCAGAAAACTTACAATATCTCAGTCCTAACCCCAAAACTAACCTAAACTTAAAAATATACCCAGTTCCATCAGGAATTGTGTCATGTTCACTAAAGCAAATGGGAGATGTATTACTTGACAAAACTCAAGTAACATTCACATTGCCGATAAATTGCTTGGTTTGTACCATCAGTTGTGTAGAAAGAAAACATGATAGCAATATTTACGAACAGCCACAGATTTCAAACTATATTTCTAATAACAGATATCTTAAGGAGTCCTAGAAAAGCAGAGTACATACTAACATTAATGCATAACACTTCCAACATAACTAAGTTATGGCCCTTAAAATTCCCCAGTGACAAATTTTCTAGATTTTGAACTGGGAAAATTCTCACTAACTAAAAAACTTCTTTTCAGAAAGTGTTTTGATTTTGAAGTTCCTTCCAAGTATCTTTCTAGTTCCTTTGTACTATCGCTCTAGAAAATATAATTTTTAATGTCACTAATCTATTCTTGAATACAAATTTAGTTCCATATTCACTCATTTCAAGAGTTAAAAAAGGAATACCGTATTACAATGTTGGCGCAGTTAGAAAGCTACCAGTCACCCAGCTATCTAGAATGCTGCAAGAACCATTAGCATTGCTCAGAACTCATACTTGTTCCAACAATACACACATGCCCTCCAAAATATACACACCGAAAGCTGAATTCAATCTCTTCCCCACCCCCACTGAAAGCACATTATAGAAGTGTGTGCCAACCATCTGTACCAGGGCATTCTTACTTAATATTTGCTACTAAAACACAGAAGGGGTAAGCAGCTATCAGGTTGTTTTCCAAAGTACTCAGTATCTACCTTTTCCCATCAGAAAAGGACACAAAAACAGGACATAAACATGGGACACTGCACAATTATGACCCAATTAGGAATTTACATAGACAAGAAAACCATTACAACAGTGACATCATATAGCTTGAGCTCCCAAATATTGGTAGTACCAGAAAATGTGGTAATACCTAGGTGCCTTAACCTTCCAAAACATTAAAACAAGTGTCAATTATTGCTATACTCTTCTAGATAGAATCTGAAACCATTTAATGCTTTTTAGGTCAAAATTTGGGCCTAGAAACCATTTGGTAGCCTCACATATAATGCATTGCAGTAAACTAAGCTAGATGTTGCCAGAGCATAGACGACAGAAGTTAGGCTATCCCTGCCCAAATAGGGGCACACTGGGCTATCAGCCAAAGCTGATGAACAGCATTCCTTTGGGTTTATACTTCAAATTATGTACCTTAGCAGAAAGCAGCCGGCAATTTTATATTCATGAATTCCACTCCTATGCATGTTCAGAAGTCAGTATTACTATGTTTAACAGGGCTTACACTGGGTATATATGATGGGACTGGAGCCTTTTTACTGGTATTTATTCATTAGCATGATCACTTTGAAGAGGACATGGCAAGATAGGAGAATCAATCTCAAAGATGCTGAAGAGTGCTGCTTTTTATTAATGAGAAAATTATAAATATTTTATATTTCTATGCCACATATCATAAAATATAGCAAGGTGTACACTTTAAAACATCATTTAAAACTAAAAATAAATGAATAAAAGTAAAATCATTCAAGTGAACTGGCTAATCAAAGTCCTCTTCAGAAGTCAAAAGTGAAGGTGTCTGCTGAACCTCTGCTGGAAATGTTCCACAGCATGGGACCCACAACACTGAATGCCCAACCTATAGTTGAGGCTGACTGGAACTCTGTAAAACGGGAGACAACAGCACTCCTCCATGTGATCTCAGGGATCAAGATGGGATATAAGAAGTCAGATGGTCCTTAGGGTACCTTGGGCTCAAGTTGTTTTGTACATCAACACAAAAACCTTGAACATCGCCAAGTAGTATATGGGCAATCAGTGCAAACATTTTTAGGTGTCACCTGCTGCTGGCCACCTGCCCCCATCAACTGTCTAGCTGGCCCAGCATTTCCCAAACTTGGGTCTCCACCTGTTTTTGGACTACAGTTCCCATGACAACAGGTGCTAGCTAGGAATGATAGGAGCTGTAGTCCAAAAAACAGCCGGGGACCTGTTTGGGAGACACTGGTCTGGCCACTTAATTCTGAACCAGCTGGAGCTTCCAGACAGGGCCCTAACAGAAAGCACATTGCAGTAATCCAGTCTTGGGGATACTATAGCAAAGCTATCCGAATCATTACAGCCATGGCTGGCACACCAAACTAAGGGTCACTTGGGCCCTGAATGAGAAATACGTATTTACGTGTACCCCCAAGCCATGCACCTGTTCCTTTAGAGGGACTGCAACCCAACCCAGAACAGGTAACTCTCCTATCGTCTGGACAATGGAACCACCCAAAGCCTCCGTCTTCCCACAACTGTTTGTTGGCTGTCATCCAGTCCACCACTGCATTAAGGCACTAGCCCGGAGCTTGCAGCCTCTCGATTTAAATGTTATGAAGAAATAGAGCTATGTGCCATAAGCGTGCTGCTAGCACTGTGCTCCCAAATATCTAATGTTTGGCTTCACATTTTTAAAATATTTTAAGCATGGTTTATTAATTGTTGTCCTATCTTTTAATAGAAGAGCCTCCATGGAAAGTCTTTTTGAATGGGAAACATGTTAGGCACTAATAAAAAGTATCACTCTTCAGCATGTTTGAGATTGAGACCCCTTTTTGGTCATTTCTATTGGATACTTTGTTTTTCATGTCTATTTTTGAAGAGAAGTCACTGGGTTTAATTCCTTTTTTAATCCTTGTGTTATAGCTGTAAAATGGAACTAGTAATGCTGCCATGTGAAAGATTTGACTAGCAGTTTGCGGCTTAGCTCATTTTCTTGAATTATCTGTTTTGTGTGTCAATCAGTGCCCTGGATTGACCAACTGTCCTTGTTTAAGCTTTACTGCCACCATCTATTATATATTTTGGGAAATTGCTTGTATCTGTCCTCAGTCATCACCAAATTTGGCGTGAGGGTTCCCAAGGCGGAGCCAGCAGTCTTTGTCAATGTTTAGTCAGCAGCCACCATTTTGAATCAAGATGGCAGACCAAAATGTCACTTTGGCATGTCTTCACCAGCCCACACATGGATTCAGGGTCAAGCCAGGTGTTCCCTGAGTTGGGTGGGTGGATGCACACCCCCCTAAATCATGCCGTTACACCATCAATTTAAAAATCATGAATTTTTTTTTTGTTTCTTTGAATTCTTAGGCAGCGCCAGGCACTCCCTGCTAATCTCAAAGTAAGTGTTTTCTATCATGTCACTATTCCACATGCTGTACATGCAACTTGTCATGTCCACAGGTAGGCTCACTTTTAGTTTCCACTTTGTGCTTGTGACAGTTTCATTCTACAAAGTATTACGTTGTACTGATGCAGCCTGTTAGGTGTGAACAGTTCTTCTTGGTTACAAGATACTTAAATACATCCAATACCATGTTTAGCAACCTCCCTCATCCACTCTACCAGGTTCAACCTTCCCTAAATTGCCATTTTGTGACTACAGCTCTGGTTTTTTAAAAAAAGTAAAATTAGTTGCCCAACTAAAATTAGACTGCCCAACTATCTTAACTGTACATACATGATTGTGATTAAATGTTGAAATAAATAAATCACAAAAGGTTTAATCTTTGTGCAAACTACCCAATACATTCAGTTTACATATGATCTTGAAGTACAGTGCAGGGATAAAGCTGTAATAACGTGTGAGAATTTAAATGTTGAGCAACTTCCCACAAGTTAAGCATTCATGTTCATGAAGCCTGAGAGAGCAATTTGTTGATTAAAAAATAATAATCTACTTTTTGCAATGTAATCAGTGGAACAATTGTACTGTTTTATAATTAGAATGTAGTTTCAGCCTTATGTTATAAGTGATGACCAAGCAGATTTGTGTTTTTAGGAATGAGCATATAGCCAAGTTAAAATTTTGAAGAAATATGCTTCATGTGGCCAGAGGTGTAATTTCTGCTACTTATTAACACACAACTTTTCATACCTACAGCAACTACGATGCAGTATGGTGACAGTAAGTTTCAGACAGTCAGTGTGGTATAGTGGAAAGAAAATTGGCTTTAGCCCTGCTTTCAATCCCCAGCAGTCTTCAAATACCTGCTAAACCATGATGCTAACAGAGACCTTGGGCTAGTCAGTGTCCCTCAGCCTAACCTACCTCACAGTGTTAGAGGATAAAACAGAATATAAGTATCTATCTTAAACATCAGATTATTCTGTCCATTTTGACTTGCTGCCATTTCTCCAGGGTCTCAGGGCAGACATCACCTGCTACCTGACCCTTTTTAATCAAAGATGCCAGAGACAGAATTTGGGTACAAAGCATGAGCCATACCACTGACCTATGCATGAAGTCCTTGGAGTAAGAGTAAGATAAGAATTAAATAAATAATGGTTTTCACTGGCAAATCCTAGTTAATTCATTGACAGAAAAAGCACACAAAACATTTGTACTACTCCATTACATTTGTTCTCTCAATACAACAAGAAAACTTGCATGATCTCTGGTATCACTATAGTCCTAGCCAATTATTTTAGAAATATTGGCAATAATTATTCAATCCCAAGTTTAAATTTGATTACCTAATGATACACAAGGCAAAATCAGCCGAAGGTGGCCTTTTAAAAAGTGTTACTTCCAGGCAAATAGATGTAGTTATCTTGTGACATGGAAGTTATCAACCAAGATGTCTCAGGATACACTTCCAACATAACCCTGAACACCTCCATAAATCAGTTTTTCTCTCTCTCCCTTGTTTATATGCCACTTTCCAACAAGTAGTTCTCAAAGTGGTTTACATATTAAAAGGTGTGTGGCAAACATGTTTCAGTAAAGCTGTTTAGTCTTCACAGGGATGACTGTCATCCATGCAACTTTCAGGAACTGTAACTTAATAGATTCCAATAGACATCTAGACGCATGCAGCAAATGTCAGTTCCACATAAAATGTCTACAAAGAAATGCCACTGCATTTACTTTTAATTCCCTATCTCTAAACTCCAAATATTATACTAGAAATGGGCCTAAAATTGAGTGGTGAAAAAGCAGATTTCCCCCAAGAGCTACTTTTATATACACAAAGTTATTCATCTTAAGCATTTCTATTCACTTCATTCAGTGCCTTATCCAACTATTAATTTTATGTAGCCAGCTCTTTATACTACTACTCCTGTTGGGAATTTCCCACTACACAGTAATGAAGTATCTTAAAACTACCAAAAAAGTGTTTTGTGGGGCCATCTATTACATTTCAAATGAAGATTCTAGTAAAATAAAATGTACCAAAATAATTAAGCCGCAAGACACTTACAGTGTAAGAACTTCTGTACTACACAAGTAACTGTCAATGCAGAAGACTTGAATTCAACTGGCCTTTCTGTCACAGAATAGGTATAGTATTGCAACCTTAATGTCCCAGTACCAATCACTTACTTGTTTGCCCCAGTGACACTTAGGACTAGCTTTCATGAGACAGTCTATACTTGATTTGCTCAGTTAAATTGGTGGAGTATGCATAACTGCACCAATTCATGCAACACCATTTATACTTTAAAATTTACCAATAACGATGTCTGTATCATCAACACCTATGTGAAGATACACCAATGGCTCTTCCATGCAAACCTATCACAAGATGATCACATGGGATCCACCTCAGATATGAATGGGTCCCATATGCCAAATGGCATTGACTCAAGTCTTGCCTGTTAGAATTTTTAGTCCTTTAGTATATGTTATCCTATTTTATTGTTCTGAAGTAAGCAGTGTGTCGACTACACCTCTCATCTAAACATGTCTTACTTGGAAATACATCCAAGTTATTCTTTTTCAATATAACCTATTTTTAAGCACGCATGCTTAGATCCCGAGTTTAAAGAAGTCTATGTACTATGGCTTAATTCTGCAGCTGAAACCCTTCAGAGCTGACCAAACCTTCTCTCTGAAGACTTGTACAAAACAAATTTCCATTCACCTTCAATTCTGGTATTCCTTTTATGCTGCTTGGGAAGTATTTATTAACCATTTATAATTTGTTCAAGTCATCCTTTAGTATCTATGATCCTGCTGGAAGTTGTCAGAAATCACAAATCAGGAAAATAGTTGGGGGGCTGCAACGCTGTTTGGCATTACAATTAATACACATTCATTTTCACATTTATGTGAATTTGTCACAGGTTATTTCAGCAATTCTACTAAAGTCTGCACAAAGCTATTTACCATACAATCTTCCTCATGCTCTTGAAAAACTTGAAAAATTTGAATTGTGAGTCAATGTGCTCGGAAGGTTTTGCCTGCACCCTTAAAGTTTAAGGCTTAAACCAGTCGCTCTAAAGACAGCTTAAAAATCAGCACCCCCCTCATCCTGAGTAAACTAACACCTTGCATAAAGTATACTCCTCCTGATCTTTCTCCCTAATTTCTATGTGAATAATGGACAAGGAACGCTGATCTTGGATCATGCAATACCCATGTTTGCCTTCTGCAAGCTAAAAAGTGAAATGCCACCAATGGATTCCTGCAGCGGCCTCTAGTAAGAGACCCTTAACAAGCAACTATTGATCACTTTCAGTCTCCAGATGATGGGTCACGGCATAAACTGCTCTATTAGGTTTGCCCTCACAGAGCTACTTCGCCACTTAGTGTAAAGAGCTGAAATTACTAAGGGGAAGAGAAGGGGGCTAACTGCAGTCATCTCAGAATGTAAGAAAAGGATGGTTCTTCGCTGACTTTGCAATAGCCTTGAAAAAATTCACTCAAACGAGACACAACCGATGGGATTCTCAGATAGCATCAGGATTTAAAGGGAAATGGGGCAAATAAGACGTTTGTCCTTAGCAGAGAAACACATGAAAATGTCCATTGTGTCCAACTGTATCTTCTTCCCCACCTCCATGCCTAAGCAAATCCGCCTGAACGAGAAATAAAACGTGTGATCCAGAACACACTTCGCTCAGGACTGGATTATTTTAAGTCGTCTCCCTCTCGCCGGCCAGAGAAGTCAGGTAAGGTTGCAGGGATTCGGAATTGCGAGGGAATTAATTCGAAATCTGGTTAAATGTGCGCTTTAATATACGCTCCAAAACTCTAGAGGGCACTCGAAAGATACCCTCTCCATTCCCCTCCCCCGCGCGGCCGAGCCGGGTAAGGCGAGCGGCAGAAGCCCGTCGTCTGCTTGCGGGTGTTAGTATTGCAGGAGCGATGTCTGCAGCAGAGCCCACCCCAGGGGGAGGAGTCGCCTCACGGCCATTACCGGGGCTTTGCTCCAGGGCAGCAGCTGCTGCACCCAACAACCCCCCCTTTTACCCTGGAAGCACCTCCTCTTAACCCCCCCACCCATCCACTCCTCGTGCCAAAAAAAAGGGGGGAGAAGGATGATCTACCTCCTGCTCCTCCCCAAGGCAGAAAAACATATAAATAGCACTCACAATGGAGCTCCTTCTCCTTGCGAGGCTCTTGCCAAGGCTGCACCAAACTGGCCTGGAGCCTAGGGAGAAGAGGTGCTGGTGGAGCGTGAGGGTGGGGTGGGGGGTTGAATCGGGTTTTAATCGAAGTAGTGGGCGCGCCACCTCAACTTCCCCTCCAGGAGACGCCCTTCCTCCTGGGCAATGAAACGGGTTGGCAGCGGGGCCCTCCACTTTGAATCCTTCAGCCCCTCCAGCACAGCCCCCTTCTCCCAGTGGGATACAAACCTATTGCCCCAGAGACAGGCTCCACCCGCCCCAGGGCCTCCCCCACAGCTCCACCTCGGGTGGGGGGTCGGCCCCGTCCCCCAGCGCTGCTCCCCAAGGGCGCCCAGCCTTGGGAGCCTTTGCTGGAGGGCAGCGGGGGGGGGGTTAGTTTGGACAGGCGCGGAGGTGGGAGAGGAGGAGGCAATAGCGAAGACTTTCTCCCCACCCACCCAACACATACACAAAGCCGCCTCTTCTTTCCCCCTTCAGAGCTCTCTCTGGGGACCGAGTGTTAAGTCGATTGAACACCCCCCAACAAACACACACACGAACACACGCGCATATACACATACACACAAAAACAACAACCCGCGCGCGCGCCTCCAGCGCCGAGATCTGCCCTGGCGCCCGTCCCTGCCAATTGCCCCGGGTGTCGGGTTTGGCCCCCTGCAGTCGGCCGGCAGCACTGCCGCCTCCAATCGGCCGCCATTAAGGAGACCCAGCCAAACAATACGGGAGGGGAGCGCGAGAGAAAGCGAGAGCTGGGGGGGGGGGGACAGGAGGATACGCGGAGCGCAGCGCTGGGCGCAAAAAAGGGCGCCGCGAAAGGGGGGAGGGGAGCCGGCGGGGCGGAGGGCATTGAAAACAAAACCGCGGGCGAGGCGGTTGGAAACGAAGCCGTGATAAAATGGATCCTTCCCTTCTCCCCCCCGCCCCGCTCCCCACGCCGCCACCCCAGATACCCCCAAGGCAGCCCCCTCCGCATTTCTGCCCTCAGCGCCCCTCAGTGAGGGGGGCTTCCTCCTGTCCGTCGCCCCAACCGCCTCCCTCACCCTCCCCCCGCCCCCATTCCCTGCTGGCGTGAGGCGAGAGCGACACGCAGCGGGGCATTTAGCCCGGGTTGCTGCGAGGCACGGCTGGGCTGCTCCAATCCCCACCCTGAAGGGGCAAGCTGGGCTCCAGCCAGCCACCCACCCGGCTCTCCTCTACCTCAGCCGCTTCCTCTCACGGCCCTCACCAGTCTCGGGGGGGAGGAGGTCGCCCCGGCAGCGGCGGCGGGTCACACGCACCCTCCGCGGCTCCGCCAACGCTTCCTCAACTCTAACTCGGTCCAGTCCCGGGCTAAGCGCTGCTGCTTGGCGGAGGGGAGGAGCAGGGACCAACCCCACCAGCCGAGCTCGGGGAAAGGCCGCCTCGTGCGCCCGCTTATTGGCCTTCCCAGGAAGAGGGCTTCGTTGCCTGCAGAACCCATTGGAGCGGCTTCCCGCCTATCAGCGTCCCCGCCGCAGGTGGTTGGGCCGAGGCCCTGTCAATCCGATTCTCACTCACGCCTACGGTCCCTCCCTCTTTGGTTCCATCAGGTTAAACCCGAATCGCATTGCCCACCACCAACAACTGCAGCACCTCTGCCTTTCTCCTGGTGGATGGGCGGGTTTGGGGCCCCAGAGGTTGCTGCTGCTGCCGGGTACTTTCCTGCAGAAGTTTGTGCTCTTTTTCCCCCTCCATGAAAGCGGGATGGCATCCCTTTTACCCCGCATGACATTTGCCAGGGAGGGAGGTGGTGTGTTTAACCCATTAATTTGCCTTCCACGGTCCCTCTGGGCAATAATTGCAGCGGAGACGTGTGGCTTCGGGTGTGAACACCCTGTTCCGTGGGGAGGTGATGGTTGCCACGCTTCGTCCACATTTTTAGGCGCGCACGCGCCCCCACAGCAGGGCTGGGAAACCTGGATCCATTTCCATAAGGGGGCAGAGTAATGGAAACAGTCTCCCAGCTCTTTCCCAAGGGCAAAGATCCCTGTCTCCATTGAGGAACCCCCCCCTTTTCCCCCCTCCCCACTCCGGAGAAAGAAAGCTGTGTCCCTTGCAACTGCCAGCACGGCTCCTGGTGGTGGTAGTGGTGGTTGGTAATGGTGGTGACGTCCTCCATTTTGTCGGAAGCTGCTGCAGGCAGGGAACTTGGGACCACTTCAGACCAACATGGGGCTCTATGAGGTGCCTGGTTTCAGAGCCTCTCGCCTCAGGGGCACAGCAAATCGCGGGGGGGAACCTCTGGCAATGCCCTAAAAGGAACAAATCGAACCCAGAGCCGCCAAGGCGGCAAAGCACCGAGAACCACGCTCCCCACCCTCCCTCAGCCAAAATGGAGGATGCGCACTTCCCTTGCGCGGTTGGTTCCCCGTTCCCCAGCCATGGGATTGACGCCCGCTTCTTCGAGGACGGGGGCGTGCTCAGTCTTCTGCCTGGTTGGTTAACCCACCGACTACCCCGTGGGCTGTCCCTCTCTCTCTCCTCGACAAAAACGGGGAGAAAGAGGCGGGAAACAACGCCACACAGTCTTCTCCACCTTGCAGCGATTCCACAAACGTACACGCAGCAGCACGGTATTTTATTCCCTGGAGAAAGGCTTATTATGTACGAGGGGAAAGGGAGCGGGCAAGAGCTGTTGGCCCCATTTCTGTCTCAGATATGCAAGAGCTTCTCGCGATGCCAAGTCCCTGGGTAACTTGCGCGGGAGCTCAGTTCGAAGAGTTTTAAGTTCGCTCGGTTGCCCTCGGTGGCTAATTTCCCTGCGCCGCAGACGCGAGCATTCTGAACGCGGCGCAGTCGCTGTACCATATCTAGTTCCCTCCTGCCACCGGCCCTAAACAGAGACGCAGGCAACGGCCAACAGGTCTAGCCAAATGCGTATGTCAAACTATTAATAGGATGCTGCCGATTTAATGGGAAATGCGAAAGCTTGCATTTCTAGGTGGGCAAACAACGTCGCAGAAAGTCTATAAACTAATGGATAGTGAAGGGGAGAACTTAATTTTTCACTTGATGGCCTATATTGAAAGGCTAGACAATGAGATTATCTGCTTTGATAACTGCATTTCCTTACATTCCTGTTACATTATTTGCAGTTGGAGTTTGATAGTGGAGACAGAAAAGGAAGAAGTTTTGTTGGTTTAGTCATTAACCGCAGCATCTTTCAGGACTTATGTTGTATTGTGTGGGTTTTTTTTTAAGACTGAACATTTCCATTGCTTTCTCCATATTATAGGAATCTAAATACTGTACTCTGAAATCTGAAAACCTTGAGTTTTATTTAAGGGTCATTACTTGGGATTCAGAGGCACTTCTGAAGAAACATGAGTAGGATTCCACAATTTAAAGAAATGGTTCCCAAACATTTTTGGGCCACCGCTCCCTTGGTTCCATAAACTCATTCCTTTTTCTGTAAAAAGCATTATTCAGAAGAGCAGTCCACTAAGAAGATGATAACACAATAAAATTCAAAGCAGTAACAATTAATTGCACATTCAAAATCTGATATATTTAGTTGACTAATTCAACAAAATTTATGAACTTGATCCAGTGATACCAACTTTTCAAAGCCTGATAATCATTTACATCTCCAGCAACTCCCTGCCTCACTTGCCTCTTATCGCCCCTCTAGGTAATCCACCCCCCGGGGGTGGTGCCACCCACAATGGGAACCACTGATTTAGAGTATTTTTAAGTTGACTAGTTTTGTGAAAAAAATGTTATTCTAGTTGAAATCACTCAATGCTGCACATTCTCAAAGTCTGAGGTTGAACATTCTCAGAGTCACACTTGGGTATTGCTGCATTCCATCATCCACAGGAAATTCTTTTTTAACTTTACCAAGACTGGGACAAGAAGTATCTACCACAAGAGTCTCTGTACAGTGGTATCTCGGGTTAAGAACGTAATTCTTTCTGGAGGTCCATTCTTAACCTGAAACTGAGGTACCACTTTAGCTAATGGGGTCTGCCGCTGCTGCCGTGCCGCCACCACACAATTTCTGTTCTCATCCTGAAGCAAAGTTCTTAACCTGAGGTACTATTTCTGGGTTAGCAGAGTCTGTAACCCGAAGCGTCTGTAACCTGAGGCACCACTGTATACAAAAAGAGGATGGGAAGAAATACTTTCTCTTACTGTCGTATTAACTCCAATGACATCCACATATGCACATCAGTGACTTCTAGAGATGCTGAAGTATATATACAGATGTTTGCTCCCCCCCCCCCAAAATGGCACCTGTGACGTTGGAATTAAGTAATCCCTTCCTTTAAATCATATATTAACTCCATGGCTATATTTATCATACCGAAGATGTAAATTAGTGTGAGGAAAATTATAAATAAATACATTGGGTGTTATGCAATGTTAGTCATACTCAGGGTAGGCCCAATGAAATCAATCGGCTTCTGTAACTATATTGGATATCACCCACTGCCATACAAAGCTGCCTTCTATTGATTCAGACTATTGGTCCACCTAAGTCAATACTGTCTCTACTCTGATTGATGGTAGTTTCAGACGAGCCATTCCCACCCCTTCTTGGAGACTGAACCTTGGACCTTCTGTACGATTGGCAAATGCTCTTCTGCTGAGCTACAACTCTTTCCCCAAAGAAATAAAACAAAAAGGGGGTCATGTCAATTTAGGCATTTAAAACACTTATGCAACCCAAAGCTGTGCCTTCATCCAGAATTGGTATAACAAAATTGTTTTAGGTTGAGCAAAATAGTTTCACTGCCTCAACAATTAAAAATCTTTTTCTGTTGTCCAGACTACATTTAAGAAAATGCAATTCTTAACCGTTTTCTTTTACATACTGCTTCTTTAAAGCTTAAATAATTTTATATGCTTTCAGAGTGTTGACATCAACTATCTGTAAATAAATCCTTTATTTATGTAATGACTTGATTAGGGGTTTTTTTTGCTCATCCCTGTTCATCAGGTAGTGTCACAAAACTGCCAGGGATAGTTCATTCAGTAGAGCAAAAGGCTCTTATGTTTGGGGTCATGATTGGGCAGAAGATTCCTGTATGTCCCTTGTGGTCCCTTCCAACTCTACAGTTCTGTAATTCTAATTTGACTCTTAATCAACAGCTGCAGAAAGTGTGGCAAACAGCACTTTTGGAAAAATTAACATAACAGCTAAAAACAAATAACAACACAGATTTCAATTATTTTGTTGAACAACTGTACAATTTCATTCAGTATATTTGAAACAGTGAAAGAGCAAAAGTTTCACCGGCAACACACCAGCAACACATTGACAGACAATTATGGTTGGATCTGTTAATGCAAGTGTGGGGAACCTTTGGCTGAGCTACAAGTCCCATCAGCCCCAGCATGTCTGGCAGATGGCCAGGGATGATGGAAGTTGTAGTTCAGCAACATCTGGAGGATCAAAGGTTCCCCGCACCTGTCTTAACAGATCCACCCAAGACTGTTCTTACGCTGCTTCGCTAGATATAGGATAAGTTATGTTACACTATGTTGTTGTTTAGTCGTGTCCGACTCTTCATGACTCCATGGACCAGAGCACGCCAGGCACTCCTGTCTTCCACTGCTTCCCGCAGTTTGGTCAGACTCATATTTGTAGCTTCAAGAACACCGTCCAACCATCTCGTCCTCTGTCGTCTCCTTCTCCTTGTGCCCTCCATCTTTCCCAACATCCGGGTTTTCTCCAGGGAGTCTTCTCTTCTCATGAGGTTGCCAAAGTATTGGAGTCTCAGCTTCACGATCTGTCCTTCCAGTGAGCACTCAGGGCTGATTTCTTTAAGAATGGATGTGTTTGATCTTCTTGCAGTCCATGGGACTCTTAAGAGTCCTCCAGCACCATAATTCAAAAGCATCAATTCTTCGGCGATCAGCCTTCTTTATGGTCCAGCTCTCACTTCCATACATCGCTACTGGGAAAACTCCATGGACAAAGACAACAGGCATATAATGTTACACTATACAAACATACAAACAAATAAGTAATTTGTATTTACGTACACAGGTAACAAGAAATCTGGACACTTAAGGGCAAAGGATTATCTGGGTGGTAGTGTGTATCAGTTTAATTCTTGTTTATTTATATTCATTGTACTCTTGAAAATGAACTAATAAACAAATATATTTTAGAAAGATTGTAAGCCTATGGACACTCCATAGGACATAAACCGATTGAACACAGTGTAAGCATGCTTAAATGCCTGCAAATCCTAAAGGTATTAAAACAGTCTTCTAGCTAAAAGTATATTTGAGAAATACAGACATTTCTTAAAGTACTGTATTTCTGCTCACTTCTGACATAGACTGGCCAGATGCATCTCCAAAAAAGAGGAAATGTATCACCAGAAAAGCGGATACAGTGGAAGCTTGGGTTGCGAACGTGATCCGTGCGGGATGCACGTTCCCAACCCGCAGTGTACGCAACCTGCGTATGCGCGGGTTGCAATTTGGCGCTCCTGTGCATGCGCGACCGCCGAAACCCAGAAGTAACCTGTTCTGGTACTTCTGGGTTTCGGCAGTCCGTATTCCGAAAAAGCGCAACCTGAAGTGTCTGCAACCCAAGGTATGACTGTACAGGTTTGCATAAAATTTGCACATTCTAATTTATATGTCCAGGTGCAAATTTAGAAAACAATAATAATTCAAATAGAGATATAATACACCTCAACATAGTGGGGAAGACTGCTCTAGCTCATTTTGTTATCTAGGTGCTGAATGTTGATGGGCAACTTCAAGGTCCCTACACCTAGCAATTACTGTATATATGAATTCAAATCTCCAGGGCCTGATGAGCTGCATCCAAGGATACTAAAGGAACATGTGGATGTAATCTCAGAGCCTCTGTCTATAATCTTTCAGAATTCTTGGAGAACAGGGGAGGTCTCTCCAGACTGGAGGTGGGCAAATGTTATCCCCATCTTCAAAAAGGGGGAAAAAGAAGACCCAGGTAATTACCTACCTGTGAACTTAACATCGATACAAGGAAAAGCCCTAGAACAAAAAAATTCAACTGTCGATCTGTGAGCACTTAGAAAAGGATGCTGTGATTAGTAAAACCCAGGATGGTTTCCTCAAAAACAAGTCATGCAAAAAAAATCTCTTTTTTATGGATTTACAAGCTTGGTGGATCAGGGGGATGCTGTGGACATAGTGTATATTGACTTTAGTAAGGCTTTTGACAAAGTCCCTCATGACATTATTGTGAGAAGCTGATAAAGTGTGGGTTGAACAAGGATAACTGTTAGGTGGATTTGTAGGTGGTTGACTGACCGAACCCAAAGACTACTCATTAGTGGTTCCTCAGCATCCAGGAAAAAAATGACAAGTGTGGTGCTGCTGGGTTCTGTCCTGGGCCCATTGTTGTTCAATATCTTTATAAATGACTTGGATGAAATAATTGTGAGTATGCTAATCAAATTTGCAGATGACACCTAATGCCACAGAAGACAGAATCAGGATTTAAAATGACCTTAATAGATTGGAGAACTGTGGATAACAGTTGGATAACAAACTGAATTTCAATAGGGACAAATGTAAGGTTCTGCACTTAGGCAGGAAGAACAAGATGCACAAATGTAAGATGAGGGACACCTGGCTTATTAGTAGTACATGTGAAAAAGATCTAGGGGGTTATAGTGGACCACAAACTTAACATGAGTCAACAGTGTGATGCAGCAGCAAAAAAAGCTAATGCTATTCTAGGCTGCTTCAACAGAACTATAGTGTCCAGATTAAGGAAAGTAATAGTACCAGTCTTTTTGCTTTGGTCAGACCACACCTGGAATACTGTGTCCGGTTCTGGGCTCCACAATTTAAGAAGGATGTTGACAAGCTGGAACGTGTGCAAAGGAGGGCAACCAAGATGATCAAGGGTCTGGAAACTAAGCCTTATGAGGAGCGGTTGAAGGAGCTGGATATGTTTAGCCTAGAAAAGAGGAGACTGAGAGGAGATATGATAACCACCTTCAAATATCTAAAGGGCTGTCACACCAGAAGGAAAGAGAGATACAGTGGTACCTCGGGTTATAGACGCTTCAGGCTACAGACGCTTCAGGCTACAGACTCTACTAACCAAGAGATAGTATCTCGGGTTAAGAACTTTGCTGCAGGATGAGAACAGAAATCGTGCGGTGGCAGCAGCGGGAGGCCCCATTAGCTAAAGTGGTACCTCAGGTTAAGAACAGTTTCAGGTTAGGAACAGACCTCCAGAATGAATTAAGTTCTTAACCCAAGGTATCACTGTAGAAAGTGAAACCCAGGCTCCTTCTGGCCTTATTGCTATAGTCAGGATGACCTTGACAGATAGATAACAGAACCAGTTTAAGCCAGCTGTACTCTGCTTCTTTGAAGGAAAAATCCAAACACTGTGAACCTTCTGCTTGTTTCTAGGCAGAATAGAAACTTACTTGTCAGCTAGAAACTTCCAGCTTGCACCAGTTTCTTTCACACAGAGAAGCTTCCAGAATCCTCTTGAATTAACTAGAATAGGAAAGATCACATCAGATCAATACTTTCTGTACCAAGAAATGCAAACTGACAAGGATATGAACCAATGACTTCAAGTTACAAGAAAGGAGATTCAGACAAAACATCAGGAAGAACTTTCTATTAGTAAGACTTGCGAGGTTGTGGCATCTACTTCCTTGGGGGGTTTTGTTTTTGGTTTTGTTTTTTGATATTGCTTAAACATACATACATCCACTATACAAAGAACTAAAAAAAATACAAAGAAAAAAAAGGCTCAAAAAGAAACATTTTCAAGTACACTTCTATGTAGGGAGTGCAAGCCATCTCTTGGAGGTTTTTAAGCAGAGCAAACATCTGTCATGGATGTTTTAGCTGAGATTCTTGTATTGCAGGGGGTTGGACCAGATGACCCTTTGGGTCCCTTCCAACTCTATGATTCTATTATTTCTTTATCTTCAAACAAAACTTGGACTGGGTGGCCTTTGAATACAAGCTACTGTAATAAACGGAAATCTGCCCTTATTCCCTTATGGGGTACAAAAGAGTCCTTGTAGAGTCCTTTGCAGGTTCTCCATCGGTCAGAGAAAAATAAGAGAGGCCAACCAAAGAATATTGAGAAGCAAAGCAGCTAGTAAGCCTGATCTTTATTGATCTGTTGCAACAGGGTGCTCGCCTCACACGCAGGAAAGGAAGGGGACCCAGGTGTGTCCGCCCTTATATAGACCTTTTAAATTGCCCGCCCTGGAGTTCAAGGCCACCCCCAGAATCATCATACATACATCACAGAAGGGGTGTAGCTCAAGACCTACAGCAGAAATCTGAGTGCATTGTTTATCTCCTGTTGTTGTTTATCTCCTGTCTGGCAGGATACCTGTTAATGCTTACTTGATTGGATACCCTGGGGAGCCTGGCCAGTCTTTTGTAATGATAAATACTTATTTCCTGAGCCAGGTCACAGGCTTACACCCTATTGATATTTTAAATGTGCCCTTAAGACAGGGTTTGTGAAGGAAAGGACAATAGGGAGGCTTTTCCATTTTCCTTTGACCTTGCAGAGAAAACATTTGGTCAGTTTGGGAATCAAAAATCGTTTTAGGTCAGTCTTCCTGTGCTGATCTATGTACGTGCTTGGTTGGTACATTTATGAACATTTATTATACATCTAAGACCTTAAAATTCTTGTCACAATACTGTACCTACAAACCCAAGTCTGCCTTCTTTAAAGCAGAACACATAGTTACCCAAGACAGTAATATCTAAAACGGATCTACATTACCTATGGATGTACAAATAAATTGACTTTAATAAATTTTATCAGCTAATTATAAGTGAACAAACTGCTACATAATCCACACAAGGCAGAGGTGCTTTTTTTTTAAATTCATATTTATTAAAATTTCCAATAATAACAGAATAAGAAAGATAGAAAAGATAGAGAAAAGAAAGAAAAAGAAAGAGAAATTTAAATCCTTACTTTCATAACCTTCTTTCTAGGACTCCCTCCTTCCCCTCCCGACTGTATTCCCCTTTCCTTAAGTTGGTTCCACAAGCTCTCATTCCCAATTTAAAACCTAATATGTTTAACCCAATAACCAATTTAAATTTATACAATCTTACCATCACTCCTCATCTTTAACAGAAAAAGAAAAAAGATTTTCCCCCCAAGATCTGCCCCAATTTCCTTCCACGAGTTCCCCTTTGTTTTTTAAACATGTTAAATCAAAATACAAAAGTTATATAAAGAAATAGAAGATAAAAGATATAAGAAGATTGAAAAAGTTGGTTACATAGCCTTTGGATTCCAAGATTCCCCCTCCCTTCCCCGGTTTGAATTCCCCATGTCCATCAGTCTGTATGTTGTCAGCCTGGAGGTCTCAAGTCCATAGCTAAATTTCTCCCATTCCACCTTGCCGGTTTTCTTTTAATTTGTTTGTTTTAATGATGTTTAACTTCAAAAATCCAGTCTAATAGAGGCCTTTAGTTTCCTTGGTCTTTGTTGCTCCTCCCATTGTTCTTTCCGTGTCGTAGTTGGTCCTTTGTTCTTTTTATTCCTTACTTTCTCAGGTTTCTTGTCTTGTTCAGCTGCTAAAACGTTCTTATTCCGAGATCTGGTATCTCTACAGAGGTTTGTTATTCAGGAACAAAAACTTACGTCCAGTCCCTTCCTTTCTTCAACAGAAAACTCCATTGTCTCCTTTTAATGTAAACACCTCTGTAGACAAAATACTATTTCAGTTTTGCAGCTTTCCCAGAGGATAAAACCTGTACCCATCCCAGAGTAATTTTCCACATACGACCACTTGTAATGTCCCGAAACCCCTCTAGGGGGATTGCAATAACTTTGTATCCTCTAATCCAAAAGTCAGATTGTTGTTTCTTTTTTCCCCCGACAGTTTGTATCCATATTATATCAAATTATAACAGAATTAACCAGCAAAATACTTGTAACAAAGTCCTCTTTATATTCTCAAGATTTGACAGCTACTTTGACAGCTGTCAAATTCTCCGTCTCTCTTCGCCAGGTTCTACGAATCGCCCCGGTTCCCGGGGGGGGGGTTGCCTTTTCCTTCTCACCCTCCACTCTTCTCCTCCAGCACAATTCTTGTAATTTCCCATCGTGGAATTAATAATTTTTATCAGCAGTAAACTTCTGGATCGATCTTGGTTACCCAGTCCTTGTTTTAGCATGTTTACAATCAGGGGGGGACTGACTTCCTTTTTAGATCACCCCCGCTCGTGCCGAATCCGAAAAAAAATTCTTTTTTTCTCCTTTTGTACCCGGTTTCCCAGTTACTCACGGGTTGTTGTTAAATCCGAATTTCCAATGGAAGAAGCCAGCGCTCTCCGTCGAATGGCATGCGGCTGCGCTCGGCAGGGGAAGCGAAGGACTCACAGCACCACGCCGCTCCCCGGCACCCGATCGGAAGCCTTTAAAAAGGCTCCTTCACGAGTCGGGAGGGCGCTAGCGGTGCCAGCCGAGTCACCATGTCCATGGGCTCCGTGCCCGTGGTTTTTAAGGGTTCCCGCGTCGCCGGCGCGGTAGGACCCAGCCCCTGCCGAGCAGACTCCCTCCGGAGCTCGGAGGGAGTCCGCCATTCGGCGATGGCGCCAACCCGGAAGTCAAGGCAGAGGTGCTTTTTGGTCTGTCAGCAGGCAGAACAGGGAATAGTCATTCAGCCTGTGTTGAATGGGGTAACACTCCCCTTGAATACAGAAGTTCAGAGTTTGGGCATGCTCCTGGACTCAGCCCTGAACATGGATGTTCAGGTCACTGCAGTGGCCAGGAGTGTATTTGCACAGTTAAAGCTAGTGGACCAGCTTCACCCATTCCTCGAGATGTCTGATTCGGCCACAGTGGCACATGCCTTAGTTACATCCCATCTGGATTACTGCAATGCGCTCTACGTGGGGCTGCCTTTGAAAAGGGCTGAGAAACTTCAACTGGCTCAAAGAGATGCAGCCAAATTGTTGACTGGGACTGGTTTTAGGGAGCATACAAGTCCCTTTCTAGAACGACTCTGCTGGCTACTGGCTTATTTCTCAGCACAATTCAATGTGCTGACCCTTTTTTCAGGGTCAGCCCTGATGTCAGGAAGTGTATGATGTCCAAATTTATTGACTGGAAATAAATTAATTAATCAAACTTTAACTGATTAAGATTAAAATATTTCTCATGAAAAGTACAACTAGCAATCTATTGCGTTTGTTGCAAGAAAGACTTAACACTGAAACCTATTTTGATGAATTTCAGAAAACTTAACAAGTTTTCTTAACAAGAAAACTTAACAAGGACCTGACATCCTTCCGCAGGGCCTGCAAGACAGAGCTGTTCCACCAGGCCTTTTGTCAGGGCGCAGCCTGACCCCCTCCTCTGGCAATCTGCACAAAATTTTGCTTGATGGTTGCCATTAATTTGATTTTAATTTGGTTGCCATTAATTTGATTTTAATTTGATTTAATTAATTTTATAATGAATGTTTTAGAATGTTGGACTATTTTGATTGTTGTTAGCCGCCCTGAGCCCAGCTTCGGCTGGGGAGGGCGGGATATAAATAAAATTTATTATCATTATTTTTATTATTACTAAGATTTCCTTAAATTGAAATCCATTGTGGGATATAGGATGACAGCATTTAGAGTTTATTCATTATCTCACGATTTCTAGCATATATATGAAACCAGCTTTTTATTTTTTAAAAAATAAAGAGATTAGTGTCTTAATTCTTTATTCCCAATACTATGAATCGGAAGTTATAACAGTAATTGAGGACAGAAACGTTTGCAACTATTATATTTATCAAAGGACATGGATAATAAGTGAACAAAGCAGGTGTCTTAACTACAACATTTTTAAAGCTGCAGAAAGAAAACTTTACATTTACGCAGATGTAATTCATAGCCATTATGATTTTGCAGCCAAAACTGCTATCTATAAAATACAAAGACTAAACAAATTGGCATTGACTTTAAAGTGTAGGGTTATTCAAAAGGAGCATGTATACAATTGACTGTTTAACAGCTCCTTTACTCTCTCCAACATATCCCGGGAACTCCAGTTCTGGGAGCTATGGAATGTCTTAAGAGAATTAGAAGCATCCTCACTAAACTATAATTTTCAGGACTATTTGCAGAAGCCATAACTGGTAAACTGGTATAAAATGGAAGTAAGTTTGGGTCTGCCCAGTAACGACAACCAGAACTCCAGATTCCCTCCGACATCATGGTTTGCAAAAACTTGTGTACATGTTAGTGAGTGGCTTACAAAGCATAATAATATTTATGGACAATATTCCATAAGAAGCTACATCACTGAAGCTTCTGCTTACATGGTTGTATTTTCGTATCCCATGATTAGGGATTACTTTGTCTTTAGGAAGTACTTTGACTTCTTATGGGTGCTTAGATGTCCTTAGTGGTTGTCACATTGGTACATCTTTGAATGGATAGATGCTTTTTAACATGTCACTATTTTTCTTTCTTTCTGCTTGGCTGTCCATCATTTTTGTCCTTGAAAATAACAGTGAATGAACATTCAGACAATATTATCCACAGAGGAAATAGGCATACTGGCAATCAGAGTAACGAAAGTAGCACTTTTCATCCCCTGTGTAGTCAATGAACACTGCAATTTCATCCCTCTTCCTTACTCCAAAATGTAAAAACAACAACACTTAGGATATAGCACTTACAATTTTTCCAAGTCAAAGAGGACAACACACTGCTGCTCATTGGTTGTGGGTAATTCCTTCAAATTGTATAGCACACTCAACACATTGTCAGCACTCATAATATCATGCATAATTTCTTGATCCATATGACCACCATCTGAAATGTTGAGAGAGGAGGCATGCCATATTCACCATAGGTTCAGGAAGCATCTGTTTAGCAGACCTTGCATTCTGACATGTATCATCATGTTCTTTACACACTCAAGAGGTAAAGCTCACAAATACTATTTACTTCAAGTTATATTTTGCTCTTTTTCCTCATACAGCAGAGGAGGGAACCCAGTTAAGCCTCCAGTTTCACAGTGGTTCCAGTTCTATATGAAAAAAACAAAACAAAACTATATTTTATTTACCCAGGCATTTGGTGGTTAAGTTAGCTTCTACTGTGGTGCTCATCTTTTACTCAGGTGAGGTAGGACTTGTCTTTGTTACTGTATTGCTGAATGAGCATTTTAGGAATTTTGTATTGTATGCCATTTAAAAAATAGGCTTTTAATTGGTTGTGTCTGTTTGCATTTCCTTTCATTCTTAAGTTCCTTTGATACATTTCTTTTTAGTGTATGAAACAGCTAACACGGGCAATTAATTATTATAGTAACCAGGCTTGCTGACTTTTAGGATATGGCAGCTGCAACTAGAGAATTGGATTGCTTTGTCCGTGCAACAGACTATTAAAAAAATAAAAGCAGTCTTCATAACATCCACTCTAATTCAGGGGGAGAAGCAATGCCATAAAAATCAATTAAGTGCCATTAAAAGCTTGTGGGAATAGGTCAGATTTCATCAGGTGACAAATGCATAGCAACGAGGGTGCCTCATGACTTGGGAGGGAGTTCCACACTTTGGCATAGGAGGACCGCTTAACTGTCATGGACTGGCTGGATGCAGAGGAATTATGGGAGACTCCAGCTGGGGAACCCCCAAAGGAACCCCCAGGGGAAGATGGTGCAGAGGCAAGGGGTTGGTGGTGGGACAATATTGTGTGGTTAGAGGGAGGAGAGGGAGCAGACGGGGAGGAGGTGTCAAAAGCTGAAGAGGTAAGAGGATTAAGTGAGCAGGAAGAAGCTGTGGCAGAGAGCAGTCCAGAATTAAGAGGCAGAAGCAGAGGCTGGAGAGGAGAGGGGCTAAGAGGCAGCAATGAGTCAGGGGGGTGAGGAAGCCAGGCTGTCTCCTCCTGCGGTGACCAGCTCCCCTCACCCTGGTTGCCCAGAACCCGTGGAGGTATGAAGATGGTGGAGCAGCGACAAACAAGACGAAGGAGCCTCAGATTGCATGGGAAGGAACCAGGGGAGGAGGTGACTTAGAGAGCTGTGGGAAGGTGGGGACCTTCAGTTTCTCGCAACTGCCTCATTGGGGCAAGATCTGCTGGGAAGAGTTGCTTTGCTCACTAGGCCCGGGCTATTTTGTTTCTTTGAATAAAGAGTTAACTTCACTGATACCTTGCCAATTATTGCTGAATTGCTCTCTACACCCACCCTGACATTAACCCACAGCAAAAAAAAAAAAGGAACTGCATCATCACAGACAGATTTGCATATACAAATTTGTATGTATAGGTGTGAATTTAGAAATATTTGCTATTATCTAAATAAAATACATCATACCATCATGACCACCAGGTGACCTATGTGCCTGCTTTCCTCTTTGAACTGTTTCTATTCCATCTCGCCAATAAGAACTATTGCCTGAGTTTGCCTTTTCCCTTTTCCCTCCCAATCCAACATTCTTCTTGTGTCATGTATTTTAGTCTGTTTGTCTGAATGCTGGCATACTACTCTCATCAGGCCTAGCTAGCAGGACCAGTGGCCAGAGATTATGGGAATTGTAATCCCAAAATAGCTGGAGACCTGAATTTGGGAAACCCTGAACTATTATTATTATTTATCATTCTATGCCGTTCTGGGAGCTTTTTTCAGATGAAGAGCAGGGTAAAATGCTTCAACCGTACAGTACAATATAAATAAATAAATGTTCAATAATGCATGCCCACTAGGAGGCAGTAATAGCTCTCAGTCCCTACCAAACAATGCAGCTCTCTATAAATCCTTCTGCTCTGAGGACAGAATAAATCATTCCCCAACAAAAATATTATTGCTCTTTTCTGTTTTGAAAATTTTGGGGAAAACAACAGTTATGCATAAAAATGTCACATTGTGAAACAGTTTAATTGGGCCGATAAATATATAAAATGTTGGTACACAAACGAAACAATGTATTAATGAGCAAATAGTATGGGGAAAGAGAAATGTCATGGCAAGTTTTTGGGATTTTGCTGCATTGAGGGGAAATGTTAGCACAATGCTTTTGTGGACGTGCTCAGAATAGATCATTTATCAATATAGTTTAGTTATTTATGACAGTTTATTTTACACTTTCTCATTCCTGGAATGGAAGGGCTGTTCCAGTATGACTGATGTCAGTAAAGTACTCTTTTTTTTAATTATTATTATTATCCTGAGCTTTAAAGGTTAGAATTTTTACAGATGAGATATTGAGTAGCTCACCATGCTGCTTACTAGCTGTTTACAAATGTTATTAATTAATATAATTTTTCAATAATATCATCAACACATTACCAGAGAGTACCAAGTACAGTATAGAATATTACATGAGTTCAAAACTGTCCTTCAAGCAAAGTCCATTTATATGTCATCCTTCAAAATTAGTTATCCCAATGTGTCTTTCCACAATAAACCATAGGTGGTTGGGGATCACCAATCATGTTCCCTTTGTGCTATGTAGGCAATAAAACAGAACCATTTGTCCTTAATTGTTATTGTTTTCTGTCTTTGATTTGTTAGGATAGTTTTCTTCCATTAAAACAACTGTCCATATTTATTAATACCATTCATTTTAACATTGTATATTTGCTGCTCTTATTAGTAATCTCATCTACAGGTTTGTTTATTTTTTAAATGTTTTTAGCTGATATAGGTCATTTGCCATTTGCATATTGTATTCCACCGCAGGATCCACTGTGGTGAAAGGCACGCAGCAAATATGGCTAATGCATCAATAAACAATGAAATGAAAATAAAAGGCATAAAAGCATCATAAATGACAGCCATAAAACTAATAAGATTGGGCAGCTGAGCTACCCCATAAACTAACAGTTATAAAACACATTGAAATATATGGGCACAGAAGAATGAATTTGCTTGGCATGAAAACGAAACAGAGGTGGCACCAGGAAAGCTTTTCAACAGAGTGTCACTGTCAAGAAGGCCATCTTTCTGCTCACTACAGTGGTACCTCAGGTTAAGAACTTAATTCGTGCTGGAGGTCCGTTCTTAACCTGAAACAGTTCTTAACCTGAGGTACCACTTTAGCTAATGAGGCCTCCTGCTGCCGCTGTGCGATTTCTGTTCTCATCCTGAAGCAAATTTCTTAACCCGAGGTACTATTTCTGGGTTAGCCGAGTCTGCAACCTGAAGCGTCTGTAACCTGAAGCGTCTGTAACCCAAGGTACCACTGTATTGATCAATTCTGGGGAATAGGCAGGGCCGGCCGTACAATGAGGCAGCTGCCTTAGGGCAGAGCTATTTTTCTGGAAAAAGAGATGCTGAAACTCCATGAACACCTCCCTTGTTCTCTCAGAATGGCAATGGCGCCCACCTGAGAGGTGCTGGAACTGAGTTCCAGCAAGTTCCAGGTGAAAAAAAAACCAGGCACTCTGGGCAGCTTCCAACAAATTATAAAACCACAGTAAAACAATGAACATTAAAAACTTCCCAACACAGGGCTGCTTTCATATTGTTTACCGTACTATACAGGGTGTCCCCAAAGTAGGTATACTTTTTAAAAATGAACAAACAAACAAATAATAAAAGCTTTATTTTTCTTTACTGATATTGTGAATGATGAGAACTTGAGACAAGAACAAAGAAAGTGGTTTCTAAAGCAGTATCCTACTTTTGGGTCACCTTGTAGTTAGTTGTATAGTAACTTATCTCCTTGACATCTGATGGGAGGGCGTTCCACAGGGTGGGTGCCACTACCGAGAAGGCCCTCTGCCTGGGGGAGGAACGGAGCCCACTGCGCCTGCCCAGTCCCTGCCGCCGTGACACCAGTCCTGAGCGGCATGGCTGTTGCACCCTTTTTGCACCACCCTCCTCGCATCCCAGCCTTGCAAGACTGCTGGGGGGCACACGCGATGGCATGGGGACGCAGCAGCTGTGCCCTCTTCAATCCCAGCCTCACCTTTGCTCATGAGTCTGGGATCGAGGGGCATGCGACTGTTGCACCCTTTTTGTGCCGCCCTCCCCAGATCCAAGCCTTGCAAGGCCTCTTGAGGAGGGCGGTGTGGGAATCAGATGAGGCTGGGGTCGAGGGGTGCATGGCTGCCACATCCCTTTCATGCCCCCTCCCTGAATGGTCTCGCAAAGTGTAGGGCTGGCTCAGGGAGGGCAGCGGGAGCAATGCGACCCCCTGAAAAATGGACCACAGCGATCTCCCTGGCAGGGCTCCCCCAACGCTAAGCCCCTGCTTAGAGTGGATCTGTGGAGAGGCATTCCCTGCCCTCAGGCTCACACTCTAAAAGACATGGCACAAGAGGAAAAGCAAGGGCAGGCCCCAATTTTTAATCAGAATTAATTTGTTTTGTTTTTTAAAGTTTTTATTCCATTTTAATAAAAGTTTAACAATGTAGGGCATTTATATATTCTCAATTTGAAAAATACAAAAAAAGGAGACATTTCTTATTGTGACACCATATTTTAACTATTAAGAATCAAGTGCCCACAGAAAAAGAAAAGAAAAACGGGGAAAATCTACAAACAGAAAACAATACAGTACAGTATTTGTTGAGTACATTGGTGCATTGGCAGCCATCTAATGATAAAAGCTTTGCGTTTCAAGTTAAGTAGGTTGGAGCAGGGATGATTATTAACTAAGTGCTTCCTTTAGAAAGAAAGGTTTCCCCCGCTATCCCTTTCCAGGACTGTGAGAATCAGCGAACGCGGGGGGACGTTTTCTTTTTGTCTCCGCGCACTGCCAATGGTCCAGGCGCGAGGATGACACGCAGGCGCACTGAGCTTCCAAGCCGAGCGCGCTGCCCAGCGGCAGTTCAAACCTCGCGCGCGTGCGCACTAACAAAGCGGGAGGCGAGATGGAGGGGGCGGGGCGGCGTTACGAGGCGTCAGCGAGTTAGGGCTCCCGCCGCCATTTTGGGTTGGGTTTCTTTTTCCTTTTTTTGTGCGCGTGTGTTTGCGCGCGCGCGCGGCTCGTCCCTCCGTCGCCGGTGGCCGAAAGAAACGGCTTCGGCGCCCGAGAGCTGCTCTCCGTCGCCCGCCTCCTCTCGTCTCCTTTCCGCAGCAGCGTCGCCTCCCTCGGCGCGATGTCGGCGAACAGGAACCTGAAGCAAGTGAGAATTGAGAACAGCTCCCCGGCGGCCGCCCCGCCGATCAGCATGGTGGGCGGCGGCAGCATGAAAGGGCTGCGCGGTCTGGAGCCTCCGCCGGACAACGAAGCGGCGGCGGCCATGGTGATGGTGAAGGAGGAAGAGGAGCAGGGCGGCGGCGCCGGCTTCACCATCGACATCAAGAGCTTCCTGAAGCCTGGCGAGAAGAGCTACACGCAGCGGTGCCGCCTCTTCGTGGGGAACCTGCCCACCGACATCACCGAGGAGGACTTCAAGCGCCTCTTCGAGCGCTACGGGGAGCCCAGCGAGGTCTTCATTAACCGGGACCGCGGCTTCGGCTTCATCCGGCTGGTGAGGAAGAGTGCCCGGGGTTTCCCTTGGAAATGGTGTGTGTGTGTGTGTGTGTGTGAGAGAGAGAGAGAGAGAGAGAGAATGAATGAAGAATGAGAGGGAAATGTTCCCTTGCCCGTCCTCGCTCTACTTATCTCCCCGCACCCCACTCACGTGTGAAGTGTGAACGAGGCCGTAACGTGTCCATATCCCTGCTCGCCCCCTCACTCGCGAACGGCTCTGCAGCAGAAACTGAGCGCGCGCGCACGAGAGAGCGACACTCCTTCTCCCGATAGACGCGCGTACACACACACATTCACACAAGCCCCCACCCCGCGAAGCCGCTGTGCACGCGGGTGGCCTCCTCCCCTCCTTTCACGTGCCTGCTGTATGGTCCCTTTACGTAGGGCTACGACTTTTCCTTCCGTTTGCCGTTGTCCTCCGTAACCCACGTTCACACCCCAGTTTTGATGATGAATGAATGGCTTTGTTCATTTGCAGCCACAGAGCCTATTTTCTGTCCTTCAGACGCCCCAGGAGCAACTGGTGTGGATCCTGTATGAAGCTGTTTAGATGAAAGTCCCCCCAGCAGAAATACCATTGATGATTCTTAGAATTGTAGAGTTGGAAAGGACCCTGAGGATCATCTAGTCCAACCCCCCCCCCCAAATGCAGGAATACAGTGGAACCTCAGGTTGTGGGCGTAATCTGTGGGGGATGCATGTCTGCAACCCGCGGCGTTTGCAAATAGAAGCAGCGCATCTGCGCAAGCGTGTGACGCGATTTAGCGTTTCTGCGCATGCATGAGCGGTGAAACCCGGAGGTAACCTGTTCTGGTACGTCCGGGTTTGCCGCGATGCGCCAACCCGAAAACATAACCAGAAGCAATCATGAGGTATGACTGTATGCAGATGTCCCATACCGGGATCAAACCGGCTGCAATAAGAACACCATGCTGTAGCCAGTTGAGCTATCCCATGGTCAAGAGTTAAAACGTCCGCACCAATCCTGAAAAAGAGAGAAAGCTGTTCCATATTCCCAAGTTCCATGACTATTTTCCTCAAGCTTGTGTCAAAATGGTTACCCCATTCAAGTATTTAATGGGTGGTCTCACATGTCTTCGTGTGACTGTGAGCCGAGCCGCCACCCCCTTTCCCCCCATCATATATCATCTGCCCATCAAATTGGTTCCACCATTCTTTATAACAGTTGCATGCCGCAATACAGTAGGTGGCTGAGGAGACAAACACATTGTGTTATACTGCTTGGTCTGTATTCAGGCTGCTCCACAAATCCAACATCATGGGTTGATGTGGGACTAACTTTTCTTTGTGCCCGAAATGCAGCAACATTGGTCAGGCATTCCTCTTCAAACTTAGTTCTAATCATAATTAACATGTATTATCCCCACTTGCTCTGACAAGCAGACATTGACGGGATATTGGAACCAATTGACATCTTTTTTGAAAACTATTTAGGCTTCTCTTGCTGCCTCATGATAAAGGGCTATTTTTACCCGTCCCCCTGTTTCTTGCACCAACAGAATTTCTATGAGGGACACGGTGGCTTCTTAATGATAAGTGGGACTGGAGACCTCATCAAACACCTAGGGATGTTTGAGGGTACTGTAGTGCCCCCGGGTGCCACATTGGTTCCCTCAGCTTTAAGATATTCCTCCTTCCCCAACACCAAACAGATTATTTTGGAATATTTATGGGACTTCTTTGCTGCCCAATAATTGAGGTTCTGTGAGCAGCGTAAAAATTACATGGCATTCATAGATTAAAAAGGTGGGGGACACTCGTAAATAATAGTCAGGGGTTTCTATGGAGGAAGAAAAGCTGGCTCAGGTGTGGATGTGTGGATGGTTTGACTTTGTGTGGTCTAGGCATTCAAGCTCCAAAACAACACCCAACCTTCCTCCCATCTTCAGATCTGGGGACATTGCAGTGATCACAGTTCAGCTGCTAGGGAGATGATTGGTTTGTTTTTGTTCTTATTTTTATCATGCATTTTGTGTTGTTTATCATGTATTTTTATGTTGTGAACTGCCCTATGAGTAACAGATGAAGGGTTGTATGCAAATTAATAATAATAATAATTCCCAAACACCTCTGTAGATTCAAAGCAGGGTTTGGAATCAGCATGGCACCAGTTGCATTTTGCACCTAAAGATTCTCCATTTGTGAGCATCTCAAAAGCACTGGGTGCCATTTTTTTGTGCCTGGCTGACACTCAAGGATTACAGAAATGTATGTGCTTTGAAGCCTCAAAGTATATGTTACGCATAGGCAATATGTTGAGGAGTTTAACAATAAGGAGTAGGGTGTTTTGAAAACTGAAGTAGGGTGCCAATATTTTTATTAAACATATATTAAGAATTTCTGCTAAAATGTGATATTAACAATGTGTCACTTATGTGAATTGCGTATTAATTCATGCTTATCAAAAAAATAAGCGGCGACTAGACATTCTGTTTTGGTGCCCACAACCTAGGTTCTAGAAGCCATTTGACCCCTAACTTTTCTATCCCAGTTTCTAACACTGATTCAAAGTTATAAAGAAGACAGGTTACTCACCATGTACGCTAGAGAGCAATGGAGAGTGGAACTGTTGAGGCCTGGTCATAGAAAATCAGAAACAGAATACAATACTTTCAGATTTTAAGTACATAGGGTGGGATTCACCTAACCAGCCCTGTCTATGGAACTTCAGCTTGCATAATGTGGCTTCCCCTTTACATGCATTCTGAAATTGACTTGGGGTTGTGTGTTGGAAGAACCCCCAGAACAGCGCTGGGGGACGGGTATTGTTCCATCTGGCAAGCTGGAATGCTTGCACAGCTGGAAAAATTTGAAAAGCGCAAAGTTGAATTCCCCCATAAAATGTTGAAATGAATTATTGGTGTGTTATATTCAACTGTGCATTATGTGTATATGTTTTTTCCTGAAAAGGAATCCAGGACACTAGCTGAAATTGCAAAGGCAGAACTCGATGGAACTATTTTGAAGAGCAGACCACTTCGAATTCGTTTTGCTACTCATGGAGCTGCTTTAACAGTAAAGAATCTTTCACCTGTTGTTTCCAATGAGCTCCTGGAACAAGCTTTCTCTCAATTTGGCCCTGTGGAAAGAGCTGTTGTTGTAGTAGATGATCGTGGTAGAGCAACTGGGAAAGGTTTCGTAGAGTTTGCTGCAAAACCCCCAGCACGTAAAGCTCTAGAAAGATGCAATGATGGAGCATTCCTGCTGACGACGTAAGTTCCTGATTGAATTTATTGTGGTGTATGTATAAAGAAAACTGTGTAATTGGACTATCCAATAAAGTAGCAATAGAAGTTGCTCAAAACTCTTGGAAATTTGAACTGGTCTCAGAACCTAGTTTAGATTTCTTCTTTTTCAGCCTAAAAAAGCTGATAGTGACAGTTGCTTCCGTGAAAGATTATGACTCTACTTTATAGCAAGCATATATTAGAGATTTCAGAGGCATCCAAGGCAGGGGGAAGTATAAGAGAATGATTTTAATCCTCATGCTACTTTGCAGCCCTTCATTAAAGGGTCTTGCACCATAGCAGTCTAGTCTGAGAGATGATGATGAGTCTAAATTCAGCACTTATCTGCTGTATCATGCTGGCTTTTCTACTTGTAGTCCTTACTCTGCATATTTGAAAGATATTGTGTAAGATGTTGGTTTTTAATGTTTGATGTTTTATTGTGTTTTCACATATGTCGTAAACTGCCCAGAGTGGCTGGGGAAACACAGCCACATGGGCAGCATATAAATAATAAAATTATTATTTATTAATATTAAATATGGTAGTTATCACTTGGATAAAATGTTACTATGCAGAGACATAGGAGAAAGCCCGCTCCTAATCTAAGACATTTAGTTATTACTCCCATCTTAGCAAGATGGTAGTAACCCGTCTAACTATTCTGCCTATTGCTCCTTGATAGTCTG